>NC_092340.1:291915000-292540000 GCF_046630445.1 Rutidosis leptorrhynchoides
TTCTAACTTCACTTTTAAAATCAACTAAACACATGTTCTATATCTATATGATATGCTAACTTAATGATTTAAAACCTGGAAACACGAAAAACACCGTAAAACCGGATTTACGCCGTCGTAGTAACACCGCGGGCTGTTTTGGGTTAGTTAATTAAAAACTATGATAAACTTTGATTTAAAAGTTGTTATTCTGAGAAAATGATTTTTATTATAAACATAAAACTATATCTAAAAGTTATGGTTAAACTCAAAGTGGAAGTATGTTTTCTAAAATGGTCATCTAGACGTCGTTCTTTCGACTGAAATGACTACCTTTACAAAAACGACTTGTAACTTATTTTTCCGACTATAAACCTATACTTTTTCTGTTTAGATTCATAAAATATAGTTCAATATGAAACCATAGCAATTTGATTCACTCAAAACGGATTTAAAATGAAGAAGTTATGGGTAAAACAAGATTGGATAATTTTTCTCATTTTAGCTACGTGAAAATTGGTAACAAATCTATTCCAACCATAACTTAATAAACTTGTATTGTATATTATGTAATCTTGAGATACCATAGACACGTATACAATGTTTCGACCTATCATGTCGACACATCTATATATATTTCGGAACAACCATAGACACTCTATATGTGAATGTTGGAGTTAGCTATACAGGGTTGAGGTTGATTCCAAAATATATATAGTTTGAGTTGTGATCAATACTGAGATACGTATACACTGGGTCGTGGATTGATTCAAGATAATATTTATCGATTTATTTCTGTACATCTAACTGTGGACAACTAGTTGTAAGTTACTAACGAGGACAGCTGACTTAATAAACTTAAAACATCAAAATATATTAAAAGTGTTGTAAATATATTTTGAACATACTTTGATATATATGTATATATTGTTATAGGTTCGTGAATCAACCAGTGGCCAAGTCTTACTTCCCGACGAAGTAAAAATCTGTGAAAGTGAGTTATAGTCCCACTTTTAAAATCTAATATTTTTGGGATGAGAATACATGCAGGTTTTATAAATGATTTACAAAATAGACACAAGTACGTGAAACTACATTCTATGGTTGAATTATCGAAATCGAATATGCCCCTTTTTATTAAGTCTGGTAATCTAAGAATTAGGGAACAGACACCCTAATTGACGCGAATCCTAAAGATAGATCTATTGGGCTTAACAAACCCCATCCAAAGTACCGGATGCTTTAGTACTTCGAAATTTATATCATATCCGAAGGGTGTCCCGGAATGATGGGGATATTCTTATATATGCATCTTGTAAATGTCGGTTACCAGGTGTTCACCATATGAATGATTTTTATCTCTATGTATGGGATGTGTATTGAAATATGAAATCTTGTGGTCTATTATTATGATTTGATATATATAGGTTAAACCTATAACTCACCAACATTTTTGTTGACGTTTTAAGCATGTTTATTCTCAGGTGATTATTAAGAGCTTCCGCTGTCGCATACTTAAATAAGGACGAGATTTGGAGTCCATGCTTGTATGATATTGTGTAAAAACTGCATTCAAGAAACTTATTTTGTTGTAACATATTTGTATTGTAAACCATTATGTAATGGTCGTGTGTAAACAGGATACTTTAGATTATCATTATTTGATAATCAACGTAAAGCTTTTTAAACCTTAATTGATGAAATAAAGGTTATGGTTTGTTTTAAAATGAATGCAGTCTTTGAAAAACGTCTCATATAGAGGTCAAAACCTCGCAACGAAATCAATTAATATGGAACGTTTTTAATCAATAAGAACGGGACATTTCAGTTGGTATCAGAGCGTTGGTCTTAGAGAACCAGAATTTTGCATTAGTGTGTCTTATCGAGTTTGTTAGGATGCATTAGTGAGTCTGGACTTCGACCGTGTTTAGTTGAAAAATGATTGCTTAACAAATTTTGTTGGAAACTATATATTTTTAACATGTGAATATTATGTGATATATTAATCTCTTAACGCGTTTGATATTATGTGATAGATGTCTACCTCTAGAACAAGTCCCATTGACTCACCTAATAATAATGAAGAGTCAAATGTAAATTGGAATGATTCGTAGACTGATTCACAAGTTCCCGAAGAGGAACCGGAAGAAGAGTCGGAACCGGAAGAAGAATCGGAACCGGAAGAAGAATCGGAACCGGATGAAGAAATAGAACCGGTGGGGGAAATAATAAAATGGTTAAGTAAAAGAAAATCCTCAACCAACCGACCAAGGTTAATTATGGTCAATGGTGTTTCCGCTAAGGAAGCAAAATATTGGGAGGATTACCAATTCTCCGATGAATCGGATTCCGACGAGAATTCCGATGATGTTATAGAAATTACCCCAACTGAATTTAAAAAGGCAAAAGAAAATAATAAGGGAAAGGGCATAAAAATAGAGAAATCTAATTCCAACCCCGATGAACTTTATATGTATCGTCAACCCCCGAAGTCCTTAAGTTGTAACAATGACCCGGGAACCTCTAAACCACCAGGTTTTTCTAAATCAATGTGGATCACGACGGCTCGTATTAGGGGAACATCATATATCCCTAGAAACTTGGCAAAACGAACTAAAACCGAAGAAGAAGAAACAAGCGAGTCGGAATAAGATAGTTGTATTCGTGTGGTGTAATATATGTAATATAGTGTGCTTATGCTTTATGATATATGTAAAAATTGCTTGTATTAATAAGTATTTTTTTTATGAATCTAACTCTTGTCTATTTTACAGTATAAAAACACAAAATGGATAGACAACCCAATATTTTAAGAGACCTACCCGGAGACATGATTGATGAAATCTTGTCTAGAGTCGGTCAGAATTCTTCGGCACAACTATTTAAGGCGAGATCAGTTTGTAAGACATTCGAAGAACGTTCCAAGAATGTCTTGGTTTATAAGAGACTTTCATTTGAAAGATGGGGGATATCACATTGGGAAACCAATAAGTTACGATGTGTTTACTTTGACGCATATATTGCGGGGAACCCAAATGCTATTTTACGCAATGGGTTAAGAAATTATTTTGACTCAATATATCCGAATATTGGACTTCGTGATTTAGAAAAAGCGGCTAACATGCAACATAAAGAAGCATGTTATGCTTACGGATTAGTAATGTTCGCTTCTCACCAAAGTGAGAACAAGAACATCGGGCTACAACTATTAAACAAAACGTTCCCACAAGTGACGGAGTCGGTAATTGGGGTAAGAAATGAGGTTTTTAGATTGTTACGGGACTGTTGGACATTACGTAACCCTCGTCCTTTTGACGACGTTACAACACGCTGTCTTATCAACGGCCATAACGGTTATGTTCCGCAAGACCAAGGATGGGAAGTAATCCTAGTAAAACCAGAATGCATGACTTGTTTCTGGACGTATGAATTACGTGTCTTTATTGCCTTTGCTGAACGACTTGTGTACTAGCTAGAATTATCTTCACAACTATCTTGTATCAAAGTTATTGTGTGCTATATTTCATGTTTTATGTAAAATAAGCGGTATTGTAAGTTTGTAAAATATTGTATAAAAGTTTGAACGCGAAATATTATTATAATCAGTTTTTCATATAGAATTGTAGTAGTTGAATTGTATATTAGCTACTAAGTATGAACT
This sequence comes from Rutidosis leptorrhynchoides, assembly GCF_046630445.1. Classification (NCBI taxonomy): domain Eukaryota; kingdom Viridiplantae; phylum Streptophyta; class Magnoliopsida; order Asterales; family Asteraceae; genus Rutidosis; species Rutidosis leptorrhynchoides. The sequence goes on from NC_092340.1 coordinate 291,918,641, forward strand.
TAACGGGTAGGTACTACCCGAATTTAAACTTATAAAACGCTAATATGAAGAAAAAGCTTTTATAAATGAGTTCGTATTATGCTACGAAATACTATTAACTACTCTTAATATTCTGTATGATTAACTTGTTCCATTTGACTATTTTGAAGGCAATGGCACCGACTACTCGACACACCGTGAATATGAATGAAGAGGAATTCCGTACTTTTCTAGCTTCAAACATAGCCACAGTACAGGCTGCGCTACATAACAACAATAACCTTGGATCTAGCAGTACAGGAAATCGTGTAGGATGCACCTACAAAGAATTCACTGCCTGCAAACCTTTGGAATTTGATGGAACCGAAGGACCGATCGGATTGAAACGGTGGACCGAGAAGGTCGAATCGGTGTTTGCCATAAGTAAGTGTACTGAAGAGGACAAAGTGAAGTACGCTACGCATAGCTTCACAGGTTCTGCGTTAACATGGTGGAATACCTATCTAGAGCAAGTGGGACAAGACGATGCGTACGCACTACCGTGGTCAGCATTCAAGCACTTGATGAACGAGAAGTACCGTCCCAGAACCGAGGTTAATAAGCTCAAGACAGAACTTAGAGGGTTACGAACCCAAGGATTTGATATTACCACGTACGAAAGACGATTCACAGAATTGTGCCTATTGTGTCCGGGAGCATTCGAAGATGAGGAAGAGAAGATCGATGCGTTTGTGAAAGGATTACCGGAAAGAATCCAAGAAGATATAAGTTCACACGAGCCTGCCTCCATACAACAGGCATGTAGAATGGCTCACAAACTAGTGAACCAGATTGAAGAAAGAATTAAAGAACAGACTGCTGAAGAGGCCAATGTGAAGCAAGTCAAAAGAAAGTGGGAGGAAAACGGTGATAAGAATCACCAATACAACAACAACAGCAATTACAACAATAATCGCAGCAATTATCCCAACAATCGCAACATCAATCACAACTACAACAAACGGCCCAACAACAACAACAACAACAACAGCAACTACAACAATCATCCCAACAACAATAATAACCGCAACAACAACAACAATCAGAAGCAGCTATGCCAAAGGTGTGAAAAGAATCACTCGGGGTTCTGCACCAAATTTTGCAACAAGTGTAAAAGAAATGGTCATAGCGCGGCGAAGTGTGAGGTCTACGGACCAGGGGTTAATAGAACGAAAGGAACAAATGGTGTCGGAACGAGTAATGGCGGAGCAAGTAGTGTCGGAGCAAGTAGTGTCGGAGCAAGTTATGCCAATGTAGTTTGTTATAAATGTGGAAAACCGGGCCACATTATTAGAAATTGCCCGAACCAGGAGAACACGAATGGACAAGGCCGTGGAAGAGTTTTCAATATTAATGCGGCAGAGGCACAGGAAGACCCGGAGCTTGTTACGGGTACGTTTCTTATTGACAATAAATCTGCTTACGTTTTATTTGATTCGGGTGCGGATAGAAGCTATATGAGTAGAGATTTTTGTGCTAAATTAAGTTGTCCATTGACGCCTTTGGATAGTAAATTTTTACTCGAATTAGCAAATGGTAAATTAATTTCAGCAGATAATATATGTCGGAATCGAGAAATTAAACTGGTTAGCGAAACATTTAAGATTGATTTGATACCAGTAGAGTTAGGGAGTTTTGATGTGATAATCGGTATGGACTGGTTGAAAGAAGTGAAAGCAGAGATCGTTTGTTACAAAAATGCAATTCGCATTATACGAGAAAAAGGAAAACCCTTAATGGTGTACGGAGAAAAGGGCAACACAAAGCTACATCTTATTAGTAATTTGAAGGCACAAAAACTAATAAGAAAAGGTTGCTATGCTGTTCTAGCACACGTCGAGAAAGTACAAACTGAAGAAAAGAGCATCAATGATGTTCCCATTGCAAAAGAATTTCCCGATGTATTTCCGAAAGAATTACCGGGATTACCCCCACATCGATCCGTTGAATTTCAAATAGATCTTGTACCAGGAGCTGCACCAATAGCTCGTGCTCCTTACAGACTCGCACCCAGCGAGATGAAAGAACTGCAAAGCCAATTACAAGAACTTTTAGAGCGTGGTTTCATTCGACCAAGCACATCACCGTGGGGAGCTCCTGTTTTGTTTGTCAAGAAGAAAGATGGTACATTCAGGTTGTGTATCGACTACCGAGAGTTGAACAAACTTACCATCAAGAACCGCTACCCACTACCGAGAATTGACGACTTATTTGATCAACTACAAGGCTCGTCTGTTTATTCAAAGATTGACTTACGTTCCGGGTATCATCAAATGCGGGTGAAAGAAGATGATATTCCAAAGACTGCTTTCAGAACACGTTACGGTCATTACGAGTTTATGGTCATGCCGTTTGGTTTAACTAATGCACCAGCTGTGTTCATGGACCTTATGAACCGAGTGTGTGGACCATACCTTGACAAGTTTGTCATTGTTTTCATTGATGACATACTTATTTACTCAAAGAATGACCAAGAACACGGTGAACATTTGAGAAAGGTGTTAGAAGTATTGAGGAAGGAAGAATTGTACGCTAAGTTTTCAAAGTGTGCATTTTGGTTGGAAGAAGTTCAATTCCTCGGTCACATAGTGAACAAAGAAGGTATTAAGGTGGATCCGGCAAAGATAGAAACTATTGAAAAGTGGGAAACCCCGAAAACTCCGAAACACATACGCCAGTTTTTAGGACTAGCTGGTTACTACAGAAGGTTCATCCAAGACTTTTCCAGAATAGCAAAACCCTTGACTGCATTAACGCATAAAGGGAAGAAATTTGAATGGAATGATGAACAAGAGAAAGCGTTTCAGTTATTGAAGAAAAAGCTAACTACGGCACCTATATTGTCATTGCCTGAAGGGAATGATGATTTTGTGATTTATTGTGATGCATCAAAACAAGGTCTCGGTTGTGTATTAATGCAACGAACGAAGGTGATTGCTTATGCATCTAGACAATTGAAGATTCACGAACAAAATTATACGACGCATGATTTGGAATTAGGCGCGGTTGTTTTTGCATTAAAGACTTGGAGGCACTACTTATATGGGGTCAAAAGTATTATATATACCGACCACAAAAGTCTTCAACACATATTTAACCAGAAACAACTGAATATGAGGCAGCGTAGGTGGATTGAATTATTGAATGATTACGACTTTGAGATTCGTTACCACCCGGGGAAGGCAAATGTGGTAGCCGATGCCTTGAGCAGGAAGGACAGAGAACCCATTCGAGTAAAATCTATGAATATAATGATTCATAATAACCTTACTACTCAAATAAAGGAGGCGCAACTAGGAGTTTTAAAAGAGGGAAATTTAAAGGATGAAATACCCAAAGGATCGGAGAAGCATCTTAATATTCGGGAAGACGGAACCCGGTATAGGGCTGAAAGGATTTGGGTACCAAAATTTGGAGATATGAGAGAAATGGTACTTAGAGAAGCTCATAAAACCAGATACTCAATACATCCTGGAACGGGGAAGATGTACAAGGATCTCAAGAAATATTTTTGGTGGCCGGGTATGAAAGCCGATGTTGCTAAATACGTAGGAGAATGTTTGACGTGTTCTAAGGTCAAAGCTGAGCATCAGAAACCATCAGGTCTACTTCAACAACCCGAAATCCCGGAATGGAAATGGGAAAACATTACCATGGATTTCATCACTAAATTGCCAAGGACTGCAAGTGGTTTTGATACTATTTGGGTAATAGTTGATCGTCTCACCAAATCAGCACACTTCCTGCCAATAAGAGAAGATGACAAGATGGAGAAGTTAGCACGACTGTATTTGAAGGAAGTCATCTCCAGACATGGAATACCAATCTCTATTATCTCTGATAGGGATGGCAGATTTATTTCAAGATTCTGGCAGACATTACAGCAAGCATTAGGAACTCGTCTAGACATGAGTACTATCTATCATCCACAAACTGATGGGCATAACGTTTGAAGACATGCTACGAGCATGTGTTATTGATTTCGGAAACAGTTGGGATCGACATCTACCATTAGCAGAATTTTCCTACAACAACAGCTACCATTCAAGCAATGAGATGGCGCCGTTTGAAGCACTTTATGGTAGAAAGTGCAGGTCTCCGATTTGTTGGAGTGAAGTGGGGGATAGACAGATTACGGGTCCAGAGATTATACAAGAAACTACCGAGAAGATCATCCAAATTCAACAACGGTTGAAAACCGCCCAAAGTCGACAAAAGAGCTACGCTGACATTAAAAGAAAAGATATAGAATTTGAAATTGGAGAGATGGTCATGCTTAAAGTTGCACCTTGGAAAGGCGTTGTTCGATTTGGTAAACGAGGGAAATTAAATCCAAGGTATATTGGACCATTCAAGATTATTGATCGTGTTGGACCAGTAGCTTACCGACTTGAATTACCTCAACAACTCGCGGCTGTACATAACACTTTCCACGTCTCGAATTTGAAGAAATGTTTTGCTAAAGAAGATCTCACTATTCCGTTAGATGAAATCCAAATCAACGAAAAACTTCAATTCATCGAAGAACCCGTCGAAATAATGGATCGTGAGGTTAAAAGACTTAAGCAAAACAAGATACCAATTGTTAAGGTTCGATGGAATGCTCGTAGAGGACCCGAGTTCACCTGGGAGCATGAAGATCAGATGAAGAAGAGATATCCACATCTATTTCCAGAAGATTCGTCAACACCTTCAACAGCTTAAAATTTCGGGACGAAATTTATTTAACGGGTAGGTACTGTAGTGACCCGAACTTTTCCATGTTTATATATATTAATTGAGATTGATATTTACATGATTAAATGTTTCCAACATGTTAATCAATCAAACTTGTTAAGACTTGATTAATTGAAATAGGTTTCATATAGACAATTGACCACCCAAGTTGACCGGTGATTAACGAACGTTAAAACTTGTAAAAACTATATGATGACATATATATGGTTATATATATAGTTAACATTATATTATGATAAGTAAACATATCATTAAGTATATTAACAATGAACTACATATGTAAAAACAAGACTACTAACTTAATGATTTTGAAACGAGACATATATGTAACGATTATCGTTGTAACGACATTTAATGTATATATATCATATTAAGAGATATTCGTACATCATAATATCATGATAATATAATAATTTAAAATCTCTTTTGATATTATAAACATTGGGTTAACAACATTTAACAAGATCGTTAACCTAAAGGTTTCAAAACAACATTTACATGTAACGACTAACGATGACTTAACGACTCAGTTAAAATGTATATACATGTAGTATTTTAATATGTATTTATACACTTTTGAAAGACTTCAATACACTTATCAAAATACTTCTACTTAACAAAAATGCTTACAATTACATCCTCGTTCAGTTTCATCAACAATTCTACTCGTATGCACCCGTATTCGTACTCGTACAATACACAGCTTTTAGATGTATGTACTATTGGTATATACACTCCAATGATCAGCTCTTAGCAGCCCATGTGAGTCACCTAACACATGTGGGGACCATCATTTGGCAACTAGCATGAAATATCTCATAAAATTACAAAAATATGAGTAATCATTCATGACTTATTTACATGAAAACAAAATTACATATCCTTTATATCTAATCCATACACCAACGACCAAAAACACCTACAAACACTTTCATTCTTCAATTTTCTTCATCTAATTGATCTCTCTCAAGTTCTATCTTCAAGTTCTAAGTGTTCTTCATAAATTCCAAAAGTTCTAGTTTCATAAAATCAAGAATACTTTCAAGTTTGCTAGCTCACTTTCAATCTTGTAAGGTGATCATCCAACCTCAAGAAATCTTTGTTTCTTACAGTAAGTTATCATTCTAATACAAGGTAATAATCATATTCAAACTTTGGTTCAATTTCTATAACTATAACAATCTTATTTCAAGTGATGATCTTACTTGAACTTGTTTTCGTGTCATGATTCTGCTTCAAGAACTTCGAGCCATCCAAGGATCCATTGAAGCTAGATCCATTTTTCTCTCTTCCAGTAGGTTTATCCAAGGAAATTAAGGTAGTAATGATGTTCATAACATCATTCGATTCATACATATAAAGCTATTTTATTCGAAGGTTTAAACTTGTAATCACTAGAACATAGTTTAGTTAATTCTAAACTTGTTCGCAAACAAAAGTTAATCCTTCTAACTTCACTTTTAAAATCAACTAAACACATGTTCTATATCTATATGATATGCTAACTTAATGATTTAAAACCTGGAAACACGAAAAACACCGTAAAACCGGATTTACGCCGTCGTAGTAACACCGCGGGCTGTTTTGGGTTAGTTAATTAAAAACTATGATAAACTTTGATTTAAAAGTTGTTATTCTGAGAAAATGATTTTTATTATAAACATAAAACTATATCTAAAAGTTATGGTTAAACTCAAAGTGGAAGTATGTTTTCTAAAATGGTCATCTAGACGTCGTTCTTTCGACTGAAATGACTACCTTTACAAAAACGACTTGTAACTTATTTTTCCGACTATAAACCTATACTTTTTCTGTTTAGATTCATAAAATATAGTTCAATATGAAACCATAGCAATTTGATTCACTCAAAACGGATTTAAAATGAAGAAGTTATGGGTAAAACAAGATTGGATAATTTTTCTCATTTTAGCTACGTGAAAATTGGTAACAAATCTATTCCAACCATAACTTAATAAACTTGTATTGTATATTATGTAATCTTGAGATACCATAGACACGTATACAATGTTTTGACCTATCATGTCGACACATCTATATATATTTCGGAACAACCATAGACACTCTATATGTGAATGTTGGAGTTAGCTATACAGGGTTGAGGTTGATTCCAAAATATATATAGTTTGAGTTGTGATCAATACTGAGATACGTATACACTGGGTCGTGGATTGATTCAAGATAATATTTATCGATTTATTTCTGTACATCTAACTGTGGACAACTAGTTGTAAGTTACTAACGAGGACAGCTGACTTAATAAACTTAAAACATCAAAATATATTAAAAGTGTTGTAAATATATTTTGAACATACTTTGATATATATGTATATATTGTTATAGGTTCGTGAATCAACCAGTGGCCAAGTCTTACTTCCCGACGAAGTAAAAATCTGTGAAAGTGAGTTATAGTCCCACTTTTAAAATCTAATATTTTTGGGATGAGAATACATGCAGGTTTTATAAATGATTTACAAAATAGACACAAGTACGTGAAACTACATTCTATGGTTGAATTATCGAAATCGAATATGCCCCTTTTTATTAAGTCTGGTAATCTAAGAATTAGGGAACAGACACCCTAATTGACGCGAATCCTAAAGATAGATCTATTGGGCTTAACAAACCCCATCCAAAGTACCGGATGCTTTAGTACTTCGAAATTTATATCATATCCGAAGGGTGTCCCGGAATGATGGGGATATTCTTATATATGCATCTTGTAAATGTCGGTTACCAGGTGTTCACCATATGAATGATTTTTATCTCTATGTATGGGATGTGTATTGAAATATGAAATCTTGTGGTCTATTATTATGATTTGATATATATAGGTTAAACCTATAACTCACCAACATTTTTGTTGACGTTTTAAGCATGTTTATTCTCAGGTGATTATTAAGAGCTTCCGCTGTCGCATACTTAAATAAGGACGAGATTTGGAGTCCATGCTTGTATGATATTGTGTAAAAACTGCATTCAAGAAACTTATTTTGTTGTAACATATTTGTATTGTAAACCATTATGTAATGGTCGTGTGTAAACAGGATACTTTAGATTATCATTATTTGATAATCAACGTAAAGCTTTTTAAACCTTTATTGATGAAATAAAGGTTATGGTTTGTTTTAAAATGAATGCAGTCTTTGAAAAACGTCTCATATAGAGGTCAAAACCTCGCAACGAAATCAATTAATATGGAACGTTTTTAATCAATAAGAACGGGACATTTCACATCTCAGTCGAGATCACCCGACCTTCCACTCAACGAACCTTTACCCACAACTGCTCAATCTTATGGAGAAGAGTGACCAATCCGACACAATAATTGCATCGATCGCAATATCAACACTTCATCATAACCTTCGGTCTAACCGACCCTTAAGTCCGTCACTGGCTCACTGGTCATCTTTACTGGTCTAACTCTTAAGAGCAACAAGTTTCGCTCATCCGTCACTTCCCAAGAAGTATTTACTGAAATGCTCTTAAACTTCGACTTTCATAGCCGTCGAATTACTATCACCCGTAGATCACTATTGTAATCTCCGTTGCTTCCAAGGGCATCTCATGGTCACCCTAAGCATAAAGTGATCACACCATCACCAGAGTTGAACATCACACTTTGCAGGTATAAAGGGGCACCTGACGTAGTGTCATGTAGACTCTCACCACAAACTACCGAAATTTAGAAACTCGATCCTCGGGCTTCATACACCCGATGTCAACCATCTCTCCATAATAATTACCCGAAGTCATACCTACCCGACAAACCTTACGGTTTATTGTCTTATCGCAAGTTCCTAGCGATCACACGCTACCCACACTGCGCAATCATCGTCATACGGGTCCCACTCCCATGAGTTTAATAACCCAAAGACTCCTCGATTCGCCAATTCCAAGGCGACTCACAACTAGAATCCTTACACGATCCTCTAACCCCACACTCTACCGAGTGTAATCCAAACTACAATCATTAGACTTGATACGCCCCATCACGGGATTTAAGTCTTCGTCGCACACACACACACACACACACTAATCGGTCATCCTAGTTACGATGAGTAACTACAACGAATGAAGATCAGAATAATGCACCCACTACTTAGGGTGACTAAGTACGCGTCGAACTCGTGAGTTGGCTCACTCACTTAACTAACTGAATCCACCATAACACTTCCCGACTCGTAATGAACCCGATGTGACTACAAACACATCACCCGAGGCAACTATATCCTAGGAACCAATAAAAGATTCCTTATTTACTCCGAATCTACCCCGATCATGCCACGTTTCCTCCATTCGGTACTCGTCATGTCATGCTTGGTGTCAAGACACACTTTCATAATAATGGTGATCAGTCACTATTACAAAAGCATACCTTACCATCTTCACATGGTCATGCAAAGTACTTTACCCGGACTGACGCAACATTCATACCAGATAACACGCGATAACTCCTGGTACCCGAATGACCAAAGTCCTTACCACGAATTTGATCACTCAAAACCGCCAATATTCGAATCTCTCCAATAGATTCGTCCCTAGGACACCGCACAATTAGATACCTGTATATATACACCTATATACAATATAATAAAGAATGTACACAAGTACACCGCAAATAATGCCTAACCGCCAGTAAGTCTAAGACTAGGCACCTATTCCAAGGTCACCTAATTCCCTTAGACTATGCTCTGATACCACTTGTAAGATCCCCAAATCCGTTTACCAAAAACGAAGCACATTTTTTTTATAAGTTTGGTCCCATTAATACAATTCAATTCCAACTCTGTTTTAACCAAAAACATAATATTATAACGATACGTTTGACAATTTATAATGACCCTTGGTACACAAATTACACATTACAAAACCATTTGTAATAACGACCCGATCACACGAATAAGGGTAAAACACATTAACCCAACCCGATACCAAGAGCATAATCCCGGGAACTACCAAATCCCCAATCCGCGTCCGAACCTCCAAAAGCTACCCCATCGAGCCCAAGCGCTCCTACGCATCTAGTCTACAACTAGCTAACATCACAATCACAATCCCTGTAAAAAGGTAAACAACGAGAGGGGTAAGCATAAAGCTTAGTGAATGCAATAATTATACATATACATATATAACCTACTTACTTGCAATCACTTACACATTTAACACAGGCATGCTAGCTACATACTTAGCATACCAATCTCAAGTATAACGCAACTAACCTCCGACAACACAAGCTAGCATAACAATAGCATATAACACGAACAATATAATATGCTACACTACAACGCACAACCATGGTTAACCAATCGTATAAAGGAATGGTACTCGAATTTCCCATCAGTGTTCATAACAACCGTTAGTGTACAATGAAATATATCACCAACCCTTGGGTGGAATGGCAACACATATCCATTCATAACAACCGTTAGTGTACAACGACATATATCACTAACTCGTGGGTGGTAATGACAACACATATTTGTTCATAAAAACCATTAGTGTACAACGACATATATCACTAACTCATGGGTGGTATAGACAGCACATATCCATTCGCACACGGGTATGGTACTCGAATTTCCCATCTGTGTTCATAACAACCGTTAGTGTACAACGACATATATCACTAACTCGTGGGGTGGTATAGACAACACATATCCATCCTACACAAATAAATACATTATATACATACACATATAATTATTCCACTCACCTCGAAATGCCCGCACAAGTCATGTATATAAATCGCCTCCAAATGCAACCGAGCAAACCTTTACCTATAATACGCATATAGGTATACACATAATCAACATACATTCTCTACAAGAGGATTTGATGCCAACACCCTTAACCAAGGGTTTATACATACCTCCACAATCCGCCCGTTTAGACACCTAAAGTGGACTTCACCAACTACCACTACGGGTGGTAATTCTAATGCCATAATAAAGTACAATTTAGCCCAAATCATACTTTACACCAATTAGACCAATCCTAGGTCTTAACATTAAATTACTACTTAGGTAGTAATCATTTCAAACGCCAAATACACCAAAAACCCCAACACGTGCAATATTAACCCATATTGCTTTTGACCACGTTTGACTTTTGTTAAAATGTCATTTTAACCCAAAATCACTTTCCACATTTACTTTCATTCAAAAACACCATTTAACACTTAACGAAAGTGTTTAACATCCCTTTGACCAAAACTAGTGTCATCATCAAGTTTGACCCAATTCAATTTACCCATTTTGATCAAAGTCATAAAAATGCCCAAACTAATCAATAATCACTAACACAAGTGAAAATGGTCCTAATACACCAATTAAACCAAATCACAAGTGTTAAACCCTTAACTTTCCCAATTTGACACATAAACCCAAATTTTGATCCAATTCAAAATTAGTCAACCAAATAAGCCCAAAAAGTGTTTCAATACTTCCATAATCACTAAACCTAGTGATTAAACTCATTTTGCAAGCCTTAAACTTGACCAAAACATCAACCAACCCAAAATCCACCAACGACACTATAAAACCCGATTACTAGCAACACTAAGCTTACTTCATGAGTTTAAATGGGTTTTTCAACAAATCAAGTTCAAACCCTAACTTTAAATATCAAATCAAACAATGAAATTCGGAGTTAGAACTTACCAATACTACCAAAACATAGCCGTGAACGAGGAGAACAACTTTAACTCTTGTGACCCGACCCAAAACACTCTTCTTCTTCCCCAATTCGAACTTTCTCTCTCTCAACCCGTTACTCTCTCTCTAGGGTTTGGTGTGTGAGTGGGAGGGAAGGAGAATGAAGAAAATGAGGTGGGGATAAGATTTTGGCCAGATATGTGGCCCTCAAATCGTCCGTAAGCAAAAACGACAACTTTACCCTTCATTAAACTCATTAAAAGGCTGAAAAGCATCAGATCGTGCCTATTGTCGCGCCACGGAGTAAACTCTGCGCGTCTTGGCTTAAAGGATGATTTTAGTTCACATTTCCAAGCCTTCTGACCCTCAAAATAGGCAAAAGTCGCACCGTGACGATTCTGGTCGCACCGCGGAGTTTGCCTGTTTCATCTGAACTTCAGCAACTTGTTTTGGCCATAACATTTTCACCGTAACTCCGTTTTCGATGAATCAAATATCATTGGAAACGTAATAAGATTTCCTTTCTAATGGTAATGTTTTGAAACATCAAATCAAACTTTATTTGGGGTCAAAAAGGTACGTACACACCTTGTAACTTAAACAACATCCAATTTTCTTTGACATTCGAACAAGCAACACATACACGCTTGGTACACTTCATACACGCATCGTACAATCATCTTTATACAGTTATACTACCCTTCGTTTAACCCTTGTACACTATATATATATATACAACATATATACATACTCGATACACATGTATACATTCTTTACATATATATATATATATATATATATATATATATATATATATATATATATATATATATATATATATTCGTTATACGTCGTACGTGCTCTTCATATATACATCGTACGAATAAATGAGTCTTACAATGAGTTAAACCACTAGGTAATGTGGACTATGAGTTAGGTTACATGGTGAGTGAGCTATGAGTTAGACCACAAGAGTGAACTATGAGTTAGACCACAAGAGTAGACTATGAGTTAGACCACTAGACATCTTGTGACTATGAATTAGTCACTAGATGTCGTATGGGCAGCCACTGGTGACTTAGATATAAATAATTGTTATGAATGACTTAATGATTGATAATGGTGTGGTAGTGTACTTTGTTGTAATATTGTATGTGCTATGAGATTTGTGTGCCATTATGTATGATTACAAGATATATGGCTTGTGTGTATAACTATTACATTCATTAAGCGTAAGCTTACACTATCATGGTTTAAACCTTTGTAGATTAAAGTGCAAGGAAAGATAAGGTTAAGATTGACGGGTGACCAATCCTATATTAAAGATACTTAATTAAGGATTGAGTGCAATGAGATTAAAGTGGTGGAATGAGAAGTTTGATGATTGTTTTGGGCCCTGATGATCGTCTTTCACTTTATCAATCAAGTGATCAACCACCCCGACTCGGTCTTGATTATTCATTAGCATAATTCACCTTAACACAATATAAAAGTTCCTTGGGCAAAGTCACAAGTGAAAATTACAAAGGCTAGGGCAAATGGAAGAGAATCAACAACCCATAAATGAGAGGCCAAACTCCCTATTTATAGTTTTCAGAATATTCGCGGTGTGCGAATTGTCTTATTATCCGTGTTGACTTAGCGAAAAGAATCCGCAGTCTTTTATTAATGCGCAAACTGATCCGCGAACTCAACTTTTAGCGGATCTTCCAAATCCTATAAGTATACTTCGCGTATCATTTGTTTTTAAACCTTTAGCACTAACAATATACATATATAATTCTACGTATATGATCAAGTCCCCCAGTTTATTATGGTACATTTTGCATAAAAAAATGTAGCATGATAAACTCTAAAAATAAAATTCGCAGTTACTTATCACTGTAAAACGCCTTAGGTTATTTCGCTATGCCTTTGTTACCGTTAGATCAAACAAAGTTACCGTTTCCAACCGTTGGCAAGAAATATTATCGTTAAATCAACATACTTGAGACTTAAGCGTAATCGATTAACATTCTCAACCTCCCTATATATATCAGTATCAGCAATCATAAAATCCTTACCCTAACTCGAAATACTCGTAATTAATCAATTTCTCAACCAACCTTCAAATCATTTACATTTATTCACAACACCTTTAATCTCCATTATGAGAATCGAAGAAGTCGACAGCAAGGTGAACCCAAAAACCTTGATTACAAACCTATTAACAAGTCCAGAATCAAAATCAACAACGTCGTCTGGGAAGGAGAGGCATTGGATTCCAGTTGTTGATTTAACAACAAAATCCCCACTCACCAAAACAGAATCCGCCAAGCGACCATATGAGACACCTCCATCGTCACAAAACAAGAAATTAAAGCAACGCGAAACTACTCTTTTTGAGAACCCGGTGATATCTGACTATGATTCTGAGCAATAAATGGGTAATCCAAAAATATTATTCTCTTATCATAGCAGTTGCACTGTCGCAGGTGACTCAACCGGTGACCCAATCTTCCCGAGTCCTGGCACCGTCGACAAGATCACCGAACTATTCCGCACTCCACCCGACTCCTATGGGGTGAGAGTTGGCGGATTATCAGGGTATACCTCCACTTCCTCTTCTGCGTCATTAGACCGACACCATTAAATGAAGTTAGCAATACCTGATGAGCTTCGCCACGAGTTCGCGAAGCTTCCTGCACCAGAAGCACACAATTGCTTTGTGCAGAACTTCTATATGGCATTCAACTCTGCCTATGACATGCTGTGCCACCAAGAACAATTTTTCAACGTTCTTGAAGCAGAGAAGGCCAAACTTTATACTGAAAAGGCCAAACTCGCTGATAGCAAAAAGCGCTATTCTAACCTTTCTGCCGAGGTCACCGCCACAAAAGCTGCCATTGGAGATTTAAAGCGACAACTTTCTTCAGCAACAGATAAAGAAAACAACTTGCAGGCAACCAATAAAGCTTTAGCAGAGGATGTTGCCAAGCTAACATCAGAGCGAGACAATGCTCTAGCCGCTAAATCCTCCGCAGAGCTGGAATTTGCAAAGCTTCGCCAACATCTGCCTGAGTTGTCAAGAAAAGTGCTCAACTCTCTTCCTGTCTCCAAAAAAAATTCAACATATGCTGCCGCGTTACCGCTACGCGAGAGGGTGGTATTTAAGGACCAAATTGCCACCCACTATCACTTGCAAGAGCCGTTACCATCTGAAATAACGAACCGCCTATGCTCTATGACAGACGCACAAGCAGTATTTGTTGTTGCGAGGGAGAACATAATTGAAATACCCATCCCCAAAATAATAGCGATAAGCGAGCAAGATGATGCCACTGCAGATGACATCATCAAGCTCGACTTATCCAAAGAATGAGGATGCTTTATGTAATATTAGCGCGCCGCTATCTGCGTTTTGATAATAAAATTTCAATGTTTATCTTTTTGCAAGTACTTATATTTATATAGCTCTTTATCATCAATATTCATAACATAGACTTGCCCTTTGCAATTTCCAACTTTTATTATCGTGTACATAATAAGTATGTACTTTTGCGAAACAATCTACATTTGTATATATATATACATTATGAATCTTTCAAGTCCGTCAAAACGATCCTTAGGCTATTAATTAGCATCGCGAAGCATCTAAGTATGGCGAAATCAAATACTTAGAAAATTAAAATCCTTTCGCAATATGTAATTTCTGCATGAGCGGGCAATGTCATCACTACGCGATTTAACCTTCGCGAAACATACCAGTATACTAAAACCAATTGTTATAGAAAATTTCATGAACTGTAAATATGCCGCAAGGTATTATTAATTTTAACAATATAAGCAGTTTTTTCTATCACTTACACAATTCGCTTATTTATTCAGTATATTTTTACAAGTGTGATCAAGACTTGCAAAAATAAAAAACACATAGAAAAATAGCAACCGCCTTCTTTTATTTCATTTGGCACTTTGAATACATATATGCGTTGCTTAACACACCATTCTTAAAATTTTATGCATAATATCGCTTCAACAAAGGAGCATGCCACGCATTAGGGAGATTTATCCCTTCTATATCTGCGAGTTTATATGAACCTGTCGTGTTAATAGCAACAAATTGATAAGGACCCTCTCAGTTAGGCCCCATCTTACCAAGTTTTTATGCTCGACTCGCATCATTATTGCGCAGCACCCATTCGCCTACATCAAAGGACAATGCGCGCACTCTTTTGTTGTAATACTTGGCAATTTGCTGTTTGTTATTTGCCTCCCTGATAGCAGCCATTAACCTTCACTCTTCTATTAAATTCAAGTTTTCACATAAAGCTTCGCTATTTGCTTCTTCATCAAAGTTAGCAATTCTATGTGTTGGCACAAGAATTTCAGCGGGTATTACTGCTTCAGAGCCATATACTAAACTAAAAGGTGTTTCACCTGTGCTCTTCTTGAAAGTAGTACGATGCGCCCATAATACATTGGGTAGCTCGTCCACCCAACCAGTGCATTTTTCATATAATCGCTTTTTAATACCGCTTACAATGTCGCGATTAGTTACTTCACACAAGCCATTAGCTTGCGGATGTGCAACCGATGTAAATTGTTGGATGATATTCAAATCAGTGCACCATGTTTTGAACGGGTCTTTCACTATTTGAGCCCCATTATCGCTAACCAACTCTCGCGGAATGCCAAATCTTCACACAATATATTCCCAAACAAAATTACGCACTTGCACTCCAGTGATAGTGCAAACCGCCTTCGCCTCAACCCATTTTGTAAAATAGTCGATTGCTACAATTAAGAATTTGAAATTGCCAGGACCTGTGGGAAATGGTCCAACAATGTCAATAGCCCATTTATGAAATGGCCATGGCAAGTTAACAGGGATCATATCGTGCCTTGGCATCCTATTCTGCGGCGCATGCCTTTGGAAACTCTTGCAACGCTTAAAAATTTTTGCAACATCGCGATATAAAGACGGCCAAAAGTAGCCCATCCGCATAATTTTAGTCGCAATGTTTTTATAGCCCGAATGCAACGCGTAAGATCCATTGTGTACTTCATCCACTATCATCTCAGCTTCAATTGGGCCAACACACCGCATCATTGGACCGCAATATGACTTACGATATAAAATATCATGTTGAATGATGTACATTGGTGCTCACTTACGAACTAAACGAGCTTCGCGATTGTCATTCGGCAAAACATTATTGCGGATATACTGCGTGATTGGTTCCATCCAGTTTGGTTGTTCTTCTTCAACAGACGCAACCATCAGATCATTATCAATTGACTTGCTTGGCAACTCCTCAACCCAAACATGCTTTTAAAAGTGCGAAAATGTTAATGCAGCCAACTTCTTAACGCATCCGTTTTCTTATTTTGAGTTCTCGGTACTTGTGCAAGTTTAAAATGTTCAAACCGCATAGCTGATTCTTGTAATAACTTCAAATATCTTTGCATGGAGAGTTCATGCGCGTCAAAAGAGCTGTTAAACTGATTTGCCACTAGCTGCGAATCTGTAAAAGCGCGCAACTTGGTTACATGCATTTTATGCGCAATATTCAAACCAGCGAGCAACGCTTCATATTCAGCTTCATTATTCGTTACATCAAAATTGAAACGCAATGCATACGTATGTTCCTCATCACTTGGGGCTGCTAACACGAGACCCGCACCAGCACCTTCTACGTATGAGGCTCCATCAGTAAATAAATCTCATGTCTCACTTTCTACTGGCTTTAGCTCTGTTCGCTCATTAATTACTTCCATCTCGCCAGACATTTCTGCGAGGTAATCCGCTAAAACTTGCCCTTTTATAGCGTTGCGGGGAAGATAAGAGATTTCATAAGCACCTAACTCCACTGCCCACATCGGAGCCTACCAGATATTTCTGGTTTTGTTAAAACCTTCTTGATTGGCATGTTAGTTAACACATGTATTGAGTGCCCTTGAAAATATCTCCGCAACCTTCGCGATGTTAAAATAAGCGTGTTTACAAATTTTTCAATGGGTGCATAGTTTATTTCACTACTCGCGAGAGCTTTGCTGACAAAATACACTGGCTTTTGTATTTTGTCCCTTTCCGCAACTAAAACTGAACCAAAAGCTTCATTTGCCACTGATATATAGAGGTAAAGGATTTCACCTTTAATTGGTGCTGTTAATGTAGGTAAAGTTTTCAACAACTTCTTCATTTCTTGAAACGCGGTTTCAACCTCGCTTGTCCATACAAAGCTCTTTTGCTTTAGACAACCTTTCAAGGTTTTGAAAAATGGCAATTGCTTTTCCGGGGCCTTGGACAAAAAATGTGTTAACGCGGCTAACTTACCCGTCAAACTTTGCACTTCTTTAACTGTCTTAGGTGCAGTCATATTCTCAATGGCCGCTATCTTCTTTGGTTTTGCTTGAATACCCTGCTCAGTAACGAGATAGCCCAAAATTTTTCCTTCTGTCTAGCCAAAACTACACTTTGACGGATTGAGCTTCATATTTATCCTGCACAATGTATCAAATGTTTCACGCATATCGTCCATAATACGCACTTGCGTTGTGCTTTTGATTACTAAATCATCCACATAAGCCTCAAGGTTGCGCCCAATTTGGGTTTCAAACGCAGTGTCAATTAACCGTTGGTATGTTGCACCCGCATTGATTAAACCAAAAGGCATCATTATATAAGAAATATATCTTTGCCAGTATGGAAAACGGTTTTATCTTCATCTTCCTTAGCCATTAGAATCTGATGATATCCCCTCGCAACATCTAAAAAATATTTGTAAGGAAAGGCATGCAATGACTCCACTTCCAAATCAATTTCTGGAAGTGGATAATTATCTTTGGGACATGGTTTATTTAGATCCTTGAAATCAATGCACATCCTCCATGAGCCATCAGGCTTTTTTACCAAAATTGGGTTCGCAACCCATGATTGATATTTAAATTCGCGCAAAATACCTATTGTCACCAGCTTCGTTACCTTCTCGCATAGCCATTTAGTGTGATCTGGGGCCATACTCCTGCGCTTCAGGACTACATGTGTAAGACCCTGATCTCAGCTAAGTGGGATGCCGTCCAGATTGTTGGACACCGTCCAGTAAAGAAGGGCTGGACGCTGTCCAAACCTGTAGGACGCCGTCCAAATGGTTTGACGGGCCAGCTGGGAATTTGTTTTAAAATTAGAAAGGGCATTTTAGTCAATTCACTTGGGGTCGGTTTGAAGCCTTCAAAGCTGATCCATTGATCATCTTATCCTCACTTTACACCCACAAACACTCTCATCTTCAAACCCTAGAGAGAGGAAGAGTTTAAGAGAGAGGAAGCTCCATTTGGAGAAGAAGGAGTTGGATTCTCACCAAAGCTCGGGTTTTAAGGTTGTTCATCTCGTTCACGGCTACGTTGTGGTAGTATTGGTAAGTTCAAACTCCAAATTTCATTTGTTAGATTTGACATTCAAGTTAGGATTTGAGCTTGTTTAGTTATGAAACCCTTTTAGATGATGAAGTGGGTTTATGGTGACTATTTATTCTTGTCACTTGGCGGGTTTTGGGTTGGTTGACGATTTGGCCATGATTAGGCTTTGATAATGGGTATAATCACTAGTGTTAGTGATTATGGAAGTGTTGGAACCCATTTTGGGTATTTGGTTGACTAATTTTGAAATGGGTCAAAATTAGGGTTTATGTGTCAATTTGGGCAAGACGAGTGTTTAACACTTGTGTTCAGGTTTAATTGGCGTATTAGGACCATTCTCACTTGTGTTAGTGATTATTGGTTGGTTTGGGCGGTTTGTTGCTTGGAAGTGCAATGGGTCGAAATTTGCACTAAGGGTCAATTGGGTTGGTTTGTAAATCCACCCTAATTGTGTTGTTTGTATTGTGATATTGGAATAGGTACATTCCATCGATGAGTTGCGGATTATTCTGTTGCATTCATCAAGGCGACAAGGTGAGTGTTAATATCCTATGTGCATATGTATGTGTAAGATAGGTGCGGGTCGGGTGAAGTGGTTCTCGGTTATAGAGCTCACTTCACATATAGGTGGATTCAATGGACTTACGTATAGGTCCAATTGGAACGGTTGTGCGTTTTGGTTGACCACTTTTGGTGAAGTGCACACTTTGTGTGTACGTTATCACATGTGCTTGTGATGTGGATTATATAACCCCACTGGCGAAGGGTTGATATTGAGTTGTGAATTGGATAACCCCGATGTGGTGGATTTCATAATTTCGTGACCGTGGGTTTGGATATTGGAGAAGTGGATCACGTGTGGATGCGGATTCACGATGACTCATGTAGTTTGATCATCTTATTGAGGTAGTGATCTCGTGTGGTTGCAGATTCACTAAGGCTCTTGTAGTTCGGCCAACCTCGATGTTATTGTGGTATTGGAGATAGTAGTCTCATGTGGATGCGGATTTACTAAGGCTCGTGTAGTTCGGCCAATCTTCATTTTGGTATTTTGGTAATTGACTTTTGGTATTGGGTTAAAGGGTTTACCTTGGGCGTTTCACGCTCTATTGTTATATTGTTGTGATGTAGCTAACCCTCCGGGTGTAGCTTATTGGCATTGTACGCATCATCGTTGGTGTACTTATATTGTTGATGTTATTAGCTTGTTGTATAGCGATTGAACGGTATGCTTAGTTTGCCTTATACTTAGATGTCCCGGTATGTGATACTTAATTATTTGTGTGGCGTGTCCATTTTATGCATATATATGTATATAGTATATTCTCACTCACTAAGCGTTAGCTTACCCTCTCGTTGTTTACATTTTTATAGATTTGCATGGATGCGGTGGCTCGGGTAAGTGTGGGAACTAGTGGACTTGCGTAGTTGCTTAGAAGATCTTGCTTTTGGATTGATTATAATTGGGTACCGTATCCCCAATCGCCATGCTCGGTCTTTAGTTTATGTTAAAACTCGCGTGGTTAAAAACTCGTAAATCTGTACGAAAGTCGTAAAACTGCCGATGTGGGCCTGGTGTCGTAAAACTTGGTTTTATTGTGGAAAACTCTTAGTTTTAATTACTATAACATATTGTGAAATTGTTTTCGTGTGAAAGTGTCAGAAAGCGGGTTTTCCGCTCGCGTAAAATGGTAATGCTGATCAGAATCTTTTAGTTCATTTGGATGCCGACCAAAAGGCTTGGACGCCGTCCAGTCCTTCAGAGCTGGAAGCCGTCCAGATAACTGAACGCCGTCCAGATGTACTGTCCCACAAAATTTTTTTTAAGGCGTGTTTTTGGTCGGATAACGGGTTGGGTCGTTACAAGTGGTATCAGTGCATGGTCTAAGGGATTTAGGTGACTTGAGATAGGTGCCTAGACTTAGACTTTTGTATGTGCTTATTTGTTGTGGGACTTGTAGGTGTACGGGTTGGAATGGGAACTTGGTTAGTGCCTTAGCGTGTAGGTGAACTAACTAGGGTATTGGCTTGTGTTGTGACATTTTTCTTGCGTGTGTTTATGTCGCGTAGAATTTTTGGTTGTGTTGTTTATATCATCGAGCGAGGCGGTCGTTGTACTAACAAGTTGTTGTGGCGTGTGTGCGTAATAAGGACTTGCAGACCTTATTACGGGTGCAAATCGTGTCTTACAACGAGTGTTTAGCAAAATGGGGCGGTGTTGTGCGTGTGATTTTATACATTCGTGGACTAATCGTTTTGCATTCTTTAGAATGACGACGCGAAACGAGATCGAACGGACGACGTGGAGTTTAACGAAATGGATAGGAAGTATTCCGAAATTCAAAGTAGGGGTGAAATGGAGCGTTGTCATAAGAGCTTCATGAGGACTAAACCCCCTAATGTATGACGGGAAATCGGATCCTTTGGTAAGCACTACATGGACCTCGGATGTCAAAGGGTGTTTTCTCACTACTGAATGCCCTCCCAAGAAGATGACAAGACTCGCTACTAACTTGTTGCGGGGTAGGGCGAAGGATTGGTTGGATGGTAAGATTGATCTTGTTGGTGGAGAAGCGTTTATGGGGTTATCGTGGGACAATTTTAAGAAGGAATTCTTCGAGCAGTTTCGGACTTCAGTCGATTTGTCGGAATTGCGTAAGGAGTTGCGAAATTTGCAACAGGGTTCTATGGATTTGAATACTCTCAAGACGACCTTTATGGCGAAGGCTCGTTTTTGCCCGAAGTATATGGGGAATGATCGTTTGTTGATGGAAGATTTCTATCGGACTTTGAATGATGACTTGAAGAATAAAATTAGCCGGGGTTACGCGAAGTCATTTGCGGAGTTATTCGCGGTGGCTAGGAGTTTCGAGTCGTTTTCGCGATCGAAGATTGGCGAACCTTCAAGTGAGAGAAGGGTTGTTTCATATAGAACTCCAAGTAAGAGAGCTAGGGGTGCAAGTGTGAGCACGGGTGGTATACGGATGAGTATATCGGATTCTAGTGCGTCTAGGAGTTACAATTATGGCGTGAGGGGTCACAAGACTTGGGAATGTTCGGTGCCAAAGGGTGATGGCACGGTGTGCTTCAATTGCCAAGAAGAAGGACATCGTAAGTCGGAGTGTCCCGAGTTAGCGGGGACGGGTACGACAAGGAGACGTTAAGGTACGTTTTGTTTTAATAAATATGTCCTTTGATTATTTATTATGTACCGATTGAGTTTGGATTTGTTAATTGCATCGTGTTGTGCATAGTATTGTTATGGATGACGTTCCTAATGGAATTACCCTACGGTGACGTTTTGATTAATGGGCGAAGGGCGTAAGACTTGGTGAAACCAAGCATTCCTTAGTGTTCGGGAAATGTTTCTACCAAGCCATGTGTATGGGCTTTGGTGTTCGGTCGTTAAGCGCGTGTTTGCGTTCGTGTTGAAGTTGATGAACCATGAGGTTCAACGGGTATATAGAATCCTAAAGATCGAGTATTTTGATATCAATGTATGTTGGTAAAGGAGTCTACATGGTGCGACGATAGGTGCCTCTTTCATGCCTACTAGCATGGTGATCGACTCCGCTGGTGTTGCGGTTACATTGTACTTTAGGCACCGGAGAGAAACCCTTAGGTACGTGAGCGACTAGGTTGAAAATTTGACAATCTATAGCAATTGGATGATTGCGAGAGTAAAGTTTGTGTAATTTGTGGTGAACTCTTCGTCCAAAGTGTTTAAGGATAGGTTAAAATCCTTTGTATGCTCATGGATAGGGCAAGGTATTGTGAAGTGTATATCATGGGATATCTTATCTCGATGATGTGGTTATGGAACGGAGTTCTAAGTGAGGGAGTGGTACTCTCGCACGAAGGTGTTCTAGCGTATTGATATTGGACGATGCTCGTATGGATTCGGAGCTAGCGTTGAGACCTACGTTAGTCGATTGTGGTAAGAGTACGATTTGGAATAAATTGTCCTTATGGTATTGGATTTAAATTATCACCGAGGTGGTAATGTGGCAAATCTCATTTAGAGATAATGGATGTGTTTGACGAGCAAGTGAGATCCCTCGGTTAAGGGATGTACGTGTCGAATTCTCTTCTAGAGAATTATTGTTTTGTGCCTATGTGCGGTACGGACGATTCTTACTCGATTGTGTTGGCGTTGTGTACGCATACGTATGATGCGCGTACGTGTATGATGGATTTACTTGGGTGGGTTAGTCGCGGTGTTAAGACACCACCTGGTGGTTAGTGGTACGCGGTGTTAAGTACACTAATGGATATTTGTTTGGGGTGGATGGCTAGTGTAATCCGTTAGGATTCACTATGGTGTAGCAATGCGCGATGTTACACTACTCGCTGTATGAGGCCAAAAGAGCGTGTGTTGATGGTTAGTGTATTCCGTTAGGATTCACTATGGTGTAGCAGTGCACGATGTTACACTACTCGTTGTATGAGGCCAAAAGAGCATGGGTGATTGGTGGGTTATGGCCGTGACTCGATCCGCTAACTTCATCATGGGAGTAGTGTTACATCGGTATGGTATAACGTTATCGGGAAATGCGAGTACCGATGGGGAATGGGAGTACCATTCCTGTGTTGAGATTTGGGAGGTGGATCACATATGGATACGGATTCACGATGATGCGTGTAGTTCGGTCATCTTATTGTGGAAGTGGATCACGTGTAGTTCGGATTCACAATGACACGTGTGGATGCGGTCATTATATTGAGGAAGTGAGTCTCGTGTAGTTCGGATTCACAATGACATGTGTGGATGTGGTCATTCTATTGGGATAGTGACTCTCATTTTGTTCGGATTCACTAGGGCGCGTGTAGTTCGGCCAATCCCGATTGTTGTTGCGATGGAGGTGGTTAGTCGTGTGTGGTTGCGGATTCACTAAGGCACGTGTAGTTTCGGCCAGCCTTCATGTTGATTGGATTATGAACTATTGGTTGTTTTATACACCAATGGTAGGGTCTCGAGGACCATGTTGTGTAATTAGTGATGCGATAGCCGCGTTTCGCTCACATGTTGTTACGGGTGTGACAATAGTCGATTTTGTACACCTTGGGATTAGCGTTGCCATAGTCGTTTGGACGCTATCGGTTTTAGCCGTTGCTTATGATGTTACGATAGTTGCGTACTGGTCGTATTGCGCACTACAAGGGATGTTAAGAGGTAAGGGTAATCCGTAAGGATTTGTTTATTCAGTCTTCACCGTTCGGGTTGTTAACCTTATTTTGATATGTGGTTACTTTAGCATTGTACTTGTTAAGGGTACGCTAAAAGGGTGATATCTAAGAACAAGATTGGTTGAGTTTTCCCGATGTGAGGGAGTGAGCAAGTTTTAGTGCTCGAATTTGTGAATTTGATAAATCGCGGATGACGACTTAGTGTTAAAGGCGATTTATTGAGAAGGATTGCCTAGAGAAGTTGGAAGGAAACACGATGTTTCCGCGTATGTTAAGCGATTGTGGTAGATTTTAGATGTTGTGTGCATTGCATGTTCCTGCATGCTTACACGTGTGTATTTGGTAAGTGGGATAATCCTCGAGATTAATGATAAGTGTGGCGGAAGTCATTTTGGAACGTATGTTTGAGGACCATTGAGTGTTGGTCTGGTTGGTTAAGTGATGGAGATCACGAGGACGTGATCCAATTTAAGTAGGGGAGAGTTGTAAGACCCTGATCTCAGCTAAGTGGGACGCCGTCCAAATTGTTGGACGCCGTCCAGTAAAGAAGGGCTGGACGCCATCCAGACCTGTAGGACGCCGTCCAAATGGTCTGACGGGCCAGCTGGGAATTTGTTTTAAAATTAGAAAGGGAATTTTGGTCAATTCACTTGGGGTCGGTTTGGAGCCTTCAAAGCTGATCCATTGATCATCTTATCCTCACTTTACACCCACAAACACTCTCATCTTCAAACCCTAGAGAGAGGAAGAGTTTTAGAGAGAGGAAGCTCCATTTTGAGAAGAAGGAGTTGGATTCTCACCAAAGCTCGGGTTTTAAGGTTGTTCATCTCGTTCACGGCTATGTTGTGGTAGTATTGGTAAGTTCAAACTTCGAATTTCGTTTGTTAGATTTGACATTCAAGTTAGGGTTTGAGCTTGTTTAGTTATGAAAACCTTTTAGATGATGAAATGGGTTTATAGTGACTAGTTATTCTTGTCACTTGGCGGGTTTTGGGTTGGTTGACGATTTGGCCATGATTAGGCTTCGATAATGGGTATAATCACTAGTGTTAGTGATTATGGAAGTGTTGGAACCCATTTTGGGTATTTGGTTGACTAATTTTGAAATGGGTCAAAATTAGGGTTTATGTGTCAATTTGGGCAAGACGAGTGTTTAACACTTGTGTTCGGGTTTAATTGGCGTATTAGGACCATTCTCACTTGTGTTAGTGATTATTGGTTGGTTTGGGAGCGGTTTGGTGCTTGGAAGTGCAATGGATCAAAATTTGCACTAAGGGTCAATTGGGTTGGTTTGTAAATCCACCATAATTGTGTTGTTTGTATTGTGATATTGGAATAGGTACATTCCATTGGCCAGTTGCAAATTATTCGGTTGCATTCATCAAGGCGACAAGGTGAGTGTTAATATCCTATGTGCATATGTATGTGTAGGATGGGTGCGGGTCGGGTGAAGTGGTTCTCGATTATAGAGCTCACTTCACATATAGGTGGATTCGATGGACTTGCGTATAGGTCCAATTGGCACGGTTGTCGTTTTGGTTGATCACTTTTGGTGAAGTGCACACTTTGTGTGTACGTTATCACATGTGCTTGTGATGTGGATTATATAACCCCAATGGCGAAGGGTTGATATTGAGTTGTGAATTGGATAACCCCGATGTGGTGGATTTCATAATCCCGCGACCGTGGGTTTGGATATTGGAGAAGTGGATGACGTGTGGATGTGGATTCACGATGACTCGTGTAGTTCGGTCATCTTATTGAGATAGTGATCTCGTGTGGTTTTGGATTCACTAAGGTTCGTGTAGTTCGGCCAACCTCGATGTTGTTGTGGTATTAAAGATAGTAGTCTCGTGTGGATGCGGATTTACTAAGGCTCGTGTAGTTCGGCCAATCTTCATTTTGGTATTTTGGTAATTGACTTTTGGTATTGCGTTAAGGGGTTAACCTTGGGCGTTTCACGCTCTATTATTGTATTGTTGTGATGTAGCTAACCCTCCGGGTGTAGCTTATTGGCGTTGTACGCATCATCGTTGGTGTACTTATATTGTTGATGTTATTAGCTTGTTGTATAGCGATTGATCGGTATGCTTAGTTTGCCTTATACTTGGATGCCCCGGTATGTGATACTTGATTATTTGTGTGGCGTGTCCATTTTATGCATATATATATATATATATATATATATATATATATATATATATATATATATAGTATATTCTCACTCACTAAGCGTTAGCTTACCCTCTCGTTGTTTACATTTTTATAGATTTGCATGGATGCGATGGCTCAGGTAAGCGTGGGAACCAGTGGACTTGCGTAGTTGCTTATAAGATCTTGCTTTTGGATTGATTAGGATTGGGTAGCGTATCCCCAATCGCCATGCTCGGTCTTTAGTTTACGATAAAACTCACGTGGTCGAAAACTCGTAATTCTGTACGAAAGTCGTAAAACGGCCGATGTGGGCCCGGTGTCGTAAAACTCGATTTTATTGTGGAAAACTCTTAGTTTTAATTACTATAACATATTGTGAAAGTGTTTTCGTGTGAAAGTGTCGGGAAGCGAGTTTTCCGCTCGCGTAAAATGGTAATGCTGATCAGAATCTTTTCGTTCATTTGGACGCCGTCCAAAAGGCTTGGACGCTGTCCAGTTCTTCAGAGCTGGACGCCGTCCAGATAACTGGACACCTTTCAGATGTACTGTCCCACAAATTTTTTTTAAGGCGTGATTTTGGTCGGATAACGGGTTGGGTCGTTACAACAGGGTTTAAGGCAGGATTGACATTAAGTTTGTGTTCCGCAATATGACGCGGAATGCCAGTCATATCCTTCTCACACCAAGCAAAAACGTCCATGTATTCCATGAGTAATTGCACAATCTGCGTTTTTGTATTCGCACTAATATTGAGGCCAACTTTAATTTTTTGATCAGGATACTCAAGATTAACCACTACCATATTATCCACAGCATCAGCGCATTCTTTAACTGCACTTTTTATATTAACAGCCGCGCAAATAGGGATGACACTCGCCGAGCTTATTGTTGCAACACCTTTACGCTTTGTAAATTTAATCATGCCATGAATGGTAGATGGAACGATTCCGAATTTACCCAACACGGATCTGCCTAACAACATATTGTAGCGAGAAGAAGTCCGCATAACATAGAAATCTAATTGTGCTTGGCGCACCAAGTTAGCATCATTTTCATCAAAAAGCTCAATATTTAAAGACAACAGTCCTATAGGCAACGAAGATTTTCCCGCAAAACCAGTTAGCGAGGCTGCGGTGGGTTTCAAGTTTGCCCTAATACTCTCCGGTAATTGAACAAATCATTGCTCATAAACAATATCAACACTACTGCCATTATCAACATGAACCTTCATAATTGTGATTCCAGTCTGCGCAATTTTGCATTATATTACTATTGGCATCTCAGAGAAATCTTCGCTTTTCATTTTGGGAAAACTTATTGGCGCGAACTGCCATTTCTGAAGCATTTTTGCCGATTTTCACTTTCTTCCCCTCTTTTGAGCATTTGCTTGTATAGTGACAGCATTATCACAGACGTTTCCATTATTATTCGTCATTTCAACGAATAATCAAATTGCTGCAAATTTCGAACGCGTACCTGTGAATCATCAAAACAATACACGATTAGAATTAAACAGGTCAATTTATTGTTCGATAGCACAAAACAAAAAATTCTGAGTTTAATTTTGAACGTGTCCCACAGATGGCGCCAAATGATTAATCCTATATTAAAGATACTTAATTAAGGATTGAGTGCAATGAGATTAAAGTGGTGGAGTGAGATGTTTGATGATTGTTTTGGGCCCTGATGATCGTCTTTCACTTTATCAATCAAGTGATCAACCATCCCGACCCGGTCTTGATTATTCATTAGCATAATTCACCTTAACAAAATGTAAAAATTCCTTGGACAAAGTCATAAGTGAAAATTACAAAGGCTAGGGCAATTGGCAGAGAATCAACAACCTATAAATGAGAGGCCAAGCTCCCTATTTATAGTTTTCAGAATATTCGCGGTGTGTGGATTGTCTTATTATCCGCGTTGACTTAGCGAAAAGAATCCGAAGTCTTTTATAAATGCGCAAACTGATCCACGAACTCAACTTTTAGCGGATCTTCCAAATCCTATAAGTATACTTCGCGTATCATTTGTTTTTAAACCTTTAGCACTAACAATATGCTTATATAATGCTATGTATATGATCAACGGATTGTATTCTTGAAGGACTTGGTGGGCTAGGAGACTTTTGCTTTTGAGTTGGCTAGATAGTCCCAAATATCGTGCTCTTGTCAAGTATTTTGTAATGAAAACTCGATTCGAGTCAACATTACTACTTTTGTTGTGTAATGGGTCGTGGAGGATCCATAAGGACCTCCATTGGATAACTCATTTTAGACTATTTTAAATGAAATATGTGATGGATGCAAACAGGTCTAAAGATGATATTGGTGAGTTGGTATAACATTTGTGCGATTTAGAAATGTGTTGAATTACAAAAAAATTACAGGTATGAAGTGCATGTTACTGCACCGAGAAGTTTGGAAACTCGTCGTGCAGTAAGGTGGAGTTTTAAGATTGAGCCTATACTCGGATCTGGGGTCTGGCCTCAGTTATACAGTGCACCCTGCAGAATTTGGGCGTGCTGCGAAGTACAACATGATCCGATATGAGACAGCTTTTTTTATTAAAAAATGTCATCTTTTCATAAACGGGTTTGTGTCATTTCAAGTGGTATCAAAGCATGGTCTAAGGGATTTAGGTAACTTGAGATAGGTGCCTAGACTTAGACTATTATGTGTTATGTGTATTTCGGACTGTATGATGTATGGGTCGGACTGGGAATAGTATGCTTTGATAAATAAGTAGACTAACTAGGTTGTGTTATGTTATGCTATCAAGTGAGGTATTTGTTGTGACCATGAGCTTAACAAGGTACACGGGGGTAGTAGTGCTTGGCTTCCACTATTACGGTCGTGCACCTTATAATGCAAGTGATGTATAACGAGTACCGATCAAGATAGGGGGTGTGGGGTACGTCATTCTTTCTTTGACTTATGTGATTGACCTATTGTGAATCATTATAATGGCTACTGGAGGAAGTTAGAGTGACAACACCGGTGATGACTTTTCTAATCGAATCGGTGTGGCTATTTTGAATTATTCCTCATTTTTTACCCGAAAGGTTAAGGAAGCTTTTCAAGAAGAAATGTCAAATGAGATTAGTACGATAATCAAGGAACAAGTCTCAGATGCGGTGCAAGCCAAGTTTTAGTAAAGATTTCCCAAACCGCAAGAAGAAGAAGCATCTGGGCGTGGTGAGGGAAATCATGGTGAGGGTAATATTGGCCCTGGTTTTCAAGATAATTCTCAGAGGAAAGAGTTCTTTTATAATAACTTTATGATCACGAAACCTCGGTCTTATGATGTGGATCTAGATCCACTTAAGAGCACGAGGTTGATATCCGAGATTGAAGGGTCCTTTCGAACAAGTGAATGCCCGCTTGATAAGAGGACTAGGTTTGGTACGAGCATGTTGAAGGGAGATTCTAAAAGGTGGTGAGACGAGAGGATCTTGTTGCTCGGGGAAGAGCAAACTATCAACTTACCTTGGGAGGACTTTAAAACGTATTTTTTAAAGAATTCCAAACTTGGGCGTCGAAGTACCCGTCAAAAATTGATAAACACTAAATGGATATACAACAAATTATCAATTCACAATGATAAGTCTTACAATAATTAAAATTGATAAATTTGCATTAAACGATAACTTGACTAATTCAAGAATTCATAAATCCAAAGACTTTATCAATACAATTCATGAATCACAATAATACATTGAATGAAATCATAAATACACAATTGTTCAATGGAAGTAATAAATAAGAAACTTAGCCGAACCTATTGGTGATGATGAACATGATGAATGGGTGATGAAGCATGATGAACAAGCCTTTGATCCTTGAAAAGATGTAAATTTTGGTGTTAGGGTTAGAGTTTGTAGCTCTAAAACTGAGGTAAAAAGTCCCAAATTCGTGGCTAGGAGTTTTGTTTATATAGGAATCACCAAACTTGTTCCACGAAGCGCACTTTTTTCTGATCTCATTCAAGGCCTGGCGTAATTTACTCCAGGGCTGGCGTAAATTACTCCAGTGTTAAAATGCTGAATTTTTTTCTACTTTTTACGAAATCATCTTTAATTACCATTTTTCACCAAAAAATCAAATATTATTCCATTGGCTTCCAAATAACTCTAACTTTTGTCATTTATAAACCATAATACGCGTAAAATATGGAACGATCAACTCCCCCACACTTGCCTTTGTTTGTCCTCAAACAAATCCGTCACTTTATTATTTAAACTATCTTTAGACTTCAACTCTTTGAATCTTCAAACTTGAAACTGAATTGTCTTTGACTTGAATGTGCAATATCTTCTATTAAATATGGAAGTACCAAATATGTGCATCTCGGACCAATAGAACCGAGGGTTGAAAAATAAGGTGAATATGGTCGTCTTTGTGGTTTTAAGACGACTACTCCAAATGCACCCGTTTATTCCTTGTTATCTAGGGTAAGAACATTTAGAAGAAGGACCGTGGTTAGAGTCTCAAGGGACTTGGTGCAATCTTAAAAAAAATTGGCCTTAGGTAAAATAAGACCTTATGAAAACATTTTGGCTTTTTAAACATCAAAACATGTCAAGCTTTTACACCTAGACAAGTTTTCCAACATTTTAGCTTTCAAGGCTTTTGCTCTCAAAGCCATTCTGGTGTTGAATGACCTCACGGACAACCTACTACCGCCGTAGACAAACCTTCCCAGTAATATAGAAAAGCGATGGGGTAGCATTTGTCAATTGAGAGTGTTTAAGTGTTATCCACAGCCAATCTGGTAATGAACATTGACACATGAACAAGTGTAACATCCCGCCTTTTTCCGTTTACTTTTCCGTTTAATTATTTAAATTCCGTTATTTGATTATAACATCCCTCGTTAATACGCGTTTTAAAATATATCGTTTAGGTAATTCACGCACCCGCAACCGAACTCGAGGGACTAGTTTCGCCAAGGGAGCAAAGATGTGACTAGCTTTTGACTAGTCAACACCCTCCTCCCTTCTTTTTCATTTTCATTTCTCTTTTCTTTCACTACTTCCATATTTTCTTTCAATTATCCATTTCCAAGATTCAACATCTAAATTACATCTAGCAAGTTTCAATCAAAACAAATTACATATTTGGAATCCTTGCAACTTCCTCTTCGATTCCATACCGATTTCATCAAGTTTGGGTAACTTTCTAAAATCACTAGATTTTGTGTTCTTGATGTTTTTAACTTATAAAGTTGTTAATTAGTGTCTATGGCTCAAGTCTAACATGAATATATGATTTATATGTTCGATTTTGTTATTTGAAGTAACTAGCATGAACATAAACTTTGGTGTGTTTGATTTGGTGATTTGGTTGTTTGAATGATGTTAAATGTTATAAACACATGTATTAAATGTGTTCCTAACATCACTAGCTTCAATTTGATGTGTAGGTTGCTTTAGAAAACTCCATAAACTTGATTAGTGATTTTGGTGAATTTGGGTTAGGGTTTTGATGAACTTTAAATGCATTTTTTTGATGTATTGAATGCCATGAATTGTTGTTGGTAAGTGGTTAGTTAGATTGTATGTTTGATTACCTACGAAACGGCGTGTCATATGTATGCATTTAATTCCCGAATCATAAATGTGCATTTATGAATTTGAAGCATTTATGGTGTTTATTGATTGATCATTTAACTTGGAAAGTCGATTGTTGCAAATGATGTTTTTGGTTGGTGAAATGTATTTAGTTGTGTTCTTTGTCAAATTACCTTTCTAACGATATAAGATACGAGTTCTAAGTGTTTGCGGTTTGTGATTTATGCTTGAAAGAGTTTTGATTTGAGACTTGGACATTTGAGACTGACCAGGTACCAGCACACGTTAAATGCCGCGGCGCGGCAGTCTTGGGTCGCGGCGCGACCTAAGGCGTGTCCAGGTTCTGACCTACATGGTCAAAATTCGAAAAATGTTTGCTATGCTACGCACCTCCGATTCACATGTAACTTGTTCTAACATGCTTATATATCAATAAAAACCTCAGAAAAATAGTTCGGGACCCGACCCGAATGTGTTGACTTTTTCGTTGACTTTAACCGACCAAAGTTTGACTTTTTGTCAAACTTAACCAAATGATTATGCAATCTTTCTAACTTGTTTCTATACTTGTATCTTGCATGAAACTTGGACAATTTGATTCACATGCTACATAATCAAGTCGTAACGAGCAATAGGTCTAATTGAACATCTTTGACCTATCACGTTTACCGTTATTGATACGACCTATTTGTTTAGGTCAAGACTAGCATTGTTCTTTGCACACGTTACTTGTTGAAGTACTTATTACTCGTGTACACAAGGTGAGATCATAGTCCCATCTTTCAAACAACTTTTATGCTTTAAACTATGGGATGAGAAACATATACGTATCATACTTTTACACTTTGAACACAAGTACGGAAATGAACATTCCACGTACGGGTTTGAACAAAAATCCTCAATTCAATTATCATTAGTTACACTTGCAGGGTGTAAACGAGAACTTATATTATGTGATCACATGGGCTTGACGAGCCTCATTCGGACGGTTCGCTACCGTTAGCGGATGAAATATTTTTTCGGGTCTAGTGTATGTTCTAACACTACGCAAAGGGTGCAAAAAATTTAAGTTTGATAATTGGGTGCCCGCGAAACAAATAACAACTTTGGAATGCAAATGATTTTGATAATCATATTATATTAAATCTTGTGGTTCAAATGCAACTTTTACTAAAACACCTATGATTTCACCAACGTTTTCGTTGACAGTTTTCTATATGTTTTCTCAGGTCCTTGAGCGCTACTTGATACATGCTTCCGCACTCTTTTTGATATTTGCTTGGATGTCGAGTATACATGCATAGTTGGAGCGTCTTTTGACTACTTTAAATTGTGTCGCATAGGTTTCATTCGTACGTTAAACATTGTAATGTAACTAGTCTTTTGAACTACATTTGTAAACTTGAAACATCCTTTTACTTATGAAATGAATGCGACATATTTTGGTCAAACGTCATGTTAAAGACTTATGACCACGTAACGGGACCTAAGTAGTCGGTGCCGTCAAACATGATTAAGTCGGGTCGCTACAGATGGTATCAGAGCGTTGGTTGTAGGGATTTAGAGTTCATTGGTGTCAACCCCGAGTCGTAGGGTACATTAGTGAATCTAGACTACAATTGGTATATAGACTTGAAGTAGGAATTACTTGACTACTTGTGCATTTATACTCGAACGTTTCTACTCATATCTACTCTTATTTCATCTTAACCTCACGTTGTTTAATTTAATTGACACGCCACCTTGACTTAGTGAAATAATGTTGAATGCACATGTGAATTAGGGTAATATAATTTCCGAGATTATATTACGGTGACTTATATGAACGTTCCGACATTATGGCATAAAGAATTTAAGGCGAGTCAGGGAAAATTTCTCTCTGTCCTTATTCCATATCATGGTTAGTATTATTAAAAATACTAATCAATGGTATTCTTGTGTTTTGAAGGAACAATGCCTCCTCATCGTGTGCCACGCCATGAGACTCCTGGACAAGCTCTACAACGAATGATAGCCACCGCCGTGGATGCGGCCATGGCCGGTCACTCCTCCAACAACAACAATAACAACAACCACAACAACAACAATCAAGGGGCCGGTAACTCAAGTGAAGGGTGCTCCTATAAAGCTTTCATGGGGTGCAAACCTCATACTTTTGATGGGACCAGGGGACCGGTTGTACTCACTCGATGGTTTGAACAAACGGAAGCCGTTTTTAGCATAAGCGGTTGTCGGGATCAAGATAAAGTCAAATATTCCACCCACACCTTTGCCGGTATCGCCCTCACGTGGTGGAACACGTATGTACAATCGGTGGTACCGATGAAGCTCACGCCCTCTCTTGGGCCGATTAAAGGGAAAGGTTGATCGTCGAATTTTTCCCTCGTGAAGAAACCCGAAAGCTCGAACAAGAGCTAAGAACTTTAAAGGTGGTCGGAAACGATCTCAAGGCCTACAATCAACGATTCGCCGAGCTATCCTTGATGTGTCCCAACCTCGTGAACCCCGAATCTCAAAGGGTTGAACTCTATATGGATGGTCTTCCAAAGAGCATCAAACAAGGAGTGATGTCATCCAAACCCGCTAACCTACAACAAGCCTTAAACATGGCCCGCCAATTGATCAAAATGGTTAACGAAATCGTAGTTCCGGCACCTAAGGCCGAGGATAAATCGGGTGGCAACAAAAGAAAATGGGAAGCCACCCAATCAAGCAACAACTACAACAACAATTTCACCAAAAAGCCTTTCACCTTCGACGCCAACAAAAGTTATGGCGGAAATAAACCCTTTTGCAACAAATGCCACAAACACCACTATGGTGAATGTAGCAATCTATTTTGCCACCGGTGCCAAAGGGGTGGCCATGTGGCCAAC
This sequence comes from Rutidosis leptorrhynchoides, assembly GCF_046630445.1. Classification (NCBI taxonomy): domain Eukaryota; kingdom Viridiplantae; phylum Streptophyta; class Magnoliopsida; order Asterales; family Asteraceae; genus Rutidosis; species Rutidosis leptorrhynchoides. Next base: position 291,953,257 of record NC_092340.1, read on the forward strand.
GATTGTAGAAGTGCTGCCCCCGTTACTCAAAAAGTGCCCAATGCACCAAAACCGGGTACTTGTTATGAATGTGGCCAAACGGGTCATTTTAGAAATGCATGTCCGAAGAAGAAAGCCAACCCCAACATACGCGACCGAGCTTTCAACATCAACACCGAGGAAGCCCGAGATGACAATGAATTAGTCATGGGTACGTTTCTCCTCAACAACACTTATGTTACTTGTTTATTCGATTCGGGTGCCGATAAGAGTTTTGTATCCAAGACTTTGACTCATTCTTTTAGCACTCCACCACTTCCACTAGATACCACTTATACCATTGAAGTGGCCAACGGGAAACTATTGAGTACCGACACATATTACCGGGGGTGTACGTTAAACATTTTGGGTAATGAGTTTGAAATTGACTTGATACCCATGGAACAAAGAAGCTTCGATAGTAATAATCGGTATGAATTGGCTAGCCAAAACGAAATCTCACATCCTTTGTGATCTTAACGCAATCCGGATTCCTATCGAGAACGGCGAACCTTTGATCGTCTATGGCGATAAGAGTTGCACCGGACTCAACCTCGTTTCATGCATTAAAGTTAGAAAACTACTCCGTAAGGGTTGTTTTGTGATCCTTGCTCACGTTAAGAAAGTCGAGTCCGATGAGAAGCACATCGATGATGTGCCAATTGTTAGTGACTATTCCGATGTATTTCCCGACGAATTGTCGGGTCTTCCACCTCATCGACCGGTTGAATTCCAAATCGATCTTATTCCAGGAGCCGAACCCGTAGCACGTGCACCATATAGACTCGCTCCATCCGAAATGCAAGAATTGCAAAGTCAAATCCAAGAACTACTTAATCGTGGTTTTATCCAACCTAGCCATTCACCTTGGGGCGCTCCGATTTTGTTTGTTAAAAAGAAAGACGGATCCCTACGAATGTGCATTGATTATCGTGAACTAAACAAATTGACGGTTAAGAACCGATATCCTCTTCCTCGCATCGATGACCTCTTTGATCAACTACAAGGGTCTTGTGTATATTCGAAAATCGATCTCCGCTCGGATTATCATCAATTAAGGGTTAAGGGGGAAGATGTCTCCAAAACCGCTTTCCGAACTCGTTATGGTAGTTATGAATTCCTTGTCATGCCGTTTGGTCTCACTAACGCACCGGCGGTGTTCATGGATCTTATGAACAGCGTGTGCAAACCGTATCTTGACAAATTCGTTATCGTGTTCATCGATGATATTTTAGTTTATTCTAAAAGCGAAGAAGAACACGAGGAACACCTCCGACTTGTGCTTGAACTTTTAAGACAAGAACGAATCTATGCCAAATTCTCCAAGTGTGAATTTTGGTTGAAGGAAGTTCAATTTCTTGGTCATGTTGTAAGTGACCAAGGTATTAAAGTCAATCCATCAAAAATCGAAGCCATTAGTAAATGGAGACTCCTACTACTCCTACTCACATTCGTCAATTCTTGGGTCTCGTCGGATACTATCATAGATTCATCAAAGATTTCTCTTTGGTCGCTCGTCCTCTAACCGCTTTAACTCATAAGGGAAGAAAATTCGTTTGGGCAACCGAACAAGAATCCGCATTTCAAATCTTGAAAACGAAGCTAACCACCGCTCCTATCTTGTCACTTCCCGAAGGCAACGATGATTTTGTTATGTATTGCGATGCCTTGAAACATGGTTTTGGGTGTGTGTTGATGCAACGAACGAAAGTCATTTCTTATGCTTCAACACAATTCAAAATTCATGAACGAAACTACACGACACATGATCTCGAACTCGGAGTCGTTGTCTTTGCACTTAAAATGTGGAGACACTATCTTTATGGAACCAAAAGTACCATCTTCACTGATCACAAAAGTCTCCAACACATCTTCGACCAAAAGCAACTAAACATGAGACAACGAAGGTGGATTGAAACCTTAAACGATTACGATTGCGAGCTTCGTTACCATCCCGGAAAGGCAAACGTAGTAGCCGATGCCCTAAGTCGAAAAGAAAGAGCGGTGCCTCTTCGTGTCCGAGCTTTAAACATCACCATCCACACCAACCTTAATAGCCAAATTCGGGTAGCCCAAGATGAGGCTCTCAAGGATGAAAAGGTTTCACACGAGCTCTTGAACATTCTCGTCTCTCGATTCGAAATTAGGGAGACCGGACTCCGATATTACGCCGGAAGGATTTGGGTGCCTAGATATGGGGACCTACGAAACCTTATTTTAGATGAAGCCCATAAGTCACGATACTCGATTCACCCCGGTGCCAATAAGATGTATCACGACCTTAAAGAACAATATTGGTGGCCGAACATCAAAAGGGACGTAGCTACTTATGTTGCCAAGTGTTTGACATGTTCCAAAGTCAAATCCGAACACCAAAGACCGTCCGGGTTACTTCAACAACCCGAAATCCCGCAATGGAAGTGGGAAAGAATAACGATGGACTTCATTACCAAGTTACCAAATACAACGGGTGGTTATGATACCATTTGGGTTATTGTTGACCGTCTCACCAAATCCGCACACTTTCTCGGTATGAAAGAAACTGACAAAATGGAGAAACTTGCACAACTTTACATTAAGGAGATCGTAGCCCGACACGATGTACCTTTATCGATTATCTCCGACCGAGATGGCCGTTTTGTTTCTAGATTTTGGCGTACCTTGCAAGAAGCGTTGAGAACGCGTTTAGACATGAGCACCGCATATCATCCTCAAACCGATGGGCAAAACGAACGCACAATTCAAACCTTAGAGGACATGTTACGGGCTTGTGTTGTCAATGTTGGAAAAGCTTGGGACAAGCACTTACCTCTCGCCGAGTTCTCTTACAATAATAGTTATCACGCGAGTATAAAAGCCGCACCTTTTGAAGCATTATATGGTCGAAAATGTCTTTCACCTCTTTGTTGGGCCGAGGTAGGCGACGTGCAAATCACCGGACCCGAACTCATTCACGAAACCACCGAGAAGATCGTACAAATCCGAGATAGGCTTCGGACGGCCCGGAGTCGTCAAAAGTGCTACACCGATAAAAGACGCAACGACCTCGAATTTCAAGTCGGTGACCGAGTTATGTTAAAAGTCGCACCTTGGAAAGGTGTAATCCGTTTTGGGAAACGCGGGAAGCTAAATCCGCGGTATATTGGTCCTTTCGAAATCTTGGAGCGTATTGGAACCGTTACTTATCGTTTAGATCTTCCACCTCAATTGATCTCCGTTCATCCTACCTTCCATGTGTCTAACTTGAAAAAGTGTCTTGCCGAACCCGATATCGTCATCCCTCTCGAGGAACTTACTATTGATGACAAACTTCATTTTGTGGAAGAACCGGTTGAAATTGTGGACACCTCCGTCAAGACGTTGAAACAAAGCCGAATTCCGATTGTTAAAGTCCGTTGGAACGCCAAAAGGGGACCCGAGTTTACTTGGGAAAGACAAGATCAAATGCAAAAGAAATACCCTCACTTATTCCCGGTCCCGAAAACGCAAGATTTCGAGGAAGAAACAATGACTACTACGCCTACTTAAATTTCGGGACGAAATTTCTTTTAAGGAGTAGGTAATGTAACATCCCGCCTTTTTCCGTTTACTTTTCCGTTTAATTATTTAAAGTCCGTTATATGATTATAACATCTCTCGTTAATACGCGTTTTAAAATATATCGTTTAGGTAATTCACGCACCCGTAACCGAACTCGAGGGACTAGTTTCGCCAAGGGAGCAAAGATGTGACTAGCTTTTGACTAGTCAACACCCTCCTCCCTTCTTTTTCATTTTCATTTCTCTTTTCTTTCACTACTTCCATATTTTCTTTCAATTATCCATTTCCAAGATTCATCATCTAAATCACATCTAGCAAGTTTCAATCAAAACAAATTACATATTTGGAATCCTTGCAACTTCCTCTTCAATTCCATACCGATTTCATCAAGTTTGGGTAACTTTCTAAAATCACTAGATTTTGTGTTCTTGATGTTTTTAACTTATAAAGTTGTTAATTAGTGTCTATGGCTCAAGTCTAACATGAATATATGATTTATATGTTCGATTTTGTTATTTGAAGTAACTAGCATGAACATAAACTTTGGTGTGTTTGATTTGGTGATTTGGTTGTTTGAATGATGTTAAATGTTATAAACGCATGTATTAAATGTGTTCCTAACATCACTAGCTTCAATTTGATGTGTAGGTTGCTTTAGAAAACTCCATAAACTTGATTAGTGATTTTGGTGAATTTGGGTTAGGATTTTGATGAACTTTAAATGCATTTTTTTGATGTATTGAATGCCATGAATTGTTGTTGGTAAGTGGTTAGTTAGATTGTATGTTTGATTACCTACGAAACGGCGTGTCATATGTATGCATTTAATTCCCGAATCATAAATGTGCATTTATGAATTTGAAGCATTTATGGTGTTTATTGATTGATCATTTAACTTGGAAAGTCGATTGTTGCAAATGATGTTTTTGGTTGGTGAAATGTATTTAGTTGTGTTCTTTGTCAAATTACCTTTCTAACGATATAAGATACGAGTTCTAAGTGTTTGCGGTTTGTGATTTATGCTTGAAAGAGTTTTGATTTGAGACTTGGACATTTGAGACTGACCAGGTACCAGCACACGTTAAATGCCGCGGCGCGGCAGTCTTGGGTCGCGGCGCGACCTAAGGCGTGTCCAGGTTCTGACCTACATGGTCAAAATTCGAAAAATGTTTGCTATGCTACGCACCTCCGAATCACATGTAACTTGTTCTAACATGCTTATATATGAATAAAAACCTCAGAAAAATAGTTCGGGACTCGACCCGAACGTGTGGACTTTTTCGTTGACTTTAACCGACCAAAGTTTGACTTTTTGTCAAACTTAACCAAATGATTATGCAATCTTTCTAACTTGTTTCTATACTTGTATCTTGCATGAAACCTGGACAATTTGATTCACATGCTACATAATCGAGTCGTAACGAGCCATATGACTAATTGAACATCTTTGACCTATCGCGTTTACTGTTATTGATACGACCTATTTGTTTAGGTCAAGACTAGCATTGTTCTTTGCACACGTTACTTGTTGAAGTACTTATTACTCGTGTACACAAGGTGAGATCATAGTCCCATCTTTTAAACAACTTTTATGCTTTAAACTATGGGATGAGAAACATATACGTATCATACTTTTACACTTTGAACACAAGTACGGAAACGAACATTCCACGTACAGGTTTGAACAAAAATCCTCAATTCAATTATCATTAGTTACACTTGCAGGGTGTAAACGAGAACTTATATTATGTGATCACATGGGCTTGACGAGCCTCATTCGGACTGTTCGCTACCGTTAGCGGATGAAATATATTTTCGGGTCTAGTGTATGTTCTAACACTACGCAAAGAGTGCAAAACAGTTAAGTTTGATAATTGGGTGCCCGCGAAACAAATAACAACTTTGGAATGCAAATGATTTTGATAATCATATTATATTAAATCTTGTGGTTCAAATGCAATGTTTACTAAAACACCTATGATTTCACCAATGTTTTCGTTGACAGTTTTCTATATGTTTTCTCAGGTCCTTGAGCGCTACTTGATACATGCTTCCGCACTCTTTTTGATACTTGCTTGGATGTCGAGTATACATGCATAGTTGGAGCGTCTTTTGACTACTTTAAATTGTGTCGCATAGGTTTCATTCGTACATTAAACATTGTAATGTAACTAGTCATTTGAACTACATTTGTAAACTTGAAACAACCTTTTACTTATGAAATGAATGCGACATATTTTGGTCAAACGTCATGTTAAAGACTTATGACCACGTAACGGGACCTAAGTAGTCGGCGCCGTCAAACATGATTTGGTCGGGTCGCTACAACAAGTAACAAACCCTAACAAAATCACTCCGGTGTTGAAGGAGCAAGATGTATGTAACATCCTCAATCGGGCCTAGATGTAAGATTACTAGATTGCCCTTAAGTTTGCATTGCGTTATTATATGCTTTTATTTTTATTTAATATTTACTATTAAATAATAATGTGATTAGGACCAGTTTGTGACAAGAGTCACAGAACAGGTTTGTTTATTTAATTTGGACTTCGTTTGAGTTGCCAAATGATGTACGAAAGATATCAGATAACTGATAAATACCCGTGTGTTACACAGTATGGGATTTAATCCCAAATAATAGACTGATGTCTATCCCCTTCTTGTATTTTCCAGACCCTTCCCAAAACAGTCCCGTACCTTCCCTTTCACCTACTAACAAACCCTAATCCTTAATTCTTGCTTTAAAGCTCAAATCGTTTATATTATTGTGTTCCTTGTGATTCACTGATTCTTTTAAGGTAAGGTTTGTATCATTTCGTGAATTAATCTTTGAGAAAATGGAGTTTTTGTGTTAGTTTTTCATAAAAGTGTAAATTGGGTCAAAATGGGTTGATTTGGTGTTGTTAGTGTCAAAACCTTGTGGGTTTGTGTTTCTAAATGATCAGTGTACTTGATTTGGCAAGTTTTAAGGTTAAAAACGAGCTCTAGGTCGAGAATTGGTGAGTTGGGTGAGAAACCTGTCACTTTGGCAGCTGCTGCTGCAGATGAACTACCCTTGGCCGATGGTCTCTGACCCTCGACCGATGGTGTCTGACGATCGGCCGAAGGACTAGACCCTCGACCGATGGTGTGAGTCCTTCGACCAACGGTTGAAATTTTAACGATCGACCGATGGTGTAGTCCCTCGACCGATGGTGTAGTAACGATCGACCGATAGTCTCTGACGATCGACCGATGGTCTATGCAGTAGAAATTTTTACTAAGTGTTGATTTTTAGCCGTTATGCTGCCCGTTTTTATTTTGATGATTTTGATGTAAATTTTTCTGACAAAAATTTTTGTATTGCGTTATTTGATGTTAATGGACAAAAACTAACCTGTGTATATGTCTTTCTCAGGAGAAAAGGAGAAAGAGAAGGTTCAGTGATTAGATAGCTGAATACCTTCTCGTTTGCTGGTAATCGGTGAGTGGGACTAACTGGAGAATATAGTATATAGAAGCATGTTATATTATGATTGCCATGCTTGTTAGATATACTTATTGTTGTGGTTAGTTAGTTCCTTGTGATGACTGCATGTTAGTTGATGCTTGTCTGCTGGAGCCCAGTGCGTCCCTATTGTGTGGTAGCCTTGGTAGGGGAGATCAACCTGCGGGTTGGGTTCCTCTGTGGTAGCCTAGACAGCCGTGGTGTATATATATGTGAATGATGCATCCGTCGCGTGTGGATTATGTATATACATACGGTGGTGGAGGAACTTCTGGTAAACCCCAGTCCGATCAGCTGGTGGTTAATGGTTTGGCCGAGCCGCCAGAGTCTCTGTAGATGGCACTTGGGTGATGTTTGTGTGTTAGACTATTGTGACATGACTAGTATAACACTTATGTATGCTATGGCCTGTAGTTAGTCGTACTCACTTAGCTTCATGCTAATTCCCTTCCATCTCCTCCCTGCAGGTTATTAGCTTTTGTAAATGTCGCATTTTAGGGAGAAGACGGGCATGACGATGTTATGTTTGACAGGGTTAACTCTGATGTGGTCTTTTGAAATATGAACCGTGTACTTTTGATAACAGAATGTAATTACATCTTTTCATGTTAATATGTAATTTGTTTTAATGACACGTGACATCAGTTTGTACAATTGTTAATATCGTATTTAATTAATGCTAATGCTTCCGCTACGTATAAAAAAAAATTTAGCGGTGTCACAAGTTGGTATCAGAGCTGAGTTTGGCATCATGTGCACTGTGATCTAAATGTCATATTCCCAAACTTAGTAGAGTCATGTCAAACATAACATGCTGGGGATGGGTTAAGTGAGTATTAGGACAGGTTATGTGTTAGTTGTTAGTACTAACAGAGTTTATACTAAGCTTTGGTGTGAGTGTTGTGGTAGTGCAGTAATGGAAGATAACGAAGCTAACGCTACTGGCCCTGCTGCCCCTGGAACTGGTACATTCAGCGCCCCTGACGAAGATGGACATGTGTCTTCAGAAGAAGAAACTTCTCAAGAAGTAATAGAACTTCAAAGTCGGTTACTAGAAGCTCAGGAGAAAATTAAGGAATTGGAACAAGAACGGGCCCAATGGAACCCTAATACCACTGCGTTAAATACAGGCCTTCCTCCTAACTTTTATACTCAAGCCGGTGGCAGTTCTCAGTCACAGTTTCCACAAAATACTTACCAAAATCTCCAAATACAATTCTCGTTTAACCAGGCATTTCCAAATCAAATGATATACCCATTTCAAGTTCCCGAGATGAAAAAGAAGTGTACCTATAAACAGTTTATTGATTGCAAACCTCCGGAATATCATGGTCACACAAACCCTACAGTGACACTCAATTGGTTAAGAGAAGTAGAGCGAGCGTTGGAAGCATGTTTCTGTGAGCCTGAATCTATGGTACTATTTACAAGTAGACTTCTCAAAGGTGAAGCAATGGAGTGGTGGGATTCTATTACTGCATATTTACCCAAAGAACAGATCAGTCAGATAACTTGGGAACAGTTCGCTGCTAAGGTTCGTGAGCAGTATTGTTCTGAGTATGAAATGGAGAGATTGAAAACTGAGTTTCTGAGTATGAAGATGACAGAAAGTATGACGATTGATGAAGTTTTCAGAGATTTCACATCGAAGTTAAGGTTTGTTCAACAATGGGTACCGACTGAGAAAGATAAGATTCAGCATTTTATGCGGGTGATTAAGCCGGAGTACAGAACCGTTGCGAGATTTGCAACAACCTTGGCACAAGCTCATGAGATGGCTAAGGTTACTGAAGGTGATGTAATGGCAGCAAAAAGAGAAAGTTCACAAGGTGGATCTTTTGGGGGGAAATCAGGAGGTCAATCAGGTGGACAGTCGACTCAACAGTCGAGTAAACAATCTGGTTTTCGTGGTAAGAAGTCAGGTGGGTTTAAACAGAAAAGTAAGTCTGATATCAGTGGATCGGGTTTAAGTCAGTCCGGGTGGTGTAATGTTTGTAAGTCGACCCATGTCGGTCCGTGTTCTCCAATGACCAGAAGGTGTTTGAAATGTGGAGTGTTAGGTCATGAATTAACAGCTTGTTCATTTAAGTTAAATGTTTGTTGGAGTTGCCATCAAGAGGGGCATAGATCTGCAAATTGTCCATCTGCGTCAAGAGCCGGTTCTGGGGCAGGGTCAGGGGCGAGGTCGGTTACTTCTGGGGGATCTTCTGCTTCTACTGCCGGGCAGAAGAGAAAGAATCCTCCAACAGCAGAGGCAAGGGCTTTTCAGATGACGGTAGACGCTGCAACCGCTACCGATGACGTCATTACCGGTATGTTCTTGGTTAATTCCTTGCCAGCTCGTGTGTTATTTGATTCTGGAGCGAATCGTTCTTTTATGTCCTTAGGCTTTTGTGATAAGTTGAAGTTGCCTGTTAGGATGTTAGATGCGCCTTTGGGGATAGAAGTAGCTGATGGTAAAATGGTTCCGTGCACATCATCTGTGTCTGGAATTACCATCGAAATTGACGGCCATTCTTTCCCTTTAACCTATTTGTTGATGCCTATACCTAGCTTTGATGTAGTCATAGGTATGAATTGGTTAAGAGCTAATAGGGCTAATATTAAGTGTGATAAGAAGATGATTTCTTTCCGTTTGGCCGATGGATCCCGAGTGATAGCTAGGGGAGAGCGCAGTGGACTTAACTTCCCTATGGTTTCCCTAATGAAAGCTCAGAAGGCAATAACGAAAGGGTGTGATTCATTCTTAGCTTATGTGATCGATGTTAAGAAAGAAAAGAAGTAGGTGACCGATATTCCTGTTGTGTCAGAATTTCCCGAAGTGTTTTCAGATGATCTACCAGGGTTACCTCCAGTACGTGAAGTAGAGTATAAAATTGATTTAGTTCCAGGTGCTACACCAGTTGCAAAAGCTCCTTACAGATTAGCTCCGTCAGAAATCCGAGAAATGATGTCTCAGATTCAGGAACTGTTAGATAAGGGGTTTATTCGACCAAGTTCTACACCGTGGGGTGCTCCTGTTTTGTTTGTGAAAAAGAAAGATGGGTCGTTTAGAATGTGTATAGATTACCGCGATTTGAATAAGAGAACAATCAAAAATAAGTATCCGTTACCAAGAATAGATGATTTATTTGATCAGTTGCAGGGTGCTTCCTACTTTTCAAAGATTGTTTTACGTTCAGGGTATCATCAAGTACGTGTTGCAGAGAACGATATACCAAAAACAGCGTTCAGAACTAGATATGGTCATTATGAATTTTTAGTTATGCCATTTGGGTTAACAAACGCGCCAGCAGTGTTTATGGATTTAATGAACAGGGTATGTCGTCAATATCTTGACAAGTTTGTGATTGTCTTCATAGATGATATCTTGATATATTCGAAAACCGAGAAAGATCATGCTACGCATCTGAGGTTGGTGTTAGAGCTCCTGAAACAAGAACAGTTGTACGCTAAGTTTTCTAAATGTGAATTTTCGCTGCGGGAAGTACAGTTTCTAGGTCATGTGATTTGTAAACAGGGTATCAAAGTAGATCAGTCTAAGATAGAAGCTGTAATGAATTGGAACTCGCCGAAAACGCCGACAGAAATTAAGAGTTTTCTGGGTTTAGCAGGTTATTACCGCAGATTTATTAAAGATTTTTCTAAAATAACAGGTCCGTTGAATAAGTTAACCAGAAAAGATGTAGCCTTTCGATGGACTGATGAACAAGAAAAGGCTTTTCAGACTCTCAAACAGTTGTTATGTCAAACGCCGGTTCTAGCTTTACCAGAGGGAACAGAAGATTTTGTGGTTTACTGCGATGCGTCACACGCAGGTCTAGGTTGTGTTTTGATGCAAAGAAATAAAGGTATAGCGTATGCTTCACGACAGTTGAAGAATCATGAACGAAATTACCCTACTCATGATTTAGAGTTAACTGCAGTTGTGTTTGCCTTGAAGCTTTGGAGACACTATTTGTATGGTACACATTGTGAAATCTATACAGATCATAAGAGTCTTCAATATATCTTTTCGCAGAAAGAATTAAATATGCGTCAACATCGATGTTTAGAATTGATTAAAGACTACGATTGTGAGATTAAGTACCATCCGGGTAAAGCAAATGTGGTCGCAGATGCTCTGAGTCCTAAGAAAACAGTCGAAAATGTTAGATTTATGAGAATTGAGATAGTTTCAGACTTGATTGATCAATTGAAAACCGTACAGTTAGTAGCTTTGAATGACGAAAACCTAAAGACTGAACAAATGACTAAAAGAAAATTTGACCTATGCAATGATTCTAGAGGATTAAAGACTTATAATGACCGAATTTGGGTGCCTATGCTTGGAGATTTGAGGGATTTAATCCTTACTGAAGCGCATAAATCGAGATTATCAGTGCATCCAGGTAGTACAAAGATGTATAGAGACTTGAAAACATTGTATTGGTGGCCGACAATGAAGACAGATGTTGCAGGTTTCGTTGAGAAATGTCATATTTGTGCGCAAGTTAAGGCAGAACATCAGAAACCATATGGATCTCTACGATAGTTAGAAATTCCTCAGTGGAAATGGGATCATATAACGATGGATTTTGTAACCAAGTTACCCCGAACCCAGAAAGGTCATGACATGATCTGGGTGATAGTGGATTGTTTAACAAAGAGTGCTCACTTTTTAGCTACTCGTGAAACCGCTTCGTTGAGTGATTTGGCAGAGTTGTACTTGAAAGAGATCGTTAGTCGACTTGGTGTACCATTGTCAATAGTTTCCGACAGGGATACTAGGTTTGTATCTAACTTCTGGAACAGTTTACAACAGAATCTGGGTACACGTGTGAATCTAAGTACAGCTTATCATCCGCAAACAGACGGTCAGAGTGAACGAACGATTCAAATGTTAGAAGACATGTTGAGAGCGTGTGTCTTAGAATATGGTGGTTCTTGGGATTCGCATCTTCCACTGATAGAGTTTGCTTACAACAATTCGTATCATTCGAGTATCGGAATGCCACCGTATGAAATGTTGTATGGTCGAAAATGCAGAACTCCTACGTGTTGGTTAGAAGCAGGTGAGAAACAATTTGCAGGTCCCGAAATTGTTCAGATTACCGCAGAAAAGGTCGAAATTGCACGTGAGAAATTGAAAGCAGCCAGAGACCGAAAAAAGATGTATGCTGATTCGCGCAGACATCCGGTAACATTTAATGTAGGTGATCGTGTATACCTAAAAGTTTCGCCATGGAAAGGGGTGATCAGATTCGGTAAACGTGGTAAATTAGTGCCGAGATTTATTGGGCCATTTCCAATCATAGAAATTCTGAATGATCAGACTGTTGTTTTAGGTCTTCCATCAGAGTTAGCAGGAATTCACAACACGTTCAATGTGTGTTATTTAAGAAAGTGTAAAGTAGACGATGAAAGTTTGATTCTTCCGCTGAAGGATTTGAAAGTGGATTTAAGTAAAAAGTTAGTAGAAGAACCAATTCGAATAGTAGATAGGAAAGTCACCAAGTTAAGAAAGAAACAGATTCCTATGGTGTTAGTGGAATGGCGGCACAGTTTAGGTTCTAACCTGACGTGGGAAACCGAGGAGTTAATGAGAGCGCGCTATCCTCATTTGTTTGACCTTGACCAGATTCTGAGGACGAAATCTTCTTAAGGGGGGTAGATTTGTAACATCCTCAATCGGGCCTAGATGTAAGATTACTAGATTGCCCTTAAGTTTATATTGCGTTATTATATGTTTTTATTTTTATTTAATATTTACTATTAAATAATAATGTGATTAGGACCAGTTTATGACAAGGGTCACAGAACAGGTTTGTTTATTTAATTTGGACTTCGTTTGGGTTGTCAAATGATGTACAAAAGATATCAGATAACTGATAAATACCCGTGTGTTACACAGTATTGGATTTAATCCCAAATAATAGACTGATGTCTATCCCCTTCTTGCATTTTCCAGACCCTTCCCAAAACACTCCCGTACCTTCCCTTTCACCCACTAACAATCCCTAATCCTTAATTCTTGCTTTAAAGCTCAAATCGTTTATATTATTGTGTTCCTTGTGATTCATCGATTCTTTTAAGGTAAGGTTTGTATCATTTCGTGAATTAATCTTTGAGAAAATGGAGTTTTCGTGTTAGTTTTTCATAAAAGTGTAAATTGGGTCAAAATGGGTTGATTTGGTGTTGTTAGTGTCAAAACCTTATGGGTTTGTGTTTCTAAATGATCAGTGTACTTGATTTGGCAAGTTTTAAGGTTAAACCCGAGCTCTAGGTCGAGAATTGGTGAATTGGGTGAGAAACCCGTCACTTTGGCAGCTGCTGCTGCAGATGAACTACCCTCGGCCGATGGTCTCTGACCCTCGACCGATGGTGTCTGACGATCGGCCGAAGGACTAGACCCTCGACCGATGGTGTGAGTCCTTCGACCAACGGTTGAAATTTTAACGATCGACCGATGGTGTAGTCCCTCGACCGATGGTGTAGTGACGATCGGCCGATAGTCTCTGACGATCGACCGATGGTCTATGCAGTAGAAATTTTTACTAAGTGTTGATTTTTAGCCGTTATGCTGCCCGTTTTTATTTTGATGATTTTGATGTAAATTTTTCTGACAAAAATTTCTGTATTGCGTTATTTGATGTTAATGGACAAAAACTAACTTGTGTATATGTCTTTCTCAGGAGAAAAGGAGAAAGAGAAGGTTCAGTGATTAGATAGCTGAATACCTTCTCGTTTGCTGGTAATCGGTGAGTGGGACTAACTGGAGAATATAGTATATAGAAGCATGTTATATTATGATTGCCATGCTTGTTAGATATACTTATTGTTGTGGTTAGTTAGTTCCTTGTGATGACTGCATGTTAGTTGATGCTTGTCTGCTGGAGCCCAGTGCGTCCCTATTGTGTGGTAGCCTCGGTAGGAGAGATCAACCTGCGGGTTGGGTTCCTCTGTGGTAGCCTAGACAGCCGTGGTGTATATATATGTGAATGACGCATCCGTCGCGTGTGGATTATGTATATACATACGGTGGTGGAGGAACTTCTGGTAAGCCCCAGTCCGATCAGCTGGTGGTTAATGGTTTGGCCGAGCCGCCAGAGTCTCTGTAGGCGGCACTTGGGTGATGTTTGTGTGTTAGACTATTGTGACATGACTAGTATAACACTTATGTATGCTATGGCCTGTAGTTAGTCGTACTCACTTAGCTTCGTGCTAATTCCCCTCCATCTCCTCCCTGCAGGTTATTAGCTTTTGTAAATGTCGCATTTTGGGGAGAAGACGGGCATGACGATGTTATGTTTGACAGGGTTAACTCTGATGTGGTCTTTTGAAATATGAACCGTGTACTTTTGATAACAGAATGTAATTATGTCTTTTCATGTTAATATGTAATTTGTTTTAATGACACGTGACATCGGTTTGTACAATTGTTAATATCGTATTTAATTAATGCTAATGCTTCCGCCACGTATAAAAAAAAAAAATTTAGCGGTGTCACAATGTAAATGTTATAGGAATGACTTTTTGTACAATTTCCTTCAATTTAGGGGTTACAACTGCAAAGACTAAGCTTTACGCGGGACAATCCTGATCCAGCTTTACATTATAATCGATCATACACTGGACAACGCACTTGATTTAACCTACTCGAGTTATTTTCGTCTTTGAGGATTCAAGACCGTCTCTTCCCACAGTACCATACATCGTGAATTGATGTTAGTATGAAATGGCATGGATTAGGAAGATCACATGCCAAGTAGAACAAAATTCGGAAGACTTGACTTCCTTAAATGGGTGGACTTAATTCACCCTAAAGCATTAAAGTTCGAGACTTTAAACGCTTGACTTTCTTGGTTTTGATTGAAATTTTGATTTAAAAATTTCCTCAAATTCATTCATGTTTTAAATCACAATGTTTCACGCATTTTTAGCTTCAACCGAAATTATGTACCTCAAAATTTTAATTCCCTCTCCCCCACACTTAAATCATGCTACGCCCTCGTATGCATATTTAAGACCAAAATAAATGTGTGAAAAAAAGAAAATAACGAAACATATTATCGGGGTATTACTCGTCCACCATTTGGTACTCATACAATGCACATTAAATCATCATCTCAATCCTTGCCTCCATTCATTCCTTCCATACAACTCATAAAAAGAAACACAAAGAAAACATAAAATCTAAACTAGTCCACTTTTGTAGGATACACGATTGCATTTAGCGCATGCAACAAGCCTTTTAAACCACCCAATTACCTTGGGTGGACGAGTGAAGTCTCGTGAGGGTTTGCAGTGAACATACCCACAAAGTTCAACTAAACTAAATAAATAAAGAAATAAAATAGAAATAAATTAAAGAAGACTTACAAACTCCACACATAGTTCGTGCAGTTTTTATTTCTGAGTCGTGTACGCGACTCTTTCTCCACTTCAGCTAATTTCGGGACTATAGAAGGTTCCTCCTTCTCTCACTTTGTGAGAACCTTCACTTGCTCTAACTTTCCTCAACTTAGAATTCAACCATGCATAATCTTCCTTGGTGACATGCATTAACTCAAACAATTTATCTTTTTCTTTAGGAGACAAGTTACACACAACACGGTTACTCAAACTTCCATTTCCTCTACTCCTAAAATCATGGACCCATCTATGTAATTTTCTCATGGAACGATCAAACACCAGGTCATCCTTATCTTCCTCTACCTTATCATGCGATCTCACAAAAATATGTGGTGGCTTTTCCTTGTCTCCCCCACATTTAGGCCCATCAAGATCCTCTAAATTTGATGACACCTCATAATTAAGTTGAGAATTCACCTTCACATTCTTATTCATTTTTATCTTGTGACCTCCAAACCTTTCAACAAGTTTTTCTACGGTTCCCCTGTTATTTTGACTACCTTCCCATCGAACTCTCTAGACTCATCAAGTGAACCAACAAACCCATTCAGAACACAAACATTATCCATTTTGTTATCACTAGATATATGTTCATTTGAGTTTTTCATTAGTAGTGGTCGGTAGGGCCTAATCATTTTCGGGGTTACCAAATGTTCGTCCTCTTCACATTTAGAAACTTTTTCATCTACCCCAACAAATGTAGATACTGCCATCACAGTTTCTTTCATCGGTAATGAACAAGAGGTGCTAATAGATGAACTCAACTTGGTTTCAAGAACTTGACTCAAATTTTTCATCTCGCTCAAGATTTTGTATCGACACTTGTTGACTAATCAAAATTTCTGCATTAGTTCTTATTTAAGATTCCATAAATTCACTCGTCATACCATCTTCACTAAATTTCCTTACGTCTTATTTCTCTTTCACATTCGGTGCATACTTTTGAATCTGTTCATGGTTAGTATCCAACACAAAACAATCCTTGGACATTTGGTGTATGTAATGAATTAAATATATTAATCCGTCATCTCTTATTACCAAAATAAATGTCCATAACCTCGGTTCTAAAATTGATAAGAGCATCAATTGTGGCCAATAATGGACGACCAAGAATGATCGTCGATTGGGTATCCCTAAAGGTGGTCTTCATGTCCATAACTATAAAATCTACCGGGTAATAAAAGTCTTCCACTTTCACAATTACATTTTCTAACATACCCCTTGGAGTTCTCATTGACCGATCCACAAGTTGGATGAGAATATCAGTATGTTTTAAACTTCCCAACTCGTATTAGTCAACAAGACTCGATGGAAGTATGTTAATACTAGCTCCTAAGTCCAACAAAGCCATTTTAATATTTATATTTCCAACCGTAACAGAAATTAAAGGTGTCCCCGGGTCTTTAAACTACGGTGGAAGTGAAACAGAAATAACAGCACTCACTTTTTCCAGTTAATTTGACCTTTTTGGGCAATGATGCATTGAGTTTCTTTTAAACACACATATCTATTAAAAACTTAGTATATGCAGGAATTTGTTTGATTGCATAAATAAGTGGAATATTGATTTTTACTTGTTTAAAGACAAAATTACGCCGATCGTCCTTAAACTTGTACCCAAATTACGCACGTTGTCCTTAAACTTTTTTTTTGCTTGGGTCGTCCCTGATGTTGTACTTTTTAACGCTCGTCGTCCTTCCGTTTACTTTCTGTTCCTTTTTCTGTTAAGCTAAATCATGTGCATGCCATGTGAGGGTTTCGGTCTTTTTCCACATTTACTCCTTTTAAATATGTATCTCCTCACCATTTTCCCCTAAACCATCTACGAAACCCTAAATCCCAATTTTCTACAAAACTAAAGCTTTAAACCCAGATTGAAGGATTGAAATCGTAATGGTTAGTCTTCATTGCAATTCCATCCCTTTTATTTACTTTCATTGTGGTTGTTGATCATGCTATCTCTGTTTCCAATTCCATTCCTTTATTCACAAAACCCAGATGTGCAAATAAACCCCCAGAAATTGAAGACAAAAACCAAAATCTACGCCGGAGATACAGTAACGGCGGAGCTGCAGTGGCGTCGACGGACTCCTTTGACCTCCGGTACTCCGATCGACGATGTACAGTGGTTTACGATGATGACGATGTACAATTAGAATTAGGAAGCAGGTACTAGTTCAATGTAAATTTTTTTTTTCTCTTCACAACTTGGTTCTGTACCAGATCTAAATTTGTATTTAATATGTGTGCTGAAATTGTATTTTATATGTATGCACAGATCTAAATTTGTTCGGTACGAGCTACGAGATCTAACACGTAGTACGGAGTAATATGTTTAGATATGTATTTTGTTGTCAAACGTTTTATTTCCTCACCATCTGGATTTGCAATGAATTTATCAAAGATGGATTTAGGGATGAACATGGAATAGCAGTGAATTTGAAATGATATAAGGGATAGGGGTAAGAAAATAGGTTTAAAAGAGAAAAGAAAAGAGAAAAGAGAAAAAACAAAAAACAAAAGAAAAAATTAAATTATTTAATTATAAAGTTATAAAAAAGACTAAACTACCCTCACATGTTTGGCACATGCTTCAAGTTAACGGTAAGTTTAGACGAAAAGTAGACGGAAGGACGACGAGCGTTGTTTTTTGAAAGTTCAGGGACGACCCAAGGACGGCCGGCGTAATTTTGTCTTGTTTAAATGTTTCCCACATATCGTCTGATTTTGGTCCCTTCTTCCCATAAGGGAATTGGTTTGGGGACTTTAAAGCCTTAGGGAACGGAATGGTATTAGTCTCCATATCTGTTTCCCCAACATTCACAATTACTGGTTCATTAACATTTTTTCCAATCCTAGGATCCACCGGAACCTCATTAGCATCATTACTCATATCATCATCCACATCAAGTAGAGGACTTACCTGAAACAAGCTCAGTTTCTGATTTCTTTGGTATTTTTAACTTGGTATCATATGTCTTTTCACTCCTTAAAGTGCCCACCATGTTCAATTCATGTCCTCTTCCTTGCGATTTATTATTCAGGTTTAGCAATGTATAATTCGAAATTGTACCCGGTTCTCGTGTTGCCTTTTCCTCCGCCACTTGACCAATTCACTTACCCAATGCCGCAATTGACTTATTTTGAATTTCCAAAGCCTTCTTCATCTCTTCCATGAATGACTACATCCTAGCATCCGTGCTTGAGGATTGACTTAGTTGATTATTTTGAGACAAGTTTTGATTTTGGTTTTGATAGTTATGGTTTTGCTTTTGATTTTGCATTTGGCATTGGTTGTTGTATTTTATTTTTTTTAAGCAAACACACACACCATTAACACGAATATTTACAACCACGAATATGTCTCAAGTGGGACTTGAACCATCAACCTCTTGGTTGGAGGGCCACCACGATACCACTGGGCCAAATGCCCTTTGGTTGTTGTATTGAAATTGGTTCGGGTATTGGGTTTGGTGTTGGTTTGGTGCATTCAATGTGTTTTTATTGTCCCAGCTGAAGTTTGGATGATTCCTCCACCCTATGTTGTAGGTGTTGGAATATGGATCATACTTCCGCCCTTGAGCCTCGTTCACTTGCTCTTCCATCCCTAATGATATCCCCTTTTTGCAACCGTTTGTATAATGAGAAGCATCACCACATATCGAGCACACATCCTGAACCTGCACAAAATTAACACTATCACCCTGGTTCGGGTGTGTTAAATATGGGAAGCAACAATTTTATCTCATCTAATTCCTTTTTCAAATTCCTAGTCGACCCTCCAGAGTTAGACACGTGGTTAGCATAGGAAGGGTTGTGAGTTTTTCGTGCAACTGACGCTTGGGTTTTTAAACCCTTGCTCAATTGCTCAAAAAATGCCACTCATCCTCACTATTTCGGGTCATAAACACGCCACCACTAGCCGCTAATAGGAATTGTCTATTTTGTGAATCAAAACCATCAAAGAAAACTTTGACAAGTTCCCATTTCGATATTTCATGGTGAGGACAAGATCTAAGTAATTCCTTAAGACGTTCATATGCTTCATGAAAAATTTCACCTAGCAATTGTCTAAAAGATTTAATTTGCATACGCATATCCGAAGATTAACTTATCGGGTAGAATTTCTCAAAAAATTTCTTTTTATCATCGCCCAAGTAGTGATACTCCGGGTGGGTAAGGACAAAAATCAAGCTTTGCTTTATCTTTTAGAGAAAAAGGAAATAGGCGAAGGCGTACCTCTTCATCCATGAACCCGTTTACCTGATTTGTGGCACAAATCTCATTGAATTCAGTGATATGCTCATACGGTTCTTCTTTTTCCAAACCTCGGTAGGTTCGAAAAAAGCAATCAATTGAGGGCGGACCTCAAATCTCCGATTGTTATCCGCATTCAGAGCGGGATAAGCAATTGGTGAGTGATCTTTGTAATCACCCGGTTGGTAATATGAATCCACACCTCGTGTGTCTCTATCTCCCATCGTAAGAAATTGAAATGGGATTTCTGTCTCTTTCGAGTAGTGAGTTTGCTCACTAACCTGAAAACACTAGCAAACAAACCACGCGTAAAGCCGAACAAAATAATAAAGCACTAAAGAAAATAAAGTAAACTAAATGTAAAAAGAAAAATATTTTTTGATTTTTTAAGTTTTATAATTTTTATGACTTTTTCAAAATTTAAAAGAAGACAATTAAAAAATAAGAGCTTGCAATCAAGCGCACACTCTTCCCGGCAACGGCGCCAAAAATTGATGGGCGTCGAAGTACCCGTCAAAAATGAATTAAATACTCTAAACTAGCTAGGGTAAGTGCGATTCGTTCTACGGGAGATTGTGGTCAAAAGTAAACAATTCTTAGAGTTGGTTTTTAAAACTAAATTAACACTAATTAAAAGACTTTAAATGAAAAGACTTAAACTTATGAGGCTTAAGCAAAGAGCATAAAACTAATAAATAATAGTGATTGGTCGTGATCAATAGTAAAAATCTTTATCCCTTCCAAATCTCAATCAGTACACTTCATTCAAATAAGTATTAAGCTTTATCAAGTTTTCATATAACTCATATAGACATAAGTTCTTCAATGTATCAAAAATACTATCTTGGGCACTTTCATGTAATCATATAGCTTGTCTTTATCCCTAACTTAATTAACACTAAATGGATATAGAACAAATTATCAATTCACAATGATAAGTCTTACAATAATTAAAATTGATAAATTTGCATTAAACAATAACTTGACTAAATCAAGAATTCATAAATTCAAAGACTTTATCAATACAATTCATGAATCATAATAATACATTGATGAAATCATAAATACACAATTGTTCAATGGAAGGAATAAATAAGAAACTTAGCTGAACATATTGGTGATGATGAACATGATGAATGGATGATGAAGCATGATGAACAAGTCTTTGATCCTTGAAAAGATGTGAATTTTTGGTGTTAGGGTTAGGGCTTGTAGCTCCAAAACTGAGGTAAAAAGTCCAAAATTTGTGGCTGGGAGTTTTGTTTATATAGGAATCACCAAACTTGTTCCCTAAGTTAAAAAAAAAACCCAAAAATCAACCATAAAATAACTTTCGGAATTAGCTTAACGTAATTGACGCCATATCTGGCGTAATTTACGCCGCTTGCGTAAATCACTCCACGAAGTGCACTTTTTTCCTGATCTCATTCAAGGCCTGGCGTAATTTACTCCAGGCCTGGCGTAAATTACTCCAGTGTTAAAATGCTGAATTTTTTCTACTTTTTACGAAATCGTCTTCAATTACCATTTTTCACAAAAAAAAATTATATATTCTTCCATTAGCTTCCAAATACCTCTAACTTCTGTCATTTATAAACCATAATACGCGTAAAATATGGAACGATCGGGTCGGACTTTAAAATGAGTTGCATAATTTGGAACAATGATCAATGGACCTAAATACTTTCAATTCTTGTTTCCTGGCGTAAGCTTACACTCTCGTTGTTTAATCTTTTGCGGATTCAAATTTAAGGAACGATAAGGGTAAGGTTGAGGGGTATCATGCTTGAAGAACATGGCGGGCTAGGAGACTTTTGCTTTTGATTTGGGTAGATAGTCTCAAATACCATGCTCTTGTCAAGTATTTTGTAATGAAAACTCAATTCGGGTCAACATTACTACTTTTGTTATGTAATGGGTCGTATAGCATCCGTGAGGCCCCACATTGGATAAATCATTTTAGACTGTTTTAAATTGAATATGTGATGGATCTAAACATGTCTAAAGATGATATTGGTTTGTTGGTATTAAATTTGTGTAATTTGGAAATGTGTTGAATTACAACAAAAATTCAGGTCAGAAGTGCTTGTTACTGCACGCCACGCAGTTTAGAAGCGCGACGCGCAGTAAGACATAGTTTTGAGATTGAGCATATACTCTGATCTAGGGTCTGACCTTAGTTATACTACGCGTCACGCAGAATTTAGGTGCGCCGCACAATACAACATGGTCAGATTTCATATTTTAGACAGTTTTTTCTGTAAAATAATTATCATCGTCTTTTCGTAAACGGGTTTATGTCGTTTCAGGCTAGAAAAGACCTTAAGGATATTTGGGTTGAAAAGAAAGTTCTTAGTTCGAGAGCGGCTCCAACGTTTTTCAAAGACAAAAAAGAAGACCTAAGGTCCAAAAGGTTCATGGTGAGGAGTTGAGGAACTTTAATGTGGAAGATATTTGACACGTTAACGAGTGTTCAAATAGTTTTTTTGTGTAACATCATACTTTTTTAAAAAAAAGTACACAACGGAATATTCTTTATCAAATCATAGTATAAGTATATATTAAAAATATTATTAATATACATTACAGTCCAACTTGTGTTAGTTTTTAAAACAATTATACATATTTAATTTCGACAACAGAGTTCTTCTTTGTGTCAAACATAACCAAACAAGACTATCTTCTCCCGTCGCTAGCATGCAAAACAATATAACCTGCAGGGGAGAAATGTAGGGGATTAGCACAACGCCAAGTGAATGAGATATCCTAACATATATCACTATATACTATCAATCCTAGCTTTTAAAGATCATGCATCTGATCACGGGCATATGGGCATAACATTGCACAACTATCACATAATATAACATCACACAACTATAACATTCAGAGCTAGGCAGTGATTCAACTAACAGAGCATCAATAGCATCAACTAGCTATTCATTAAGGGCACTAACGTCACTATACTAACATAGCCTTACACAACTATAGCATAAAGGCATCAATAGCTCTACAAGGCTATTCCACTAAAGGCATCAATAGCTCTACACAGCTAACGGCTATACATAACACTAATGGCTATAAATACAAGAGGATCGTTGACCTTTACAACTATTGTCTGATCAAGGTAGAGCTGTACCGATAGCCTGTAGTTATTGTCACACGGTATACCTCTCCTGACGTATGCATACACCAATTGCAATATACTGCCAGTACAATAACCAATGACCCCAACCCTTCTATACACGGACGGTACCGTCCCTTATATACACGTATAATTCTCACATGTGCACATAAACCACCTACAACCTCCTGGTAGGTAACATTACTAATAGCCACACGACAATCTAATCAGGAATTCTACTTATTCAATCTAATAGTGAAACCTGATAACAGTAGTATAACCTACTACTTATCATTATAACAGTAATCAACATGCATACATAGATTATCACAATCTTTACTAAGCATAACAGTGGGTAGTAACTACACTTGTTACTAAATACCAATATCCATAAAGATAGTCTCATCACCGATTACTAGCAAGAACTCATTGGTCTAATGTTACTGATTCTCCGTTCCTTTATCACCTTAGAATATCATATATCGAGTTACTACATATCGAATCAATAATATCATCAATTCATACTGTAAACAACATCATATAACTCTATAATCCATATTAACAAGTTTACACAATTCCCCCTTCAATAGCAAATCCTATACGAGCGTAAAACGAAGCATACATGCTATCATATTTTTTTGAATCCAATTAAAGTTTTATTTAGTGTTTTAAAACCTCACCATTAGAAAGTAAACCTTATTACGTTAACAACGATAGTTAATTAATCAATAACGGAGTTACGGTTTGAAAGTTACGACTAAAACGAATTTCACAAAATGTTGTCCAAACCGCATCAGTACGGATGCGCCCGAATCCGTACAGATGCACCCGTATCCGAACGGATGCACTCAGACCCGCGCGAAAATAAGTTGTCTCCGTATGAATGCAAATCCGTACGAACAAAGTTCATCAGTAACAACACGCTGTTTTCGTGGTTTTCAACCTAAAATCGATGATTTCGAGCCTTTTTGGGTCAAACTGTTGGTTCGCGAAACTCATATAACATATATACATCATATATCTAACATCAAACCAACTTTACAAACACCAAATAATCAAGAATCAAACATAAAAGTATACTTTTAAACTCATAAACCACAAACCCAATTTCAACAAGATTAAATCGACAAATCAATGGATAAACCTGGATATAGCTACCGATGATGCAAGAATTCATATTCTAAGCTTGAATTACACTAAAAACACACTTGATTTAGTTAGGATTTAAGTGATGAAATGTTAGGTGCGAGGTGTGTTATTTTCAAATTGGGAAAAATGAATGAAAGGAACCAGATACATATACATAAATGGGTTATAAACTCATACCCCATATCACACGGGTATTTATCGGTTTTCAGACAACTAACGTACCTTGTTAGGCAGCCCTAACGGTGTCCAAATTTAACAAACAAATAAGTTCAAATAAATTCTGTAACCCTTGTCACAAAATGAACTCACCAAAACACTAAATAATCATAAACATATAATTATCAAAATTACAATTAATATCACACAAGGGCAAAAAAGTCATTTCAGCCAAGCCCAGTTTGTGGATGTTACATTTTTTTGTGTTTTATCTGTCGTTTTTGTTTCGTGCCACATATTTGTATCATGAGATGGTAGTGGTTTTCTTGCGTTGGCCGGTTATTCTCTTGGTTAGTGTAGGACTCGGGTAGTTTAATGTCGTCGTATTTGTAGCTTGAGTATTTTTTTTCGTTGGGCAGCTTTGATGCCTTTGGTTGTATTCCTCCCGAGGATTCATTTTTTCGATGATTGTCTTCGAGTTTTTATATAACTTATAGTTTCTTTGCAAAAAAACGTGAGGCCATAAAGAGAATTTCCCGTCACATGTTTTAATTTTTTGATATTTCTTAATTTAAGTCGTTATTTTATAGTAATAGAAAAAAAATTATTTACATGTAAAATTTTATCCATGTACACTAGGGCTACTAATCACAGGTTAATAGTATTTTGTAACTTAGGGTGCATTTGTTTACCTCTTATTTGAATGGTTCACCGCATAATGTTGAACCATTCAGCATTCAGCGCGTTTGTTTCTTACCTCTTAATGAGGTATGATGCTGAATGGTTCAACATTCAGTTTTGAACCATTTTAGAGATGAAATACTCTCTTAACCATTAAGCACTTAAATTTTATGTATTATTCTCCCTCAATTATATCAAAAACACTTATTAAACAACTATTTTGTAATTTTGTACATGCCAAAGCTTAATAAGGTAATTTTACACCATTCACATTATTCGTTTAAAATGATTATCAAACAGGTTATTGTCATTTAAACATTATTTTTTTTATTAACAATATTTTATAACTAGTTCTCATGGATTGATTATTCCTAAAAGAGTCATGAAGGGTATAACTGATGTGCAGCGGGGTGTATATAAAATAGTTTTAAATTTTTGCAGGAAATACTATTAAATACGATACAATTTTACACAAGATATTTATTTATTTATAGAATGGATATACTTAAACCTTGCTACAACACTTATAGGCAGTGTACCTAATCGTACAGTAGTGTAGTTTTTAGTAAGTCCGGTTCGTTCCACAGGGAATCTTTTTTAAACAAAGCTCAACGCTATATTAATTTACTTTTATAAAAATACAAACATATATATAAGTAATATTATTATTATAAAGGGGGGTTTTTACCGTTTAATGACCGGTTTGTCGATTTTAAAACTTTAGTCGCAGTTAAAACCTAATGTAAAATATTAAATAAATAAAAGACTTAATTTAAAGCGTAAAATAAATAACGATAATGAAATTGCGAATAATTAAAAGTGCGATAAAATAAACTTGCGATAATTAAAAAGGACGATAATTAAAAGTGCAATTAAATAACAATAAATAAAAGTGCGATAATTAGAAGTGCAATTAAATATAAAATAAAGGAAATTAAATATGAAATAAGAGAATTATGCTTATTTAAACTTCAGTAATCATGATGTTTGACGTGTTGATTTTAGTTTTATGCCCATGGGTTAATTGTCCTTTGTCCTGGATTATTTAATATGTCCGTCTGGTTTTTGTCCATAACAGTCCATCAGTCATAAATATAAAGTGCGAGTGTCCTCATCAAATTATTCTTATACCCGAAGTTAAATATTCCAACTAATTGGGGATTCGAATTGTAACAAGGTTTTAATACTTTGTTTAATGAATACACCAGGTTATCGACTTCGTGTAAACCAAGGTTTTACTACTTTGTTAACAATTACACCAATTACCCTTGAATGTAATTTCACCCCTGTTTTAATTATTCTAGTGGCTATTAATCCATTCCCGTGTCCGGTTAAATGAACGATTATTCGTACATATAAATACCCCGCCCATCGTGTCCGATCGAGTGTATATGGTAATTTATAGGGACGCCCAATTGTAAATCTTTATATTAACATTAACAAACTATCATTTAGTTAAACAAATATAAAGCCCATTAATAGCCCATAGTCTAATTTCCACAAGTGTCGTTCTTTTGTCCAAACCCCAATTATGGTACAAAGCCCAATTACCCAATTTTAGTAATTAGCCCAACATCATGATTACTTCGTTTTAAATAAGCATAATAATAACTTAGCTACGAGACATTAATATAAAAAGGTTGAACATAACTTACAATGATTAAAAATAGCGTAGCGTTACACGGACAGAATTTCGACTTACACCCTTACAACATTCGCTAACATACCCTTATTATTAGAATTATAATTAAAATTAAAATATAAATTATAAATATATATATATAATTTACGTATGAGAAGAAGAAGAAAAAGATGATGAAAATGATCAGATTTCGGTTTGCTTTATAGGGAGTTTCAAAACTGGGGTCTCCGCGACTCGCGGCCATTTTGGCCTTCAAACTCCGTGAGTCGCGGAGTTTGTTTTTACAGCTCTCCCCTTTGGAGTCTTTCTCTGCCGACGGTTTTTATTTATAAATATAATATATATATAATTAATATAATTAATTATATATTATATTATATTTATATACATAGTTAACTTGTAATTTTTAGTCCGTTGCGTCAAGCGTTGAGAGTTGACTCATGTCCCGGCTCCGGATTTTCGAACGTCCTTGCGTACAATTTAATATCTTGTACTTTGCGTTTTGAATCTTGTACTTTTGTAATTTCGAGACGTTTCTTATCAATAATTGGAACCTCTTTGATTGTCTTTTGTACTTTTGAGCTTTTTGGTCGTTTGCGTCTTCAATTCGTCGAATCTGTCTTTTGTCTTCACCTTTTATTATTTAAACGAATATCACTTGTAAATAAAACAATTGCAACTAAAAGCTTGTCTTTCTTGAGGAATAATGCTATGAAATATATGTTCGTTTTTAGCATTATCAAATATTCCCACACTTGAGCGTTGCTTGTCCTCAAGCAATATCGTCTTGAAATACTAGAATCACTTCTTTATTCTTCACACTTTGTACATCAGTGATTTTCTATACGGCGGTATAAACAATGGTAGTAACGATATGGTTTACAGTCCCACATGACTATAAAAATTTAGATCCATTAAGGAAATTGGATCTTTATGAAAACATTTGATCTTTTGAAAATTAAATCTAGTTTTTACCCTAGATAAGTTTTCCGGAATAACCCTTTACCGGTGTTTGCAAAATATTTTTGTGGGTTTGGTGGGTTTCAGAATTGAAAATTTTAGCTCAAAACTTATGGTTTTGTGTCACCCACTTGCTAACCTTGTATTTGGAAAGCAACACGTCCAGTTCACTTGTCCCGTATATTACCTTTCGGTAAACTACCATCCGGTTGTAAAGGAAAGCGTTGAACAAGCAACTGTTAAGGCTATGTCCCCTGACATGCTTTTAATTATGGTCTATAACGTGTCGGACGCAATTACTATCCTTGGTAGGAGCAATAGTAAAGCTCACCCTTATGATTTTTCGGTATGGCACAAGGTCCTGTCTTTGACCACTATGCAACCACCGTTCTTACGGTTGACACCCATTTTAGTTCAGGTGACCTAATGAATTCCAGGTGAATTCCTAGGATTTTATGTTCAATGGTAATGAACGCATTGAAA
Source organism: Rutidosis leptorrhynchoides (assembly GCF_046630445.1). Classification (NCBI taxonomy): domain Eukaryota; kingdom Viridiplantae; phylum Streptophyta; class Magnoliopsida; order Asterales; family Asteraceae; genus Rutidosis; species Rutidosis leptorrhynchoides. The sequence continues at coordinate 291,981,148 of NC_092340.1, forward strand.
ATGGGTTTTCAGAAAACAAATCGGTTTATAATTTTGATCAAAATATTTTCTCGTTCAAGCTCGAGTTTAGATATCATTGAATTCCATGAGTTTGAATTCTCAATCTTTAAGGTCAATCTCTAGGATTGAGTAATATCAGTCTTAAAAGCTGATTTTTAATCTTTAAGGAGATTATCCTTTCTGGGGATCTGATTCATTAGTCTTATCCAGCTAATTTGCATGGTGCCCCCCCATTGTACGAGATAAATCCTTCTCATGGTTAGGATAAATCTGACCACTTGGCGACCCTGTTTGATGCTGAGGTCCGTGGATTTCCTGCTGATTTTAGTGATGACTTTTCTGGATTTTTCGTCAACCTACAGCTGGTCTGGACGACAACTTCATGACCTAAATCAAGAAGCGCGTTTCTTTGTCGGAAGACTTTACTTCCTTTTAATGATGGAATTGATTCATCGTGTAGATCCATCTCTTCTTTTCTTTCCTCGGGTAAAACAGTTGATTATCGTCCAAAACAAAAGTATTTTCAATTGTTTGTACAAAAATATGTGATATATGTTTTGAATAACTTGGTAAAGTTTTCCCACACTTGGCTTTTATTTTCCTTTTTATCGTCCTCTATTCCATTTTAAATGAATTTTAATATTTTAGTTTGTTTCTCAATTTATGTCCTTTTTTAGGTAACAATAATTTCGGTGTTAAAACCTAGTTTTATCGTTCATAAATATGTATAAACATGATTTTTAGTTCATTTAATTGAAAATTTTGAAAAATTTTACTAGAATTGGGTAGTCAGTATATAAGACCAGGGCTGTTCTTTATTATCAGAGAGCACTAGATTCTAATACAACTACTGCTTTACTAGTATTTTTAATGGTAACCAAGTGTATAAAGTAAAAATTTTTAAAATCCGAAAGAATTTAACCCCTTCCCACACTTAAGATCTTGCAATGCCCTCATTTGCAAGAAATCAGTAACAATTTAAATTATTGAGGGTGATTTGTGTGAAAATGATTAAATTTTACCAAAGTTTCCAAATATATTGGCGTTTGTTTGCTGAATGATAAATGGTGCACATCATTTGTTCATTCCGTCTTGTTGTTATTTCACATATATTTTGCATCTTGTCGTCAAAATTAGTTGCTTTTGCTGAACTTAATGCCAGTCTTTGAAAATGCGTTGTTTTACCCTGTTGTGTACATAAGATAAACTGCAAACATATATACATATTTTTGAAGTTTGGTATATTACCCCACATTCAAAAATTATTAAAATCTAAGAATAAAAGTTAGACAATTATAAAAACTATTACAATATTAACAAAAGTATTAAACGTATCAATAATTACAAATTACAAAATTCAAAACTAAGTATACTAGGGATGATACTGGTACCAATAGGGGTTCCAGGCATAACCATAGGTGCTATAGAATGCTTCGGCAGGGTCATACATAGGATATGGTGGCTGCATCTCTATAGACCAGGGAGGGAAGATGGGTTTCGGTGTAGGAATATAGTTTCTACCTATATGTTGGCAATGAGCTATGATTTGGTTCTGATGAACTTGTCAATCTTCAAATGCTCTCTGTCTAGCATTTTCGTATTCCTGAGAAGCTATAAACCTTTGCATTTCTTGCATCTCTTTCCCCCCTCCTACATTACCTTGCTGTTGGTTTCTCTCCACCTGTGGATGTCTACCATGGTATCGTACTGCGGCGTTATTTCGCCTCTTCAAAACTTTCGCACCATGGTATACATTTAAACCTATAGTATCGCGGGGTTCTGGTTCTTCTACTAATAATCCCCCCCGACTTATATCCACACCGAGATATTCACCAATCAAAGTAATAAAAATACCACCTCCTATTATGCTATGCGGTCGCATCCCCCGAACCATAGCTGATAAATAATAACCCACACAATACGGTATACTTACAGCGCTTTGTGGGTCTCGAATACACATATGGTAAAACAAATCCTGTTCATTTACTTTTTCCTTGTTCTTACCCCTTTGTGTAATCGAATTAGCTAAAAACCTATGAATCACTCTTAATTCGGCTCTATCTATATCCAAATAAGAGTAATTTCCCCCTTTGAAACGGTGATGGCTTGTCATTTGACTCCACACACCGTGTGTATCAAAATTTTCATCTATCTTTCTACCGTTTAGTATCAACCCTCTACAATCGGCAGATGCTAACTCCTCAGGCGTATATATACGTAAAGCCTGAGCCATGTCTAGTAAAGACATGTGGCGCATCGAACCGCCTAACAAAAATCTAATAAAAGAACGATCGGTTAAACTAGCTACCCGATCATTCAACTCTATACTACATAACAATTCTTCACACCATACTTTATATACAGGTCTACGCATGGTGAATAAACGTACCGAGTCATTAAAAGTAGAATTACCATACCTCTGTACAAGTAATTCCCTAATTGGCCCGGCCAATTCTACAGCTTCTAAGGGTCCCCATTCTATGACCCTCGGTACCTCAACAACCTTAGAATGAAGAGTATGCAAACCCCTTTGGTATTTTGGATAATCTATCCAAAGTCTGTCAAATCTCAGGTTCGGGTGCAACTCTTCCAAGTGCATATCGGAAAAGGTCATGACTGGATGAGGTATATCCTGCTTGTAGTAGTTATCCACCTCCTGTTGTTCCACATTCTCAGCAGGAGCATTGCGGGCTTGGGATGAAGATTCACCCCTTTCAGTCTGCAAAACACATCAAACACAAATTTTGTGCATACAAATATGCATTAGTGTCAGCAAAATCATCAATCAAAATAATTACAATGACATTATCAATTTATATCAAACTTAAGCTTATTTTCATATTTTCATCAAATCTACACTTTTTCAAATAAGCATATACGAAAATGTTCGCCAAGTTCATAATCATTCAACTCAAATAACATGTCAAAATAATCATTACTAGCAATTAAACAAGTCTCAAATGGCATTATCTTTCAAAAATCAAGTTCATGAATTTTAGACTTGAAAAAGTCCACTTTAATTCTCAAAATCATATTTAGGCTCAAAGTTTGGATCATTTAACTACCTAGACATGTTACACTACTCAATTTAGCAACAATTCATGACAAAAATCGGCCATAACCTGTTTATATCAAAAAGCCCCAAATTTGCTCAAGAACACAAACCCTAGATTACTCAAAATTTGAAGTTTAAGGCTTCTAATCATGTTAAACAGCATCAATCTAGGTTATACAAGCATAATACATAAACAATTTAAGCCTAATTACACTAAAAAGCATCAAAATCAAATTGGGGAAAAAATTGCTCAAGAACACTAAATTTCAGATTAAATGGTGTTTAGGTGTAGAAATTTACCGTTTTTCTTAAGTAATTCCTAGATAGCATCCTTCTCAACATGATTTTAGCAAAAGATTTGATGATTAACGGTTAAAAATTGTGATTTTGGGGGTTTTTTCTCGGGTTTTTTCGTGCAGAATTCGCAGTATGTTTTTGTTTTGGGTTGGGACTGATCTGTTATGCGTTTATATTTTTTTCTGTATTTTGATCCCTCCGCGACTCGCGGTGAATTACTCTTCAAACTCCGCGAGTCGCGGAGTTTGATATTTTTTTTTTTTTTATATAATCATTAACTTATAAAACAATTAAGTACTTAATTTTAAAATTTTGTTTCCCTTGTTATTTAGGATGAGGTCGTTTCGGATCGATGTCCTAGTCCGTCCCTCGACAAAATTTTAAAATTTGTCTTTTTGTAGCGATTGTTTTAAAAGCTAAGATTTTTGGGTTTTTTCAATATTTTTGGCATACTTTAATTCAATAAGATTAAAAATAATGATAATAAAAGTTCTCGTCCCTCCCTCGGGTAAAGCAATTTCGGTTCAAAGACCTAGTCTTCAACTTACGACGAATTTTAAAAATCATATTCTTAACTTAATGAGATAAAGTAAATTTTTATTTTTAAATTCACACAACTTAAATATAAAATTCAAAATTAATTTAAAAATTCACACCAAACTTAAAATTTGAAATGCATAAAATTAAAAATTCATATTTTAAAAATTAAAAATTCACACCAAACTTAATTTAAAAATTCATAAATTCATACCAAACTTATATTAATTTTTCAAATATTTACAATTTTAAATATATTGTTTTTACAAAGTTTACAATATTAATTTAAGATTTATATATTAATTTTAAAAACATGGTAAAAATAAAATTAAAAATCTTTTTGTCTTTTTATCCCACTTTAATCAATCAAATATTATCAAAAATATGCGCCCCTCTTTTCGGTAAAGTAATTTCGGTTCCAAGACCTAATTTAACTCATGACGAATTTTTGAAATATTTTGGGTTGATTGTTTAAAGATATTTATACCTTAAGAATAAACGTTAAATTTCGCAGTGATGTAATAAATTTTTGAATGATATCAATAATTTCGGTCGCCAAACCTAATTTTATTCAATACCAATTTAATACTTTTTAGCGAACAAATTAGCGTTTATTATCAAAAGGTTAAAAATAAAAATAAAAATAAAAACTGTACAGACATACCTGTGAAATAGATTTCTTAGTTATATGATCTATCCCATTCATAAGATAGTCGGTTTAATTGGTTTTCCATGGCTACATAGGCGTAACCTCGAGCATTCAGTGTCTTTTCTTCTAAACATATGAACGGTCCGTCTCTGCATAAAGTAACAAATTCGGTATTTGAATAGGTTTGATTATTTGAACATTTACCTCCATGTGACCATTTTCCGCATTTGTGACATCTTTCTAGGTGTCGTGCTCTTCTTTTCGCTGCGGATTTTGATTTTCCTTTACCAAATTGTAACTTATTATCTTCGCATCTGGATTCTTTTCTAACTCCGTCCATTCTTTCTCTGATTACTGATACTATTTCACTTGGTAGTATGTCATTATTTCTTTTAGTGATCAAAGCGTGTAGCATTAGACCATGGTTTAGTTCACAGGCAGTCTTCATTTTGTAAAAACCTAAAAAAAATAAAAATTCAGAATGGGGGGAGAAGACTAGTTCTTTAGGGTCTGCTAGGGAAAGACCATTCGGGTTCCATTTTCGAGAACTACACAAAAACAGACAATCTAACTCTAACAGAAATACATATTATCCTTTAAAGACTTGATTCTCCCCACACTTAGTTAGCTATGGTGAAGAAATTGTGATTAACTTCGTTGTCGACTTCCATCGGACCATGTATGTAATGTTTAACTCTGTGACCATTAACTTTAAATTCAATCCCATTTGAATTTATTAATTCTATCGTTCCGTATGGGAAAACTCTTTTGACTATGAATGGTCCAGACCATCTTGATTTCAATTTTTCAGGAAATAGCTTGAATCGTGAATTGAAAAGAAGAACTCTGTCTCCTTCTTTAAATTCTTTTGAACTTCTGATTCTTTTATCATGCCATTTCTTCGTTCTTTCTTTATAGATTAACGAATTATCGTATGCTTCATGTCTTAATTCTTCTAATTCGTTTAGTTAACTTAATCGTAGACGTCCGGCTTCATGTAAATCAAGATTACATGTCTTCAAAGCCCAAAATGCTTTGTGTTCAATTTCTACTGGAAGATGACATGCTTTTCCATAAACAAGTCTAAAAGGTGTGGTTCCAATTGGAGTTTTGTAGGCTGTTCTAAAAGCCCAGAGTGCATCCTCCAATTTAATGGACCATTCCTTCGGATTTGATCCTACGGTTTTCTCTAGAATACGTTTTAAAGCTCGGTTGGTATTTTCAACTTGTCCACTTGTTTGTGGATGATATGCGGTAGAGATTTTATGAGTTACTCCATATCTTTTAAGAACTTTCTCAAGTTGATTATTACAGAAATGAGTACCCTGATCACTTATTAAAGCTTTCGGTGTTCCAAACCTTGCAAAAAGACGTTTTAAAAAGTTGACTACAACTCGTGCATCGTTAGTTGGGAGAACTTGTGCTTCCGCCCATTTAGATACATAATCAATGGCTACGAGTATATATAGATTATTATGAGATTTTGGAAATGGACCCATAAAGTCAATACCCCAAATGTCAAATACTTCACATACTTGGATGACATTTTGTGGCATTTCATCACGTTGACTTATTTTTCCGGCCCTTTGACATGCATCACAGGATTTGCAAAGAAGGTGTGCGTCTTTGTAAATTGTAGGCCAATAGAATCCAGCATCATAAACTTTTCTTGCTGTTAGTTGAGGCCCATAATGCCCTCCTGTTGGTCCTGTGTGACAATGGTTTAATATTTTACTGGCTTCATCTCCGAATACACATCGGCGTATTATTCCATCTGGACAACTTTTAAACAAATGTGGATCTTCCCAGAAATAGTGTTTTATATCACTGAAGAATTTCTTTCATCTTTGGTACGATAATCCTTTTTCAAGGAATCCACAAACTAAGTAGTTTGCATAGTCTGCAAACCATGGGATTTCTTTATAATCTATCTTCAATAGATATTCATCAGGAAAGTTGTCTTTTATGGCTGATTCATTTAGAACTTCTAAATCGGGATTTTCAAGACGAGAAAGATGATCAGCGGCGAGATTTTCTGCTCCTCTTTTATCTCGAATTTCAATATCAAACTCTTGTAAGAGTAAGATCCAACGGATTAATCTTGGTTTAGCATCTTGTTTTGAAAATAGGTATCTAAGAGCAGAATGGTCGGTATAGACCACTGTTTTTGCTAGAACGAGATATGATCGAAATTTGTCAAAAGCAAAGACAATAGAAAGGAGTTCTTTTTCAGTAGTTGTATAGTTTGTTTGTGCTCCTTGTAATGTCTTACTAGCATAATATATAGGTTGAAATCGTTTTTCAATCCTTTGTCCTAAAACGGCTCCCATTGCAAAATCACTTGCATCGCACATTAGTTCAAATGGTAGATTCCAATTTGGTGTTATCATGATCGGCGCATTAGTGAGTTTCTCTTTAAGAATATTAAAAGATTTGATACACTCATCTGAAAAGATGAATGGCGCATCCTTTTCTAGGAGTTTATTCATAGGAGTGGCAATTTTAGAAAAATCTTTTATGAAACGTCGGTAAAAACCGGCATGCCCTAGAAAACTCCTAACTCCTCTAACATTGGTGGGATGTGGAAGTTTAGCAATTACATCTACTTTAGCTCTATCCACTTCAATTCCTTCTTTTGAAATTTTATGTCCAAGAACGATGCCTTCTTTAACCATGAAATGGCATTTCTCCCAATTAAGAACTAGATTTGATTTTTCGCATCTAATTAGCATTCGTTCCAGATTAACTAGACATGATTTAAATGTATCACCGGAGACTGAAAAGTCATCCATGAATACTTCCATGCATTCTTCTATCATGTCGTGAAAAATCGCCATCATACACCTTTGAAAGGTTGCAGGGGCATTACAAAGTCCAAATGGCATGCGTTTGTAAGCAAAAGTACCATAAGGGCACGTGAATGTGGTTTTCTCTTGGTCCTCGGGTGCTATTGGAATTTGAAAATATCCGGAAAATCCATCTAGAAAACAATAGTAACTATTTCCGGCTAATCTTTCCAACATTTGATCTATGAAAGGTAAGGGAAAGTGATCTTTTCTGGTGGCGTCATTTAATTTTCTATAATCAATACACACACGCCATCCTGTTACAGTCCTAGTAGGAATAAGCTCATTTTTCTCATTTGTAATGATAGTCATGCCACCCTTCTTAGGTACGCATTGAACTGGGCTTACCCATGGATTATCAGAAATTGGATATATCAAACCTGCATCTAGCAGTTTAATAATCTCTTTCTTAACTACATCTTGCATATTAGGATTTAGTCTTCGTTGGCGTTGCACATACGTTTTATGACCTTCTTCCATAAGGATTTTATGTGTGCAATACGAAGGACTTATTCCTTTAATATCATGAATCTTCCATGCAATGGCTGGTTTATGAGCTTTCAACACAGAAATGAGTTGTGATTTCTCATTTTCAGTAAGAGAAGACGATATTATTACAGGTAATTCAGATTCACCATGTAAATAAGCGTATTCCAAATGGTTTGGAAGTGGCTTTAACTCTAATTTCGGAGGTTCTTCTATCGATGATTTGTATCGATATCTGTCTTCTTCTTTTAGCATTTGAATTTCTTCTGTTGTTGGTTCATATCCATTAGCTATAAGTGTAGCTAACATTTCAGCTTCATTAATTGGTTCATTACCTTCTCCTAAAGAACATTCTCCTGTTCCTTGTAATTCTGGAAATTCTTCTAATAATTCTGCATGTGCATCTATAGTTTGAATATAATAACATGTATCATCTGCAGATTATGGTTGTTGCATTGCTCTATCAACTGAAAAGGTAACACTCTCGTCCTCTATACTTAGGGTCAGTTTCTTACCGAACACGTCTATCATTGCTTTAGCCGTGTTTAAGAATGGTCTTCCTAATATGAGAGGAACTTGAGAATCTTCTTCCATGTCCAAAACAACAAAATCTACTGGAAATACTAAAGTACCAACTTTAACTAGCATGTTCTCCATTATCCCTCTAGGATATTTTATTGATCTATCGGCTAGTTGTATGCTTATTCTTGTTGGTTTCAATTCTCCAAGGTCTAGTTTAGTGTATAGTGAATACGGCATTAGATTTATACTAGCACCTAAGTCTGCCAATGCTTTTATTGAACTAAGACTACCCAGAAAACATGGAATTGTGAAACTTCCTGGATCAGATAGTTTTTCTGGTATCTTATTCAACAGCACTGCTGAACAATTATCATTCATAGTAACAGCCGAGAGTTCTTCCATTTTCTTTCTATTTGAGATTAGATCTTTCAAGAATTTAGCATATCTAGGCATTCCTGAAATCACATCAATGAAAGGAAGATTTACATTTATCTGTTTAAACATATCCAAGAATTTGGATTGCTCGGCTTCAAGTTTCTCTTTCTTCATTTTACTCGGGTAAGGAAGTGGTGGTTGGTATGGTTTAACATAAGGTTTATCCTTAACTGTGTTATCTTCATTAACCTTTTCAACTACCGGTTCTTTTTCCTTATCTTGATCAGGTTGTGGTTCTTGTGGAGTAGGAATAGCTTCATCAGAAGTTACAGGTATTTCAGGTGGTTTAAGTGTTATACCACTTCTTGTGGTAATGGCTTTAGCTGTTTCATTCCTGGGGTTAGCATTTGTATCACTAGGTAGACTTCCCGGTTTTCTTTCACCTATTAACCTTGCTAGGTTACTCACTTCTTGTTCCAGATTTTGAATAGAAGCTTGTTGATTTCTAAATGCTTGAGCATTTTGTTCATTGGTTTGTTTTTGAGATGTGAAAAACTGCGTTTGAGTTTCAACTAGCTTCGTCATCATATCTTCTAAATTCGGATTTTTATCATCGGTTTGTTGTGGTGGTTTGTTTTGAAAATTCGGTCTTTGCTGATTATAAGTATTATTGGATACTTGTTGATTGCTAGGACCTTGTTGGTTGTTGTATGGAATATTTCTGTTATAATTCTGGTTTTGATTGTAAATCGGTCTTGGCGGTTGATAATTATTCTGATAATTATTTCCAGGCCTTTGGTTTATGTATGAAATATTCTCTCTTTGTTCCATTGTTAATTCAATACTGAGACAATCTTTTGTCAAATGTGGTCCTCCACACTGCTCACAACTAATTCGTATTGAGTGAATATCTTTAGTCATCTTTTCCATTCGTCTCTCCACAGCATCTATCTTTGCGGAAATGGAATCTAAGTCATGGCTAGAATCGGCTCTAGTTGCTTTAGATGATCTAACGATATCTTTTTCTTGGTGCCACTCATGTGAGTGGGAAGCAGTATTATCAATAATTTTGTAAGCATCAGTTTCGGTTTTCTTCATAATAGAACCACCAGCTGCTATATCTATGTCTTTTCTTGTAGTGATGTCGCATCCTTGGTAGAATATTTGTACTATTTGACAGGTGTCTAAACCATGTTGCGGACATCCTCTTAACAACTTTTCATATCTTGTCCATGCCTCATATAGAGTTTCATTTGGCTTCTGTGTAAACGTAACAATTTCTGCTTGAAGTCTTACGGCTTTAGATGCAGGAAAGAATTGTTTAAGAAATTTGTCAACTAAAACGTCCCATGTATCGATCGCCCCTTCAGGTAACGATTCCAACCAATCTTTGGCTTCTCCCTTTAAAGTCCAGGGAAATAACATGAGATATATCTGTTCATCCTCCACTTCTCGGATTTTGAATAGTGTGCAGATCCTATTAAAGGTACGTAGATGTTCATTTGGATCTTCCTTCGGCGCATCACTAAATTGGCATTGATTAGTCACCATGTGTAGAATTTGTCCTTTGATTTCATAATCTGGCGCATTAATGTCTGGATGAGTAATTGCGTGACCTTGGCCAGTGCGTTTAGCTCTCATTCGGTCTTCCATACTTAAAGGTTCCAGATTCTCCATAATTGAATTTGTTGAATCGGAATCACTAGAGGATTCTGATTTAATGGTTCGTTCCTCAACAATCTCTGTTTGAATGATTGGTGGCTCCGGAGGAAAGTTTAATGGTTCAGGATCTACGAACCGTTCCTGAATATTTTCTGGATTCTCAATTGTGAGGTCGGGTTCAAAAAATGGATTATCGGAAATTTGAACTGAAGTACTTGGTTGACTGGATGACGATTCTAAAGAAAAATCAACGGCGGTTATATTTGCTAAATGTCTTGATCTAGTTACAGGTGGTGAACGTACAAAAGGTGGTGAACGTCTTGCTCGGTGCATTCACTGAATATCCTATTAGTTTTTAAAAGGAAAGAAAAATTATAATAAGTTATCCAATCAATAGACTTTTCTGATTTTGCCCACGTTTCGAATAGCCAAAAGATGCAGCAGAGGGGCAGGATTCGTTTGGTCTCAATATAATTGAGGACTGTTTGGCTCCAATAACCCGGTCCACGTACAAATCCAACTATTACTACGAACCAGAAAATTTTGATGTCTATTAATTTAACCACTCAAAATAAATTTTCGTAATTTTAAGAAATTTAGATAAGAAGTAGAATAAAAATCTATGTCCTAAAAACTAGAATAGCGAGAAATAAGAAAGAAAAAGAGTTCGTCGAAAAAGGTCGAAAAACTTAAAAATACTTGACTAACCTAACCTTATTACTACAACTAACTTAAAATTATAATCGCAAATTGAAATTACTAATTGGAATGATAATTGATACATAGGTAAAAGTCGTCTAAAAATATTAAAGCTTACAAGAAAAACTAAATCCCAAATGGAAATAACTTAAAAAGAAACTAAAACTTAAAAAGGCGTCGCAAAATTCTAAAGCACCTAAATCTTAGTCTAAAGAAAAAGCACTTAAGGAATTCTACGGCAAAGCCTAAAAATCTACGAGTAAAAATGACTATGGCAAAAACTAAGTTTAAAATTAAATATGAGCGAAAAATACAAATATTACGTTAAAACGATTGAAAAGGGACAAAATATAAAAATATACAAAAAGTTGTAAAAAGTACAATTTTTATAAAAATATTATTTTTATATTATTTATTTTATTAAACTATTAATTTTACAATTTAATTAAACTTAATAAACTAAAATATAAATTAAATAAAACTTAAATTAAACTAAAACTAATTATAATAATAATAATTAGGGTTTATAATAATAAATAATAATAATAATAATAACTCCGTAATTAATGCCTGATTAGGGCTTCTGTCGCGTGTCAGAATACCTCCACGAGTTGCGATATTTAATGCATCAAACCCTGCGAGTCGCGGGGTTCAGAATTTCAACTGACAGGTTTAATTTCAACGCGTTTTTCTTTATTTATTTATTTATTTATTTTATTTTCTGTTTTTAAATATGTGTATTAATAAAACTTTATATTTAAAACTTAAATAAAAATAGAATCACTTTATAATTTTATAAATAAAAATCTTAAAACTAGATTTATATATATATATTTTTTTATATTTATATGTTTTTAAATAAAAACAAAATACTTAAATAAAACTTATGTTTTTATAAAAACAAAGAAACTTTATAAAACTTAAATATTTATCAAACTCCTAAAAATATTTATATTTTTGTTTTTCTTTTTATATTTTCGAATATTTAAAACATTTTTTTTTTTTTTTTATATTAGCGTTGCGCTTCCGGCTTTTAAGAGAGTTCCCCGGCAGCGGCGCCAAAAATACTTGATGTGCAGCGGGGTGTATATAAAATAGTTTTAAATTTTTGCAGGAAATACTATTAAATACGATACAATTTTACACAAGATATTTATTTATTTATAGAATGGATATACTTAAACCTTGCTACAACACTTATAGGCAGTGTGCCTAATCGTACAGTAGTGTAGTTTTTAGTAAGTCCGGTTCGTTCCACAGGGAATCTTTTTTAAACAAAGCTCAACGCTATATTAATTTACTTTTATAAAAATACAAACATATATATAAGTAATATTATTATTATAAAGGGGGGTTTTTACCGTTTAATGACCGGTTTGTCGATTTTAAAACTTTAGTCGCAGTTAAAACCTAATGTAAAATATTAAATAAATAAAAGACTTAATTTAAAGCGTAAAATAAATAACGATAATGAAATTGCGAATAATAAAAGTGCGATAAAATAAACTTGCGATAATTAAAAAGGACGATAATTAAAAGTGCAATTAAATAACAATAAATAAAAGTGCGATAATTAGAAGTGCAATTAAATATAAAATAAAGGAAATTAAATATGAAATAAAAGAATTATGCTTATTTAAACTTCAGTAATCATGATGTTTGACGTGTTGATTTTAGTTTTATGCCCATGGGTTAATTGTCCTTTGTCCTGGATTATTTAATATGTCCGTCTGGTTTTTGTCCATAACAGTCCATCAGTCATAAATATAAAGTGCGAGTGTCCTCATCAAATTATTCTTATACCCGAAGTTAAATATTCCAACTAATTGGGGATTCGAATTGTAACAAGGTTTTAATACTTTGTTTAATGAATACACCAGGTTATCGACTGCGTGTAAACCAAGGTTTTACTACTTTGTTAACAATTACACCAATTACCCTTGAATGTAATTTCACCCCTGTTTTAATTATTCTAGTGGCTATTAATCCATTCCCGTGTCCGGTTAAATGAACGATTATTCGTACATATAAATACCCCGCCCATCGTGTCCGATCGAGTGTATATGGCAATTTATAGGGACGCCCAATTGTAAATCTTTATATTAACATTAACAAACTATCATTTAGTTAAACAAATATAAAGCCCATTAATAGCCCATAGTCTAATTTCCACAAGTGTCGTTCTTTTGTCCAAACCCCAATTATGGTACAAAGCCCAATTACCCAATTTTAGTAATTAGCCCAACATCATGATTACTTCGTTTTAAATAAGCATAATAATAACTTAGCTACGAGACATTAATATAAAAAGGTTGAACATAACTTACAATGATTAAAAATAGCGTAGCGTTACACGGACAGAATTTCGACTTACACCCTTACAACATTCGCTAACATACCCTTATTATTATAATTATAATTAAAATTAAAATATAAATTATAAATATATATATATAATTTACGTATGAGAAGAAGAAGAAAAAGATGATGAAAATGATCAGATTTCGGTTTGCTTTATAGGGAGTTTCAAAACTGGGGTCTCCGCGACTCGCGGCCATTTTGGCCTTCAAACTCCGCGAGTCGCGGAGTTTGTTTTTACAGCTCTCTCCTTTGGAGTCTTTCTCTGCCGACGGTTTTTATTTATAAATATAATATATATATAATTAATATAATTAATTATATATTATATTATATTTATATACATAGTTAACTTGTAATTTTTAGTCCGTTGCGTCGAGCGTTGAGAGTTGACTCATGTCCCGGTTCCGGATTTTCGAACGTCCTTGCGTACAATTTAATATCTTGTACTTTGCGTTTTGAATCTTGTACTTTTGTAATTTCGAGACGTTTCTTATCAATAATTGGAACCTCTTTGATTGTCTTTTGTACTTTTGAGCTTTTTGGTCGTTTGCGTCTTCAATTCGTCGAATCTGTCTTTTGTCTTCACCTTTTATTATTTAAACGAATATCACTTGTAAATAGAACAATTGCAACTAAAAGCTTGTCTTTCTTGAGGAATAATGCTATGAAATATATGTTCGTTTTTAGCATTATCAATAACTAGTTCTTTTTTTTTTTTTGCTAAAAATATGTCATTGCTATGTAAATGGTGTTGGCCTTTTAAAAACGAACCGAATGTTTTTTGGACTAAAGTTATAACTAGTATTTATGGGGTTGATTGTGGATGTCTTGATACTAACACTCACAGGTACATATCGGATCGTTCTACTTGGATAAAAATAATCAAGGCCGGAAAAGTTATTGATAATCTTGGCATAAGTTTCTCAAATTCTATCATTAGGGACGTGGGAAATGGTAGCAACACCACATTCTGGAATGCAACATGGATCGGAACAGCCCCACTAAAATCGATATGTAGCAGACTTTATAATCTCGAGTCTAATAAAGGGGCGTTCATAATTGACAGAATTATTTGTACTAATTCGATTAATACCGGAAACTGGAATTGGCAAGACTACCTCGTGGTCGAGCCTTGAATGAGCTTATAGAACTTAACAACTTAATCTCTTCTTTTTCCTTTTTTGACAGAAACGACTCATGAAAATGGGCATTGGATTCAACGGGTGTATTTACCACTAAAGTGTTGATGAAATTGATAGATGACAACAAACTCGAGGCACACGCGGCAAATGTGGAAACTTTGATCAACAAAGGACTTCCCCAAAAGTTGACATTTTCATTTGGAGAGAACTCATGAAGAGGATCCCTACTAGAACAGAACTGAATAAACGTGGGATAGACTTGGACACGATCTTAGGTCCTCTTTGTAACAACGACCAAGAATCAGTCGAACACATCTTGTTACATTGTCCGGAAATAGTAAATGTATGGAACCTCCTCTTTAGATGATGGAATTTTCAATCAAGTTCAATCCGTTCACTTGAAGACGCCTTTAGTTCGAACCAAAATTTTGCAACAACCTCGATGGGTTCTATTATTTGGCAAGCCACAAAATGGACGTGTGGATATTTGATATGGAAAACATCGGAATAACAAAGTTTTTCGCCACAAGCCTTGGACACCAAGCAACATCGTCTCGCAAATCAAATCCAAAGTTATAATTGGTTAGCTAAAAGATTGAAGAAATCATCCCTCGTTTGGCACCAATGCTTAATCAACCCCGGTTCCTATATTTCGGCAACCAAACAGAGAACGGGAGTGGTTTAATCAAATCAAGACACCTCTCATATTGCATATCATCGTTGTACAGTCGAGTTTCTTTTCAATAATCTTTTTAACTTTCATGTATACATTTAGTTGATATTAGGCTGCACGAGATACGATTGGCACGCCTTTGGCTTGTTGGTGCCCTTGGCGTCAAAGATGGTGCAACGTGTGATTGCGCCATTTCCAGGACTCCTCTTAAAGAACTGGTAATTGATAAAATTAATAATAATAATTAATATTTAATTAATAGTATATATATATATATATATATATATATATATATATATATATATATATATATATATATATATATGGTCATAATCAAGAGGGAAGTACTTTTTTGGGGAGAAAGGGAAGCAATTTTTTTTTCTTCATTTTTTGAAAAAACTTTGTTCACGAACATTATAGATTAGATGAAAATATGAACATTTAAAAAAGACACTTGGTGATGAATGTCATTATTTTGGCGGGAAAACGCTCGAAGAAAAAAATAAAAACATTCAATGCATTGAATGTTTTGATGCTGAGTTTATTTGCATAGTTTTGTTTCCATCTTGTGTGAAGTGTTTTTTTCGAATTTAGCCCGATTTAGAGTTTAGGGTTTAGGGTTTTCGGGAGTACTCCGTAAACCCTCAACCCAAAACCCAAAACCCTAAACTCTAAACCGTTCGTGTTAAAATATTTAATCTAAACCCTAATTTCTAAACTCTAAACCCTAATTTCTAAACCCAAAACCCTAATTTCTAAACCCTAATAGCTAAACCCTAATTTTTAACCCCCTAATTTCTAAACCCTAATTTCTAACCCCTTAAAAAAAATCAGAATCAAAACATTCAATACATTGAATGTTTTCATTTTATTCTTCGAGCGTTTTACCGCCAAATAATAACATTAATCACAAAGTGTCTTTTTTAAATGTTCATATTTTCATGTGATCTGGATGCCTGAAAAAAAAAATTCGAAAAAAATGAAAAAAAATTACTTCCCCCCACTTTCCCCAAAAAGTACTTCTCTCTTGATTATTTCTCTATATATATATATATATATATATATATATATATATATATATATATATATATATATATATATATATATATATATATATATATATATATATATATATATAGTTAATATTAAAATGCTATAATGATGATGTCATTATTAGCTTAATTCCTTTATTAAAAAAATTAAAAAGAAAAAGAAAAAAATCTAAGCATGATAGGTGATGTCATTAATCTAAATAATTTTGAATTAAAATTAAATCTTATTAATTAATTATTATTATTAAATCTTCTTAATAATTATTTTAATTATTAAGATTAAATAGTTTTGAATTATTTTAATTAATTATTTTGAATTGAGTACGAAAAAACATAAAAGCTAGGAACAAGAAAACCAATTCTAAATTTATATTTTAAGTTAAACTTTTAAAATAAAATGACGATCAATATTATCTCATATGATTGGATGTGAATTGTTTAATATGCATTTTAGGTGTTTGATGAAATGTTCAACTGACGAGTTTCTTAGTCGGACTCTGTGGTTCCACGGGTCATTAAACTAAATAACTTTAGCATTTACGCTCACTTAATACCTAAAACATATCATTAAACTGTTTCGTTTAAACAAACTTGTGGTTCCACGGGTCATTTCACTAGTATATATATATATATATATATATATATATATATATATATATATATATATATATATATATATATATATATATATATATATAGGGTGAGGATCCATGGAGAACTAGAGGGTGTAGAGAACCGAGAGAACCAGTAGACTGACCTTCATCTTGTTGCAGCCTGACCTTCATCTGCGTGCAGATTGACTCAATCTGCGTGCATACCGACCTTCATCTGCGTGCAGATTGACTTAATCTGCGTGCAGATTCAATTTATTTTGTGTGCAGATTGATCGAACAGATAGAATCAACATATGAACTTTAATCTATGTACAGATTGAACTCAATCTGTGTACAGATTGAACTCAATCTGTACACAGATTGAGTTCATCTACCAAATTCACCTACTCAATCTAATGTGCAGATTCTTAAATCAATCGAATTAATGTTTGAAATTGATGTTACCTTGTTCCAATAGCAGCGACTAGAAGATTTTGTGAAGGAATCAAGGTCTGAAAACAACTTAATCGTAAAAATCAAAGTTGCAGTTCATCTTCATCATTCGTTCGCTGTTCATCATGAAATGAAGAAATTGCTGATGATTTGGAGTGTAATCCTTCAAGGAAGTTGAGAATCGGTGCCTAAGAATTTTGTTTCAATCGATTTTAACTTTCAATTTAATTGTTTGTGATGAAACCCTAAAATCACGTACTGGTTCGCTGGGTTCTCTCCTATGGAGAGTTCTCTCAGGATCCCTTCACTATATATATATATATATATATATATATATATATATATATATATATATATATATATATATATATGAATTTGATAGCCCAACAGTGTTATACAATCAACTTCCCTTATTATAAGCCCAGCCCAATTACAAAAACCAGTATCTCAGTACTCTCTCAGTCTCACTCTCACAGATTTCGATCATCATACAGGGACGAGATGAAAATAGGCAAATGGCATGGTTAGCCCTGGCTATTTCGTCTACAATTTCATTACTAAATCTATCACATCAGTACATCACTATCATACAGTCAGATTTTTTAGAACGTCTTCGTCAAATTTAAGACTTAAAAACTCTATGTATCCTCGCATATCATTCAAATCATGTATTGCATCAATTAATTTTACGTCTGCTGTTTCTAATTGCTCGAAAATCCTAGGTTTGAAGAACGTCGTTAACGATAATTCGATTGTTTTGGAATCGAGACTAGTAATGATGATACTGCGGCAGCTGTTGTAAGTAAATCAGTTTATACATACAAACACGCACGCAGTTGCTGGTTTTATGAAATTGATATACCTAAATTGTGAAGTGTTATTTATTTGTTTAAGTTTATTTTATTTTGTTTTGTTTTTGGTTAGAGGTGATGGTGAAATTTTTAGTCAAGTTATATCTTATCAGATAAAATGTATATATGTAATGCGTCATAATGGTACAAATGTTGTTGACCGTTACTTAATTTTGTTATTAGAATTTTAGAGATATAGTGAGATATAGTAAGTTATACTCCGTATTGTTTACTAGTGTTAATGTTATATTTGAAAGTCCAGAAATTGTATAATGTGAATTTTATCTTCTTAGGTTGAATGTGTATGTATATATTGATTGATTTAGATCAGGAGGATTACGTAAAACTGTGGAATAAAAAAAGTATTTGGCCGCTTGAGGGCGGAGATCATACTAGCTGCAGAGATAGTCATAGTCATATTATCCTGTTTTCGATACTTAATGACTCCTGAGGAGATTCATTGATTTCTAAGATAGTTGTGGGATATATGATTTTCATGTTCCCTACGTGCCAGTTATTATGATGTGTTAATAAATAAATACAAATTTAAGCAATAAATCTACTGTATATAAAAGAATTATCATAAGTGAACTTGGAAAATCCAATGCCTAAGCAAATCATGATGTGATGATGATATGTGACCCTGCCGTCATGCTGCTTAGTGACATGTCCTATATTTCAAATTCTCAATATATTGGTTCTTTGTGCCACATTTATTGCAACATGAACCCTGCAAATGGACATAATTTTCATGAATTGCAGAGTGTTTTGTATCTTCGTTTACTTTTTATATCTATTTGTATTGTATGTTCGTCAATGCAGATCTACTTGCACAGTATGGAGGAGTAGCTCCTAAAATGGCAGAAGAAGCTAATTTTAAAGTGATTGATCAGGTATAATAACATTTACTAAAATGGCAGAAGAAGCTAATATATTCCATATTTCAAGTATAAAGAATTATATATAAATTAACAATGATGGACATTTTCTAATATAGATTTAGACGTCAACGGTCAACACCGTAAACTGTTAATGATGTGAATGATTGTAACATATGTTTTACAATTTTATGCTTTTAGGAAGTACATGATACACTTGATAATACTAACTTAACTGGAACGGATCTTTCTGCAGTTGCAGTTACTATTGGTCCTGGGCTAAGCATGTCTACGAGTTTTTTATTTTATTAACAACTGTTGTCATAGAATGGGGTTACATCATTCAATTATTTACCAATGCAGCACTATCTGTATTGGTTAGATAATATATGGTTCTTGCTGATTAGATTTTTCTTTTTACTTTGTAACCACAATAAACTGATTTTTTATGGAAGCGGCATGTTGCATATGTGAGCATCATATATTCCTAAATCATAATGATAGTTGTTGTATATAAATATTTGAGATTGCTACTCCGGGAGTTGTTGGTAGTGTCATATTTAATCGCAAGTCTCGTTTTCATTTTATTTTCTCATTTCTTCCTTTTTTGGTGGAATTATATTTGTATAACTTAGTCAAGCTCATGATACTTTTGAAATGTTTTTGTAGTTGGTGTGCAGAAAGCTTGGAAAATTGATGCTGCTTACCAGTTACCATACGTTGGTGTGCATCACATGGAAGCTTATGCTTTAGTAGCGAGGTATAGTGTATAACGAAAGTTCTAAAGATGTTGGTGGGTTCTATAAATATAACTGTATGCAACCCAAATAACTTAAACTTTTTCATAGGTTCTGATAGCTATAAATTAATTGCTACATTTTTTACGTCAAGGATTAGACTGCTTATTCAGTCGATCAATAGGTGATTTGACTGAAAGTTGAGATTTTTTGGTGGGTCACATTATCTATCTTTTTAGTTTTCCACTACTTTTCTTGCAATCTCTTGGCGAAGTAGATGAGTAGTATGATAGTTGTAATCAAAATGGTAGTCTGGATTGGCTTGTTTTAGAAAACAAAACAGAATAACATGGATAAAAGTGACATACAAATTGACCCTTGTTGTCTACTGATCCAATAATTACATGTTTGCCACTTCTGAAGTAACTTAGCTTTTTTACTTGAATAATTTTGGCTGTTCCACTTTAACCACTACGATTCCCCACTCACTCTGATAATTTGATAATTCTGTTAGTTTCAAGTCAAATAGTTTGCTCAATTCTTCTACAAATCTATAAATTAGATGTCTTTTTACTTCTGAAAGTGAAACATGCTCATCATTTTCTTCTTAAAACTTGGCAATACTTTGTATTGCCTCTTTATTGAAAGTTAAATCTGGTGTCTTTATAGTTAACAACTAATTGGCCCCATCAATCAATGTTGTTCCCATATTGTGTAATCAAATCATATGTAATATTTAATTTATGAGCTTGACATGCTTGTGATTCTTGTGGGGTGCACTAAAAGTACATTAACTTATTTATCCTTCTAGATTATGTGACAGAGTTTGCAGGTCCCTTTCATGGCTCTACTTATCATCAGCGTTAGTTTTGTGAAGTTAGGTTGCTAACTAAAAACCATTCCCAGTTGAGTTATACCAGTTACTCAAATGTCTCAGTCTAATGTTTGGATATTAAGACCAAAGAGAAATAAAAAATAAGTTTACTACGGGGATAAAGAAGTATATGCTACTAGTGTTCAAGCAATTGAGACTTGCTACTTGCACAACATTTATATCAGATTTCCACACTACTTACTATTACTTCACTTGGTACGCAACTAAGAAACAAGTTGTACTACTTAAATTGCTACAACAGTTAACTAAGGTGGAATATATACTTTTCTTAGCCTTAACCATCCCAATAGCCTAGTGAGGTCTCATGTACACTAGCACATATCTTGGGTGGCCAGGGAAAGGGTAGAAAATGATCACAGGATAACCCGGTTAGGCCTTGTACATATGAGTAAAAATACTCATCATCCACGGATAGCTTGAACATGGAAAACCTTATCCGTTTATTCTTATCCTAACCTTGAGATCACTGTGTCATTGTATTGTGAGGGTTCCCTTGGATATCAAATATGTGTCAGTCTTTTGAATTAAGTTGTCAAATATGATGTAACATATTGGCATAAAAATATTACTTATCAGGGGCTATTCTCAAGCGTGATCACTTCTTAGGAGGACATAACCTTATAGTTCTTGCACGTGATCTTGGTCATTAGTCATTACTTACAACTTGGGACAACTATTGATGATGCAATTGGTGAGGCATATGACAAGACTGCAAAGTGGCATGCCCTAGGTATGAGAAGGAACGGGCCTGTCATAGAGGAGCTTGCTCGACGGCGTGATGCTAGTTCTCTAAAATTCTCTGCAAGTCATGTTTGAGTGGAACATGTATGGTATGAACATAGATTTCTTAGGATATACATTCATAAATGTGTAATCTTTGTTGATTCAGGTTCTAATGAAACAACATAAAGACTGCAACTTCTCATACGCTGGTCCCTGGGTGGTTAAACAGCTGTCCAAAAAACAAAAAAACAAAAAAAAAGACACAAGTGAAGCTTGCGATCAAATCCAAACATATGTATGAAATATTTATCTTACAATTTCTCATAATGTTATTGAATTGTGAATCAGTTTTCTATGTTTCTCTTTCATCTGTCCATGAATCATCATTCAATTAAATTTTTTTTACAAAGATGCTAGGATTCCCTTCTCTTCTGCAAGTATTGAAGATCAAAAACTAAGAGCTGCCTCTTTTCAGGTGAGTATGAATCGTATGATGCAGTCAGCATTGGAAAAACTTAAATGTCTGCATATTTTATATGCTAATGATTGCTACCTTTCTCCATTTACATTTCATGTAGAGGGTTGCGATATCGCATCTTGAAGAAAAGTGTGAACGGGCTATCCAATGGGTATTGGAGATTGAGCCTTCAGTAAAACATTTGGTATTCTTTTGTGGTTATATATTTTGTCAGATTATTTGGTTAAAATTTACCCACAACTAATATATGTATTATGTTAACATTGAGGTGGAGCTCAACTGGTAGCGGTCTGTCTCTCTTAGCGAGAGGTTAACATTGCACTCAATGTCATCCCTGAAGTATCCACCCAGGTCGCCTTTCGCTAAGTGCGGAGGCAGCGGGGAGGGAGGTTTTACCGGCTATGCCATCGGATTGGTCCGAGTTTCCTCCAGGACAGTAGTTGGGGGCGGGTTTTGCAACTACGGGAGATGAACGCGTGGGTGGTTTAGCCCCTCCTGGCTAATCCCAAACTGATGTTCAAAAATAATAATGTATTATGTTACGGTTCTTAGTTTGGTTGTTTAGTATGTGACATTAAACCGTATCATTGGTCTTGCTTTCTGTATATCGTCTCAGGAGGTGTTTGGTATGTGAGAGCTCAGCTCCACGAGGCTGTTGCACGATATTAACTTCCCCATGAGCTTGGTAGCTATATAGGTTTAGCATGATAGTAATTTACATAGCACACCCAATTTTAGTTGGCATTTGTATGTTTGTGATCGTTTCTACTTTTTAGTGGGCATTTGTGTGCTTGTGATCGTTCCTGTTTAAAGCTTGTTAAGGGGGGCACGTTAAGAAGGGTTATCTTCCTTTCTCATAAGTTATGCGTCCGATTTATAAAATAGACTCATTTACTGTTAAAATACAATACAAATTTAGAATAATATGGAATTTATAAATATGTATGAAAAAATATCTAGATATTATGTATAAGAAAATATCTAGATATTAATATGTAAAAGAAATATCTAAATATTTATATGTAGAAAAATCTAGATAATATAGATATTTGTATGTGAGAAATATCTAGATATTTATTCATGGAAATATCTAGTGTGTAGAAACTTCCATGGACAAGTATAAGTATGGGTGAGGAGTTTCATTTGTAATCAAGTTGTGAAAAGAGTGAGTTGAGAAGTTGAGAAGAAGTAAGAAGTGAGAAGAGTGTGAGTAGAGAAGAAAAGCTTGTAAGTAAGTAATATTGTAATTGTATTTTGTATTAATAAAAGTGTTCTTTGTTAAGTTTTTCGGTCAAGCCTTAGTTTGTGTTTAAGTTCTTAGTGCACTTGTGTTGTTCTTATTATATGGTCGGCTCTGCCGCCTAAGTGATACATGGTCGGTTATACCGCCTAAATGATATATGGTCGACACTGTCGCCTAAGTACTATTGTGCACTAAGAATTCATAAAATTAAAGGCTAATCAACGTCAAAGTGTTGGTGTAGTGAGTCTAGTATAGTCTAGATCCTCTATAGTGGGTGTGTTGGGCTCGTCGAAGCTTCCAACAATTGGTATCAGAGCGGGTCGTTCAGGACCATTGCTAATGGAGGTACTCATCGGTAAACGTTGGACGTTTACATCGTCTTGTTAACACCAAGGCCCTAAGGGAGATTCTGTCAGAGCACACTTAAGAACTGTGAAAGCTCATCGGTCAGGGACCAAGCTTGTTGGAGGTCATGATGGCAGATCTTGCAAGTACGAGCAGTGGAATCAAGAGTCTCAATAACCACAACTATGGTTATTGGCGGACTTGCATAGAATCCTACCTACAAGGACAGAATTTATGGGAAATAGTTGCTGGCAGTGACACAACGCCTCCACCGAAAGAAAATGCTGAAACCTTGAGAAAATGGAACATCAAGGCCGGGAAGGCTTTATTTATATTGAAGACTACAATCGAGGAGGATCTATTGGAGCACATCCGTGACGAGAAAACACCAAAGGCAGCTTGGGAAACTTTTGAAAAATTATTTTCAAAGAAGAATGAAGCACGCCTCCAGCTCTTGGAAAATGAGCTCGCGGGTATCTCACAAGGAAGTCTGTCTATTTCTCAGTATTTCACCAAGGTGAAATCTATTTGCCGTGAGATATCTCAACTTGCTCCTGAAGAGAAAGTGATTGATGCAAGGATGAAGAGAATTATCATCCATGGCTTAAGGTCTGAGTATAATGGATTTATAGCCGCTGTGAGAGGATGGCTTACTCAACCATCATTAATAGAGTTGGAGAATTTACTGGCTAACCAAGAGGCATTAGCCAAGCAGATGAATGAAGTAACCATAAAAGACGGAGAAGATGCACTCTTCACCAATAAGAAGAAAGCAATATCTCGAAGACAAGAGGCGATGAAAGAAAGTAAGACATATGGTGGAAGGGTCACCCAAAATCAAAAGGCAACGCTTCAGGGGGAGCTCAACAAGGAAGAAGAGATCATCGCCAACAATACGGGGAAAATGATAAGAGAAAGAATGGTGAATGCTTCAATTGTGGCAAGAAGGGTCATTTTGCTCGAGATTGTAGATTCCCCAGAAGGCGAACTTTCGAAGGAAATGTGGCCGTCACAAGAGATGAGAAGAAAGAGGTCACATTCTAAGCAACCATTAATGAGGAAACATGGGATGCAGAAGTTGGACTGTCTGTTGAAGCTGACATAGATGATCAAGCTCTTACAACAACTTTAAAGTCAAAAATAAACTACAAAGATGATTGGATCATCGATTATGGGTGCTCAAATCATATGACCAACGATGGGACGAAGCTGCAAGAAATAGAGGATTACAAAGAAAAGAGAGTCGTGTTGACAGCCAACAATTCAAGGTTGTCTATTTCTCACACTAATGAAGGCGACTCTCATAAGTCCAACTTGAGAAGATGTGTGTTGTCCCTGGCCTAAAGAAGAATTTACTATCAGTACCACAATTGACAGCAGAAGGGAATTATGTGCTCTTTGGACCAGAAGATGTGTCCGTATTCAAGAGAGTGAAGGTGGTTGGCAATCCAATTATGCAAGGAAGAAGAATAGAGTCGGTCTATGTATTATCTGCTGAAACAGCTTACGTGGATAAGACTCGAAAGAATGAGACCGCTGATCTGTGGCATGAACGTCTTGGGCATGTGGGCTACAATAAGTTAAAGGAGATGATGGTGAAATGCATAGTAAATGGGCTTCCTCAAATTGATATCCAAACAGATACAATATGTGCTGGATGTCAATTTGGCAAAGCTCACCAATTGCCATTCAAGGAGTCAGCGCATCAGTCCAAGACACCACTAGAGCTCATACACTCAGATGTCTTCGGCCCAGTGAAACAAACATCACTTGGAGGCATGAAGTATATGGTGACATTCATTGATGACTTCTCAAGGTATGTGTGGGTTTACTTCATGAAAGAAAAGTCGGAGACTTTTCTGAAGTTTAAAGAGTTCATGACTAAGGTAGAAAGTGAGCTCAATTATAAGATTCGATGCTTACGCACAGATAATGGAGGAGAATATTTATCAATCGAGTTCAATATCTATCTTGAGAAGCACAAGATTAGAAGACAATTAACTTGTCCCAATACTCCACAACAGAATGGAGTCGCAGAACGCAAGAATCGTCACCTTGCCGAAACTTGTAGAAGTATGCTTCATGGTAAGAATGTGCCAGGAAGATTTTGGGCTGAATGTATGAGAACGGCATCATATGTGATAAATAGGCTTTCACAAACAAAGTTGGGGTATATTTCACCGTATGAAAGATTATGGAAGATCAAGCCAACCGTCAATCATCTCAAGGTTTTTGGATGTGTATGCTATGTCTTCGTACCAGATCATCTACGAAGCAAATTTGATAAGAAGGCAATCCGATGCATTTTTGTCGGTTATGATGAATCAAGAAAAGGATGGAGATATTGTGATCCAAATACTGGAAAGTGCCATACTTCAAGAAATGTGGTATTTGATGAAGCTTCTTCATGGTGGTCACCACAAAAGATAGAGCTTCCAGAATCTCATAAATTAGAAGAAGTCCCAGAAGAAAGAGAAGAACGTGAAGAGCACGTATTGGATCCAACTAAAGAAGGAGAAGGGTCGTACTCTAAGGAAAAGAGTCTATGGAAAACTGGTGTACATCAATCTATATCCGAGGAGGTTCGTCCAAGCCAAAAGGAAGTCGAGGAGCATGCACAAGAATTAAGGAGATCAACAAGGCCGAGACAACCTAATCCAAGGTATGTCAATGTTGCTCATGTGGAAGAATCAATACCTATTGAGCCTTCCACTTATGAAGAAGCAGCACAAAGTCGAGAGTGGCAGAAAGCGATGAAAGAAGAAATCGATGCACTTAGAGAAAATCAGACATGGGATTTAGTTCCAAAGCCGAAAGATGTGAAACTAATATCTTATAAATGGGTTTACAAGGTAAAGACTCGATCAGATGGATCCATTGAAAGGTATAAAGCTCGACTTGTTGCTAGAGGTTTTTCTCAACAATATGGTCTGGATTATGAAGAAACGTTTAGTCCATTGGCGAAGATCACAACAATTCGAGCTCTACTAGCTTTAGCCGCTAGCAAATCTTGAAAGTTGTGCAGATGGATGTCAAGAACGCTTTCTTACATGGAGAACTTGACAAAGACATTTATATGGAGCAACCAAGAGGCTTTGAGAACAAGTTCCATCCTGACCATGTCTGCAAATTAAAGAAAGCACTATACGGCTTGAAGCAGGCTCCAAGAGCTTGGTACGGGAAGATTGGCGAGTTCTTGGTACAAAGTGGTTTCACAGTTTGAAAGGACTCGTCCTAATCCATCCGGACGAAGTCCGTATCGATTATAAATGATTCACAACAGTTGATTACATCGCGAGGTACTTGACCTCTATATGATACATTTTACAAACATTGCATTCGTTTTGAAATGACAATCTTTCATTACATCTAAAGTTGACAGACATGCATACCATTACATAATATATCCAACTATAATTGACTTAATAATGATCTTGATAAACTCAACGACTCGAATGCAACGTCTTTTGAAATATGTCATGAATGACTCCAAGTAATATCTTTAAAATGATCAAATGCACAGCGGAAGATTTTCTTCGTACCTGAGAATAAACATGCTTTCAAGTGTCAACCAAAAGGTTGGTGAGTTCATTAGTTTAGCATAAATAATCATTTCATAATTTTAATAGACCACAAGATTTCATATTTCCATTTCTCATAAACATACGTCCCATGCATAGAGACAAAAATATCATTCATATGGATTGAACACCTGGTAACCGACATTCACAATATATATATATATAAGAATATCCCCATCATTCCGGGATCCTCCTTCGGACATGATATAAATTTTGAAGTACTAAAGCATCCGGTACTTTGGATGGGACTTGTTGGGCCCGATAGATCTATCTTTAGGATTCGCGTCAATTAGGGTGTCTGTTCCCTAATTCTTAGATTACCAGACTAAAAAGGGGCATATTCGATTTCGATCATTCAACCATATAATGTAGTTTCGATTACTTGTGTCTATTTCGTAAAACAGTTATAAAAACAGCGCATGTATTCTCAGTCCCAAAAATATATATTGCAAAAGCATTTAAAAAGGGAGTAATGAAACTCACCTAATGTATTTTGTAGTAAAAATACATATAACGACATTAAACAACCGAACAATGCAGGGTTGGCCTCGGATTCATGAACCTCATGAAATAAGCCTTAAAAATAATAATGACCATGCACAGGCTCGAACCCGCAACCTCTCGCTTAAACATAACACCCTTGACCATGCTTCTGTCCTTACATTTTTGATTTATTACTACTCCAGGTCCTTATAAATTACATCCCCTGTTTACTTCTTCCTTTCCAAAAAAAAATATATATAAACACGCTCCAGCCTGGTTTCGAACTCAAGACCCTTCGTTTAAACACCCCATACTCTAACCAATGATCTGCTAATACTTTTCGGTTTTAACTCACGGCGTAATCTATATAACCCGTTTACTTGGCCCAACAGAAAATAGATTTCGGCCCAACATACTTAATTATGTTTGAAGCCCAAAACACAATTTTTTAAAAAAAAATCCCAATCACCAAAATAACAAGTTTATAGAACAATATGGTAGTGTGTAGGTCCACTTTTCAAATCAGTTAACCACGATCTCTATTTTTTTTTTTTTTTTTTTAACCGCCGGCTAAAAAGAAGAATAAGGAGCATGCACTAGGAATCCACTTGGTGTTATTTAAATCGACATGCCAAAAAAGTGTGGGGTTCATTTGGGATTAAATAATTACACAAACATCATAGGTACTCTTAATTGGAACGTACCTTTTTTTTTTTTTTTTTTGTGATCAAATCAGTCGGCCACTAGGAAAAGAAGAGGACACAAGCTCTTAAAAAAATCCTCGACTTCATACACAACACATCTTTCATGTTTATTATCTTTATCATATTAATGGTTGTCTTCTCGAACTAACCAGTTATAGTAGCAATTCTTCTTGTTATATTCGACATAACAGAAGTAACGAACCCAGCATGTTTAGCAGTAGCATCGTCATGGATTTGATGATTTTTGTCTCGGGTTCGATTAAACAGAAAAACAGCAATAACGTAGATGGTTTAAATGGTGTGTTGGTGATGAAGGTGACGGTTGTGGGTGATTCGAAGGTGATCATGGTTTTGAGGTGATGTTCATGTGGGTGAAGGTAATCGTGAAGGTGGCGGTTCAAGAAAACAAAAGCAAGCAAGATAAGTTAATTGTTTAGTGATTGTAACAGCAGAAGATCGAGCCAAATCAATTGTATATATGTGGGTGTTGTTGAGCAAGAGAAGAGAAGTTGTTGGTTTCTCTTCGATTAAAATGGCTGTAAAGAAAACAGTTATATGGGTGTCGGTTATGGTGATGGAATTTAAGTGATGGAGAGTGGTTTGGTGAGGATTTGAAACAGAAACAAGCAGTGGCGACAATAAGGGTAGCAGCTGAAATCACTGATTTTTGGTTGGTGGTTTTGTGTTAACAAGAAGACAATGAAGAAGAGAAAATAACTCAAGAATAGAGGTCATAGGAGTTTTCTTTACTTTTCTGTTTTCAATTTTGATAAGATAAAAGCTGTAAAGGGTTCTTGGGGTTGATAAATGATATTGTAAGGTCATTTGATATAACTTACAGCTGGAATCGATTTGGTTTTGTAACATAATTGAATCGACAAACAAAGTTCACTCAGGCAGGAATAAAAAAAAATAAAACAACTAAAGTATTTGTGAATTGATTGATAACAGATTTTGGATGTTAATGGGATACAAAGTCGTGATTTGTACTAAGCATACATCATCTACAGTTTGGATGGAAACAAGAAACTGCTTCATATTTATTTTATTGATTTAAAGTTTATATAATAAATACTAAATAATAAATCTATTAGTAATAATAATATAATAAATCATAACTATATAAAAAAAATGATAATAATCATTTTAGGTATAAAATGTATTATTTCCTTACAATAACCATAATAGAAATTTTAATAAATTTAATAGCAATTTAAAATAATGATAATAATAATAAATGTGATATTAATATTATTAATGATACTAATAATAATATTAGTTATAATAGTCTTAATATTGATAATAATAATATTACTAATAATAACAACATATCAATTTCATATATATGTTTATGTATATATATTATACAAAGAACATAATACTAATAATTATATTAATATTCAATATTAATTTTATTAATAATAATGTATATAATAATAATAGAATTAATAACAATAATAATAATAATAATAATAATATCAACAATATTAATAATAAAACTAATATTAATCATGATAACAAATCATATTTAAATAACAACTAAATAATAATTTTAATCACTCTTATATTTATATTTAAGCATTTATTTTGATAATCATAATCTTAAATTTATTACAATTTTATATTTAACATTTGTTAATAATGATATTAATAATGAAAGTAGTAATAATATAGTTTGTCATTACTATTATATCTTTACCTTATTGTTACGTCATTTATTATATATGTAAATATGAATACCTTAATAATGTTTTATATCTGTATAATTATTAGATATCTATTCATTATATTATTTCATAATAGAAATAGATATTATAAAGTTCAACACATAATATTTATATCTTTTACACACACATATATATATATATATATATATATATATATATATATATATATATATATATATATATATATATATATATATATATATATATATATATATATACACACATAAATGTTCGTGAATCGTCGAGCATGGTTAAAGGGTATTTGGTTATATGAATATAGATTTCAAAACTTTCGAGACTCAATATTACAGATTTTGCTTATCGTGTCGGAAATATATAAAGATTAAGTTTAAATTTGGTCGGAAATTCCCGGGTCATCACAGTACCTACCCGTTAAAGAAATTTCGTCCCGAAATTTGAGTGAGGTGGTCATGACTAACAATAAAATGTTTTCATGACAGATATGAGTTGATAAATTGAGTTTTTTTATCATCATTGAGTAATATGGATAAAAATAATTCGATTATTCGAAGAGTACGAATGACGCTATCACCAAAGAGTGAAATAGGAAAGTAAAGATTCATCCTAACTTTTGACAAAGTTAGGGTTGAATTTAGAAAATAAGGTGCGTCTTAGCTTTTGACGTAGAGGGTTGAATTCTGGAATTCAAGGGATTTAAATAAATCTTCAAAATCTGAGAGATTTGATTCTTCAGCGAATAAGGAAATTAAGATCTCTATAATTAAGTATGGTGATCTGCCTCGATTACTCTGTCTGATATTTTTACTATAAATTTTACTTTTTCCGTTCCATTAATTTTCACCACTTCAATACTCAATTCCCAAATTCAAAAGATCGTGAAAATGCTTAATCCAGTTCTGATCCTTGTCCTTATCCTGATTATCGCAACCATCATTCTCCTTTTCCAGCTTCCACCGGAGGAATCCGTTTATTTCTACTATGCTTTAGGGATTATTGTATTTATAATCCTCCCGTGTCTTTATATTGCTATACGCACTAATATCCACGGTTTGTAATTTCGGTGTTGTTGTTGGGCTTTATATTTTCACTTATATTTTGGAGCTCTTTGCCTTTTTATTATCCTCCCAACTTCTAGTAAAGCAAGTAACGATCCGGAATTCGTAAGTATGGAATTTCGAATAAACATCGTGTTCTAAATAAGAACTAATGTATTAGCACGATTTGATTTATCAAATTACCAGAATCACTGAGAATAGAACTATCAAGAAAATACTTTCTTGATATGTTCAGAAGTTAAGCATAATGAAAGAGTTATGTAACATGGCACGTGATGACGTTAGGATCTGTGAATCATCACGTCCCATTAGAAACTCAGCATGACTTACTGTAATATAATCACGTTGATCAAGTGTCATTACATTATACTAACTCATGCATCAGTTCCCAACATTACTTCAATAACATTCATATTTTAAGCTCGAAAGTTTACAGAATATAGAAACTAACAGTTTCTATATGATGTAATACTGATAGCACGAAGAGATTAATGATTTCAGATAAGATTAGTCATGAAAATATATTCAGAAATATCTAGGATATTTATAATGAAAGATACGATAATATCTCGGAATATCTAAGATCAGAGGATGATAGAAACTATTGACCACAAGGGTTTAGAGTAAGGAGTAAGATATTCACTAAAGACTTTAGCAGACATTGAATCATTTGAATTCTTTGAAGTCAAAATTATTCTTTGTGATTTGTCCACGGCTTTCTTCATAGTTTCGTATAATCTGCTTTTCGGTACTAAATTTTCTCTTGAATGTTTCCAATATAATGATACACAGGAAGCACGAAGAGGTATATAATTTTGAACGAGAATATTTATGAAAATATCCTCAGAAATATCGAAGATATTGATGATGATATTTTGGAATTTTTAAATTCGATGGTTGATGGAGAAAGATTTTCCGCAAGATTTTAACATGACTTCGGAGCAAGATATTCTCTAAATATTTTAACGGATCCAGAATTATCTGGATTCTTTGAATATAGGGTATGGTCCTTGTATTTGTCATTGGTCTCCTTCATGGTTAACTCTATCCGTTTTTCAGTTCCAACGTTTCTGAGCTTTTCCTACATATTATTCTTTATCATCAAACTTCCGACGACTAAAGTTGTTTACGGTTGCCTACAGTTTCTGCTGCTTCATTCAGCTTTTTCAACATTCAGAGTATTGATTTGTAGATTGAGTGCTTTTCAGAATTTCAGAATAAGAGACCATAATTCTGAAAGATAAATGTTATACATATAACTGTTGATGTAGATATGTTGTGATTTTCAAAGTACTGATTGTTGACTCCCGATAATTGGCATGGCAGTTCTCGTTACAAAATGCGGATGAGTATATGATAAGGTTTCAATGAATAAATATACTGATTTATCGGAGAGATTTAAACCAAGAAGCAACGAGGTTGCTGGTACGTCTACTAGTAATATGGTAGAATATGAAAGGTTCCTTGGTAACAATAAAAGAGCACGCATATATATCAAGGCTATAATAAGGTTATTTCGGACGAAAATTCGAAGTTGACTTACTGGAGTTGTGACAAAATTTGCTACTTTGAAAGGAATCATCAAGTTATTTTGGGTAATAATAACACTAAAGGAATTAGCACAGATACATGTTAGGCGTTTACTCGGGTTCCGAGTTTTTTTTTTTTTTTTCAGGTGCATAACTATATGCATCAATCTTTTCTTCCGTAGATGAAGTATGGTTGGTTCATCCTCTCGATTGAGGTGTTTTCAAGAATCATGAAAGGTTTGAACGCAGATTCTAATCGTCAAGATACAAATGAGGTTTAAGATGAAATCAAGTGGCAAGCTTGAAGAATTGTCTAGTTTCATAAGTTATAATCAATATTTTAATTCATTTTAATTGTCGAAGGTTATTAGTCCACAGTCAGTAGTCCACAATTAACAGTCCAATAATTCATATATAATTTAATATATAATATTCGAATTAATTAATACGTATCGTGACCCGTGTACATGTCTCAGACTCGATCACAACTCAAATTATATATATTATTATAGAATCAACCTCAACCCTGTATAGAGAACTCGATCATTACTGCATATAGAGTGTCTATGGTTATTCCAAATAATATATATAGATGCGTCGATATGATATGTCAAAACCTTGTATACGTGTCCTGATATTTACAGTGCGTAAAAATAAATAACAGAAATTAAATGACGATAAATAAAATTGCGAGAATTTAAATTGCGATAAATAAATTACGATAAATAAATTGCAATAAATAAAATGTAATACGAAATTAATTAGTTAGCTAGGAACAGTTAGCGTGGATTCTTAACAAAATTCTTCTCATAATTAATTTGTCTGTTTCTAGCAAATTTTATTTTGTCATATGTTTTCTTCATCATGCCACTGGTTGGATTCTGATAGGTTAAAATCCAGATATGAAATTGAATAAAAATGGTTATTCTGCGGTGAACGGATACGTATATCTGTGGGTGTAAGTTAGATAGTAATTGACTGTTGAATTAGGTTTGAAAGAATGTACAGTGTACTTATTAATATGAAATCTAAATATTCCTCGGGTATTACCTACCGTTAAAATATTTTCACCATTAACAGTTTGTACAAAATAATTTTTAATTACAATCTTTATGAAAATATCTATACCTACATATTTTCTTCGGATGTAACCATGGATTTAATGAGTCAATATGATTTTAAACTCATTTTATTTACCGTTAGAACAAGAATATATAATCTCTAAAACATTAAAGATTACATAATCGCCATGTCGAACGAAGGTAATTGATGTAGAATGATACGTAGAACGATGATTGTACTCGAGGTACTGAATGTGATATTGAGGTAAGGATTGTTGAAATTTATGTTGTTGGTGGTACTGTTGATGCCGGTGATGTTGTTGAAGCTGGTACATTTTGCACCATATTCTCCAAATTGATTACTCAAGCGCGAAGTTCGTTGACTTCTTGTATTACTCCGGTATGATTGTCAGTCGGCACGAGCGGATGAATAAGGTTTAGAATTGTGGATAAAATATAATCGTGTCGAGTTATTCTGGAAATGAGGCTGAAAATGGTGTTTCAGATAGGTTCGCCGGTAAGTGCTTCTGGTTTTTCACCAAGAGGTGAATTCGGTTGGTGGAAGGGATCGCCTTCTTTGCGTCTTCATCGGTTAAGTCGTCTATGAACCCATCAGATGAATTAGAGATGGCTGATTGATTGATTCATTCTGGTGACACCGCTTTTAGAGCTTAGGTGAATATCCATGTCGGAATAGCTGTCGGAATAACTATCGGAATAGCTATTAAAATCTGAGGGACTCGAACTGGTTGAGGGATTCATCTCGTACGATCAAATGAAGGATTTTCGATAAGAAATAGATTATAGAATGTAGATTAGTACCCTGCAATACATAATTTACATATGCATGTATAATACTAAAATCCCATAAGTTACGGAGGAATCTGCGGAAACTGTCAGGAAAAGTCTACAGTAACATATACGCTAAGATATGAATTTTGTCTATACACTATTCATGCAATCAATGCAGTAAGATGTGTCTAGACTTTAAGGATGATAAGCAGGTAATTTTCGACACGAAATGATAAGCAAAACTTTTGACATGCAGACACGGTCGGAGTCCAGACTCACTAATGCATCTAAACAACTATCAGTTAGACACACTAATGCAAGACCTGGTTCGCTAAGATCACCGCTCTGATACCAACTGAAAGGACTCGTCCTAATCCATCCGGACGAAGTCCGTATAGATTATAAATGATTCAGAACAGTTGATTACATCGCGAGGTACTTGACCTCTATATGATACATTTTACAAACATTGCATTCGTTTTGAAAAGACAATCTTTCATTACATCTAAAGTTGACAGACATGCATACCATTACATAATATATCCAACTATAATTGACTTAATAATGATCTTGATAAACTCAATGACTCGAATGCAACGTCTTTTGAAATATGTCATGAATGACTCCAAGTAATATCTTTAAAATGATCAAATGCACAGCGGAAGATTTCCTTCGTACCTGAGAATAAACATGCTTTCAAGTGTCAACCAAAAGGTTGGTGAGTTTATTAGTTTAGCATAAATAATCATTTCATAATTTTAATAGACCACAAGATTTCATATTTCCATTTCTCATAAACATACGTCCCATGCATAGAGACAAAAATATCATTCATATGGATTGAACACCTGGTAACCGACATTCACAATATATATATAAGAATATCCCCATCATTCCGGGATCCTCCTTCGGACATGATATAAATTTCGAAGTACTAAAGCATCCGGTACTTTGGATGGGACTTGTTGGGCCCGATAGATCTATCTTTAGGATTCGCGTCAATTAGGGTGTCTGTTCCCTAATTCTTAGATTACCAGACTAAAAAGGGGCATATTCGATTTCGATCATTCAACCATATAATGTAGTTTCGATTACTTGTGTCTATTTCGTAAAACAGTTATAAAAACAGCGCATGTATTCTCAGTCCCAAAAATATATATTGCAAAAGCATTTAAAAAGGGAGTAATGAAACTCACCTAATGTATTTTGTAGTAAAAATACATATAACGACATTAAACAACCGAACAATGCAGGGTTGGCCTCGGATTCATGAACCTCATGAAATAAGCCTTAAAAATAATAATGACCATGCACAGGCTCGAACCCGCAACCTCTCGCTTAAACATAACACCCTTGACCATGCTTCTGTCCTTACATTTTTGATTTATTACTACTCCAGGTCCTTATAAATTACATCCCCTGTTTACTTCTTCCTTTCCAAAAAAAAAAAATATATATAAACACGCTCCAGCCTGGTTTCGAACTCAAGACCCTTCGTTTAAACACCCCATACTCTAACCAATGATCTGCTAATACTTTTTGGTTTTAACTCACGGCGTAATCTATATAACCCGTTTACTTGGCCCAACAGAAAATAGATTTCGGCCTAACATACTTAATTATGTTTGAAGCCCAAGACACAATTTAAAAAAAAAAATCCCAATCACCAAAATAACAAGTTTATAGAACAATATGGTAGTGTGTAGGTCCACTTTTCACATCAGTTAACCACGATCTCTATTTTTTTTTTTAACCGCCGGCTAAAAAGAAGAATAAGGAGCATGCACTAGGAATCCACTTGGTGTTATTTAAATCGACATGCCAAAAAAGTGTGGGGTTCATTTGGGATTAAATAATTACACAAACATCATAGGTACTCTTAATTGGAACGTACCTTTTTTTTTTTTTTTTTTTTTTTTTTTTTTGTGATCAAATCAGTCGGCCACTAGGAAAAGAAGAGGACACAAGCTCTTAAAAAAATCCTCGACTTCATACACAACACATCTTTCATGTTTATTATCTTTATCGTATTAATGGCTGTCTTCTCGAACTAACCAGTTATAGTAGCAATTCTTCTTGTTATATTCGACAGAACAGAAGTAACGAACCCAGCATGTTTAGCAGTAGCATCGTCATGGATTTGATGATTTTTGTCTCGGGTTCGATTAAACAGAAAAACAGCAATAACGTAGATGGTTTAAATGGTGTGTTGGTGATGAAGGTGACGGTTGTGGGTGATTCGAAGGTGATCATGGTTTTGAGGTGATGTTCATGTGGGTGAAGGTAATCGTGAAGGTGGCGGTTCAAGAAAACAAAAGCAAGCAAGATAAGTTAATTGTTTGGTGATTGTAACAGCAGAAGATCGAGCCAAATCAATTGTATATATGTGGGTGTTGTTGAGCAAGAGAAGAGAAGTTGTTGGTTTCTCTTCGATTAAAATGGCTGTAAAGAAAACGGTTATATGGGTGTCGGTTATGGTGATGGAATTTAAGTGATGGAGAGTGGTTTGGTGAGGATTTGAAATAGAAACAAGCAGTGGCGACAATAAGGGTAGCAGCTGAAATCACTGATTTTTGGTTGGTGGTTTTGTGTTAACAAGAAGACAATGAAGAAGAGAAAATAACTCAAGAATAGAGGTCATAGGAGTTTTCTTTACTTTTCTGTTTTCAATTTTGATAAGATAAAAGCTGTAAAGGGTTCTTGGGGTTGATAAATGATATTGTAAGGTCATTTGATATAACTTACAGCTGGAATCGATTTGGTTTTGTAACATAATTGAATCGACAAACAAAGTTCACTCAGGCAGGAATAAAAAAAAATAAAACAACTAAAGTATCTGTGAATTGATTGATAACAGATTTTGGATGTTAATGGGATATAAAGTCATGATTTGTACTAAGCATACATCATCTACAGTTTGGATGGAAACAAGAAACTGCTTCATACTTATTTTATTGATTTAAAGTTTATATAATAAATACTAAATAATAAATCTATTAGTAATAATAATATAATAAATCATAACTATATAAAAAAAATGATAATAATCATTTTAGGAATAAAATGTATTATTTCCTTACAATAACCATAATAGAAATTTTAATAAATTTAATAGCAATTTAAAATAATGATAATAATAATAAATGTGATATTAATATTATTAATGATACTAATAATAATATTAGTTATAATAGTCTTAATATTGATAATAATAATATTACTAATAATAACAACATATCAATTTCATATATATGTTTATGTATATATATTATACAAAGAACATAATACTAATAATTATATTAATATTCAATATTAATTTTATTAATAATAATGTATATAATAATAATAGAATTAATAATAATAATAATAATATCAACAATATTAATAATAAAACTAATATTAATCATGATAACAAATCATATTTAAATTACAACTAAATAATAATTTTAATCATTCTTATATTTATATTTAAGTATTTATTTTGATAATCATAATCTTAAATTTATTACAATTTTATATTTAACATTTGTTAATAATGATATTAATAATGAAAGTAGTAATAATATAGTTTGTCATTACTATTATATCTTTACCTTGTTGTTACGTCATTTATTATATATGTAAATATGAATACCTTAATAATGTTTTATATCTGTATAATCATTAGATATCTATTCATTATATTATTTCATAATAGAAATAGATATTATAAAGTTCAACACATAATATTTATATCTTTTATATATATATATATATATATATATATATATATATATATATATATATATATATATATATATATATATATATATATACACACACATAAATGTTCGTGAATCGTCGAGCATGGTTAAAGGGTATTTGGTTATATGAATATAGATTTCAAAACTTTCGAGACTCAATATTACAGATTTTGCTTATCGTGTCGGAAATATATAAAGATTAAGTTTAAATTTGGTCGGAAATTCCCGGGTCATCACACAGTTGCTCCTTCAGATTCTAGTTTATTTGTGAAACAAGATCAAGGAAAACTAGCCATATTGCTAGTATATGTGGATGACTTAATCATCACGGAAGATCACTATGAGGAGATCCAAAGAACAAGAGAGAATCTGTCTATCAGATTTCATATGAAGGAGCTTGGAGAACTCAAACATTTTCTTGGACTCGAAATAGAGCAGAAAAGAGAAGGATTATTTCTGAGACAACAGAAATATGCGCGAGATCTTTTACAAAAGTACGGAATGCTTAATTGCAAACCTATCTCAACTCCGATGGATCCGAATACAAAACTACGAGCAGATGAAGGAAAAAGTCTTCAAGATGTTACCATGTATCGAAAGTTGGTCGGAAGTCTTATTTATCTCACACTAAGCCGGCCAGACATATCTTATGCAGTTGGAGTGGTTAGTCGATACATGAGCAATCCGAAGAAGCCTCACCTTGATGTTGTACGACGCATCTTAAGGTATGTTAAAGGCACTATTAACTTTGGTATTTTATACAAGAAAACAAAAGAATGTCACGTGACTGGATATTGTGACGCTGATTACGCTGGAGACTATGATACACAACGGTCAACAACTGGATACATGTTTAGTCTTGGCTCGGGAGTAATATCATGGTGCAGCAAGAGACAACCAACAGTATCTTTGTCAAGCACTGAAGCAGAATGTCGATCGGCAGCATCAACAACACAAGAAATTATGTGGTTGAAGCAACTAATTGAAGATCTTCATCAATCAACAGATTATCAAGTAAAGCTTTTTTCTGCGATAACCTATCAGCTATACGTCTAGCAGAGAATCCAGCCTTTCACGCAAGAACAAAACATATAGAAGTACACTATCACTATGTTCGCGAGAATGTCCTTGAAGGGGAGATCAAGATGGTGCCAACAAAGACAGATGAACAAGTTGCAGATATATTCACCAAGAGCCTAAGTAAACCAAAGTTTACAAAATTCAGAGAAGCACTTGGAATGGTCTGCAAGTCATCGTTGGAAGAAAATTTGCATTGAGGGGGAGTGTTAAAATACAATGCAAATTTAGAATAATATGGAATTTATAAATATGTATGGAAAAATATCTAGATATTAATATGTATAAGAAAATATCTAGATATTAATATGTAAAAGAAATATTTAAATATTTATATGTAGAAAAATCTAGATAATATAGATATTTGTAGGTGAGAAATATCTAGATATTTATCCATAGAAATATCTAGTGTGTAGAAACTTCCATGGAAAAGTATAAATATGGGTGAGGAGTTTCATTTGTAATCAAGTTATGAAAAGAGTGAGTTGAGAAGTAGAGAAGAAGTAAGAAGTGAGAAGAGTGTGAGTAGAGAAGAAAAGCTTGTAAGTAAGTAATATTGTAATTGTATTTTGTATTAATAAAAGTGTTCTTTGTTAAGTTTCCCGGTTAAGCCTTAGTTTGTGTTTAAGTTCTTAGTGCACTTGTGTTGTTCTTATTATATGGTCGGCTCTGCCGCCTAAGTGATACATGGTCGGTTATACCGCCTAAATGATATATGGTCGACACTGTCGCCTAAGTACTATTGTGCACTAAGAATTCATAAAATTAAAGGCTAATCAACGTCAAAGTGTTGGTGTAGTGAGTCTAGTATAGTCTAGATCCTCTATAGTGGGTGTGTTGGGCTCGTCGAAGCTTCCAACATTTACTCAGACTACTCTTATCCATGACACATGTCATACAATCACATTGTGTCATATCAGCACCACTTCAGCAACTTCTTCCTATCACTAAATCCATCACACTCCACCAGTATTCATGACACCCGTTGTACAACTACATTGTCCCCATCTAAATTAAGTAATTAATACAATATATAACTCTTAATTCATATGGTACAAACAAATAAAGCTACACCCTCCGTTCTTCAAACTTGTTGTACAACGACGTGTTGTATCATGGTCCTCTCAAGAAAGCTCCAAGGGCGCTCACTAGTAGTGGCGTGGTTGCAATGGAGCTCCAAGGGCACTCAACCACGGAGCTCGATATTACCAGTCTTATGAATGAGCCACTTTCGTTCGTGCTGAACCGTTGAACCATGTAACATTACATTCGTTTGTTTCTGACATCTGAATGATAAATTGTGCTGAATAATTCACCATTAACAAGTCAAAGCTGGAATAATTTTTTAATCATTATGTCAATGAACACTTCTTAAACAACATATATAATAGTTAACCACTTGAGCATAATTCAGTGGCCACCGAGTTCTTAATGAAGCAGGAGATCCATGTTCGAATATTGATAACACCCAAAATCGGATTAATTGGTCTCTTCACTAGAGGGGGCGCCAATATGCGCAATTCACCCGGTTACGGGTTTTGTCACTCGGAGGCTCGTCATTAGAGACATTACTCGTTAGTATAAACTCAATGTGGTTGTAGGTAAAGAGGTTTCCTCTGCGAATTCAAAGAAACTTGTATAGTAGTAGTTTTCTATTTATGTAGTTAATAAGAGAATTTCAAATCATTCATATTGTTGTCCAAAATGATTATATTGTCATCTAAAACTAAATTAACTACAACTTTCGAATCTTTCACGTTATAGATTATGAAACAATTTAGTACTTCATATTTCAGTTTTATCACTTTATGAAACGTACCTAACTACCCGTATGATTTATCAGATCACTCCGAACAGGGCGTTAGTTTTTTTAGTCAGATGAGGTGGCAGCACATGTGACCAAAACTGACACCAACTGACACTTCTAATGGAGCGTTAGTTTTGACATTATATGAGTGTTAGTTGTTTTTGTGACGGATTTGCTTATATCCAAGTTTGCATGGTCCAATCATAAAATTTCCACTTTAATTATTTTATTTTTCCACCTTATTTTCAATCAGATACAGAACCGATAAAAAAAATACATTGTCAAATCACAGTAGGATTGCTCTTTCTGGCGGAAGGGCTAGTGATATCATCGCAGGTTAGGAATGGTCTCAGACTTGTAAGATGTAGGGGTTGGTGAAAGAAGTGACACTCTTCTGAAAGCCGCCACCAAACTTCCCACCAATTCAAATTCTTTTTCCATTGTCTATTTATTTATTTATTTATTTTATTTATTTATTTATTTATTTATTTTTTTTAAACAAACTTCACACATTCCTGTAATCTCTGCAAAACTCATAAGCCAAAAAAAAAATTAAAAAATAAAAATAAAATGGCACTTCACATTAGCAGTACCAACATAACACCCAATTTTACCTCAAATCGCACCACCCCCAAATCTTGTTCCAAGTCACCATCTTTTTTATCATTCGGATCAAAATCCAAAAACCCATTAATCAACCATATCTATTCTCATCAAAATCTCATCAGAAATCCATTTTCAATTTCAGCTTCTGTTACCACCGCCGAGAAACCCTCAAAGGCGCCGGAAGAAATTGTGTTGAAACCCATTAAAGAAATTTCTGGTACTGCTAATTTACCCGGATCCAAATCTTTGTCTAATCGGATCCTCTTACTTGCTGCTTTATCTGAGGTATTTTAACTTGATTATAATTTTTTTTGCTTACAAACTATATCAGGTTTTTGAGATAAGTGTAGTTTTACATTAAATTTGAAATGTTAGTATTTTTATATGTATTTCTATTATTGGTATTCTATAAAGCTATCATCTTTATTGATGGTTTGTTTTAAATGTATATTATTTGATATTTGGTCTAGTTTTTGATGTTGTTTTAATAAAGAAAGAATTATGTGTGTAATACAGGATTAATTGACTATAAAATCATTTTTTTTTTTCAAATTTATGATGAAAATACTTTCTGCAAGGTTCATGATTTTTTGGACAAAAAGTGACCCTCCTATAAAAAAAAATGTCTTTTGTACTTTTACAAGATAAGTAACAATTAGTTCATTATCAGAGAATGATAAAGTATAATTTTAAAATTATACTAAATGATGCATCTGAATTCTGAACTATGAGGTGAAAAAGATTGTAATTTGTCACTTATATCATAATCCATACATAGTTAAGTATTTTTAGGTAATTAATCTATAATAAAGTTTAAAAATTTGATTGCTATTCTGTCAGGGGACTACTGTGGTAGATAACTTATTGAAAAGTGATGATGTTCATTACATGCTTGGGGCTTTAAGAGCTCTTGGGTTAAATGTTGAAGAAAATAGTGCACTTAAAAGGGCAATAGTTGAGGGTTGTGGCGGTGTGTTTCCTGTGGGTAAAGATGCTATGGATGAAATCCAGCTTTTTCTTGGAAATGCAGGAACGGCTATGCGTCCATTGACTGCCGCCGTTACTGCTGCTGGTGGAAATGCAAGGTATTTCAAGTAAAAGAACATATAAAGTTATGAATTTTGTAGAATTTTGAAAGAAGCTTGAAACTTCATATAATATTAAAG
The DNA here is from genome assembly GCF_046630445.1 of Rutidosis leptorrhynchoides. Classification (NCBI taxonomy): domain Eukaryota; kingdom Viridiplantae; phylum Streptophyta; class Magnoliopsida; order Asterales; family Asteraceae; genus Rutidosis; species Rutidosis leptorrhynchoides. Next base: position 292,024,013 of record NC_092340.1, read on the forward strand.
TAAGTATAGGAGTGCGAATTTGAGAATCAATATTGGAAGTAGCAATATGGTCGGGTTGGGCAGGTTGGTTAGCAAATCAAAATGGGACCTTTTTATATGGGTCAAGGCACCACCTTTTTCCCTGTTTTGTTATTTTTTAAATAGTTAATAAATTAAATAAGATTATAGGAAGTATTTTGTTAAAAAGGTATTTTTTTTTTTAGCAAATCTGTTTAGGAGGTTTGAATCAGTTGTGAACACTTAGGGAGACTATTTGACCTGTTTGACTTGTACAATTCTTAGCCAAGTAATAAATAATCCCGTTTTGACTTGTTGAGCTAAACCAAACTAAAATGAACCAATTTTTGTATGATTAGTGTAAATTGCCACATCTAGTAATGTTTGAACTGATAAGTTGGCTCCTACTAAATTACACGCATACACAAACTTTTCTAGATATCAGATATTTTACCTTGTATGAATGTTTTGTTCAGTTATGTCCTAGATGGTGTTCCTCGAATGAGAGAGAGGCCGATTGGTGATTTGGTGACGGGTCTTAAGCAACTTGGTGCAGACGTTGATTGTTATCTTGGTACAAATTGTCCACCAGTTCGTGTTGTTGGAAATGGAGGCCTTCCTGGTGGAAAGGTGACAAATATTCACCATGTTTCAACTTTCAAGTTGTAATTAAATTGTTGCTTAATTGCTTGAGTAATTCACATATTATGATTGTTTATAAAGATAAGAGTCTTAAGACATAAAATGACCAAATTATTTCCACCATTCTTTAACCTTCCCTTTTTGACCTCACATTGCAGGTCAAGCTCTCGGGGTCTATTAGTAGTCAATATTTGACTGCTTTGCTGATGTCAGCTCCGCTTGCATTGGGAGACGTAGAGATAGAAATTATTGATAAATTGATCTCTATACCGTATGTAGAGATGACACTGAAGCTGATGGAACGTTTTGGTGTTTCAGTAGAGCACAGTGATAGTTGGGACAGGTTCCATGTCCGAGGTGGTCAAAAGTACAAGTAAGTTTGTTACACGAAAAAAGTCAAACTTTGGGTCAATGATAGTTTAATGCTAACAAAAGTATTTCAGGTCACCTGGAAATGCTTATGTAGAAGGTGATGCTTCAAGTGCGAGTTACTTTTTAGCTGGTGCTGCCATTACTGGTGGAACTGTTACAGTTGAAGGTTGTGGGACCAGCAGTTTACAGGTATAACCCATGTGCCCGAACATTTACTAACTATTTATGTTTAATTTCAATGCACCCTGTCACCCTTTCTTAAAGCGCTTCAAATTCGCTTAATTTCAATTTTGAGGATCATGTTTGACACTTTGACATAAAGAGTCAATACCGTCATAGGGGGAGGTTTAGATGTGTTTATCGAACTGATTATGTGATATCGAATATCTGAAGCAGATAATCGGTTGTGATAAAATGCAAGTGTTGTAGACTTGTAGGTGTCACTATATTTGAATGTGCTTCTTTTGCTTAAAATGGAATGGTTACATGTTTAGTTGTTTAGTCAAATGAGAATTTTATTCTAGAAATATGTGTGCTTAAATGTTTGCCAAAATCTATCCATAATTAAATTTTTTTTTTATTTTATTTTATTTTTTTTTTTGTCTACCACATGCTTTATTTTTTTTAGTAGTATTAATAATAATGAGACAGGATAATGAAACGTCTTCAAAATAAGGTGAACTGTGGGTTAAATAAGTTTATCTAGATTCCAGTGTTGCAGAACTCGGAATTACTCTGCGAGAACTCGGTTAAACACAACCAAACTCGGTCAAACTCGACTAAAACTCGCGATTAATCGGAAAATCGGTCAAAACTCAAATAGTTCAAAAGTCAGTCAAAGTCAAACTTCTCCCCGGGTACTCCCTAGGTACTCCCCAAGTTGCCGAGTACTCCCTAAAAAGTCCCAACCGAGTGCTCGGCCCCGAGTAGCAGTTATTGTAACGTTGCTAGTTTCTCCTTTAATAATCACTTCTGCTGAAAATGTTAATTTATAAAAAAACCATATACTCATCATCAAATTCTTTTTATTCAAACACAAAATTTCCGAACATCCGCAAGTTGTATCTATATGCATCTGTACAATTATGCATGTGATTTATAAGCTTACTGTTTCTCCTTTTCCTCTTAAATAAGGGAGACGTAAAATTTGCTGAGGTCCTTGGACAAATGGGCGCTGAAGTTACCTGGATGGAAAACTCTGTGACAGTGAAGGGCCCACCAAGGAATTCTTCTGGAAGGGGACATTTGCGCCCCGTAGATGTGAACATGAACAAAATGCCTGATGTTGCCAAGACACTTGCTGTCGTTGCACTTTATGCTGATGGTCCCACAACCATTAGAGACGGTATGATATACTGATTTAGCTGTACGGAACTCTAAAGGCCTATGCGGTTTCACCTAAATTACTGAAATAGTCCTTGGGGTTTTTTTATCTACTTGGTCCACGTGGTTTACAAAATGTTTCTCAGATAGTCCTTATGTTACCGAGTCCCTGTGGTTTCACTAAATTGCTGAAATCACACATTAACAAAAGGACTCTCAGCAACATTCTGTAAACAAGGACTCTCAGCAACATTCTGTAAACCACTAGGACTATATCGGTAAAAAAAACCCAGAGACTATTTCAACAATTTGGGTGAAAGCACGGGGACTATCTCAGTAATTATGTGTTGATAAAAACATATAAGGTTTTCCTTTGTTTAGGCAACCTGACGAGGGGGAATATTTGTACTCAGATGTATACGGTCTAATCAGGTTATCCCGTGACCGTTTCCGACCCACAAATAGATGGCCATAATTATTATTATTTTTTTTTAAACGGCAGTTTTTGGCATCGAATACTCTCATTTGCAACCCACACACACATTAGGAAGGAAACTCCTCACACACCTTCGAGTAGCTTCAGCACACTACCTCAATTCTACCCACCCTGTGTGCTTTGGATCAAACCTAGAGGTAACTGTAATGGCTTCGGCACACAACCTCAATTCCATACAGGATCCTGTATGGAATTGAACCTGCACCACTTCAAAGAGAGGTGAATACGGGCCCGCATCACATGGAGCTTGTACCACTCCGCCAAAGGCTCGGTGGTGATGGCCATAATTTATGGATGTGACCCACTAATAGATGACCATAATTTTACCTTTGTAATGCACTCTTTAATCTTGTCTTGTTTTGGTTAAATAGACTTGTAATGACATCTCACATTTCTCTAATTACATGTAAGTGGCTAGCTGGAGAGTAAAAGAAACCGAAAGGATGATCGCCATTTGCACAGAACTAAGAAAGGTACATATCATGGTCATCAAATTAATAAATATAGACCCTTTTATTAGTTAAATGTTAAAAGTCTTTTTTCGCTCTCGTTGCTTGTTAGTTGGGAGCAACAGTCGAAGAAGGGGCAGATTATTGTGTGATCACTCCACCTGAGAAATTAAACGTGACAGCAATCGACACATATGATGACCACCGAATGGCCATGGCTTTCTCGCTTGCTGCCTGTGCAGATGTTCCTGTGACCATCAAGGACGCCGGTTGCACCCGTAAGACCTTCCCTGACTACTTTGAAGTTCTTGAAAGATACACAAAGCATTAAATTAAAAATTTAATGATAAAAATGACGACGTTACCCTTCACGCGATGTTTTTCTTCATATGAGTTTTACGTAAGCCACATGTGTGGATGATCCAAGCGCAAAATTTTTCTTTTATTATTGATATCGTAGCTTTAATTGCGATGATGTAATCTTGAATCTGATGCTAAAGTATGTCAGCAATGTATGATTTTCGACTCATAATCATAATATATGAGTTATTAGTATAATAATAACGGGGAGGTAAATCTACTCTCTATTTTAATAATATATGAGTTATTAGTATAATATATTCTAGCAATGTATAATTTTCTTTTAAGAGAAATTGGTCAAAATGTCTCAATTTTCGAAATTGTTTGACAATATGCCCTCAATTTACGGTAATTGTAAAAATGTCATCTGATCACGCATCACGCATATGCATGATGCGTATAACTTAGTGCGTGATATGTAGTGACCCGAACTTTTCCATGTTTATATATATTAATTGAGATTGATATTTACATGATTATTAGTATAATATATGAGTTATTAGTATAATATATTCTAGCAATGTATAATTTTCTTTTAAGAGAAATTGGTCAAAATGTCTCAATTTTCGAAATTGTTTGACAATATGCCCTCAATTTACGGTAATTGTAAAAATGCCATCTGATCACGCATCACGCATATGCATGATGCGTATAACTTAGTGCGTGATGTGTAGTGACCCGAACTTTTCCATGTTTATATATATTAATTGAGATTGATATTTACATGATTATTAGTATAATATATGAGTTATTAGTATAATATATTCTAGCAATGTATAATTTTCTTTTAAGAGAAATTGGTCAAAATGTCTCAATTTTCGAAATTGTTTGACAATATGCCCTCAATTTACGGTAATTGTAAAAATGCCATCTGATCACGCATCACGCATATGCATGATGCGTATAACTTAGTGCGTGATGTGTAGTGACCCGAATTTTTCCATGTTTATATATATTAATTGAGATTGATATTTACATGATTATTAGTATAATATATGAGTTATTAGTATAATATATTCTAGCAATGTATAATTTTCTTTTAAGAGAAATTGGTCAAAATGTCTCAATTTTCGAAATTGTTTGACAATATGCCTTCAATTTACGGTAATTGTAAAAATGCCATCTGATCACGCATCACGCATATGCATGATGCGTATAACTTAGTGCGTGATGTGTAGTGACCCGAACTTTTCCATGTTTATATATATTAATTGAGATTGATATTTACATGATTAAATGTTTCCAACATGTTAAGCAATCAAACTTGTTAAGACTTGATTAATTGAAATATTTTCATATAGACAATTGACCACCCAAGTTGACCGGCGATTCACGAACGTTAAAACTTGTAAAAACGACATGACGATATATATATGGATATACATATGGTTAACATGAGATTATGATAAGTAAGTATCTCCATAAGTATATTAACAATGAGTTATATACATATAAACAAGACTACTAACTTAAGGATTTCGAAACGAGACATATATGTAATGATTATCGTTGTAACGACATTTAAATGTATATATATCATATTAAGATATATTAATATATCATAATATCATGATAATATAATAATTTAACATCTCATTAGATATAATAAACAATGAGTTAACAACATTAATTGAGATCGTTAACTTAAAGGTTTCAAAACAACACTTACATGCAACGACTAACGATGACTTAACGACTCAGTTAAAATGTATATACATGTAGTGTATTTAGATGTATTAAAATACTTTTGGAAGACTTCAAGACATATATCAAAACACTCATACTTAACGAAAATGGTTACAGCTACTTTCCCATTCTTTTCTTTCATCAAGAATTCTAGTCGTATTCTTACCCGTATTATACACAGCTTCAAAACGTACTTACTATGGGTATATACCAATAGGAACTAGCATGGGATTCCACTCTTGATTATGTCATGTATGACTAATCAATTTTAACTTCTACCATGAGCTAGTCAACTAACTAGAACTCCTTTTAACCCCATTCACCACTCACCACTCACCAATTACCACTCATCATTCACTCCATTTCACTTCCAATTCTCTTTCTAATTCTCTCTCAACACACACACACTATTATGAACGTATTTTTCCAGTAGTTAATCATCATCTTCATCAAAAATCACTTCAAGAATCAAGCTATAATCATCATAGGAAGAACACTTCAAGAACACTTCAAAAATCCCTTCAAGTTTACTAATTTACTTCCAAGCTTTCTAATCCATTCCAAGTAATCATCTAAGATCAAGAAACCTTTGTTATATACAGTAGGTTATCTTTCTTATTCAAGGTAATATTCATATTCAAACTTTGATTCAATTTCTATAACTATAAACTATCTTAATTCGAGTAAAAATCTTACTTGAACTTGTTTTTGTGTCATGATCCTACTTCAAGAAATTTCAAGCCATCCAAGATCCTTTGAAGCTAGATCATTTCTTGTCACTTCCAGTAGGTTTACCTACTAAACTTGAGGTAGTAATGATGTACATAACATCATTCGATTCATATATATAAAACTGTCTTATTCGAAGGTTTAAACTCGTAATCACTAGAACATAGTTTAGTTAATTCTAAACTTGTTCGCAAACAAAAGTTAATCCTTCTAACTTGACTTTTAAAATTAACTAAACACATGTTCTATATCTGTATGATATGCTAACTTAATGATTTAGAACCTGGAAACACGAAAAACACCGTAAAACCGGATTTACGCCGTCGTAGTAACACCGCGGGCTGTTTTGGGTTAGTTAATTAAAAACTATGATAAAATTTGATTTAAAAGTTGTTATTCTAAGAAAATGATTATTATTATGAACATGAAACTATATCCAAAAATTATGGTTAAACTCAAAGTGGAAGTATGTTTTCTAAAATGGTCATCTAGACGTCGTTCTTTCGACTGAAATGACTACCTTTACAAAAATGACTTGTAACTTATTTTTCCGACTATAAACCTATACTTTTTCTGTTTAGATTCATAAAATAGAGTTCAATATGAAACCATAGCAATTTGATTCACTCAAAACGGATTTAAAATGAAGAAGTTATGGGTAAAACAAGATTGGATAATTTTTCTCATTTTAGCTACGTGAAAATTGGTAACAAATCTATTCCAACCATAACTTAATCAACTTGTATTGTATATTATGTAATCTTGAGATACCATAGACACGTATACAATGTTTCGACCTATCATGTCGACACATCTATATATATTTCGGAACAACCATAGACACTCTATATGTGAATGTTGGAGTTAGCTATACAGGGTTGAGGTTGATTCCAAAATATGTATAGTTTGAGTTGTGATCAATACTGAGATACGTATACACTGGGTCGTGGATTGATTCAAGATAATATTTATCGATTTATTTCTGTACATCTAACTGTGGACAACTAGTTGTAAGTTACTAACGAGGACAGCTGACTTAATAAACTTAAAACATCAAAATATATTAAAAGTGTTGTAAATATATTTTGAACATACTTTGATATATATGTATATATTGTTATAGGTTCGTGAATCAACCAGTGGCCAAGTCTTACTTCCCGACGAAGTAAAAATCTGTGAAAGTGAGTTATAGTCCCACTTTTAAAATCTAATATTTTTGGGATGAGAATACATGCAGGTTTTATAAATGATTTACAAAATAGACACAAGTACGTGAAACTACATTCTATGGTTGAATTATCGAAATCGAATATGCCCCTTTTTATTAAGTCTGGTAATCTAAGAATTAGGGAACAGACACCCTAATTGACGCGAATCCTAAAGATAGATCTATTGGGCCTAACAAACCCCATCCAAAGTACCGGATGCTTTAGTACTTCGAAATTTATATCATATCCGAAGGGTGTCCCGGAATGATGAGGATATTCTTATATATGCATCTTGTTAATGTCGGTTACCAGGTGTTCACCATATGAATGATTTTTATCTCTATGTATGGGATGTGTATTGAAATATGAAATCTTGTGGTCTATTGTTACGATTTGATATATATAGGTTAAACCTATAACTCACCAACATTTTTGTTGACGTTTAAAGCATGTTTATTCTCAGGTGAATACTAAGAGCTTCCGCTATTGCATACTAAAATAAGGACAAGATTTGGAGTCCATGTTTGTATGATATTGTGTAAAAACTGCATTCAAGAAACTGATTTCGATGTAACATATTTGTATTGTAAACCATTATGTAATGGTCGTGTGTAAACAGGATATTTTAGATTATCATTATTTGATAATCTACGTAAAGCTTTTTAAACCTTTATTTATGAAATAAAGGTTATGGTTTGTTTTAAAAATGAATGCAGTCTTTGAAAAACGTCTCATATAGAGGTCAAAACCTCGCAACGAAATCAATTAATATGGAACGTTTTTAATCAATAAGAACGGGACATTTCAGTTGGTATCCGAGCGTTGGTCTTAGAGAACCAGAATTTTGCATTAGTGTGTCTTATCTAGTTTGTTAGGATGCATTAGTGAGTCTGGACTTCGATCGTGTTTACTTGAAAAATGATTGCTTAACAAATTTTGTTGGAAACTATATATTTTTAACATGTGAATATTATGTGATATATTAATCTCTTAACGCGTTTGATATTATGTGATAGATGTCTACCTCTAGAACAAGTCCCATTGACTCACCTAATAATAATGAAGAGTCAAATGTAAATTGGAATGATTCGTGGACTGATTCACAAGTTCCCGAAGAGGAACCGGAAGAAGAGTCGGAACCGGAAGAAGAATCGGAACCGGAAGAAGAATCGGAACCGGATGAAGAAATAGAACCGGTGGGGGAAATAATAAAACGGTTAAGTAAAAGAAAATCCTCAACCAACCGACCAAGGTTAATTATGGTCAATGGTGTTTCCGCCAAGGAAGCAAAATATTGGGAGGATTACCAATTCTCCGATGAATCGGATTCCGACGAGAATTCCGATGATGTTATAGAAATTACCCCAACTGAATTTAAAAAGGCAAAAGAAAATAATAAGGGAAAGGGCATAAAAATAGAGAAATCTAATTCCAACTCCGATGAACTTTATATGTATCGTCAACCCCCGAAGTCCTTAAGTTGTAACAATGACCCGGGAACCTCTAAACTACCAGGTTTTTCTAAACCAATGTAGATAACGACGGCTCGTATTAGGAGAACATCATATATCCCTAGAAACTTGGCAAAACGAACCAAAACCGAAGAAGAAGAAACAAGCGAGTCGGAATAAGATAGTTGTATTCGTGTGGTGTAATATAAGTAATATAGTGTGCTTATGCTTTATGATATATGTAAAAATTGCTTGTATTAATAAGTATTTTTTTTTATGAATCTAACTCTTGTCTATTTTATAGTATAAAAACACAAAATGGATAGACAACCCAATATTTTAAGAGACCTACCCGGAGACATGATTGATGAAATCTTGTCTAGAGTCGGTCAGAATTCTTCGGCACAACTATTTAAGGCGAGATCAGTTTGTAAGACATTCGAAGAACGTTCCAAGAATGCCTTGGTTTATAAAAGGCTTTCGTTCTAAAGATGGGGGATATCACATTGGGAAATCCATAAGTTACGATGTGTTTACTTTGACGCATATATTGCGGGGAACCCAAATGCTATTTTACGCAATGGGTTAAGAAATTATTTTGACACAATATATCCAAATATTGGACTTCGTGATTTAGAAAAAGCGGCTAACATGCAACATAAAGAAGCATGTTATGCTTACGGATTAGTAATGTTCGCTTCTCACCAAAGTGAGAACAAGAACATCGGGCTACAACTATTAAACAAAACGTTCCCACAAGTGACGGAGTCGGTAATTGGGGTAAGAAATGAGGTTTTTAGATTGTTACGGGACTGTTGGACATTACGTAACCCTCGTCCCTTTGACGACGTTACAACACGCTGTCTTATCAACGGCCATAACGGTTATGTTCCACAAGACCAAGGATGGGAAGTAATCCTAGTAAAACCAGAATGCATGACTTGTTTCTGGACGTATGAATTACGTGTCTTTATTGCCTTTGCTGAATGACTTGTGTACTAGCTAGAATTATCTTCACAACCATCTTGTATCAAATTTATTGTGTGCTATATTTCATGCTATATGTAAAATAAGCGGTATTGTAAGTTTGTAAAATATTGTGTAAAAGTTTGAACGCGAAATATTATTATAATCAGTTTTTCATATAGAAATGTAGTAGTTGAATTGTATATTAGCTACTAAGTATGAACTTAACGGGTAGGTACTACCCGAATTTAAACTTATAAAACGCTAATATGAAGAAAAAGCTTTTATAAATGAGTTCATATTATGCTACGAAATACTATTAACTACTCTTAATATTCTGTATGATTAACTTGTTCCATTTGACTATTTTGAAGGAAATGGCACCGACTACTCGACACACCGTGAATATGAATGAAGAGGAATTCCGTACTTTTCTAGCTTCAAACATAGCCGCAGTACAGGCTGCGCTACATACCAACAATAACCTTGGATCTAGCAGTACAGGAAATCGTGTAGGATGCACCTACAAAGAATTCACTGCCTGCAAACCTTTGGAATTTGATGGAACCGAAGGACCGATCGGATTAAAACGGTGGACCGAGAAGGTCGAATCGGTGTTTGCCATAAGTAAGTGTACTGAAGAGGACAAAGTGAAGTACGCTACGCATACCTTCACAGGTTCTGCGTTAACATGGTGGAATACCTATCTAGAGCAAGTGGGACAAGACGATGCGTACGCACTACCGTGGTCAGCATTCAAGCACTTGATGAACGAGAAGTACCGTCCCAGAACCGAGGTCAATAAGCTCAAGACAGAACTTAGAGGGTTACGAACCCAAGGATTTGATATTACCAAGTACGAAAGAGGATTCACAGAATTGTGCCTATTGTGTCCGGGAGCATTCGAAGATGAGGAAGAGAAGATCGACGCGTTTGTGAAAGGATTACCGGAAAGAATCCAAGAAGATATAAGTTCACACGAGCCCGCCTCCATACAACAGGCATGTAGAATGGCTCACAAACTAGTGAACCAGATTGAAGAAAGAATTAAAGAACAGACTACTGAAGAGGCCAATGTGAAGCAAGTCAAAAGAAAGTGGGAGGAAAACGGTGATAAGAATCACCAATACAACAACAACAGCAATTACAACAATAATCGCAACAATTATCCCAACAATCGCAACATCAATCGCAACTACAACAAACGGCCCAACAACAACAACAACAACAACAACAACAACAACAACAACAGCAACTACAACAATCATCCCAACAACAATAATAACCGCAACAACAACAACAATCAGAAGCAGCTATGCCAAAGGTGTGAAAAGTATCACTCGGGGTTCTGCACCAAATTTTGCAACAAGTGTAAAAGAAATGGTCATAGCGCGGCGAAGTGTGAGGTCTACGGACCAGGGGTTAATAGAACGAAAGGAACAAATAGTGTCAGAATGAGTAATGGCGGAGCAAGTAGTGTCGGAGCAAGTTATGCCAATGTAGTTTGTTATAAATGTGGAAAACCGGGCCACATTATTAGAAATTGCCCAAACCAGGAGAACACGAATGGATAAGGCCGCGGAAGAGTTTTCAATATTAATGCGGCAGAGGCACATAAAGACCCGAAGCTTATTACGGGTACGTTTCTTATTGACAATAAATCTGCTTACGTTTTATTTGATTCGGGTGCAGATAGAAGCTATATGAGTAGAGATTTTTGTGCAAAATTAAGTTGTCCATTGACGCCTTTGGATAGTAAATTTTTACTCGAATTAGCAAATGGTAAATTAATTTCAGCAGATAATATATGTCGGAATCGAGAAATTAAACTGGTTAGTGAAACATTTAAGATTGATTTGATACCAGTAGAGTTAGGGAGTTTTGATGTGATAATCGGAATGGACTGGTTGAAAGAAGTGAAAGCAGAGATCGTTTGTTACAAAAATGCAATTCGCATTATACGAGAAAAAGGAAAACCCTTAATGGTGTACGGAGAAAAGGGCAACACGAAGCTACATCTTATTAGTAATTTGAAGGCACAAAAACTAATAAGAAAAGGTTGCTATGCTGTTCTAGCACACATCGAGGAAGTACAAACTGAAGAAAAGAGCATCAATGATGTTCCCATCGCAAAAGAATTTCCCGATGTATTTCCGAAAGAATTACCGGGATTACCCCCACATCGATCCGTTGAATTTCAAATAGATCTTGTACCAGGAGCTGCACCAATAGCTCATGCTCCTTACAGACTCGCACCCAGCGAGATGAAAGAACTGCAAAGCCAATTACAAGAACTTTTAGAGCGTGGTTTCATTCGACCAAGCACATCACCGTGGGGAGCTCCTATTTTGTTTGTCAAGAAGAAAGATGGTACATTCAGGTTGTGTATCGACTACCGAGAGTTGAACAAACTTACCATCAAGAACCGCTACCCACTACCGAGAATCGACGACTTATTTGATCAACTACAAGGCTCGTCTGTTTATTCAAAGATTGACTTACGTTCCGGGTATCATCAAATGCGGGTGAAAGAAGATGATATTCCAAAGACTGCTTTCAGAACACGTTACGGTCATTACGAGTTTATGGTCATGCCGTTTGGTTTAACTAATGCACCAGCTATGTTCATGGACCTTATGAACCGAGTATGTGGACCATACCTTGACAAGTTTGTCATTGTTTTCATTGATGACATACTTATTTACTCAAAGAATGACCAAGAACACGGTGAACATTTGAGAAAGGTGTTAGAAGTATTGAGAAAGGAAGAATTGTACGCTAAGTTTTCAAAGTGTGCATTTTGGTGGGAAGAAGTTCAATTCCTCGGTCACATAGTGAACAAAGAAGGTATTAAGGTGGATCCGGCAAAGATAGAAACTGTTGAAAAGTGGGAAACCCCGAAAACTCCGAAACACATACGCCAGTTTTTAGGACTTGCTGGTTACTACAGAAGGTTCATCCAAGACTTTTCCAGAATAGCAAAACCCTTGACTGCATTAACGCATAAAGGGAAGAAATTTGAATGGAAGGATGAACAAGAGAGAGCGTTTCAGTTATTGAAGAAAAAGCTAACTACGGCACCTATATTGTCATTGCCTGAAGGGAATGATGATTTTGTGATTTATTGTGATGCATCAAAGCAAGGTCTCGGTTGTGTATTAATGCAACGAACGAAGGTGATTGCTTATGCGTCTAGACAATTGAAGATTCACGAGCAAAATTATACGACGCATGATTTGAAATTAGGCGCGGTTGTTTTTGCATTAAAGACTTGGAGGCACTACTTATATGGGGTCAAAAGTATTATATATACCGACCACAAAAGTCTTCAACACATATTTAATCAGAAACAACTGAATATGAGGCAGCGTAGGTGGATTGAATTATTGAATGATTACGACTTTGAGATTCGTTACCACCCGGGGAAGGCAAATGTGGTAGCCGATGCCTTGAGCAGGAAGGACAGAGAACCCATTCGAGTAAAATCTATGAATATAATGATTCATAATAACCTTACTACTCAAATAAAGGAGGCACAACAAGGAGTTTTAAAAGAGGGAAATTTAAAGGATGAAATAGCCAAAGGATCGGAGAAGCATCTTAATATTCGGGAAGACAGAACCCGGTATAGGGCTGAAAGGATTTGGGTACCAAAATTTGGAGATATGAGAGAAATGGTACTTAGAGAAGCTCATAAAACCAGATACTCAATACATCCTGGAACGGGGAAGATGTACAAGGATCTCAAGAAACATTTTTGGTGGCCGGGTATGAAAGCCGATGTTGCTAAATACGTAGGAGAATGTTTGACGTGTTCTAAGGTCAAAGCTGAGCATCAGAAACCATCAGGTCTACTTCAACAACCCGAAATCCCGGAATGGAAATGGGAAAACATTACCATGGATTTCATCACTAAATTGCCAAGGACTGCAAGTGGTTTTGATACTATTTGGGTAATAGTTGATCGTCTCACCAAATCAGCACACTTCCTACCAATAAGAGAAGATGACAAGATGGAGAAGTTAGCACGACTGTATTTGAAGGAAGTCGTCTCCAGACATGGAATACCAATCTCTATTATCTCTGATAGGGATGGCAGATTTATTTCAAGATTCTGGCAGACATTACAGCAAGCATTAGGAACTCGTCTAGACATGAGTACTGCCTATCATCCACAAACTGATGGGCAGAGCGAAAGGACGATACAAACGCTTGAAGACATGCTACGAGCATGTGTTATTGATTTCGGAAACAGTTGGGATCGACATCTACCGTTAGCAGAATTTTCCTACAACAACAGCTACCATTCAAGCATTGAGATGGCGCCGTTTGAAGCACTTTATGGTAGAAAGTGCAGGTCTCCGATTTGTTGGAGTGAAGTGGGGGATAGACAGATTACGGGTCCGGAGATTATACAAGAAACTACCGAGAAGATCATCCAAATTCAACAACGGTTGAAAACCGCCCAAAGTCGACAAAAGAGCTACGCTGACATTAAAAGAAAAGATATAGAATTTGAAATTGGAGAGATGGTCATGCTTAAAGTTGCACCTTGGAAAGGCGTTGTTCGATTTGGTAAAAGAGGGAAATTAAATCCAAGGTATATTGGACCATTCAAGATTATTGATCGTGTCGGACCAGTAGCTTACCGACTTGAGTTACCTCAACAACTCGCGGCGGTACATAACACTTTCCACGTCTCGAATTTGAAGAAATGTTTTGCTAAAGAAGATCTCACTATCCCGTTAGATGAAATCCAAATCAACGAAAAACTTCAATTTATCGAAGAACCCGTCGAAATAATGGATCGTGAGGTTAAAAGACTTAAGCAAAACAAGATACCAATTGTTAAGGTTCGATGGAATACTTGTAGAGGACCCGAGTTTACCTGGGAGCGTGAAGATCAGATGAAGAAGAAATACCCGCATCTATTTCCAGAAGATTCGTCAACACCTTCAACAGCTTAAAATTTCGGGACGAAATTTATTTAACGGGTAGGTACTGTAGTGACCCGAACTTTTCCATGTTTATATATATTAATTGAGATTGATATTTACATTATTAAATGTTTCCAACATGTTAAGCAATCAAACTTGTTAAGACTTGATTAATTGAAATATGTTTCATATAGACAATTGACCACCCAAGTTGACCGGCGATTCACGAACGTTAAAACTTGTAAAAACGACATGACGATATATATATGGATATACATATGGTTAACATGAGATTATGATAAGTAAGTATCTCCATAAGTATATTAACAATGAGTTATATACATATAAACAAGACTACTAACTTAAGGATTTCGAAACGAGACATATATGTAATGATTATCGTTGTAACGACATTTAGATGTATATATATCATATTAAGATATATTAATATATCATAATATCATGATAATATAATAATTTAACATCTCATTAGATATAATAAACAATGGGTTAACAACATTAATTGAGATCGTTAACTTAAAGGTTTCAAAACAACACTTACATGTAACGACTAATGATGACTTAACAACTCAGTTAAAATGTATATACATGTAGTGTATTTAGATGTATTAAAATACTTTTGGAAGACTTCAAGACATATATCAAAACACTCATACTTAACGAAAATGGTTACAGTTACTTTCCCATTCTTTTCTTTCATCAAGAATTCTAGTCGTATTCTTACCCATATTATACACAGCTTCAAAACGTACTTACTATGGGTATATACCAATAGGAACTAGCATGGGATTCCACTCTTGATTATGTCATGTATGACTAATAAATTTTAACTTCTACCATGAGCTAGTCAACTAACTAGAACTCCTTTTAACCCCACTCACCACTCACCAATTACCACTCATCATTCACTCCATTTCACTTCCAATTCTCTTTCTAATTCTCTCTCAACACACACACACACTATTATGAACGTATTTTTCCAGTAGTTAATCATCATCTTCATCAAAAATCACTTCAAGAATCAAGCTATAATCATCATAGGAAGAACACTTCAAGAACACTTCAAAAATCCCTTCAAGTTTACTAATTTACTTCCAAGCTTTCTAATCCATTCCAAGTAATCATCTAAGATCAAGAAACCTTTGTTATATACAGTAGGTTATCTTTCTTATTCAAGGTAATATTCATATTCAAACTTTGATTCAATTTCTATAACTATAAACTATCTTAATTCGAGTAAAAATCTTACTTGAACTTGTTTTTGTGTCATGATCCTACTTCAAGAAATTTCAAGCCATCCAAGATCCTTTGAAGCTAGATCATTTCTTGTCACTTCCAGTAGGTTTACCTACTAAACTTGAGGTAGTAATGATGTACATAACATCATTCGATTCATATATATAAAACTGTCTTATTCGAAGGTTTAAACTCGTAATCACTAGAACATAGTTTAGTTAATTCTAAACTTGTTCGCAAACAAAAGTTAATCCTTATAACTTGACTTTTAAAATTAACTAAACACATGTTCTATATCTGTATGATATGCTAACTTAATGATTTAAAACCTGGAAACACGAAAAACACCGTAAAACCAGATTTACGCCGTCGTAGTAACACGGCGGGCTGTTTTGGGTTAGTTAATTAAAAACTATGATAAACTTTGATTTAAAAGTTGTTATTCTGGGAAAATGATTATTATTATGAACATGAAACTATATCCAAAAATTATGGTTAAACTCAAAGTGGAAGTATGTTTTCTAAAATGGTCATCTAGACGTCGTTCTTTCGACTGAAATGACTACCTTTACAAAAACGACTTGTAACTTATTTTTCCGACTATAAACCTATACTTTTTATGTTTAGATTCATAAAATAGAGTTCAATATGAAACCATAGCAATTTGATTCACTCAAAACGGATTTAAAATGAAGAAGTTATGGGTAAAACAAGATTGGATAATTTTTCTCATTTTAGCTACATGAAAATTGGTAACAAATCTATTCCAACCATAACTTAATCAACTTGTATTGTATATTATGTAATCTTGAGATACCATAGACACGTATACAATGTTTTGACCTATCATGTCGACACATCTATATATATTTCGGAACAACCATAGACACTCTATATGTGAATGTTGGAGTTAGCTATACAGGGTTGAGGTTGATTCTAAAATATGTATAGTTTGAGTTGTGATCAATACTGAGATACGTATACACTGGGTCGTGGATTGATTCAAGATAATATTTATCGATTTATTTCTGTACATCTAACTGTGGACAACTAGTTGTAGGTTACTAACGAGGACAGCTGACTTAATAAACTTAAAACATCAAAATATATTAAAAGTGTTGTAAATATATTTTGAACATACTTTGATATATATGTATATATTGTTATAGGTTCGTGAATCAACCAGTGGCCAAGTCTTACTTCCCGACGAAGTAAAAATCTGTGAAAGTGAGTTATAGTCCCACTTTTAAAATCTAATATTTTTGGGATGAGAATACATGCAGGTTTTATAAATGATTTACAAAATAGACACAAGTACGTGAAACTACATTCTATGGTTGAATTATCGAAATCGAATATGCCCCTTTTTATTAAGTCTGGTAATCTAAGAATTAGGGAACACCCTAATTGACGCGAATCCTAAAGATAGATCTATTGGGCCTAACAAACCCCATCCAAAGTACCGGATGCTTTAGTACTTCGAAATTTATATCATATCCGAAGGGTGTCCCGGAATGATGGGGATATTCTTATATATGCATCTTGTTAATGTCGGTTACCAGGTGTTCACCATATGAATGATTTTTATCTCTATGTATGGGATGTGTATTGAAATATGAAATCTTGTGGTCTATTGTTACGATTTGATATATATAGGTTAAACCTATAACTCACCAACATTTTTGTTGACGTTTAAAGCATGTTTATTCTCAGGTGAATACTAAGAGCTTCCACTGTTGCATACTAAAATAAGGACAAGATTTGGAGTCCATGTTTGTATGATATTGTGTAAAAACTGCATTCAAGAAACTGATTTCGATGTAACATATTTGTATTGTAAACCATTATGTAATGGTCGTGTGTAAACAGGATATTTTAGATTATCATTATTTGATAATCTACGTAAAGCTTTTTAAACCTTTATTTATGAAATAAAGGTTATGGTTTGTTTTAAAAATGAATGCAGTCTTTGAAAAACGTCTCATATAGAGGTCAAAACCTCGCAACGAAATCAATTAATATGGAATGTTTTTAATCAATAAGAACGGGACATTTCATGATGCATGATTAGCGAGCATCCTTGGTGGATATACATATCACGCATTAATTACCACGAACAGTGTGTGTTGGTTACTGTGTGGTGCGTGTTGATTTTGATAAGATATTCAGGATAAGATTTCCCGACATTTTTTTGATCATCAAGATCTTAAAAGGCAAAACTGGGTTCTTGAATCTACTTTTTTTTTTGTCTACTATCAACACTCTAAAATCCAAACCAATACTTGAATCTAGAATGTATCAGCCAACTTACTTATGATTTATTGCATGAATACCACTATCACCACAACCACCACCAACATCACCACCACCAATGGCATCATCACCATCACTACATCAATCCCCACCACTTACTCGTTCATCGCCATTACCACACCAATCACCAGCACCAACAGCATCATCACCACCACCAACAACATCATCACCACTACTTCCTCGTTCACCACCATCATCATCTTCGGCGCAATTCCAGACAGTTTTAATGGATCTCGAAAGGTATCTAGCGCCCTGATGTTCTCAAAACGGGCCTGGATAGCTCCAATGGTGAAAGTGGTTTGGGCAACATATCCTTAGAACACTCCAATTTCGAATCATGTGCAACACGCACCACGCACCACGCACAGATCGTGATGCGTGGTGTGTGGTGCTCAAAACACGGAACGGTCTTGTGATGACCCGAAAATTTCTGATCAAATTTAAACTTAATCTTTAACGTTTCCGACACGATAAGCAAAGTCTATGAAATTGAATCTCAAAATCTTGAACTATTCAATTACCCCTCGATTGTTCTTAACGATTCGCGAACAATTATATGTAAATAGATACATATACTATAACTTGAAAACGTAACAAAGTGTTAAGTAAACGATACTGTGTATTAAACATATTGGTTTGATTATCTGATTGATATATTTAACTATGAAGTTAAAAGATTATGCTAAACGATTGAATTAAAATATATTTACTGAGTCCCTTAAGGATTATGATATTGTTACGGGTCTCTGTTGTAAGGTCCACGTTGATTTGGGAAATCATTCATGTTTAACGGTATTCGGAATTAATGGTAAAGTGTTTGTTTAAATAACGTAATTTGGACACATAAAATAATAAGGAATATTAACTGTTAGAATTGAATCTATGAACAACTTGCAACGTATATTTAGAACGTGTTTAAGTATATTGAATATATATTTATGAATATATAGCTTCAGGTTATTTGAAAACAATAATAACATTCGGTTATTGATTCAATTGATATTTAGTTATGTTAATTAGAACGTTTGAGAAATAAACGATGACACATAAATGAATTACATGAATTTAAATTTAAATGTATAAACAATATGCGATATAACAATTTTGTAGTGACCCGAACTTTTCCATGTTTATATATATATTAAATGAAATTGTTATTTACATGATTAAGTGTTTCCAACATGTTAAGCAATCAAACTTGTTAAGACTTGATTAATTGAAATAGGTTTCATATAGACAATTGACCACCCAAGTTGACCGGTGATTCACGAACGTTAAAACTTGTAAAAACTATACGATGACATATATATGGTTATATATATAGTTAACATGATTTTATTATAAGTATGTATCTCATTAGGTATTTTAACAATGAGTTATATACATAAAAATGAGACTATTAATTTAAGAAACTCGAAAACGATATATATAACGATTATCGTTATAACAACGTCTTACTAGGTACATATGAATCATATTAAGATATTGATACACTTGGTTAATTATGTTAAATGATAAGTAAATATATTATTAAGTGTATTAACAATGAAATACATATGTAAAAATAAGACTACTAACTTAATGATTTCGAAACGAGACATATATGTAACGATTATCGTTGTAATGACATTTAACTGTATATATATCATACTAAGATATATTATATATCATAATATCATGATAATATAACAATTTAACATCTCATTTGTTATAATAAATAATGGGTTAACAACATTCAACAAGATCGTTAACCTAAAGGTTTCAAAACAACATTTACATGTAACGACTAATGATGACTTAACGACTCAGTTAAAATGTATATACATGTAGTGATTTAATATGTATTCATACACTTTTGAAAGACTTCAATACACTTATCAAAATACTTCTACTTAACAAAAATGCTTACAATTACATCCTCGTTCAGTTTCATCAACAATTCTACTCGTATGCACCCGTATTCGTACTCGCACAATACACAACTTTTAGATGTATGTACTATTGGTATATACACTCCAATGATCAGCTCTTATCTGCCCATGTGAGTCACCTAACACATGTGGGAACCATCATTTGGCAACTAGCATGAAATATCTCATAAAATTACAAAAATATGAGTAATCATTCATGACTTATTTACATGAAAACAAAATTACATATCCTTTATATCTAATCCATACACCAATGACCAAAAACACCTACAAACACTTTCATTCTTCAATTTTCTTCATCTAATTGATCTCTCTCAAGTTCTATCTTCAAGTTCTAAGTGTTCTTCATAAATTCCAAAAGTTCTAGTTTCATAAAATCAAGAATACTTCCAAGATTGCAAGTTTACTTCCAAGTTTTCTAAATCCATTCCAAGTAATCATCCAAGATCAAGAAACCTTTGTTACTTACAGTAGGTTATCTTTCTAATACAAGGTAATAATCATATTCAAACTTTAATTCAATTTCTATAACTATAACAATCTTATTTCGAGTGAAAATCTTACTTGAAATTGTTTTCGTGTCATGATTCTGCTTCAAGAACTTTCAAGCCATCCAAGGATCCTTTGAAGCTAGATCTATTTTTCTCATTTCCAGTATGTTTATCCAAGGAACTTGAGGTAGTAATGATGTTCATAACATCATTCGATTCATACATATAAAGCTATCTTATTCGAAGGTTTAAACTTGTAATCACTAGAACATAGTTTAGTTAATTCTAAACTTGTTCGCAAATAAAAGTTAATCCTTCTAACTTGACTTTTAAAATCAACTAAACACATGTTCTATATCTATATGATATGCTAACTTAATGATTTAAAACCTGGAAACACGAAAACACCGTAAAACCGGATTTACGCCGTCGTAGTAACACCGCGGGCTGTTTTGGGTTAGTTAATTAAAAACTATGATAAACTTTGATTTAAAAGTTGTTATTCTGGGAAAATGATTTTTATTATGAACATGAAACTATATCCAAAAATTATGGTTAAACTCAAAGTGGAAGTATGTTTTCTAAAATGGTCATCTAGACGTCGTTCTTTCGACTGAAATGACTACCTTTACAAAAACGACTTGTAACTTATTTTTCCGACTATAAACCTATACTTTTTCTGTTTAGATTCATAAAATAGAGTTCAATATGAAACCATAGCAATTTGATTCACTCAAAACGGATTTAAAATGAAGAAGTTATGGGTAAAACAAGATTGGATAATTTTTCTCATTTTAGCTACGTGAAAATTGGTAACAAATCTATTCCAACCATAACTTAATCAACTTGTTAATCTTGAGATACCATAGACACGTATACAATGTTTTGACCTATCATGTCGACACATATATATATATTTCGGAACAACCATAGACACTCTATATGTGAATGTTGGAGTTAGCTATACAGGGTTGAGGTTGATTCCAAAATATATATAGTTTGAGTTGTGATCAATACTGAGATACGTATACACTGGGTCGTGGATTGATTCAAGATAATATTTATCGATTTATTTATGTACATCTAACTGTGGACAACTAGTTGTAGGTTACTAACGAGGACAGCTGACTTAATGAACTTAAAACATCAAAATATATTAAAAGTGTTGTAAATATATTTTGAACATACTTTGATATATATGTATATATTGTTATAGGTTTGTGAATCAACCAGTGGCCAAGTCTTACTTCTCGATGAAGTAAAAATCTGTGAAAGTGAGTTATAGTCCCACTTTTAAAATCTAATATTTTTGGGATGAGAATACATGCAGGTTTTATAAATGATTTACAAAATAGACACAAGTACGTGAAACTACATTCTATGGTTGAATTATCGAAATTGAATATGCCCCTTTTTATTAAGTCTGGTAATCTAAGAATTAGGGAACAGACACCCTAATTGACGCGAATCCTAAAGATAGATCTATTGGGCCTAACAAACCCCATCCAAAGTACCGGATGTTTTAGTACTTCGAAATTTATATCATATCCGAAGGGTGTCCCGGAATGATGGGGATATTCTTATATATGCATCTTGTTAATGTCGGTTACCAGGTGTTCACCATATGAATGATTTTTATATCTATGTATGGGATGTGTATTGAAATATGAAATCTTGTGGTCTATTGTTACGATTTGATATATATAGGTTAAACCTATAACTCACCAACATTTTTGTTGACGTTTGAAGCATGTTTATTCTCAGGTGAATACTAAGAGCTTCCGCTATTGCATACTAAAATAAGGACAAGATTTGGAGTCCATGTTTTTATGATATTGTGTAAAAACTGCATTCAAGAAACTGATTTCGATGTAACATATTTGTATTGTAAACCATTATGTAATGGTCGTGTGTAAACAGGATATTTTAGATTATCATTATTTGATAATCTACGTAAATCTTTTTAAACCTTTATTTATGAAATAAAGGTTATGGTTTGTTTTAAAAATGAATGCAATCTTTAAAAAACGTCTCATATAGAGGTCAAAACCTCGCAACGAAATCAATTAATATGGAACGTTTTTAATCAATAAGAACGGGACATTTCAGTTGGTATCCGAGCGTTGGTCTTAGAGAACCAGAAATTTGCATTAGTGTGTCTTATCAAGTTTGTTAGGATGCATTAGTGAATCTGGACTTCGACCGTGTTTTCTTTAAAAATGATTGCTTCACATTTTTGTTGGAAACTATATATTATTAACATGTATATATTATGTGATATATTAATCTCTTAACATGTTTGATATTGTGTGATAGATGTCTACCTCTAGCACAAATCCCATTGACTCACCTAATAATAACGAAGAGTCGAATATATATTGGGCTAATTCACAAATTCTCGAAGAAGAACCGGAAGAAGAATCAGAACCGGAAGAAGAATCAGAACCGAAAGAGGAGGAACCGGAGGAGGAAATAGAACCGGTGGGGGAAATAATAAAACGGTTAAGTAAAAGAAAATCCTCAACCAACCGACCAAGGTTAATTATGGTCAATGGTGTTTCCGCCAATGAAGCAAAATATTGGGAGGATTACCAATTCTCCGATGAATCGGATTCCGACGAGAATTCCGATGATGTTATAGAAATTACCCCAACTGAATTTAAAAAGGCAAAAGAAAATAATAAGAGAAAGGGCATAAAAATAGAGAAATCTAATTCCAACCCCGATGAACTTTATATGTATCGTCAACCCCCGAAGCCCTTAAGTTGTAACAATGACCCGGGAACCTCTAAACCACCAGGTTTTTCTAAACCGTTGTGGAAAACGACAGCTCGTATTAGGGGAACATCATATATCCCTAGAAACTTGGCAAAACGAACCAAAACTGAAGAAGAAGAAACGAGCGAATCGGAATAAGATAGTTGTATTCGTGTGGTGTAATATATGTAATATAGTGTGCTTATGATTTATGATATATGTAAAAATTGCTTGTATTAATAAGTATTTTTTTTATGAATCTAACTCTTGTCTATTTTACAGTATAAAAACACAAAATGGATAGACAACCCAATATTTTAAGAGACCTACCCGGAGACATGATTGATGAAATCTTGTCTAGAGTCGGTCAGAATTATTCGGCACAACTATTTACGGCGAAATCAGTTTGTAAGACATTCGAAGAACGTTCCAAGAATGTCTTGGTTTATAAGAGACTTTCGTTTGAAAGATGGGGGATATCACATTGGGAAACCCATAAGTTACGATGTGTTGACTTTGACGCATATATTGCGGGGAACCCAAATGCTATTTTACGCAACGGGTTAAGAAATTATTTTGACTCAATGTATCCGAATATAGGACTTCATGATTTAGAAAAAGCGGCTAACATGCAACATAAAGAAGCATGCTATGCTTACGGGTTAGTAATGTTCGCTTCTCACCAAAGTGAGAAAAAGAACATCGGGCTACAACTATTAAACAAAACGTTCCCACAAGTGACGGAGTCGGTAATTGGGGTAAGAAATGAGGTTTTTAGGTTATTACGAGACTTCTGGTCATTACGTAACCCTCGTCCCTTTAACGATGTTACAACACGCTGTCTTATCAACGGCCATAACTGTGATGACCCGGAAATTTCTGATCAAATTTAAACTTAATCTTTGTATGATTAACATTTCTGACACGATAAGCAAAGTCTGTTAAACTGAATCTCAAAATTTTTTTGAACTACTTTTATATATTTAAATACCCTTCGGTTGTTTCCGACGATTCGCGAACAATTATATGTAAATAGATACATATATACTATAACTTAAAAAAAGTAACAATGTAATAATTGTTTGATACCGTACATTAAACTTATTGGTTTAAATATCTGTTTGAATATATATGATAAGTTGAAATATTTATTATTAAAATTAATTATAAATAACTTCCAATGTGTATTTAAAAACTGATTTATGTATATTAAAAAGATATATACATATATATAATTTCAAGTTGTTTAGTAAACGATAGTAACATTCGTTTATTGATTCGATTGATATTTAGATAAGTTAACTAAAGCGTTTAAGATGAACCAGTAAAACACTAATTTGCTACAGTATTTTCAAATTGCTACAGTACCCAAAATGCTACGGTGTTTTCGAAAATCACTATTTGCTACAGAAAAATTAACTTTGCTACAGTAAAACACTATTTCAAAATGAAAATTTACATATTAATCATCTATTTTCAAACATCAATGATGTAAGATTAAAATTATAATAAAAATGGATTAATATTACGCATACACTTTATATATGTGTTGTTAAAGCTAATCGTATTAAGCTATTTTGTAAATATTAATTTTCGTAAGGTTAATCATTTTGTGTATTACTAGTAATTTGACAATATTATATGCCAATTTTTATTTTAAAATAATTAATAAGTAAATCAAGTCTCAAAGTCATGAAATGGGACAAAAGTGGCGACTAGCAATATCATTAAGTTGTCCCACGTTTTTTTTCTTCTTTTATTTAATTAATATATTTAATCAAAAGTGTGTCACGGGAATTTGGATGACACCTAACTTTTGGAATGCTACTAGTCTACTAAACGTTTTAGATTAACTTTCTTTCTATTTTTATTATTAATAATATTATTATTGTTCTATAAATTGATAATCTCACACGCAAACATGAAGAGCCAGTTTATATTTTTTCTCTTCTTTTCATGTTATAACATTAAACATACACGTACACCTTACATCTATATATACTTTGTAATTTTTTTGTTTGAAGTTGTTAGAAGTATTATACAATAAACTATTAAATGGGTGCTTTTAATTCGGGTTTCAAACCGATTATAACTAAGAAAATATTGGGTATTGTTCGTGAATCCAAGGCCACCTGTACAGTCGTCTACTATCATTACGTCTACGCAATTTGCCTACAATATTGAATCTCAATATTGAACCGTGAGTTTATAGATCCCTTTTTAAATGCTTTAAATATTTTGGGCTGAGAATACATGCAATTTATTTTAAATGAAATGGATACAAGTACATACTTAATTCTACACTGAGTTTGAACCGAAAATCCCTTAGCTGTGGTAACTAGTAACTGCCAGTTATAAGAACTGGTGGGCGCGAGTAGTAGTATATGGATCCATAGGGCTTGATATCCCCGTCCGAGCTAGAGCACTAGCCTTTTAACGGACGTATGCTATTTGAGAAGCGTACACGTTGGTTTGCGTGTATTATTAAGATGATTATACAAAGGGTATAAATTATATATACATTAAGTTTAGTTACCAGGGTGCTCAATTTCGTAGAATATTTTGATAAACGTTTCTGGATGAAACAACTGAAATCTTGTGATCCACCTTTATATACAGATTATACGAAACATTAAAACTATGAACTCACCAACCTTTGTGTTGACACTTGTTAGCATGTTTATTCTCAGGTTTCCTAGAAGTCTTCCGCTGTTTGCTTAGATGTTAGACAAGCTATGTGCATGGAGTCTTACATGACATATTTTTCAAGGAAACGTTGCATTCACCAAATCATCACCATGTATCTTATTTTGACTGCATTGTCAACAGAAGTAATGTTGTAAACTATTATTTATGGTGATTGTCTATATGTAGAAATCGTCAGATGTCGAAAACCTTTGATTTAAATATTCATTTATGGTGTGCCTTTTCAAAAGAATGCAATGTTTACAAAACGTATCATATAGAGGTCAAATACCTCGCAATGAAATCAATGAATGACGTGTTCGTCCATATGGATTTGGAGCGATCGTCACAGTTGGTATCAGAGCGTTGATCCTAGCGAACCAGGTCTTGTATGAATGTGTCTAACTGATAGTTGTTAAGATGCATTAGTAAGGCTGGACTTCGACCGTGTCTGCATGTTAAAAGTTTTGCTTATCATTTCTTGTCGGAAATTACATGCTTATCATTCTTAAGTCTAGACACATTTTCCTGCATTTATTGCATAAATAGTGTATAGATAAAAAAATTCATATCTTAGCGTATCTGTTACTGTAAACTTTTCCTAATATCTTCCGAAAATTTCTCCGTAACTTATGGGATTGTGGTATTATATATACATATGTAAATTATGTATCGGAGAATACTAAACTAAATCCTATAATCTATCTCATATCAAAATCAATTCCCTGATTATACAAGATGGATCACGTATCTAGTTCAAATTCCTTAAACTCCGACAGCTATTCCGATATGGATATTCACCTGAACTCTGAAGAAAGTGTAACCGGAATGGATCAACCAATTAGCCATCATCTATTCTGGATGAATTGGGGATGGGTTCGTAGCCTACTTAATTATTGGAGACAAGAAGAAGGCGATCCCTTCCATCCACCACATTGCCCTCTTGGCGAAGAACCTGAAGCACTTACCGGCGAACCTGTTCGTAATACCATTTTCTCTCTCATCTCCAGAATATCTCGTCATGATCATATACTCTCTCAAATTCTGGATCTTATTCATCCACTCGTCCGAACCGCCAATCATCCCGGTGTAGTAGAAGAAGTCAACGAGCTTCGCGCTCGGGTAGTGGCTTTGGAGAATTTGGTGCAAAGGTTACAAGCACCAGCAGAATCTCCGGCATCAACAGTACCACCGACGACAACACCAACAGTACCATTACCACCACCAACAACATCCATACCGCAAGCCTCAACATCACAATATGTACCTTGAACATCAACGTCATACGCATCCTAGTTACCAAGAAATACCAGCAACAATAACCGATGAAGTATTAACTTATTTCCCCTGAAGAAATTTTATGGATATTTAATATATATGAATTTTGAAAGCAAAATAAATCTTTTCGTACTAAGCTATTAAGTATGAATTGAAAAAGGGTAAATACTACTCGGTTAAATTCATATTACTAATATGCTATGATGTACATCCTTCGTTAACAACTTAACCTTCGTTAACTACAATCTCTGTTTCAATCCAAAGAATTCCGTTTCATAATAAACCAAGTGTATTATTCATTAATATGGTTGATTTTACACTTTCATCTTCGATGCACTCGAAACTTTCTAGAAAACATCATTTGCACCTTGCGAAGTTTGCAAGAATTCCACGAATATCAACACCCTTCACCAAGGAATATCAATAAGAATAAATAATGAAGTATTGATTTCATTAGCAAAATTCTCCGCAAAGATTATGTAATCTTTAATATTTTAGAGATTATTCATTTCTAATTCAAGCCGAAAATCAAATGAGCTTAATATGATATTAACTCATTAAATCTGTATTACATCTGAAGAAAATATACATACATATATTTTCATAAAAACGGTAATAAAAATTCTTTTGTACAAAGTATTAATTGTGAAATCTTTAACGGGTAGGTAATACTCGGGAAATATATAAGTTCACAATTAATATGTTATATTGTAAATTCTTCAACTTTGATTCAAAAATTATTAACTATGCTCACAGCGATATACAATCGTTTTCATACAAATTCAATTACATATTCTGATATTGACGTATCAGAATCCAAGCCATAACTCTGAACCGGTGACATCATTCTTAGATCTCTACATCTTTCAAAGCTATACTTTGACTTCAAAAGGGTGAAAGATCCTTTAGCATTGTTATTACCGAAAATAATCTTGCAATTTCTTTTCTAAGTATCCAGTTTTACCACACTTCCAACCAGTCAACTTCAACTTTTCAGATTAAGCCTTATTGTAACCTTGATCTATATGTTTTGTTACTGGGGAACCTTTCATGTTCCACCACATTAGCAGTAAATTTAACAAATAACTTTATTAATCCTTGACCTTTCGAAAAATCCTTATACTCATTGAAACTGTATCATGTACTCATCCACATCTTGTAACGGCAATTGCCATACCAACTATCGGGAATTAGCAATCAGTATCTTGAAATCTTGTAGCACGTCTACGCCAACAGTTATATGTGTACATATAACGTCTACCTCCTGGACTTACATACTTTGAATGTGAAGTTTCAAAAAAAAAAAAAAAAAAAAAAAAAAAAAAACCCAAACTACGAAACTAGTTCTCCGAATTTTGGAAAAATGTTGATGAAGCAGCAAAAACTGTAAACGACCTTAACAGTCAAAAGTTTGATGATAAAGAATAGTATGGTGGTAAAGCAGAGAAAAAGATAAGGTTTGGAATTGAAAAACGGATTGAGCAGACCATGAAGGAGGCTGTGGACAAATCACAAAGACTAAATCTACCTTCAAAGAATCCAAATGATTCAGAGTCTGCTGAAATCATTAGCGAATACCTTGCTCCTTACTCTAAAACCTTTGCGGACAATATTCTTCATCATCATCTTATCTTAAATATTCTAAGATATCATCGTATCTCCCATTATAAATATCCTCCATATTTCTGAAGATATTTTTCGAAACCATTCTTATCTGAAATCATTACCTCTTCACACTATCTGTGTTACATCATAAAAGAAACTATTTTAGTTTCTAAAATCTGAAAAATTCGAAAAAAATGGATGTTTTGAAGTAATGTTGGGAACTGAAGCATGAGTTAGTATAATATAATGACACTTGATCAACGTGATTATATTACAGTAAGTCATGTTGAGTTTCTAATAGAACGTGACAAAGGTTCACAGATCACACCCTCATCATAAACCATGTTACATAACTCTTTCATTCTATATAATCTCTAAATATATCAAGAAAATATATTTCTTGATGATTCGGTCTTTTCCGGATATTCTGGTAATTTGACAAGTCAGATTGTGCAATTACCGTTTCTTTCTTAGAACATTAATTATGTTTATTCCAAAATTCATACCTACGAATTCTGGACCATTATTCGCTTGACTTAAAGTCGGGAAGAGAAAACGAAAGCATGAAGCTCCGAAATATAAATGAAAATATAAAGCTCAAAAATAACCCCGAAATTACAAACCGTGTATATCAATGCGTATAGCAATATAAAGACA
The DNA here is from genome assembly GCF_046630445.1 of Rutidosis leptorrhynchoides. Classification (NCBI taxonomy): domain Eukaryota; kingdom Viridiplantae; phylum Streptophyta; class Magnoliopsida; order Asterales; family Asteraceae; genus Rutidosis; species Rutidosis leptorrhynchoides. The sequence continues at coordinate 292,053,603 of NC_092340.1, forward strand.
CGGGAGAATGAAAAACACTATAACCCCAAGGTAATGGTAGAAGAAAGTTATTTCCTCTGGTGGTAGATGAAAAAGAAGAATGACAGATATGAAAGTTAGGAGTATATCAAGAATCAGAACTGGATGAAGCATTTCACAATCTTTTGAAAGTATGAAATGAGGAAGAAGATGTAGGAGTAGTGAAAATAATGAAACGGAAGAGGTCAATTTATAGAAAAATATCGGACGCAGCAATAAAGGCAGATTACGCATTTAATCAAAGGAAATCTTAATTTCCTTAAAATCCAAAGAATCAAATCTTATTTAGATTATGAAGATTTTCTATTCCTTAAATTCCGGAAATCAATCGTTATTACGTCAAGAGATAAGACGCATCTCTATTCTCCATTTCACTCAATTACGATAACTTCTCTCATACGCTTCGAGTAATTGGATTGCTTTATCCATATTATTCAACGGTGATAAAACTCTATTTATCGACTCATATACGTCATGAAAACATTTTTATTGTTAGCCATGACGACCTCACTCAAATTTCGGGACGAAATTTCTTTAACGGGTAGGTACTGTGATGACCCGGAAATTTCTGATCAAATTTAAACTTAATCTTTGTATGATTAACATTTCTGACACGATAAGCAAAGTCTGTTAAACTGAATCTCAAAATTTTTTTGAACTACTTTTATATATTTAAATACCCTTCGGTTGTTTCCGACGATTCGCGAACAATTATATGTAAATAGATACATATATACTATAACTTAAAAAAAAGTAACAATGTAATAATTGTTTGATACCGTACATTAAACTTATTGGTTTAAATATCTATTTGAATATATATGATAAGTTGAAATATTTATTATTAAAATTAATTATAAATAACTTCCAATGTGTATTTAAAAACTGATTTATGTATATTAAAAAGATATATACATATATATAATTTCAAGTTGTTTAGTAAACGATAGTAGCATTCGTTTATTGATTCGATTGATATTTAGATAAGTTAACTAAAGCGTTTAAGATGAACCAGTAAAACACTAATTTGCTACAGTATTTTCAAATTGCTACAGTACTCAAAATGCTACGGTGTTTTCAAAAATCACTATTTGCTACAGAAAAATTAACTTTGCTACAGTAAAACACTATTTCAAAATGAAAATTTACATATTAATCATCTATTTTCAAACATCAATGATGTAAGATTAAAATTATAATAAAAATGGATTAATATTACGCATACACTTTATATATGTGTTGTTAAAGCTAATCGTATTAAGCTATTTTGTAAATATTAATTTTCGTAAGGTTAATCATTTTGTGTATTACTAGTAATTTGACAATATTATATGCCAATTTTTATTTTAAAATAATTAATAAGTAAATCAAGTCTCAAAGTCATGAAATGGGACAAAAGTGGCGACTAGCAATATCATTAAGTTGTCCCACGTTTTTTTTCTTTTATTTAATTAATATATTTAATCAAAAGTGTGTCACGGGAATTTGGATGACACCTAACTTTTGGAATGCTACTAGTCTACTAAACGTTTTAGATTAACTTTCTTTTTATTTTTATTATTAATAATATTATTATTGTTCTATAAATTGATAATCTCACACGCAAACATGAAGAGCCAGTTTATATTTTTTCTCTTCTTTTCATGTTATAACATTAAACATACACGTACACCTTACATCTATATATACTTTGTAATTTTTTTGTTTGAAGTTGTTAGAAGTATTATACAATAAACTATTAAACGGGTGCTTTTAATTCGGGTTTCAAACCGATTATAACTAAGAAAATATTGGGTATTGTTCGTGAATCCAAGGCCACCTGTACAGTCGTCTACTATCATTACGTCTACGCAATTTGCCTACAATATTGAATCTCAATATTGAACCGTGAGTTTATAGATCCCTTTTTAAATGCTTTAAATATTTTGGCTGAGAATACATGCAATTTATTTTAAATGAAATGGATACAAGTACATACTTAATTCTACACTGAGTTTGAACCGAAAATCCCTTAGCTGTGGTAACTAGTAACTGCCAGTTATAAGAACTGGTGGGCGCGAGTAGTAGTATATGGATCCATAGGGCTTGATATCCCCGTCCGAGCTAGAGCACTAGCCTTTTAACGGACGTATGCTATTTGAGAAGCGTACACGTTGGTTTGCGTGTATTATTAAGATGATTATACAAAGGGTATAAATTATATATACATTAAGTTTAGTTACCAGGGTGCTCAATTTCGTAGAATAATTTGATAAACGTTTCTGGATAAAACAACTGAAATCTTGTGATCCACCTTTATATATAGATTATACGAAACATTAAAACTATGAACTCACCAACCTTTGTGTTGACACTTGTTAGCATGTTTATTCTCAGGTTTCCTAGAAGTCTTCCGCTGTTTGCTTAGATGTTAGACAAGCTATGTGCATGGAGTCTTACATGACATATTTTTCAAGGAAACGTTGCATTCACCAAATCATCACCATGTATCTTATTTTGACTGCATTGTCAACGGAAGTAATGTTGTAAACTATTATTTATGGTGATTGTCTATATGTAGAAATTGTCAGATGTCGAAATCCTTTGATTTAAATATTCATTTATGGTGTGCCTTTTCAAAAGAATGCAATGTTTACAAAACGTATCATATAGAGGTCAAATACCTCGCAATGAAATCAATGAATGACGTGTTTCTGAACGTATGAATTACGTGTCTTTATTGCCTTTGCTGAACGACTTGTGTACTAGCTAGAATTATCTTCACAACCATCTTGTATCAAATTTATTGTGTGCTATATTTCATGCTATATGTAAAATAAGCGGTATTGTAAGTTTGTAAAATATTGTGTAAAAGTTTGAACGCGAAATATTATTATAATCAGTTTTTCATATAGAATTGTAGTAGTTGAATTGTATATTAGCTACTAAGTATGAACTTAACGGGTAGGTACTACCCGAATTTAAACTTATAAAACGCTAATATGAAGAAAAAGCTTTTATAAATGAGTTCATATTATGCTACGAAATACTATTAACTACTCTTAATATTCTGTATGATTAACTTGTTCCATTTGACTATTTTGAAGGAAATGACACCGACTACTCGACACACTGTGAATATGAATGAAGAGGAATTTCGTACTTTTCTAGCTTCAAACATAGCCGCAGTACAGGCTGCGCTACATACCAACAATAACCTTGGATCTAGCAGTACAGGAAATCGTGTAGGATGCACCTACAAAGAATTCACTGCCTGCAAACCTTTGGAATTTGATGGAACCGAAGGACCGATCGGATTGAAACGGTGGACCGAGAAGGTCGAATCGGTGTTTGCCATAAGTAAGTGTACTGAAGAGGACAAAGTGAAGTACGCTACGCATACCTTCACAGGTTCTGCGTTAACATGGTGGAATACCTATCTAGAGCAAGTGGGACAAGACGATGCGTACGCACTACCGTGGTCAGCATTCAAGCACTTGATGAACGAGAAGTACCGTCCCAGAACCGAGGTAAATAAGCTCAAGACAGAACTTAGAGGGTTACGAACCCAAGGATTTGATATTACCACGTACGAAAGACGATTCACAGAATTGTGCCTATTGTGTCCGGGAGCGTTCGAAGATGAGGAAGAGAAGATCGACGCGTTTGTGAAAGGATTACCGGAAAGAATCCAAGAAGATATAAGTTCACACAAGCCCGCCTCCATACAACAGGCATGTAGAATGGCTCACAAACTAGTGAACCAGATTGAGGAAAGAATTAAAGAACAGACGGCTGAAGAGGCCAATGTGAAGCAAGTCAAAAGAAAGTGGGAGGAAAACGGTGATAAGAATCACCAATACAACAACAACAGCAATTACAATAATAATCGCAACAATTATCCCAACAATCGCAACATCAATTGCAACTACAACAAACGGCCCAACAACAACAACAACAACAACAACAACAACAACAACAACAACTACAACAACAACAACAACAACAATAACAACAACAGCAACTACAACAATCATCCCAACAACAATAACAACCACAACAACAACAACAATCAGAAGCAGCTATGCCAAAGGTGTGAAAAGTATCACTCGGGGTTCTGCACCAAATTTTGCAACAAGTGTAAAAGAAATGGTCATAGCGCGGCGAAGTGTGAGGTCTACGGACCAGGAGTTAACAGAACGAAAGGAACAAATGGTGTCGGAACGAGTAATGGCGAATCAAGTAGTGTCGGAGCAAGTTATGCCAATGTAGTTTGTTATAAATGTGAAAAACCGGGCCACATTATTAGAAATTGCCCGAACCAGGAGAACACGAATGGACAAGGCCGCGGAAGAGTTTTCAATATTAATGCGGCAGAGGCACAGGAAGACCCGGAGCTTGTTACGGGTACGTTTCTTATTGACAATAAATCTGCTTACGTTTTATTTGATTCGGGTGCGGATAGAAGCTATATGAGTAGAGATTTTTGTGCTAAATTAAGTTGTCCATTGACGCCGTTGGATAGTAAATTTTTACTCGAATTAGCAAAAGGTAAATTAATTTCAGCAGATAATATATGCCGGAATCGAGAAATTAAACTGGGTAGCGAAATATTTAAGATTGATTTGATACCAGTAGAGTTAGGGAGTTTTGATGTAATAGTTGGCATGGACTGCTGAAGAAGGTCAAAGCAGAGATCGTATGTTATAAAAACGCAATTCGCATTGTACGAGAAGAAGGAGAACCCTTAATGGTGTACGGAGAAAAGGGCAACATGAAGCTACATCTTATTAGTAATTTGAAGGCACAAAAATTAATAAGAAAAGGTTGCTATGCTGTTCTAGCACACGTCGAGAAAGTACAAACTGAAGAAAAGAGCATCAATGATGTTCCCGTCGCAAAAGAATTTCCCGATGTATTTCCGAAAGAATTACCGTGACTACCTCCACATTGATCTGTTAAATTTCAAATAGATCTTGTACCAGGATCTGCACCAATAGCTCGTGCTCCTTATAGACTCGCACCCAGCGAGATGAAAGAACTGCAAAGCCAACTGCAAGAACTATTAGAACGCGGTTTCATTCGACCAAGCACATCACCATGGGGAGCTCCTATTTTGTTTGTCAAGAAGAAGGATAGTACATTTAGGTTGTGTATTGACTACAGAGAGTTGAACAAACTTACCATCAAAAACCGTTATCCACTGCCGAGAATTGACGACTTATTTGATCAACTACAAGGCTCGTCGGTTTATTCGAAGATCGATTTACGTTCTGGATATCATCAAATGCGAGTAAAGGAGGATGATATTCCAAAAACTGCTTTTAGGACGCGTTATGGTCATTACGAGTTTATGGTTATGCCGTTTGGATTGACTAACGCACCAGCTGTGTTTATGGACCTTATGAACCGAGTGTGTGGGCCATATCTTAACAAGTTTGTCATTGTTTTCATCGATGACATACTTATTTACTCAAAGAATGATTAAGAGCACGAAGAACATTTGAGAAAAGTGCTAGAAGTATTGAGGAAAGAAAAATTGTACGCTAAGTTTTCAAAGTGTGCATTTTGGTTGGAAGAAGTTCAATTCCTCGGTCACATAGTGAACAAAGAAGGTATCCAGGTGGACCCGGCAAAGATCGAAACCGTTAAAAAGTGGGAAACCCCAAAAACTCCGAAGCATATACGTCAATTTTTAGGATTGGCTGGTTACTACAGAAGATTCGTCCAAGATTTCTCCAAAATAGCAAAACCGTTGACTGCATTAACGCATAAAGGGAAGAAATTTGAATGGAAGGATGAACAAGAGAAGGCGTTTCAATTATTGAAGAAAAAGCTAACTACGGCACCTATATTGTCATTGCCTGAAGGGAATGATGATTTTGTGATTTATTGTGACGCATCAAAGCAAGGTCTTGGTTGTGTATTAATGCAACGGACGAAGGTGATTGCTTATGCGTCTAGACAATTGAAGATTCACGAGCAAAATTATACGACGCATGATTTGGAATTAGGCGCGGTTGTTATTACATTAAAGACTTGGAGGCACTACTTATATGGGGTCAAAAGTATTATATATACCGACCACAAAAGTCTTCAACACATATTTAATCAGAAACAACTGAATATGAGGCAGCGTAGGTAGATTGAATTGTTGAATGATTACGACTTTGAGATTCGTTACCACCCGGGGAAGGCAAATGTGGTAGCCGACGCCTTGAGCAGAAAGGACAGAGAACCCATTCGAGTAAAATCTAAGAATATAATGATTCACACTAACCTTACTACTCAAATAAAGGAGGCGCAACAAGGAGTTTTAAAAGAGGGAAATTTAAAGGATGAAATACCCAAAGGATCGGAGAAGCATCTTAATATTCGGGAAGACGGAACCCGGTATAGGGCTGAAAGAATTTGGGTACCAAAATTTGGAGATATGAGAGAAATGGTACTTAGAGAAGCTCATAAAACCAGATACTCAATACATCCTGGAACGGGGAAGATGTACAAGGATCTTAAGAAACATTTTTGGTGGCCAGGTATGAAAACCGATATTGCTAAATATGCAGGAGAATGTTTGACGTGTTCTAAGGTCAAAGCTGAACATCAGAAACCATCAGGTCTACTACAACAACCTGAAATCCCGGAATGGAAATGGGAAAACATTACCATGGATTTCATTACTAAATTGCCAAGGACTGCAAGTGGTTATGATACTATTTGGGTAATAGTTGATCGTCTCACTAAGTCAGCACACTTCCTGCCAATAAGAGAAGATGACAAGATGGAGAAGTTAGCACGACTGTATTTGAAGGAAGTCGTCTCCAGACATGGAATACCAATCTCTATTATCTCTGATAGGGATGGCAGATTTATTTCAAGATTCTGGCAGACATTACAGCAAGCATTGGGAACTCGTCTAGACATGAGTACTGCCTATCATCCACAAACTGATGGGCAGAGTGAAAGGATGATACAAACGCTTGAAGACATGCTACGAGCTTGTGTTATTGATTTCGGAAACAGTTGGGATCGACATCTACCGTTAGCAGAATTTTCCTACAACAACAGCTACCATTCAAGCATTGAGATGGCGCCGTTTGAAGCACTTTATGGTAGAAAGTGCAGGTCTCCGATTTGTTGGAGTGAAGTGGGGGATAGACAGATTACGGGTCCGGAGATAATACAAGAAACTACCGAGAAAATCATCCAAATTCAACAAAGATTGAAAACCGCCCAGAGTCGACAAAAGAGCTACGCGGACAGTAAAAGAAAAGATATAGAGTTTAAAATTAGAGAAATGGTCATGCTTAAGGTTTCACCTTGGAAAGGCGTTGTTCGATTTGGTAAACGGGGGAAACTAAATCCAAGGTACATTGGACCATTCAAGATTATAGATCGTGTCGGACCAGTAGCTTACCAACTGGAGCTACCTCAACAAATCGCGGCTGTACATAACACTTTCCACGTCTCAAGTTTGAAGAAATGTTTTGCTAAAGAAGATCTCACTATTCCGTTGGACGAAATCCAAATCAATGAAAAACTTCAATTCATTGAAGAACCCGTCGAAATAATGGATCGTGAGGTTAAGAGACTTAAACAAAATAAGATACCGATTGTTAAGGTTCGATGGAATGCTCGTAGAGGACCCGAGTTCACCTGGGAGCGTGAAGATCAGATGAAGAACAAATACCCGCATTTATTTCCAGAAGATACGTCAACACCTCCAACTGCTTAAAATTTCGGGACGAAATTTATTTAACGGGTAGGTACTGTAGTGACCCGAACTTTTCCATGTTTATATATATATATTAAATGAAATTGTTATTTACATGATTAAGTGTTTCCAATATGTTAAGCAATCAAACTTGTTAAGACTTGATTAATTGAAATAGGTTTCATATAGACAATTGACCACCCAAGTTGACCGGTGATTCACGAACGTTAAAACTTGTAAAAACTATACGATGACATATATATGGTTATATATATAGTTAACATGATTTTATTATAAGTATGTATCTCATTAGGTATTTTAACAATGAGTTATATACATAAAAATGAGACTATTAATTTAAGAAACTCGAAAACGATATATATAACGAGTATCGTTATAACAACGTCTTACTAGGTACATATGAATCATATTAAGATATTGATACACTTGGTTAATTATGTTAAATGATAAGTAAATATATTATTAAGTGTATTAACAATGAAATACATATGTAAAAATAAGACTACTAACTTAATGATTTCGAAACGAGACATATATGTAATGATTATCGTTGGAACGACATTTAACTGTATATATATCATACTAAGATATATTATATATCATAATATCATGATAATATAACAATTTAACATCTCATTTGTTATAATAAATAATGGGTTAACAACATTCAACAAGATCGTTAACCTAAAGGTTTCAAAACAACATTTACATGTAACGACTAACGATGACTTAACGACTCAGTTAAAATGTATATACATGTAGTGTTTTAATATGTATTCATACACTTTTGAAAGACTTCAAGACACTTATCAAAATACTTCTACTTAACAAAAATGCTTACAATTACATCCTCGTTCAGTTTCATCAACAATTCTAATCGTATGCACCCGTATTCGTACTCGTACAATACACAACTTTTAGATGTATGTACTATTGGTATATACACTCCAATGATCAGCTCTTAGCAGCCCATGTGAGTCACCTAACACATGTGGGAATCATCATTTGGCAACTAGCATGAAATATCTCATAAAATTATAAAAGTATGAGTAATCATTCATGACTTATTTACATGAAAACAAAATTACATATCCTTTATATCTAATCCATACACCAACGACCAAAAACACCTACAAACACTTTCATTCTTCAATTTTATTCATCTAATTGATCTCTCTCAGGTTCTATCTTCAAGTTCTAAGTGTTCTTCATAAATTCCAAAAGTTCTAGTTTCATAAAATCAATAATACTTCCAAGATTGCAAGTTTACTTCCAAGTTTTCTAAATCCATTCCAAGTAATCATCCAAGATCAAGAAACCTTTGTTACTTACAGTAGGTTATCTTTCTAATACAAGGTAATAATCATATTCAAACTTTAATTCAATTTCTATAACTATAACAATCTTATTTCGAGTGGAAATCTTACTTGAAATTGTTTTCGTGTCATGATTCTGCTTCAAGAACTTTCAAGCCATCCAAGGATCCTTTGAAGCTAGATCTATTTTTCTCATTTCCAGTAGGTTTATCCAAGGAACTTGAGGTAGTAATGATGTTCATAACATCATTCGATTCATACATATAAAGCTATCTTATTCGAAGGTTTAAACTTGTAATCACTAGAACATAGTTTAGTTAATTCTAAACTTGTTCGCAAATAAAAGTTAATCCTTCTAACTTGACTTTTAAAATCAACTAAACACATGTTCTTTATCTATATGATATGCTAACTTAATGATTTAAAACATGGAAACACGAAAAATACCGTAAAACCGGATTTACGCCGTCGTAGTAACACCGCGGGCTGTTTTGGGTTAGTTAATTAAAAATTATGATAAAATTTGGTTTAAAAGTTGTTATTCTGGGAAAATGATTTTTATTATGAACATGAAACTATATCCAAAAATTATGGTTAAAACTCAAAGTGGAAGTATGTTTTCTAAAATGGTCATCTAGACGTCGTTCTTTCGACTGAAATGACTACCTTTACAAAAACAACTTGTAACTTATTTTTCCGACTATAAACCTATACTTTTTCTGTTTAGATTCATAAAATATAGTTCAATATGAAATCATAGCAATTTGATTCACTCAAAACGGATTTAAAATGAAGAAGTTATGAGTAAAACAAGATTGGATAATTTTTCTCATTTTAGCTACGTGAAAATTGGTAACAAATCTATTCCAACCATAACTTAATCAACTTGTATTGTATATTATGTAATCTTGAGATACCATAGACACGTATACAATGTTTCGACCTATCATGTCGACACATCTATATATATTTCGGAACAACCATAGATACTCTATATGTGAATGTTGGAGTTAGCTATACAGGGTTGAGGTTGATTCCAAAATATATATAGTTTGAGTTGTGATCAATACTGAGATACGTATACACTGGGTCGTGGATTGATTCAAGATAATATTTATTGATTTATTTCTGTACATCTAACTGTGGACAACTAGTTGTATGTTACTAACGAGGACAGTGGACTTAATAAACTTAAAACATCAAAATATATTAAAAGTGTTGTAAATATATTTTGAACATACTTTGATATATATGTATATATTGTTATAGGTTCGTGAATCAACCAGTGGCCAAGTCTTACTTCCCGACGAAGTAAAAATCTGTGAAAGTGAGTTATAGTCCCACTTTTAAAATCTAATATTTTTGGGATGAGAATACATGCAGGTTTTATAAATGATTTACAAAATAGACACAAGTACGTGAAACTACATTCTATGGTTGAATTATCGAAATCGAATATGCCCCTTTTTATTAAGTCTGGTAATCTAAGAATTAGGGAACAGACACCCTAATTGACGCGAATCCTAAAGATAGATCTATTGGGCCTAACAAACCCCATCCAAAGTACCAGATGCTTTAGTACTTCGAAATTTATATCATATCCGAAGGGTGTCCCGGAATAATGGGGATATTCTTATATATGCATCTTGTTAATGTCGGTTACCAGGTGTTCACCATATGAATGATTTTTATCTCTATGTATGGGATGTGTATTGAAATATGAAATCTTGTGGTCTATTGTTACGATTTGATATATATAGGTTAAACCTATAACTCACCAACATTTTTGTTGACGTTTAAAGCATGTTTATTCTCAGGTGAATACTAAGAGCTTCCGCTGTTGCATACTAAAATAAGGACAAGATTTGGAGTCCATGTTTGTATGATATTGTGTAAAAACTGCATTCAAGAAACTGATTTCGATGTAACATATTTGTATTGTAAACCATTATGTAATGGTCGTGTGTAAATAGGATATTTTAGATTATCATTATTTGATAATCTACGTAAAGCTTTTTAAACCTTTATTTATGAAATAAAGGTTATGGTTTGTTTTAAAAATGAATGCAGTCTTTGAAAAACGTCTCATATAGAGGTCAAAACCTCGCAACGAAATCAATTAATATGGAACGTTTTTAATCAATAAGAACGGGACATTTCAAATTTCAAATGATTTTAAAATGTATTTTAATAAATAGCGAGACAATGATTTATAGAAGTAAATGACCAAAACACTCGAAAGTTTAAGATACACTTTAAGTGATATAATTTAGGGATAATTTAAGGCTATATTTTGACAAAGGTACGTGTCCCAAAATATAAATTACAAGTTTTCTCAGCGTACGAAGGGACACTCGAAAAACTGGAACCGGGACATAAGTCGAGTGACGACGTACGACTTATCAGAACAAAAATTTCAAGTCAACTATGCACGAGAATATAATATAATATATAATTAATTAATATAAATTATATATATTATATATTAATAAATAAATATGTCGACAAACAAGAAAACAAAAGTTTGTGAACTGGATCAGAGGGCCATGCGATCGCATGGCCTTGAAGCACAAATACCATGCGATCGCATGGGGTACTTTTTCAGGCCAAGTCTTTATAAAGTGATCGAATTTAGTTTTTGTGATATATATTTCTTTCATCTTACACTCCGTATAACTTATTTATATTATTATTATTATTATTATTATTATTATTATTATTCTTATTATTATTATTATTATTATTATTATTATTATTATTATTATTATTATTATTATTATTATTATTATTATTATTATTATTATTATTATTAAGATTAATATTATTATTAATCTTATTATTATTAGTATTATTAATATTAATTAGTATTATACATAAAATACTACGACGAGATTATGAGCGTGTCACTTTCAAAATGGTTTTCAAGTGGGATAGAGCTAAGGAAATTATGGGTTATTGCCAAGGAGGTTATGGGTAATGTTTGGGGGTATATTTGTAAATCAAACCTAGTGTTTATCATCTCCGTTACGTCTACGTACTTTCCTAAAATATTGAATCTCAATACTGATACGTAAGCACTCATAATTTATCTTTTATATATTAATTGTGTATCCATGTCTAGTGCTCGAGTATATATATTTACACATGCTTGTATGCTAAATTTCGTCGCTAAATAGTTTATAATGAATCACGAATTAAATACATATATTACTGGTAAACGGTATATGATATACATGTTTTTGGAAAGCTGGCGAAAAATCAATGACTTTTCATTTAGATATCGAATAGTTTCAATGAACGGATTAAAAGATATGATCAACTGAATTATGATTGATGATAATTGAAATTGCTTTTGAATCTGCAATTAAGATTTAAACAACTTGTTTACAAGATTGATAAAATGGATTTTTAAATATAACCAGCCGAGTAAATGAATCCTTATATAAGGTACGTCTCGTTTGTTGAACTATTGTCAAAATTGACTTTTTGAAACAACTTTGGATAACTTTTGTATGTCGATATCGAGCATTAGGATTATGATACACTATGACCTGACCTAGCTTGATAGACATTTATTGACCAACATATGTTCTCTAGATTGAGATCTACGATTATTTGATATTTCGAGTTTCAGTCACATTTTGGTGAACGACTTTATATGCTGCTGAGGTGAGTTTCATTGCTCCCTTTTTAATTGTTTTTGCAATATATTTTTGGGCTGAGAATGCATGCAATTTATTTTAAATGTAATGGATACAAGTACATACTTAATTCTACACTGAGTTTAAACCGAAAATCCCTTAGCTTTGGTAACTAGTAACTGCCAGTACATAGGATGTGGACTGGTGGGCGCGAATAACAGTATATGGATCCATAGGGCTTGACATCCCCATCCGAGCTAGAGCGCTAGCCTTTTAACGGACGTGTGTTATTTGAGTTTAGGACACGTTGGTTTACGTGTATTAAAACGAATGGGGTATTTATCATTATAACGTTAAAGTTTAGTTACCAGGGTGCTCTGTTATGTAGAATCTATTGATAAACGTTTCTGGATGAAACAACTGAAATCTTGTGATCCACTTTTATATACAGATTATGCGAAACACTAAAACTATGAACTCACCAAACTTTGTGTTAACACTTGTTAGCATGTTTATTCTCAGGTTCCCTAGAAGTCTTCCACTGTTTGCTTATATGCTAGACAAGCTATGTGCATGGTCTTACATGACATATTTTTCAAGGAAACGTTGCATTCACCAAATCATCACTATGTATCTTATTTTGACTGCATTGTCAACGGAAGTACTATTGTAAACTATTATTTACGGTGATTGTATATATGTAGAAATCCTCAGATGTCGAAAACCTTTGATTTAAATATTCATTTATGATGTGCCTTTCCAAAAGAATGCAATGTTTACAAAGCGTATCATATAGAGGTCAAATACCTCGCAATGAAATCAATGAATGACGTATTGTCCATATGGATTTGGAGCGATCGTCACAGTTGGTATCAGAGCGTTGGTCCCAGTGAACCAGGTCTTGCATGAGTGTGTCTAACTGATAGTTGTTAGGATGCATTAGTAAGTCTGGACTTCGACCGTGTCTGCATGTCAAAAGTTTTGCTTATCATTTTTTGTCAGAAATTACCTACTTATCATTCCTAGTCTAGACACATTTTACTACATTGATTGCATGAATAGTGTATAGACAAAGTTCATATCTTAGCGTATCTATTACTGTAAACTTTTCCTGACATCTTCCGAAAATTTCTCCGTGATTTATGGAATTTGGTATTATATATACATATGTAAATTATGTATTGAAGAATACCAAACTAAATTCTATAATCTAATTCATATCAAAAATCATCTCCCTAATTATACAAGATGGATCCCGTATCTAGTTCAAATTCTTTAAACTCTGACAGCTATTCCGATATGGATATTCACCTGAATTCCGAAGACAGTGTAACCGGAATGGATCAACCAATTAGCCATCATCTATTCTGGATGAATTGGGGATGGGTTCGTAATTTACTTAATCATTGGAGACAAGAAGAAGGTGATCCCTTCCATCCACCACATTCACCTCTTGGCGAAGAACCTGAAGCACTTACCGGCGAACCCGTTCGTAACACCATTTTCACCCTCATTTCCAGAACAGCTCGCAATGACTATGTAATATCCAATATTGTAAATCTTATTCATCCGCTTGTTCGAACCGCCAATCATCCCAGTTAATAGAAGAAGTCAACAAGCTTCGTGCTCGGGTAGTGGCTTTGGAGAATATGGTGCAAGGATTACAAACACCAGCAGTAGCACCAGCAGCATAAACAGTACCACCGATAACAACACCAACAGTACCATTACCACCACCAACAATAACATCCCCATCACACACCTCAACATCACAATCTATACCTCGGATATCAACATCATACGCACCATAGGTACCAAGGAGTACCAACAACAATAACCGATGAAGTATTGATTCATAATTTCATTGGAGAAATATTCTGCGGCGATTATGTAATCTCTAAAGTCTTAGAGATAATCTATTCCAGCCATAACCGTAAATCAGATGAGTGGACCGAAATGATAGAAGGAAGAGTAGAAACCCTGACAGGAATAGTGCACGATTTACAAGCTAGACTTGTTTTACCGGCAGCATCAACAGTATCGTCTGTATCACCAACACCGGCAAAACCTGTAGCACTACAAGTTCCGCCAATTTCATAATCACCAACATCATCACAAATCAACAACGCGTATATTGTATCAACGAGTTATGAAGTATTAACTCATTTTCCTTGAAGAAATTATATGTATATTATATATATATATATGTGAAATTTGAAAACAAAATAAATCTTTTCGTACTAAGCTATTACATGTGAATCATAACTGGTAGGTACTACTCGGTTAGTTCATGTTACTAATATGCTATACATCCTTCGTTAATAACTTAACAATCGTTAACTACAATCTCTGTTTCAACTCAATGAATTCCATTTCCTAATAAACCAAGTGTATTATTCAATTACATAATTGATTTTACATTTTCATTTTCGATGTACTCGAAACTTTCCAGAAAACATCATCTGTGCCTTGTAAGGTTTACAAAAATTCCACGAGCATCAACATCCTTCACCGAGGAATATTAATAAGAATAAATAATGAAGTATTAATTTCATTAGTGAAATACTCCGCGAAGATTAGGTAATCTCTAATGTTTTGGAGATTATTCATTTCTAATTCAAGCCAAAAATCAAATGAGCTTAATATGATATTAACTCATTAAATCTGTATTACATCTGAAGAAAATATACATACAGATATTTTCATAAAGACTGTAACGAAAATTCTTTGTACAAAATATTAATTGTGAATTTTTTTTTAACGGGTAGGTAATACCCGGGAAATATTTAAGTTTGCAATTAATATGTTACACTGTACATTCTTCAACTTTGATTCAAAAATTATTAACAATGCTCACAACGATATACAATCATTTTCATACAAATTCAATTACATATTCTGATATTGACGGATCAGAATCCAAGTCATAACTCTGAACCGGTGACATCATTCTTAGATCTCTACATTTTTCAAAGCTATACTTTGACTTTAAATCTGTGCAAGATCCATTAGCATTGTTTTTACCGAAAATAACCTTGCAATTCCTTTTCAAAGTATCCAGTATTATCAACCGTTCAACCAGTCAACGATGACCTTTCAGACTTGTAACTTTGGCATATACGTTTTTGTTACTGGGGAACCTTTCATGTTCCACCACATTAATAGTAAATGTACTAGCAAATTCATTAATCTGTGACTTAAAGTCTCTCCGAAAAACCATTATAATTGTTCATTGAAACCCTATCATGTACTCATCCACATCTTGTAACAGTAATTACCATACCAACTACCGGGAATTAGCAATCAGTATTTTGAATTTTACAGCAATTCTACGCCAACAGTTATATATATATATACATATAATGTCTATCTCCTAGACTTACTTACTTCGAATGTGAAGTTTCTAAAAAACACCTTAAACTGCTAACTAGTTCTCGAAATTTTAAAAAGTACTGATGAAGCAGCAAAAACTGTAAATGACCTTAACAGTAAAAAGTTTGATGATAAAGAATAGTGTGTTGGCAAATCTCAGAAAAAGAAAAAGTTTGGAACTGGAAAACGGATTAAGCAAAGTATGAAGGAGGCTGTGGATAAATCACAAAGACGAAACCTGCCTTCCAAGAATCCAAATGATTCAGTATTTGCTGAAGCCATTAACGAATACCTTGCTTCCGAATCTAAACCCTTGCGGACAATATTCTTCATCATCCTCTGATATTAGAAATTCTAAGACATTATCATATCTTTCATTATAAATATCTTCGATATTTCTGAAGATATCTTCATAACTATTATCATCCGAAATTATTTATCTCTTCACGCTATCTGTGTTACATCATAAAAGAAACTATTTTAGTTTCTAATTTCTGAAAATTTCGAAAAATGGATGTTTTTGAAGTAGTGTTGGGAATTGAATCATGAGTTAGTATAATATAATGACATTTGATCAACGTGATTATATTACAGTAAGTCATGCTGAGTTTCTAATGGAACGTGATAAAGGTTCACAGATCATACCCTCATCATGAACCATGTTACATAACTCTTTCATTCTATTTAACCTTTAAACATATCAAGAAAATATTTTTCTTGATGATTCGGTCTTTTTCGAGGTATTCTGGTAATTTGACAAGACAGATTGTGCCATTACTGTTTCTTTCTTTGAATATTAATTATGTTCATTCTGAAATTCATACCTACGAATTCTGGACCATTATTCGCTTGACTTAAAGTCGGGAAGAGAAAATGAAAGTATGAAGCTCCGAAATTTAATGAAAAATATAAAGCCCGAAAACAACTCCGAAATTACGAACCGTGTATATCAATGCGTATAGCAATATAAAGACACGGGAGAATGAAAAACAATATAACCCCAAGGTAATAGTAGAAGAAAATAACCTCCTCTGGTGGCAGATGAAAAAGAAGAATGAATGATATGATAGCCAAGAAAATATCAAGAATCAGAACTGGATGAAGCATTTTCACAAATCTTTTGTAAGTATGAAATAAGGAAGAAGATTATAGGAGTGGTGAAAATAAATGAAACGGAAGAGGTCAATTTATAGCAAAATATCAGACATAACAATCGAGGCAGATTACGCATTTAATCAAAGGAAATCTTAATTTCCTTAAATTTCGAAGAATCAAATCTTATTTAGATTATGAAGATTTTCTATTTCTTAAATTCCGAAAATCAATCGTTACTACGTCAAGAGATAAGACACATCTCTATTCTCCATTACGATAACTTCCCTCATACGCTTCGAGTAATTAGATTGTTTTATCCATATTATTCAACGGTGATAAAAATTCTATTTATCAACTCATATTCGTCATGAAAACATTTTTATTATTAGCCGTGACGACCTCACTCAAATTTCGGGACGAAATTTCTTTAACGGGGAGGTACTGTGATGACCCGGAAATTTCTGATCAAATTTAAACTTAATCTTTAACGTTTCCGACACGATAAGCAAAGTCTATGAAATTGAATCTCAAAATCTTGAACTATTCAATTACCCCTCGATTGTTCTTAAAGATTCGCGAACAATTATATGTAAATAGATACATATACTATAACTTGAAAACGTAACAAAGTGTTAAGTAAACGATACTGTGCATTAAACATATTGGTTTGATTATCTGATTGATATATTTAACTATGAAGTTAAAAGATTATGCTAAACGATTGAATTAAAATATATTTACTGAGTCCCTTAAGGATTATGATATTATTACAGGTCTCTGTTGTAAGGTCCACGTTGATTTGGGAAATCATTCATGTTTAACGGTATTCGGAATTAATGGTAAAGTGTTTGTTTAAATAACGTAATTTGGACACATACAATAATAAGGAATATTAACTGTTAGAATTGAATCTATGAACAACTTGCAACGTATATTTAGAACGTGTTTAAGTATATTGAATATATATTTATGAATATATAGCTTCAGGTTATTTGAAAACAATAATAACATTCAGTTATTGATTCAATTGATATTTAGTTATGTTAATTAGAACATTTGAGAAATAAACTATGACACATAAATGAATTACATGAATTTAAGTTTAAATGTATAAACAATATGCGATATAACAATTTCAAATGATTTTAAAATGTATTTTAATAAATAGCGATACAATGATTTATAGAAGTAAATGACCAAAACACTCGAAAGTTTAAGATACACTTTGAGTGATATAATTTAGGGATAATTTAAGGCTATATTTTGACAAAGGTACGTGTCTCAAAATATAAATTACAAGTTTTCTCAGCGTACGAAGGGACACTCGAAAAACCGGAACCGGGACATAAGTCGAGTGACGACGTACGACTTATCGGAACAAAAATTTCAAGTCAACTATGCACGAGAATATAATATAATATATAATTAATTAATATAAATTATATATATTATATATTAATAAATAAATATGTCGACAAACAAGAAAACAAAAGTTTGTGAGCTGGATCAGAGGGCCATGCGATCGCATGGCCTTGAAGCACAAATACCATGCGATCGCATGGGGTACTTTTTTAGGCCAAGTCTTTATAAAGCGATCGAATTCAGTTTTTGTGATATATATTTCTTTCATCTTACACTCCGTATGACTTATTTATATTATTATTATTATTATTATTATTATTATTATTATTATTATTATTATTATTATTATTATTATTATTATTATTATTATTAAGATTAATATTATTATTAATCTTATTATTATTAGTATTATTAATATTAATTAGTATTATACATAAAATACTACGACGAGATTATGAGCGTGTCACTTTCAAAATGGTTTTCAAGCGGGATAGAGCTAAGGAAATTATGGGTTATTGCCAAGGAGGTTATGGGTAATGTTCGGGGGTATATTTGTGAATCAAACCTAGTGTTTATCATCTCCGTTACGTCTACGTACTTTCCTACAATATTGAATCTCAATACTGATACGTAAGCACTCATAATTTATCTTTTATATATTAATTGTGTATCCATGTCTAGTGCTCGAGTATATATATTTACATATACTTGTATGCTAAATTTCGTCGCTAAACAGTTTATAATGAATCACGAATTAAATACATATATTACTGGTAAAAGGTATATGATATACATGTTTTTGGAAAGCTGGCAAAAAATCAATGACTTTTCATTTAGATATCGAATAGTTTCGATGAACAGATTAAAAGATATGATCAACTGAATTATGATTGATGATAATTGAAATTGCTTTTGAATCTGCAATTAAGATTTAAACAACTTGTTTACAAGATTGATAAAATGGATTTTTAAATATTACCAGCCGAGTAAATGAATCCTTATATAAGGTACGTCTCGTTTGTTGAACTATTATCAAAATTGACTTTTTGAAACAACTTTGGATAACTTTTGTATGTCGATATCGAGCATTAGGATTATGATACACTATGACCTGACCTAGCTTGATAGACATTTATTGACCAACATATGTTCTCTAGGTTGAGATCTACGATTATTTGATATTCCGAGTTTCAGTCACATTTTGGTGAACGACTTTATATGCTGCTGAGGTGAGTTTCATTGCTCCCTTTTTAATTGCTTTTGCAATATATTTTTGGGCTGAGAATACATGCAATTTATTTTAAACGCAATGGATACAAGTACGTACTTAATTCTACACTGAGTTTAAACCGAAAATCCCTTAGCTTTGGTAACTAGTAACTGCCAGTACATAGGATGTGGACTGGTGGGTGCGAATAACAGTATATGGATCCATAGGGCTTGACATCCCCGTCCGAGCTAGAGCGCTAGCCTTTTAACGGACGTGTGTTATTTGAGTTTAGGACACGTTGGTTTGCGTGTATTAAAACGAATGGGGTATTTATCATTATAACGTTAAAGTTTAGTTACCAGGGTGCTCTGTTATGTAGAATCTATTGATAAATGTTTCTGGATGAAACAACTGAAATCTTGTAATCCACTTTTATATACAGATTATGCGAAACACTAAAACTATGAACTCACCAACCTTTGTGTTGACACTTGTTAGCATGTTTATTCTCAGGTTCCCTAGAAGTCTTCCGCTGTTTGCTTATATGCTAGACAAGTTATGTGCATGGAGTCTTACATGACATATTTTTCAAGGAAACGTTGCATTTACCAAATCATCACTATGTATCTTATTTTGACTGCATTGTCAACGGAAGTACTATTGTAAACTATTATTTACGGTGATTGTCTATATGTAGAAATCATCAGATGTCGAAAACCTTTGATTTAAATATTCATTTATGGTGTGCCTTTCCAAAAGAATGCAATGTTTACAAAACGTATCATATAGAGGTCAAATACCTCGCAATGAAATCAATGAATGACGTATTGTCCATATGAATTTGGAGCGATCGTCACAGGTCTACTTTACAAAACACAAAAAATATGGTTCACGAGCTTGAAATAGCTCATTAATTGAATCTTCAATTTTTCAGGATAACTGATTATCTATCTTATTTTCAGGGTAATTGATCTTGCTGACGATATCTTTAAGTTTTCGATGATCCACCATTTGTTGCAAGATCTTATCAGCGTTGTTGACCGCATTCACTTTGTTCCTCGGTTCCCCAGTAGCCTCGATAGATAGATGACGAAAATAACAACTCAGGTAACCGTCCATCTTACTCCACTTGTCTATCATATGTGTACTCTTATTGGTTCCAGTTTCACCACATGGTAAGTGTTCACGGAAAGAGTAAAGTAGTACATACTTAAATTTAGTTAAAATTATAAAATTACAAATACACTGTTGGTGGTATGATGGTAATAAGTATGTCGTAACAGTAGAATCTTTTGACACTAGAATGAATTCTTATGGGTGTATTATATATACAATAACATCCATCAAGTACAACAGGTGACTCTTAACCATGGGGGAGTGGGATAACGTCTATCTAAGTCCATTTTTATAGAATTCTCCTCCAACCGCTTTAATTTGCAGGGCATGTAGCGGTGGATAACTGCTTGGATAACAAACCTTGAACTGGTGTGCTTCGTTATCAGTACACGTAGCAATGATAATGATACGTCTTCCCGCAATCCCAATCATAATGCTCAGAGTACTCGCATTCATATACTATAACAGAAGCATCCCATATTGGTCGGAAGCAGCTTCACAAAATTTGTGTTTTTAAACAAACCATGTCGTTGAATAAAAATTCAACGGAATGGTTTGTTTATAAACACAGGTTTTGTGGGGGCGCTTCCGACCAATATTGGGTGTTTCTATTATAATATTTGACGAAGAGTACTTAGCAATATGATTGGGATTGTGGAAAGATGCTTCTTTACCATTATTACGTGACTGCCAACGAAGCACACCAGTTCAAGGTTTGTTATTAAAGTAGTTATCCACTTCTACATGACCTCGTAATAAAGCAGTAGGAGGAGATTTCTATAATATAGACTTAGATAAATGTTATCTCACTCTCCCCTGGTTATGAGTCATACGATGACCTGATGGCTATTGTTGTCCCATAAAAATTCATTTGAGTGTCAAAAGATTCCACCGTTGCGATGTACTTATTACCATCATATCCACCAACAATGTATTTGTTAATTTCCACTGTTGCAATGAACGGAAGACTAGCGAAACATTGTGTTTTGGTGCGTATTTTGAAAATGTTTGGTGCGTGTGAGGTTTGAAACTGAAATGGACGCCGCATCACGCACCATGCGTGTCTCTGGTTGGTTAGTGCGTGTATACCATACCAAATGCTTTTTTGCCTCAGCATCACGCACAAATCATAACACACGGAGCGTTTTGGTCTACTATTTACAAGATAACCTCGATAACACTTGCATGTTTTCCTAGGTTCTTGGTGACCACATCACACACCAAGTTATACGCATCATGCGTGGTGCGTGTTCAAGGGGCATTATTGCAATATTCAAAATTTGAAGGAAAATTGTCAAACACATTCGCAAATGGAGGCATTTTAACCAATTTCCCCTCTTTTAATTGTCATATCAATCAATAGTGATTTATGATACGTTCTTTGGGTAGTTTTTGCTTTGTGGCCTTCACATTGTTATAATGCTACCGCCATTACAAAATATCTTTAGCTAATAAGACCATTCCCATCTGACGAAGAAGTTGGACTAGTACTCAGAAGTAAGCCCCGACTAACCATAAATTCAAGTGTAGAACTCATTCTCAAAAATCTAGCTTAAAGAAGAAACGAACAACTAGATATGTAAGTCATCACCCAATCTCATATTTGGGCGACGTGGGATCGTAATAATAGCTTTATACATGAACATATAAATTGTACTTCTAGTCCTCATACAATCTCTTTTCATAGCTTAAGCCTCCACACGTTCCAATTGAAATTCGATGATTTCAGGGTTAGTAAAAGCATATATGCATTTGGAGGCTTTATGTTTTAGAAACATGCTTGTGAATAAAATTGCTAAGATGGATTCGATGACTATTTCGAGCCTTTAAATATTTGTGGGAAGTTGGGAGATGTTACAAAAGTGAGAGAAATTCACAGAGAAGTAATGAAGGATGAAAATTTTGTAACGATATTTTGCTATTGGTAGTTCGCTGATTGATTTGTATTCAAGGGGCGGGTGCTTGTGTGATGATGTAAATGTTTTTTTGGCATGAAAGATATTAATTCGGTGACATGGACGAAGATGATATCATGCTACGAGGTCCAATGTAATGGAGAAGAAGCTTTGAATTTATTTAAGACAATGAAAGACCAGGGATTTAAACTGAATAGTGTTACACTAACAACGATCCTTGCCAGTTGTAGCCATTCGGGCCATTTAGATCAAAGAAAAATAATTTTCTAATAAAAAAGATCATAAACATAATATGGTTTTAAACCAAGTTTAGAGTATTAGGCTAGTGTAGTAGATCTTTTGAGTCGTTTTGAGTGCTTTGAGGAAGCATTAAGGTCGATAAATGTTATGAAAATGGTCTCATCGGCTAGTGTACATGGTACACTTTTTGCTGGTTTGTTGGTGCAGAGGAATGTCGAGGTTGGTGAAATGACAACTCATCGTCTTTCTAAATTGGAACGAAATAACGCTTTACATTGCTCTATTGCGCTATGTCACATATATGATTCTCAAGACATTTGGAGCAGAGGCGGATCCAGTGTATAAGGGAGGGGGGCGCCCGCCCTCGGTGGATTTCGAAATTTTAGTGCAAATTTTTTTCGGTTTATCGATTTTGCCCCCGGTGGATTTTTTTTTTTTGCCCCAAACCCTTCATATTTTGCCCCAAAACCTCCGTATTTTGCCCCAAAACATTCGTATTTTGCTCAAAAAACTCTATATTTTGCACACAAAAAAAATTCCTACGTTTTAGAAACAATTTCGCCCCCGGTGGAAATTTTTCCTGGATCCGCCACTGATTTGGAGGGGATGCTTCGAAGGTTAAAATGAAATTGATAATGTCGAGATTGGGTAAAACTCCATGTTATAGTTGTATTTTTATTGGGAAAGATTGTATACTTTTTATTGATGGGACATTCAATTTTTTCCTTGGTCAGAGGACTACTGAAAAAATTGAAGGGATTTTTAGAACACTTTCTTTAGTTCTTTCTGAAAAATACGTTGTTAGTTTAACAATGAAGGAACAGAAACATATTATAGCAGAGCATCTTTAATTGCGTATAAATGGTGGTGAAGAAGTAAACAAACATAGAAAATTGGATATTGGCTTGCACTTGATAACGTCACTTGTGATAATCTCCTGAAATCAAAAAGCATCTTAATAAACACCTAAACACACCTAAACACTGAAATAGGTGGAAACCCCGTTCACAGAGACTGAGAAAAAACCGAAATCCAATTCTGTAAAAAAGGTTTCCGAATAAGATGACTGCAATAAAGACACATAGCTCCACCTGAAACTTCAAGAGGTTGAAAACATAAGGCCGTCGAATGTATGACATCATATATATCATCAATTTACTAAAATGTTTATTTTTTTCATTAAAGATGAAAGAACCCGTCAAAGAACCAAAAAAAGATCGCTTGCATCTAGAAAGCGAATAAAAACCATGGATAACCAACATAACTAGCACGTGACTAGCTATCTAGAAGCGAGCCAAAAGAAAAGGGGGCAAACCTCAAAACTAACACCTAAACAAACATAACCACAAGGCCAAAAACAGAAGCCATAACAATAGACAAATAAATACGAATACAAGAGACCAACAGAATCAAACTACAAGCAACATAGCCACTCAACTAACACCGAGCTTCTTCGTCGCCAAAGAAGATTTTCTCCTCTTCGTCCCTGGTTTGATAAGTTTCCCCTGAACTTGTTTGAAACGATCCGATTTACCTATTCTTAGCAAAATGTATAAATCTCAGGGGAGCGGTGAGGACCCAATTTTGAAGACATGATCACCAAAGTTGGACAACCCCGAATTTAAACCCACCGCAAGATCTACATCAAGAAGCTGTTGGGCCACATTTCCATCTCAAGGTCTTAATCCTTATCATGCAATCGGAAGAACCCGTCACCTTTTCCTTTGCTTTTTCTATGACTTAGTCACACCCCCAAACGCTTTATTGATAACACGAATTGAAGGATTCTTCAAGAACGCCTTGTGCTAACGAACGTTCTCCCACACCACCAAACAACAATTCTTGCAACTCTTCCCGATACACGGGAAACATTTTGACCCACTAACCAAATCAATAACTGCCTCGCACGGTTTAGAATTAGCTCGGAGACTATTATCTGTCAACTCACAAAAAATAAAGAATCAACATCAACCGTAGACTGTTCAAACTCCTCATTCTTCCCATTAGACGGAGCAAGACTACAATCCTCCTCAACAGTGTGACAATCCATGCTGCTATCAACCTTCCGGAAATCCTCACGTGCGATTTGTATAGATTTTGATTGATTATTATACACCGCAAAACAATAGCAAGAGCTTCCTTACCCAAAACACCGTCACCCAAATCAACTTTAACATCGATCTGCATTTCATCACCCATTAACACTGCACGATTTGAAGCTGTAACCAGATCCACAGAAATGCCATTTGAAATCACCCGATCAACCGAAGAAGTATATCCTACCTCATTAACCTAGATTGTGATGTTAGACTTACCAGAATCTTCCAAATCAACCTCAATCATTGTTAAGAAAAGCGACACCGAATTATAGCAAACCGCTAGTAATAATTGAAATAGCAACAATAAAGAGACATCGAGATTTAACGTGGAAAACCCCAATAGGGTAAAAACCACGGGCCAGGAAAGAAACGTTTCACTAATAAGAATAATAGGAATTACACTAATCTTTATATCTCTTGTAATTAGGAGACTAAACACTCAAACTCTCTATTAACTCTTTTAGTACATAAGATTGAAGAAGTATTTTGGGATGAGAAAATGAGCATAAGTTAGAGCTCTATTTATACTACTCAAAAATGGGGGTTGGTGAGTATGAAGATGAAAGCCTTCATTTGAATAGTGTGGCCTCAAAATAAATGTGTTAATTGACCACATCAACTCTACCATCCAAGTTTAATATTCAACAATCTCCCACTTGAAGATTCAATTGAAGCTCAATCAATCTTCACACAATAATCCTTCCTTGCCAATGATGTTGATTACGTCTCTGCTAGGCCGCATGAGGAACGGCACCAAATAAACTTGTCACGATTGATTGATTTTGTTAGAAAATCAGCCACATTTGTATCAGTATGAATTTTCTGCATATCCACGGTTCCTTCTTCCACTTTCTCACGAACGAAGTGATATTGAACTCGTATATGCTTTGTCTTTGAATGAAATGCCGGATTCCTTGCAAGATGCAAGACACTCTGGTTGTCACAAAATAGAGTGATATTCTTTTGTTTGTGTCCGAGTTCCTCCAACAACATCTTCAACCATACTGCCTCTTTAGTAGCTTGAGTAGCTGCTACATATTTTGCCTCTGTTGTTGACGTCGCCACAACTGACTGCAGTTTTGAAACCCAGCTTACTATTTCACCACAAAGTGTGAAAACATATGCAGTGGTAGATTTACTTTTATCGATATCACCTGCATAATCTGAATCAACATACCCTTTGACAATAAATTTCGGTTCCCCATAACATAATGCAACATCTAAGGTTCCCTTGATGTATTTAAGGATCCTCTTTACCGCATTCCAATGCTCTTTACCAGGATTCGCCATGTACCGACTAACTACTCCCACTGCATGTGCAATGTCTGGTCTTGTACATATCATTGCGAACATTAAACTTCCCACTGCTGATGCATACGGTACGCGAGACATCTCCTTCCTCTCGTATTCACTGCTAGGACACATAACGGAGGATAACTTGAGATTAGTAGGAAGTGGGGTTGAGATTGGCTTACTATCTTGCATATTGAAGGCTGCAAGACTTACTTCAAATAATTCTTTTGAGAAAGCCAAATCTTCCTATTATCTCTGTCTCGGTGAATTTGCATCCCTAGAATCTTGTTTGCGGCACCCAAGTCTTTCATTTCAAACTCCCTAGCCAATTGAGCCTTCAGCTTATTAATACGATCTTTGTTGGGGCCTGCAACCAACATGTCGTCTACATATAACAGCAAAATGACAAAATAATTGTCCCCAAACCTCTTGAAATATGCACAAGGGTCTGCATAAAGTCTGTTATATTCAAGGCTCATTATGAAAGAATCAAATCTCTTATACCAGCATCTCGGCGCCTGTTTGAGACCATACAGAGATTTCTTTAACCTGCAAACCAAGTTCTTTTTTTCTTGTAGTTCAAAACCTTCTGGTTGAAGCATATAAATTTCTTCTTCAAGATTTCCATGAAGAAATACAGTTTTCACATCTAGCTGCTCTAGATGCAAATCAAATGTAGCACACATCGCTAGAATTACTCGAATTGTTGTAAGTCGAACCGCATGAGAAAATATTTCATTAAAGTCCGTACCTTCTTTCTGAGCATATCCTTTAACCACCAGTCTTGCACGATACCCATTTATTTCCAATAGGTTTTCTACCTTTCGGCAATGGCACAAGTTCCCATGTTTTATTTTTATGAAGAGCTTCAATTTCTTCCTGCATAGCTGTCATCCACTGAGATGCATTTGAATGATTCAGTGCCTCGCGAAGAGTTGTTGGTTCTCCTTCCTCTGTTAGAAGACAATATGCAACATTGCTTCCCATAATATAATCCGAGTGCCACCCTGAACGTTTCCTTTCCTGATTAGAAATACGAGTCGCTGGAGCTTCATCAACGACTACTTGATATTCATCATGCTCTGGTACTGCTTCAGAAGAATCTTTATGAAATTCATTACCCACCTGTATCGGTATAGTTTCTTTTGAAGTGCTTACATCTTCAAGATCTTTGTCTTCTGTAAAGACAACATCTCTGCTGATGACTACTTTGTAGGCAGTGGGGTCCCACAAGCGATACCCCTTAACTCCATCAGCATACCCAAGAACAAACACTTTCTGGACTTCGAATTCAACTTTGTCGTTTCTTGAGAATTGTACATTGCGTACACAGGACTTCCAAATACATGAAGGTCAGAATAATCAACTGGTTTTCCAGTCCACATTTCCATCGGCGATTTCAACTCAATTGCAGTTGATGGTGACCGATTTATCACGTAACAGGCAGTACTTACTGCTTCTGCCTAGAATGATTTTCCCAAGCTTTCAGTTGCCAACATCGCCCTTGTTCTATCTAACAAGGTTCTATTCATCCGCTCTGCCACTCCGTTTTGTTGAGGAGTGTATGCTGTTGTGAACTGCCTTTTGATACCTTCTTGTTTGCAAAACTTATCAAATTCATCACCAGTGTATTCTCCTCCATTATCTGTCCTCAAACACTTGATCTTTTTACCAGATTCAAGTTCAACCCGCGCTTTGTAAACTTTGAAAACTTCAAACACATCTGCTTTCCTCTTGATTGGGTACACCCAACATCTCCTAGTGTAGTCATCAATAAATGATACAAAATACTTTGCTCCTCCTAGGGATTGAACTGGTGCTTGCCACACATCAGAGTGAACTAATTCTAGAATCAATTTACTTCTAGAATTTGATGTGTTAAACTTCAGGTGATGCTGCTTGCTGATTACACAATGCTCACAGAAAGGTAGTGATACCTTTGTAAGACCAGGAATAAGATTTCTTTCAACAAGAATCTTCATACCTTATTCAGACATGTGTCCAAGCTTTTGATGCCATGTCATAGCAACTTTATCACTTGAACTATTCGAAGCAACATATGCTTCCGATTCCTGTACCGTCTCGCCTTTCAGAATGTATAAATTAGCACCCACCTTTTCTCCTTTCATAAGTACAACCGCGCCTTTCTTGATTATCATGATCTTCTCATGTATCACCATCTTACAACCAAGATCATCCAATTGTCCTAAAGACAATAAGTTCTTCTTCAAACCCTCCACGTGTCGTACACCTTGAATAGTACGAACTGAACCATCGTGCATCTTCAGAATGATATCTCCAATTTCAATGATCTTTAGTTCATGATCATTGCAACTGTATACAGATCCTCCTGAGATACGTTCATATTGTTTGAACCATTCTCTTCTAGGGGTCATGTGAAAAGTAGCTCCCGAATCAAATAACCAGACATCAACAAATGTCTTTCTGCCTTCATTTGCTACTACTGCTTCACTAATCAAAGCAGTCCCATCTTCTGAAATGCTTGCGATATTTCCTTGAGGATTAGAGTTATTTAAACTCTGACAATCCATCTTCAGATGACCTTTCTTGCCACAATTGTAGCATGTATAGGTCTTCTTCTTTTTAGACTTCGGTTTAAAATGATTGTGACTCCCACCTAGGCCACGTTCTGTTGATCTCCCTCCTGACACCACTAAGGCCTCCACTTGTCGTGAACCGGCCTATTTGTCCTCCTTGTTATTGCGCCGATTTTCTTCTTCTAGAATAGCAGCCGCAACTTCGTCATTGACTAGATACTCCAAGAGAACATTATTGGTTAAGTTAATAATGAGTTGGTCATACGAATCAGGTAGACTTTGAAGTAAAAGTTCAGCACATTCTTTTGGCTCTATATTCCAGCTTAATGAAGTGATTTGAGAAAATAGAGTATTCAAAGAATTAATATGCTCATTAACTGAAGTAGATTCGTTCATGCGTAGCGCATAAAGTTTCCTCTTAAGGAATATCTTGTTGTGGAGTGATTTGGTCTCGTACAATTTTACGAGGTGATCCCAAATCCATTTCGCCGTCTTCTTTTCTTCTATGCTAGACAAAACACCATCTGCTAGTGCCAGATGAAGATTTGCGATAGCCTGACCGTCCATATCTTCCCATTTTTCATCAGTGACTTCGGCAGAACGTCCACTGATGGCCGCCAAACACTTATCCTTTCTCAGGATAGATTTCATCTTTAGTTTCCATAACGAGAAATTACTCCCGTTAAATTTTTCAATTTCGAATTTCGTAGACAATGCTATAATCACAATCTTCTTTTCGACAATACTATTTTTTCTGAGAAATAGTACCCGAGAACTTATCGAGTGAAATTAATCTTACTTATTTTCTGATGTGGACGATCCACTCCTGTGGCAACCACAGAGCATACGATAAGTAGATTAATAATACACACTGTATATTAGACCTTAGCTCTTGATACCACTTGTTAAGAAAAGCGACACCGAATTATAGAAAATCGCTAGTAATAATTGAAATAGCAACAATAAAGAGACATCGAGATTTAATGTGGAAACCCCCAATAGGGTAAAAACCATGGGCAAGGAAAGAAACGTTTCACTAATAAGAATAATAGGAATTACACTTCTCTCTAATTACAAGGATAAGCACTAATCTTTATATCTCTTGTAATTATGAGACTAAACACTCAAACTCTCTATTAACTCTTTTAGTACATAAGATTGAAGAAGTATTTTGGGATGAGAAAATGAGCATAAGTTAGAGCTCTATTTATACTACTCAAAAATGGGGGTTGGTGAGTATGAAGATGAAAGCCTTCATTTGAATAGTGTGGCCTCAAAATAAATGTGTTAATTGACCACATCAACTCTACCATCCAAGTTTAATATTCAACAATCATCACATGGATATGCTTTACAGAATTTGACTCGATCAAAAAAATCAAAAATAAGCTGACATTCCCAAGAGTAGCTGATGATCTTTTTTTTTTTTGATTAGCCTGGGTTTCCTCCTCGCTATGCGAGTCGACTATATCCCAGGGCGACTACCCGCTTTGCGGGCAGCCCGGAGTCATCGCGGGTGAACCTCCGTGGCCAACAGGGCACAAATTCATAAATGTGTTGGGAAGTGCGAAGTCGAGTTAAACGAAGATGTGCAGCTAGGTTGTTTTTAGAGACCAAATGGAGTTATCTCACGACCGCGAGATGTTAACATCGAACAAGCTTGCTGGAGCAACATGGCTCGAGACCGCAAGGATGCTAGTCGCAACCGTAAAGTTTTGTCGACTAGAAGTTGTACTTGATTACGATTCCTAGTCTGGTTTCGATTCTAACTCTTTTTTCAATGTGAATGCTCATATTATGTAACATGTAACATAGTTCTATGAATTTTACTAAATAAATCTCTTTGGTTGGTCGTGGATTAAATTGATTGCATATAACCACGTTATATTCTCGTGTTTTTTTTTACATTTTTGAATTCGTTCTTCATGTTTATAATTCTTTTTGTTTATTGTCGGTGGGTTTGATAACCTAGTGTTATAAAGTCTTGTTAGGGCTAACTCACACATTCCTAACAAATGGTATCAAACCGTAGGCTACGTGTTTACCAAAACAATGGCGGATAAAAGTGATGTGAAGATCTATCGATTCGATGGGACTAATTTTAGCTTTTGAAAGATGCAAATTGAATACCATCTCTATCAAAAGAAGATTTAGTTATTTGAGGCTAAACCTAAAAATATGGCGCAAGAAGAGTGGTATTTGTTAGATAGGCAAGTCCAAGGGGTTTTTCGACTTTCTCCGGCCAAGAATGTTGCTTACAACATTGTGGGTGAAACCACAAATTGTGAGATTGAGTGCGGTGTTGTCTAACATGTATGAAAAGCCTCCTACTTTGAATAAGGTGTTGTTGATACGACAGTTGGTGAATTTTAAGATGATGAAGGGTTCCTAGGCAACGGATCATGTTAACGAGTTTAACTTGATTTTAAGCCGGTTAAAATCCGTTGAGGTTAAACTCAAGGATGAGTTGAAGGTTGTTTTTTCTATCTTCTTTACTCGAAGTTGGTCTGGCACTGTGACAACGGTAAGTGTTCAACTGGATCTACTAAGCTTACTTTTGAAGGAATCTGGGATTTGGTTCTTAGTGAAGGAACTAGGAGAAAAAATTCGGGTGAGAATTCTGGTTTGGTTTGAATGTCGGTCGGGAGAGAGCTAGATCAAGTAGTCCATTAAAGAGTATGAACGTATTGTGTTTGAATTGTTAACAAGTTGGTCACTATAAGTCAAAGTTCTCAAGTTTGAAGTAGGGTGGGAGCGCAGCGACCATGGTGATCGAGGATGCATTTTTGTGCCAAGAGGAGGTCCATGACGGATCTTGGGTTTTAAATTTTGGTGCCTTGTATCATGCTATCTTATACATGAACGAGATGGTGAACTTTAGATGTTATTCCGGCATAGTTCGAATTGCAGATGGGAAGACACTTTGATGTTGTGAGTATTGGTGACCTTGTGACTAGACACTTGGATTATGCTTGGATATTGAGGAACGAGGGGTTCATCTCTAAGCATGCGAATATATTGATCTCCATTGGGCAATTGGATGATGATATGTATCATATTCTATTTGGAGATTGAAAGTGGATAGTGTTTAAAGGTGATCGGGTAATTACTCGCGGGTGCAAGACGAGTACCATGTATATGGTTGATATTCCTTCCGATGAATGGCTAGGAAATATTGTAGGTGCTGAAAATCCTAGAGGGCTAATGTTTTCCCATATTATTGAGGGGTCTTATTTAAGTGGGAGCTCAAGGGAAGTCGAAACTAATAGAGATTGGAGTCGCATTGGTTACACGGAGTTTTTGTAACTTCAAGTAGTTCTCCTTCAATGGCAAATTTGTTGCGACTGACCGAAGAAGATTAATAAGAAGGTTTTCTAGGAGTCGCGGTTAATGATACATCCGTACAGTGGAGTTGGCTGAGGGTGAAAATCAGGTTCGTCAAGTCATGCGCACGTATGTCATTGGTGTTCCAATGTTGAAAGCAAAGGGGGTAAGGTGGACGATTGAGGATACGATCACGTTCTCGTGTAAGGTCTTAATCGGTAATGTCCATGTGCTTGTTCCACTAGCGGGTTTATCCTTTGTCCGAAAAATAATTCTGGCGGATGATGTGCTATACGGGTTGATTGTTTGGGCAATAGGATTTCTAGAGTCGAGTCGGGCTCTGAGCCCTTATCTCCGAAACTAAGGAGATAGGTGCCGTATTCAAAGAGAGGTTCTTGGTCCCAAGCTAGTAACATAAATCAATTTATAGCTCAGTGGTATTTTTGGGTGTCGAAAGACTTCACTTACTCGTTGGTTAGCGAGTGAAGTGCGGCGTTATTCAAGTGCGTTATCTAGCGTTATCATTATATGTACCCTATAATATAATCTTACAAATTTTAATAAAGAAATCTAATCTATTTGGTTGGCCATCGATCAAAACAATTATATTGATTGCATATAACTACGTTATATTTTCGTGTTTTTACATCAACAAAATCCAAATAATATTAACAAATAAAATTCAATATTTATACGTAGCTAATTAAAAATTAAAACTCCTTGACAAACATAATCTTATTTAATATAGTTTAATGTGTCTCGTCCTTTTCATGGTTAGATTCATTCATTTGTTGAAGATGAAGTCCTTTTCCTGGTTAGATTCATTCATTAGTTGAAGATTATTTCAATTCTTGAACTTGAACCGACTATAATTAATTATATAGTTGCATGTAATTAATACTCGTATTTAATATAGTAATAAGTGGTGTTTGGATGAAACTAGTTTGTAGCTAGATCTGGAGCTTGTAACTGAAGCTTATTTTTTAAGCTAAAATCTAGAGCTTATGTTTTACAAGTTTTTGATAGAGTAGCTAGAGCTTATGTATGTAAAATGATATAAAAGAACAAAAAATAAATGATAAATAATGATTTGGGAGCTAATAATTTAATTTTATTTTTATAAGCTTCCTAACTTAATAAGCTACTTCAACTAGTTTATGTTTTTAGAGTATTTTTTTTCATAAGCTCTGGAATATTTAGGTGCCAAACAAGGCTAGAAGCTGGAGCTTATGAAAAAAAATAAAAAATAAACTTAAGCTTCCATAAGCTTCTAGATGTTTGTGTGTCAACCACACCCTATCTAACAATATTTAGCTTAAGTATTAATCGATTCCCTACTAATGAAAAATAGATTTTTTTAAATAGTATTATTTGCATGGTATATTACAAAAATAGAAATTCAAACTCAATTTTAACAAAAATAGGGAAACCGATCTTTGCATTGCCGGTTTGCACGATTTGGAGCCAAATCGAAGTTTGATTTGCCGGTTTAAATACACG
This sequence comes from Rutidosis leptorrhynchoides, assembly GCF_046630445.1. Classification (NCBI taxonomy): domain Eukaryota; kingdom Viridiplantae; phylum Streptophyta; class Magnoliopsida; order Asterales; family Asteraceae; genus Rutidosis; species Rutidosis leptorrhynchoides. The sequence goes on from NC_092340.1 coordinate 292,087,377, forward strand.
TGGCCCACAAAAACACTTTTCAAGATTCTGTTTGAAACCGGCAAATGACATGCCGGTTTGACTGGAACAGTTTCGCCTCCTCAACCGCCTACATTTATCACCACAATCCGTGTTTTAAAATACTGGCCAACCGAATTATGCCACGTGTGCAAACCGGCTTTTGAAATGCCGGTGTGCATCCAAATATAAACCAACCTCTGGTTCATCGGTCTATCATTTTCTCACTTATCCCACAATTTTTCACAACCTACTTTGATTTTACAACGAATCCCCCACAACCTCGAGCAATTCCGGTCGATAAATCATTGTTACTTTTACAATCTCAAGGAACTCACAGATCGTACAAGGTTTTTATGGGTGTTGAAGATGTTCCTGTGCCCAAAGCAGAAAAAGTTAAACCAAGACGACCGGATCGGGGTTTATGGCATCATATGGAAGGTCTCCAAGTTGCAGACGAGTTTATAGATGAATGGGTGTACGCTTTTATTGAACAAACGGGTTAAGGAAATTTTATAAAATAGGATACCAACTAGTGGATCACGCTCTTATTTCAGCGTTGGTTGAACGGTGGCGGCCGGAGACGCATACCTTCCACTTCCCGATTGGTAAAATGTTTTTTAACTAATTAATTTGTATTTATCTAACAAATTAATCATATATTAATTTGTTGTTATTTTTAAACTAATTAATTTGTATTTAAATTATATAATTCGTATATTATATATATATATATATATATATATATATATATATATATATATATATATATATATATATATATGTTATATAATTAATTTATATATATTTAAACGTAATTAAATTATATATATATATATATATATATATATATATATATATTTAAATGTAATTAAATTATATATTAATTATATATATATATATATATATATATATATATATATATATATATATATATACATATATATATATATATATATATATATATACATATATATATATATATAATTTAAATACAATTTAAGTATATAATATATATATATATATATATATATATATATGTATGTATGTATGTATGTATGTATGTATGTATGTATGTGTGTGTGTGTGTGTATGTGTGTGTGTGTGGGTGGGTGGGGGGAGATCAAGGAATAAGTGATATTTTTGGGATGAGGTGATACGTAAATTTTGATTTTTATATCTTTTATATTAGAGCTCTGATTAAAAAAAAAAGATTTCTAGGATTAATTGACATTGTGTAGATTCATAATTTTTTTTTTTAACATGAGCTTAACATGCATGTGATATATGTTAACGCCTGTGAGTTTTTTTTTTTTTTTTTTTTTTTTAAAAAAAAATTTAGCCCGATTTGGAGTTTAGGGTTTAGTGTTTTGGGTTTACTCTCATAAACCCAAAACCCTAAACTCTAAACCGTTCGTGTTAAATACGCAATCTAAACCCTAAACTCTAATTTCTAAACGTTAATTACTAAACCCTAATCAGTGTTTTTCATTAATCATTTGTCATTTTTTCATTTTTTTTGGTTATTATGCATATGATGTATGAACAGAAGGTAACATACATCAGATGTATGTTAACGAGTTTTTTTTCAAAAAAAAAAAAAAAAAAATTTATGAATCTAAACAATGAAAATAGATACCAGCAATTTTTATTTTTAAAATCAGAGCTGTAGAACTAAAGATATAAAAATCACTTATCCCGTTATCCCACCAACACCCACTTAGAGCTGGATCCTTACCCTATATATATATATATATATATATATATATATATATATATATATATATATATATATGTGTGTGTGTGTGTGTGTGTGTGTGTGTGTGTGTGTGTGTGTGTGTGTTTTCTGTAGGAGAAGCAACGCTAACGTTGCAAGATGTTCAGTTTTCTGGGGTTTACCCGTAACTGGAGATGTTGTGTCCGGTACATGGCGCAACATGGCAGATGTGGAATGGGCTGATTTTGTTGGCCACTATTTCGGGATTGATGTTCCTCCTACTAATTTAAAAACAGGACACATCAAAATATCTATTTTATGCACGGTGTTGAATCAGACAGTTGGTGACACTATTATATCTCAGCAACAACGGGCTAGAGTTTATATTTTAGCTGCCATGTCTGGCATTCTATTCCCTGACGGTAATTCCACCAGTGCTTCGTTAAACTATGTGTTTAACCTCATCAACTTTGAATGTTTGAGTTAGGGTAGTGCGGTGCTTACACATGTATATAGATTTGTGCGCCTTACAGATGATAATTCAGACCAATTGGGCATAAATAGTTCGATGATTTTAGTACAACAATGGTTGTATGTAAGAATTCTTAGTCTTGCGCCAACTCTTCGTCACGATGTAGACTTTACATTCAATACTCCGTTGAATGAACCGTGTGGTGCGAGGTATATTATTTTTAATAGATATACTTCTAGTTACTTCTAGTTATTTTAGTTATTTGTAAATGTATAAGTTAATTTTATTAATCTAGGTGATTTGGACCAAAGAGCTTCATAGATACACCCGCACATGTATTGAGTATGTGTCGCACAACATTTTCGGGGTTACGCAATAGTGAGGTATATAACGAGGATATATATATATATATATATATATATATATATATATATATATATATATATATATATATATATAATGTTTATAAATTATATATATATATATATATATATATATATATATATATATATATATATATATATATATATATATATATATATATATATATATAATGTTTATAAATTATATGTTGATTTTAAAATAAATTGATATTTTATTATGTTGTTGAAGTTTGATTGGCTCCCGTATGGACCGATTTTATACCGACTACCCGCTGAGTGCACAACTTATACTAACATGTGGACATACCGTGGCACGATTCTATTTTGGGCTACGATTGAGATGCATCTCCCAGATAGGGTATGCAGACAGTTTAGATGGATTCGTGGTATTCCGGTGACGGACTTGTTGTTCACACCGCAACAGCATCATACCATACACGCCACAACCCTACGGTCAAGATCAAACATGGATATAAGGCTTACGAGCCCTCAAGTTATGTACATAATTCAGTGGAATGAACGAGTTCAGAGGGTCTATATTGGTACGTTGGGGGTAGGCACGACTCAGCGTTACTTTCCGTGGTACTACGCGCGCACAATAGTGATAATACGTGATATTCAAAGAGCACAACCCGCCAACCAATATCGTGATTGGGGAACTGAAGAGAATCTTTATGTAAGTAACATAATTATTTTATAGCATTTGTGTGAAATGATTTAGTTTTAATATTTGTTTACATTTACCTATTATGCAAGAGGAGAGTTTAACGAGGATAAGCGCGATGGCTGTAGCTCCAATGCAACCAAACAGTCAACCAAACCTGCAACCTTTTGTTGACTTTTCGCATAAGTTGATGGGCTTCACGCATCCAACTCAGCAAGATTCCGGTTTCCAGTTCTATGGTACACAAAACTACAGTGGTCGAATTATGGTTTCCCTCAAGATACAAATCAGGGTCAATCCTCCAGAGCCACCCCGAATCCGAACGTGTCTATATACGATTATGGTTATGGTAGTACCCCTCAGCAAACTCCAAGGAACTCTCCTTATCAAATAGGAGATATGGGAAGTCCATCATATGGACATCAAACTCCAAGGAACTCTGCATTTGAGTTGGGAGATATGGGAACTCAATCATATGTTCGGCGGATGTCTCCCTTCACGATGCCGGATATGAGTGGTCCATCACATGTTGATTAGAATCTACATCATGTGGAGGATCTAGCTGCTGATGAGCCCGAGCCACCACCACCGCAACTCCGGAGGAGTGACCGGGTTTCAATTCCACCACCATGTGGTACCGGTGGACACAAACATGGGCAAAGACGTAGACGTTGATTGGGGGTATTATTAATTTAATGATTGTAATAGTTTAGTTTTTTTTTAATGAAAACTCGTTATTAGTTTTTATTATAATGATTGTATTTTTATTTATCGTTTTACAGTCAAATTAATAAACTAAAAATTGTTGCACATAATAAAAACAAAAACTCATTATTAATAAACCAATAAATATTAAACATAACATAAGTAATTTTATGACATAATACAAACATAACATAAATATTTAAAAAAATAAACACACAAATCGACTATCGATAAAAGGGTAATCGAGTAGTTATTGGTTCAAATCAGTTTGCGTGATTAATTAAATATCAAGCACCATGACATTACATAATTAACCTTGTGCTTGTATATTTTCAACTATTTCTCTGAAATTTCCAAAGTGGATCGACATAAATGTTATTTCACATTATAACTCATTGTCTTGCAAAGTTGACGAAACTTATAATTTCTCCATTAATATTCAAGCCTCATGCGAAGAAACAATCTGAAATATTCAAATTTCTATTGATTAAATAATAACTAATTAATTACCTAATTAATTACTTAATTAATAATAATAATAATAATAATAATAATAATAATAATAATAATAATAATAATAATAATAATAATAATAATAATAATAATAATAATAATACCAAAGGGGTTGTAACCAAACAGTATGTGATCGAGGAACCTCTTCAATTAATAGGTTGGAGATTCAAGTCTCGTGATAGGCATGCATATATTCGTGCTATAAATTTGCATAGGGACATACGGTGTGTGATTTTGCCTTTTAAATAATAATAACAATAACGTTAACAATAATAATATTAGTATTAGTAATAACAATAACAATATTAATAAATAAAATAATAACAATAATAATAATAATAGTAATAATATCATAATAATAATGCTAACTTTTTTTAGAGGTCCACATATATTTCTGAACAATGAACTTATACACTGATTCACTCCATTTTTTAAGTACCTTCAATCTGACTAGTAATTACATTAAAATTTATCGATATATATATATATATATATATATATATATATATATATATATATATATATATATATATATATATATATATAGCCAAAAGTTCAAACGAGAACCATAAAAAAAAGAGAACTGCGAGAACTTTTGATTTATAAAGATTTTCACATGTAACTAGATTGAATCACACATAAACCTGGATGAAGAGTATGAATGAACATAAAATAGTAGAAAAACACTTATATTTTACCTATATAATTAAATATACAGCTTCTCGTTCACATGTGCATAATTGTTTCCGAACATGTGAACAGTTTCATATAATTAACAATTTAACATGTAATTTGAGCTAATGAACATATGTTTGTTAATGATATGTGCATTAATTAACATTTGCATGTAATTTGTTGCATTTAAACGCATAAGAACTATTAAATTAAATAGTTCTCGCAGTTCTCACATTTTTTGAACCTGCCTCTATATTTACCGGGTATCAACCTTTTACCTATATATATATATATATATATATATATATATATATATATATATATATATATATATATATATATATATATATATATATATATTATTTAGCTAAATATAGTTGGTTAGTTAATTTGATACTACCTCCGTCTCATCTTAAGTGTCCATTTTTCTATTTTGAGATGTCCCATTTCAAGTGTTCACTTGATGTTTTAACCAATCAGAAGAGGTTATTCTGGAGAGAGAAGATTTCTGATTAGTGGAGAATGAAGTTAGTGGAATTTTCTAAAACTTTGTGCAAAAAGTAAGTGGACACTTATAGTGTGACGCAGGAAGTATTATATTAAAAGAACGCATTTAAACAATTTGTCAAAATGAATTAAGATCAATTAAAATGAGGAAGCTTACACATGTGAATGATACGATCGTGATTAAATTACTATTCTATCACCATATATGACATGTACATAAATTAATTTAATCTTTATCATGTCATATATAGTCAACTATTTCAAAGAAATTTCATGAGTAGACTTTGTGCCACAATTTGTTGACATTATAACTGAAAAAACTTATAATCTTTTATATATTTGATTGACTGACTTGATAGATTCTTGGTATGTGTTTGTAAGATTAATTTGTAATATATATACTATAAACACTTGCATAAATTTTATTAACTTCCACTAAAAAGCTAGGCAAAATCTAAGGAACAAGCTAGTGTATGATGATCAATAGAGTTCCCAACCTACTATCCTTTTTAGGTAGATTCTTCTGGTTTTTTACTTCTTCACATCAACACAATAAACTAATTTCTTTCTTTCCAAATTTTAAATACGAAACTAAACACACTTATGTTTTCTTTATGTTTTTGGCACTTTGCTTGTTAATTGGGGCCATGTTCTTGAGATGTTCTTCGAAGCGATCAAGTGATATCGAAGATTCTCAATGTCACTCCATCAAGTTTCTCGATATGTTAGACTTATTATACCCATTGTCTTACAAAGTTGATGAAGAATTAATATTAGATGAAACTTATAGTCTCACTAATGTTGTAAATGAAGATGAAGATGAACAAGAGTTCGTCTCGAATTGTTCATCTTGAATTAATTGAGGGTGCCACCGAGAACCATGAAAGTGATCAAGAATTTATCTCTCATTTTGTTCATGTGAAACTAATCGAGGGTCCCACTAGGAACGATGAAAAGGAAGAAGAGTTTCATGGGTATGATGGTTATGATGAGGATAATGACGACGAAGGTGACGAAGATGATGCTGATACTATTTTCGACGATGATAATGATCATGATGATCTTCAAATAAGATCGGAAACGTTTATAGCCAAGACTATTAGGAAATGGAAGGAAGAGATGCATCATGACAAGTTACTTTACTTGGAATACTAGCTTTATAAGTTTAGTTTTCTTTTGTACAAATACGTTATATATTTCTCATGTTTTCCTAATTTTTTTATGGGAACTTAAGAGAATTAGACCATTATGAATATTAATTAGCATATATATTGATGAATTCCCTATGTTTTTCAAAAAATGAGGCTTTCATCTGGACCTTTCTGCTATGTAAACTGTGTAAAGTTAGTCCATGCATGGAGATATACAAGTTTGTGATTGTTGTATAAACTATAAACTATATAAATAAACTTAAAGTTGGTTGATGATGACTAAAGGTTTTAATTAGTTTAATTGCTCGATATTTTCACTCATTTCATAGAAATAGCTATAGCTATTATATATATATATATATATATATATATATATATATATATATATATATATATATATATATATATATATATATATATATATATATATATATATATATATATTCTTTTAATCAAGAAGGAAGCACTTTTTGGGGAAGTAATTTTTTTTTTGTTTTTTTTTTCAAATTTTTTTTACAAACATTAAGATTACATGAAAATATGAACATTTAAAAAGACATTTGGTGAGTAATGTTATTATTTTGGCAGAAAAACGCTCGAAGTAATAAATGATAACATGCATAATATGTAATGTTTAATTAAAGTTTTTTTAAGGGGTTGGAAATTAAGGTTTAGAAATAAGGGTTCTTAAATTAGGGTTTTGAAATTAGGGTTTAGGGTTTTGGAAATTAGGATTTATATTAAATTTTTAATACGAACGGTTTAGAGTTTAGGGTTTAAGGTTTTGGATTTAGAGACTAAACCTAAAACACTAAACCCCTAAATCATAAACTCTAAATCGGGCTAAATTTTAAAAAATAAAACTTCACTTACGACGAAAAAAAATGATGAAAAAAACTCTAATTAAAACATTACATATGATGCATGTTATCATTTATTACTTTGAGCGTTTTCCGTCAAAATAATAACATTCATCACAAATTGTCTTTTTTAAATGTTCATGTTTTCATGTGATCTTAATGTTTGAAAAAAAACGAAAAAATTATCTTCCCCCCAATATCCTCCAAAATAGTGTTTTTCTCTTGAAAATAACCATATATATATATATATATATATATATATATATATATATATATATATATATATATATATATATATATATATATATATATATATATATATATATATATATATATATATATATGAGATTTAAATGCCACATAGAGGTTTATTTCACAAAAAACCTATACATATACAATTTTTGTTCCTATTTTATTTTACCTATCACCAGACTTATACATATGAATACATACACTATATCAGCCATCCACATGGCTTTAATTTTTTTTTAATTAATTATTAAATTGTCTATGTGCATGTGGAAGGTACCAAGACTTACTTTTTACAGGATATGTCTACCACCATGTGACCAAAAAGCATCTTTTAAACTTAACACATTTACCAAAGCCTTTTTATATCTTTTTATTCAAAAAATCACTCAAGTACAAACATTTACCATGAAATTTTCAATGTATGTGTGTAGGTTTTTAAAATTTAAAATTTGAAATGAAAGATTCCTAATTCTCTCTCCGTAAATATATGAAAATCAAATACTTAGATATACAAACTCAAAAAACTACTCAATCTCTCTCTCTTCCTCATCTTCTTTTTTGCAATCATCCTCTTTTTCCAGATCTAATTTTCTCTCTAATTTAAATCAAGATTTCGGCCAGGTTACATTTTTTTTTCTCAACTTCCATAATATTAGTGTTTTTGAAAGGATGATTTAATTATGTTTCGTAAATATTTTTTCATAGTTATTTATTTAATTATATTGTATGTTTTCTAAACTTATGTTTCTTTTCATTTTAGTTTTAAATAATATACTCTTCCATCTTCTATTTCACCCACTTCATTTTATTACAATTACTATCTCTCAATCTTACGTATATTTTTATATGCAAAGTACTTGGCGATACAGTTTGTGCGGGTTTTCTGGAAGAGCAAGTCAAATCAGAAAGCTGAGATTTTGAAGGTAATGAAGATATTCACTTTCTCACAATTATTACCAATTGAAAATGATTTTATTCCCCACCTTTTAGGGTATTTAGAATGTGTAAGATGGAAATATCCGGCTCTCAATTTGACTTTTTCAATGTTTTGTTGACTTCTTGCACTCATGAAAAGATAAAAAAAAGTGTGAAAACAATAAAAAGAAATTTCAGATAATGAGCTTTTATTTATACACAGTTTACTTCAATTCATTTTATGAACCATCAAGATTTTCTAATTTTTTAACATTGTATAATTTTGGTTTGGTTCATCTCAATTCTTTTCTGGGTTGTCTTCATCACCGACATCCACCACCACCGTGTTTTTATATTCTTTTTTATTCCGACAACCATGAATTCCGTCAGGAAGAGAAAAAACTGCCGGAGCGGGAGTTTTCCGGCAGTGGCCGGAGGTTGTGGTTGCTTGCGTACGGTGGTGTCAGACCACCTCTCCTTTATTTTACTTTGTGCATGTTTTTATTGTACCATGTACCTATTTAGTTTTACTATGTGAATTTCATTTCTTTATTTTTAAGAACGCAATAAGAATATCTTTGAGATTGATTAAATAGGAGAGAAAAAGATAAGAAGTAATTAAGGGGAAAATGGGAAAGGAAAAGTTTTAATGGTAGTGTTGGTTGAATGTTGGTTAATAGACTAACCGACAAAGTTAAGTATGATGCTTAACCAAAGAATATATATTGATGATGACATATACATATGCATAAGTGATGATCGACATCTTAACATAAAACACGCAAGTTCACTAATCCATACTTGATCTTGCAAATGACCAAGTCAAACAAAACTTATAGAATAAAAAAAAAAGATCATTAAAGTATACGGTCAAAGTACGGTCGACCGTATACTTAGCCGTAGTAGCCCAGACTGAATCTGCAATGCAGTTTTGTGAAAACAAGTTGCACGACTGCCACCACGGTCAACCGTAGTGCGACCGCAGAATTCTATGTCACCATTTTTGATCAAATTTATTTTGACCACTTCCCGACATCTATAATTCATGAAACCTTTCTCAACACGCTTAGAATAGATGTCCTTTCCATACTCAATTGAGTCTCGGTCATAAAAACACTAATCTTGGTTAATTTTGCTTAATTACATCTTAATGACAAATTAACCATGATTAGGCATAACACATAAGTGTTAATCAACAGCTTGTGATCTTAAAACTTGTCTAGATATTCTTAGAATGATCACCAAGTACCAACACACATAAGCTAATGTCACAAGAACAATAATTACAATTAAAGATCACTTAGTGACAAATTAAAGCTAAATGAAGGACAATGTTTTCAAGTGTAACTAGTAAAGACTTGTAATCCTAAAATACACTTAGATACATTTAGGATGGTCACCAAGTCCTAACTAGAGATTGCTCTTCCCTTGTGTATGTGTTGGACATTAATGTGTGCTTACACATTAATCATGCAATATGTTATATTGTAAGTAAGCTTGCTAAAGCTTAAACCATAGTGTTGTGCAAAGTAGTGACCCGAATTTTTCCATGTTTATATATATTAATTGAGATTGATATTTACATGATTAAATGTTTCCAACATGTTAAGTAATCAAACTTGTTAAGACTTGATTAATTGAAATATGTTTCATATAGACAATTGACCACCCAATTTGACCGGTGATTCACGAACGTTAAAACTTGTAAAAACTATATGATGACATATATATGGATATATATATAGTTAACATGATACTATGATAAGTAAACATATCATTTATTATATTAACAATGAACTACATATGTAAAAACAAGACTACTAACTTAATGATTTTTAAACGAGACATATATGTAACGATTATCGTTGTAAAGACATTTAATGTATATATATCATATTAAGAGATATTCATACATGATAATATCATGATAATATAATAATTTAAAATCTCATTTGATATTATAAACATTGGGTTAACAACATTTAACAAGATCGTTAACCTAAAGGTTTCAAAACAACACTTACATGTAACGACTAACGATGACTTAACGACTCAGTTAAAATGTATATACATGTAGTGTTTTAATATGTATTTATACACTTTTGAAATACTTCAATACACTTATCAAAATACTTCTACTTAACAAAAATGCTTACAATTACATCCTCGTTCAGTTTCATCAACAATTCTACTCGTATGCACCCGTATTCGTACTCGTACAATACACAGCTTTTAGATGTATGTACTATTGGTATATACACTCCAATTATCAGCTCTTAGCAGCCCATGTGAGTCACCTACCACATGTGGGAACCATCATTTGGCAGCTAGCATGAAATATCTCATAAAATTACAAAAATATGAGTAATCATTCATGACTTATTTACATGAAAATACAATTACATATCCTTTATATCTAATCCATACACCAACGACCAAAAACACCTACAAACACTTTCATTCTTCAATTTTCTTCATCTAATTGATCTCTCTCAAGTTCTATCTTCATGTTCTAAGTGTTCTTCATATATTCTACAAGTTCTAGTTACATAAAATCAAGAATACTTTCAAGTTTGCTAGCTCACTTCCAATCTTGTAAGGTGATCATCCAACCTCAAGAAATCTTTGTTTTTTACAGTAGGTTATTATCTAATACAAGGTAATAATCATATTCAAACTTTGGTTCAATTTATATAACTATAACAATCTTATTTCAAGTGATGATCTTACTTGAACTTGTTTTCGTGTCATGATTCTGCTTCAAGAACTTCGAGCCATCCAAGGATCCGTTGAAGCTAGATCCATTTTTTTTCTTTTCCAGTAGGTTTATCCAAGGAACTTAAGGTAGTAATGATGTTCATAACATCATTCGATTCATACATATAAAGTTATCTTATTCGAAGGTTTAAACTTGTAATCACTAGAACATAGTTTAGTTAATTCTAAACTTGTTCGCAAACAAAAGTTAATCCTTCTAACTTGACTTTTAAAATCAACTAAACACATGTTCTATATCTATATGATATGCTAAATTAATGATTTAAAACCTGGAAACACGAAAAACACCGTAAAACCGGATTTACGCCGTCGTAGTAACACCGCGGGCTGTTTTGGGTTAGTTAATTAAAAACTATGATAAACTTTGATTTAAAAGTTGTTATTCTGAGAAAATGATTTTTATTATGAACATGAAACTATATCCAAAAATTATGGTTAAACTCAAAGTGGAAGTATGTTTTCTAAAATGGTCATCTAGACGTCGTTCTTTCGACTGAAATGACTACCTTTACAAAAACGACTTGTAACTTATTTTTCTGACTATAAACCTATACTATTTCTGTTTAGATTCATAAAATAGAGTTCAATATGAAACCATAGCAATTTGATTCACTCAAAACGGATTTAAAATGAAGAAGTTATGGGTAAAACAAGATTGGATAATTTTTTCTCATTTTAGCCACGTGAAAATTGGTAACAAATCTATTCCAACCATAACTTAATCAACTTGTATTGTATATTATGTAATCTTGAGATACCATAGACACGTATACAATGTTTCGACCTATCATGTCGACACATCTATATATATTTCGGAATAACCATAGACACTCTATATGTGAATGTTGGAGTTAGCTATACAGGGTTGAGGTTGATTCCAAAATATATATAGTTTGAGTTGTGATCAATACTGAGATACGTATACACTGGGTCGTGGATTGATTCAAGATAATATTTATCGATTTATTTCTGTACATCTAACTGTGGACAACTAGTTGTAGGTTACTAACGAGGACAGCTGACTTAATAAACTTAAAACATCAAAATATATTAAAGTGTTGTAAATATATTTTGAACATACTTTGATATATATGTATATATTGTTATAGGTTCGTGAATCAACCAGTGGCCAAGTCTTACTTCCCGACGAAGTAAAAATCTGTGAAAGTGAGTTATAGTCCCACTTTTAAAATCTAATATTTTTGGGATGAGAATACATGCAGGTTTTATAAATGATTTACAAAATAGACACAAGTACGTGAAACTACATTCTATGGTTGAATTATCGAAATCGAATATGCCCCTTTTTATTAAGTCTGGTAATCTAAGAATTAGGGAACAGACACCCTAATTGACGCGAATCCTAAAGATAGATCTATTGGGCCTAACAAACCCCATCCAAAGTACCGGATGCTTTAGTACTTCGAAATTTATATCATATCCGAAGGGTGTCTCGGAATGATGGGGATATTCTTATATATGCATCTTGTTAATGTCGGTTACCAGGTGTTCACCATATGAATGATTTTTATCTCTATGTATGGGATGTGTATTGAAATATGAAATCTTGTGGTCTATTATTATGATTTGATATATATAGGTTAAACCTATAACTCACCAACATTTTTGTTGACGTTTTAAGCATGTTTATTCTCAGGTGATTATTAAGAGCTTCCGCTGTCGCATACTTAAATAAGGACGAGATTTGGAGTCCATGCTTGTATGATATTGTGTAAAAACTGCATTCAAGAAACTTATTTTGTTGTAACATATTTGTATTGTAAACCATTATGTAATGGTCGTGTGTAAACATGATATTTTAGATTATCATTATTTGATAATCTACGTAAAGCTTTTTAAACCTTTATTGATGAAATAAAGGTTATGATTTGTTTTAAAATGAATGCAGTCTTTGAAAAACGTCTCATATAGAGGTCAAAACCTCGCAACGAAATCAATTAATATGGAACGTTTTTAATCAATAAGAACGGGACATTTCAGTTGGTATCCGAGCGTTGGTCTTAGAGAACCAGAATTTTGCATTAGTGTGTCTTATCGAGTTTGTTAGGATGCATTAGTGAGTCTGGACTTCGACCGTGTTTACTTGAAAAATGATTGCTTAACAAATTTTGTTGGAAACTATATATTTTTAACATGTGAATATTATGTGATATATTAATCTCTTAACGCGTTTGATATTATGTGATAGATGTCTACCTCTAGAACAAGTCCCATTGACTCACCTAATAATAATGAAGAGTCAAATGTAAATTGGAATGATTCGTGGACTGATTCACAAGTTCCCGAAGAGGAACCGGAAGAAGAGTCGGAACCGGAAGAAGAATCGGAACCAGAAGAAGAATCGGAACCGGATGAAGAAATAGAACCGGTGGGGGAAATAATAAAACGGTTAAGTAAAAGAAAATCCTCAACCAACCGACCAAGGTTAATTATGGTCAATGGTGTTTCCGCCAAGGAAGCAAAATATTGGGAGGATTACCAATTCTCCGATGAATCGGATTCCGACGAGAATTCCGATGATGTTATAGAAATTACCCCAACTGAATTTAAAAAGGCAAAAGAAAATAATAAGGGAAAGGGCATAAAAATAGAGAAATCTAATTCCCACCCCGATGAACTTTATATGTATCGTCAACCCCCGAAGTCCTTAAGTTGTAACAATGACCCGGGAACCTCTAAACCACCAGGTTTTTCTAAACCAATGTGGAAAACGACGGCTCGTATTAGGGGAACATCATATATCCCTAGAAACTTGGCAAAACGAACCAAAACCGAAGAAGAAGAAACAAGCGAGTCAGAATAAGATAGTTGTATTCGTGTGGTGTAATATATGTAATATAGTGTGCTTATGCTTTATGATATATGTAAAAATTGCTTGTATTAATAAGTATTTTTTTTATGAATCTAACTCTTGTCTATTTTACAGTATAAAAACACAAAATGGATAAACAACCCAATATTTTAAGAGACCTACCCGGAGACATGATTGATGAAATCTTGTCTAGAGTCAGTCAGAATTCTTCGGCACAACTATTTAAGGCGAGATCAGTTTGTAAGACATTCAAAGAACGTTCCAAGAATGCCTTGGTTTATAAAAGGCTTTCGTTCGAAAGATGGGGGATATCACATTGGGAAATCCATAAGTTACGATGTGTTTACTTTGACGCATATATTGCGGGGAACCCAAATGCTATTTTACGCAATGGGTTAAGAAATTATTTTGACTCAATATATCCGAATATTGGACTTCGTGATTTAGAAAAAGCGGCTAACATGCAACATAAAGAAGCATGTTATGCTTACGGATTAGTAATGTTCGCTTCTCACCAAAGTGAGAACAAGAACATCGGGCTACAACTATTAAACAAAACGTTCCCACAAGTAACGGAGTCGGTAATTGGGGTAAGAAATGAGGTTTTTAGATTGTTACGGGACTGTTGGACATTACGTAACCCTCGTCCCTTTGACGACGTTACAACACGCTGTCTTATCAACGGCCATAACGGTTATGTTCCACAAGACCAAGGATGGGAAGTAATCCTAGTAAAACCAGAATGCATGACTTGTTTCTGGACGTATGAATTACGTGTCTTTATTGCCTTTGCTGCACGACTTGTGTACTAGCTAGAATTATTTTCACAACTATCTTGTATCAAAGTTATTGTGTGCTATATTTCATGCTTTATGTAAAATAAGCGGTATTGTAAGTTTGTAAAATATTGTATAAAAGTTTGAACGCGAAATATTATTATAATCAGTTTTTCATATAGAATTGTAGTAGTTGAATTGTTTATTAGCTACTAAGTATGAACTTAACGGGTAGGTACTACCCGAATTTAAACTTATAAAACGCTAATATGAAGAAAAAGCTTTTATAAATGAGTTCATATTATGCTACGAAATACTATTAACTACTCTTAATATTCTGTATGATTAACTTGTTCCATTTGACTATTTTGAAGGAAATGGCACCGACTACTCGACACACCGTGAATATGAATGAAGAGGAATTCCGTACTTTTCTAGCTTCAAACATAGCCGCAGTACAGGCTGCGCTACATACCAACAATAACCTTGGATCTAGCAGTACAGGAAATCGTGTAGGATGCACCTATAAAGAATTCACTGCCTGCAAACCTTTGGAATTTGATGGAACCGAAGGACCGATCGGATTGAAACGGTGGACCGAGAAGGTCGAATCGGTGTTTGCCATAAGTAAGTGTACTGAAGAGGACAAAGTAAAGTACGCTACGCATACCTTCACAGGTTCTGCGTTAACATGGTGGAATACCTATCTAGAGCAAGTGGGACAAGATGATGTGTACGCACTACCGTGGTCAGCATTCAAGCACTTTATGAACGAGAAGTACCGTCCCAGAACCGAGGTCAATAAGCTCAAGACAAAACTTAGAGGGTTACGAACCCAAGGATTTGATATTACCACGTACGAAAGACGATTCACAGAATTGTGCCTATTGTGTCTGGGAGCATTCGAAGATGAGGAAGAGAAGATTGACGTGTTTGTGAAAGGATTACCGAAAAGAATCCAAGAAGATATAAGTTCACACGAGCCCGCCTCCATACAACAGGCATGTAGAATGGCTCACAAACTAGTGAACCAGATTGAAGAAAGAATTAAAGAACAGACTGCTGAAGAGGCCAATGTGAAGCAAGTCAAAAGAAAGTGGGAGGAAAATGGTGATAAGAATCACCAATACAACAACAACAGCAATTACAACCATAATCGCAACAATTATCCCAACAATCGCAACATCAATCGCAACTACAACAAACGGCCCAACAACAACAACAACAACAACAACAACAACAACAACAACAACAACAACAACAACAACAACAGCAACTACAACAATCATCCCAACAACAATAATAACCGCAACAACAACAACAATCAGAAGCAGCTATGCCAAAGGTGTGAAAAGTATCACTTGGGGTTCTGCACCAAATTTTTCAACAAGTGTAAAAGAAATGGTCATAGCGCGGCGAAGTGTGAGGTCTACGGACCAGGGGTTAATAGAACGAAAGGAACAAATGGTGTCGGAATGAGTAATGGCGGAGCAAGTAGTGTCGGAGCATGCTATGCCAATGTAGTTTGTTATAAATGTGGAAAATCGGGCCACATTATTAGAAATTGCCTGAACCAGGAGAACACGAATGGACAAGGCCGCGGAAGAGTTTTCAATATTAATGCGGGAGAGGCACAGGAAGACCCGGAGCTTGTTACGGGTACGTTTCTTATTGACAATAAATCTGCTTACGTTTTATTTGATTCGGGTGCGGATAGAAGCTATATGAGTAGAGATTTTTGTGCTAAATTAAGTTGTCCATTGACGCCTTTGGATAGTAAATTTTTACTCGAATTAGCAAATGGTAAATTAATTTCAGCAGATAATATATGTCGGAATCGAGAAATTAAACTGGTTAGCGAAACATTTAAGATTGATTTGATACCAGTAGAGTTAAGGAGTTTTGATTGATAATCGGTATGGACTGGTTGAAAGAAGTGAAAGCAGAGATCGTTTGTTACAAAAATGCAATTCGCATTATACGAGAAAAAGGAAAACCCTTAATGGTGTACGGAGAAAAGGGCAACACGAAGCTACATCTTATTAGTAATTTGAAGGCACAAAAACTAATAAGAAAAGGTTGCTATGCTGTTCTAGCACACGTCGAGAAAGTACAAACTGAAGAAAAGAGCATCAATGATGTTCCCATTGCAAAAGAATTTCTCGATGTATTTCCGAAAGAATTACCGGGATTACCCCCACATCGATCCGTTGAATTTCAAATAGATCTTGTACCAGGAGCTGCACCAATAGCTCGTGCTCCTTACAGACTCGCACCCAGCGAGATGAAAGAACTGCAAAGCCAATTACAAGAACTTTTAGAGCGTGGTTTCATTCAACCAAGCACATCACCGTGGGGAGCTCCTGTTTTGTTTGTCAAGAAGAAAGATGGTACATTCAGGTTGTGTATCGACTACCGAGAGTTGAACAAACTTACCATCAAGAACCGCTACCAACTACCGAGAATCGACGACTTATTTGATCAACTACAAGGCTCGTCTGTTTATTCAAAGATTGACTTACGTTCTGGGTATCATCAAATGCGGGTGAAAGAAGATGATATTCCAAAGACTGCTTTCAGAACACGTTACGGTCAATACGAGTTTATGGTCATGCCGTTTGGTTTAACTAATGCACCTGCTGTGTTCATGGACCTTATGAACCGAGTGTGTGGACCATACCTTGACAAGTTTGTCATTGTTTTCATTGATGACATACTTATTTACTCAAAGAATGACCAAGAACACGGTGAACATTTGAGAAAGGTGTTAGAAGTATTGAGGAAGGAAGAATTGTACGCTAAGTTTTCAAAGTGTGCATTTTGGTTGGAAGAAGTTCAATTCCTCAGTCACATAGTGAACAAAGAATGTATTAAGGTGGATCCGGCAAAGATAGAAACTGTTGAAAAGTGGAAAACCCCGAAAACTCCGAAACACATACGCCAGTTTTTAGGACTAGCTGGTTACTACAGAAGGTTCATCCAAGACTTTTCCAGAATAGCAAAACCCTTGACTGCATTAACGCATAAAGGGAAGAAATTTGAATGGAATGATGAACAAGAGAAAGCGTTTCAGTTATTGAAGAAAAAGCTAACTACGGCACCTATATTTTCATTGCCTGAAGGGAATGATGATTTTGTGATTTATTGTGACGCATCAAAGCAAGGTCTTGGTTGTGTATTAATGCAACGAACGAAGGTGATTGCTTATGCGTCTAGACAATTGAAGATTCAAAAATAAAATTATACGACGCATGATTTGGAATTAGGCGTGGTTGTTTTTGCATTAAAGACTTGGAGGCACTACTTATATGGGGTCAAAAGTATTATATATACCGACCACAAAAGTCTTCAACACATATTTAATCAGAAACAACTGAATATGAGGCAGCGTAGGTGGATTGAATTATTGAATGATTACGACTTTAAGATTCGTTAGCACCCGGGGAAGGCAAATGTGGTAGCCGATGCCTTGAGCAGGAAGGACAGGGAACCCATTCGAGTAAAATCTATGAATATAATGATTCATAATAACCTTACTACTCAAACAAAGGAGGCGCAACAAGGAGTTTTAAAAGAGGGAAATTTAAAGGATGAAATACCCAAAGGATCGGAGAAGCATCTTAATATTCAGGAAGACGGAACCCGGTATAGGGCTGAAAGGATTTGGGTACCAAAATTTGGAGATATGAGAGAAATGGTACTTAGAGAAGCTCATAAAACCAGATACTCAATACATCCTGGAACGGGGAAGATGTACAAGGATCTCAAGAAACATTTTTGGTGGCCGGGTATGAAAGCCGATGTTGCTAAATACGTAGGAGAATGTTTGACGTGTTCTAAGGTCAAAGCTGAGCATCAGAAACCATCAGGTCTACTTCAACAACCCGAAATCCCGGAATGGAAATGGGAAAACATTACCATGGATTTCATCAC
Source organism: Rutidosis leptorrhynchoides (assembly GCF_046630445.1). Lineage (NCBI taxonomy): Eukaryota > Viridiplantae > Streptophyta > Magnoliopsida > Asterales > Asteraceae > Rutidosis > Rutidosis leptorrhynchoides. The sequence goes on from NC_092340.1 coordinate 292,106,508, forward strand.
TAAATTTCCAAGGACTGCAAGTGGTTTTGATACTATTTGGGTAATAGTTGATCGTCTCACCAAATCAACACACTTCCTGCCAATAAGAGAAGATGACAAGATGGAGAAGTTAGCACGACTGTATTTGAAGGAAGTCGTCTCCAGACATGGAATACCAATCTCTATTATCTCTGATAGGGATGGCAGATTTATTTCAAGATTCTGGCAGACATTACAGCAAGCATTAGGAACTCGTCTAGACATGAGTACTGCCTATCATCCATAAACTGATGGGCAGAGTGAAAGGACGATACAAACGCTTGAAGACATGCTACGAGCATGTGTTATTGATTTCGGAAACAATTGGGATCGACATCTACCGTTAGCAGAATATTCCTACAACAACAGCTACCATTCAAGCATTGAGATGGCGCCGTTTGAAGCACTTTATGGTAGAAAGTGCAGGTCTTTGATTTGTTGGAGTGAAGTGGGGGATAGACAGATTACGGGTCCGGAGATTATACAAGAAACTACCGAGAAGATCATCCAAATTCAACAACGGTTGAAAACCGCCCAAAGTCGACAAAAGAGCTACGCTGACATTAAAAGAAAAGATATAGAATTTGAAATTGGAGAGATGGTCATGCTTAAAGTTGCACCTTGGAAAGGCGTTGTTCGATTTGGTAAACGAGGGAAATTAAATCCAAGGTATATTGGACCATTCAAGATTATTGATCGTGTCGGACCAGTAGCTTACCGACTTGAGTTACCTCAACAACTCGCGGCTGTACATAACACTTTCCACGTCTCAAATTTGAAGAAATGTTTTTCTAAAGAAGATCTCACTATTCCGTTAGATGAAATCCAAATCAACGAAAAACTTCAATTCATCGAAGAACCCGTCGAAATAATAGATCGTGAGGTTAAAAGACTTAAGCAAAACAAGATACCAATTATTAAGGTTCGATGGAATACTCGTAGAGGACCTGAGTTCACCTGGGAGTGTGAAGATCAGATGAAGAAGAAATACCCGCATCTATTTCCAGAAGATTCGTCAACACCTTCAACAGCTTAAAATTTCGGGACGAAATTTATTTAACGGGTAGGTACTGTAGTGACCCGAATTTTTCCATGTTTATATATATTAATTGAGATTGATATTTACATGATTAAATGTTTCCAACATGTTAAGCAATCAAACTTGTTAAGACTTGATTAATTGAAATATGTTTCATATAGACAATTGACCACCCAAGTTGACCGGTGATTCACGAACGTTAAAACTTGTAAAAACTATATGATAACATATATATGGATATATATATAGTTAATATGATACTATGATAGGTAAACATATCATTAAGTATATTAACAATGAACTACATATGTAAAAACAAGACTACTAACTTAATGATTTTTAAACGAGACATATATGTAACGATTATCGTTGTAAAGACATTTAATGTATATATATCATATTAAGAGATATTCATACATGATAATATCATGATAATATAATAATTTAAAATCTCATTTGATATTATAAATATTGGGTTAACAACATTTAACAAGATCGTTAACCTAAAGGTTTCAAAACAAAACTTACATGTAACGACTAACGATGACTTAACGACTCAGTTAAAATGTATATACATGTAGTGTTTTAATATGTATTTATACACTTTTGAAAGACTTCAATACACTTATCAAAATACTTCTACTTAACAAAAATGCTTACAATTACATCCTCGTTCAGTTTCATCAACAATTCTACTCGTATGCACCCGTATTCGTACTCGTACAATACACAGCTTTTAGATGTATGTACTATTGGTATATACACTCCAATAATCAGCTCTTAGCAGCCCATGTGAGTCACCTAACACATGTGGAAACCATCATTTGGCAACTAGCATGAAATATCTCATAAAATTACAAAAATATGAGTAATCATTCATGACTTATTTACATGAAAACAAAATTACACATCCTTTATATCTAATCCATACACCAACGACCAATAACACCTACAAACACTTTCATTCTTCAATTTTATTCATCTAATTGATCTCTCTCAAGTTCTATCTTCAAGTTCTAAGTGTTATTCATATATTCTACAAGTTCTAGTTACATAAAATCAAGAATACTTTCAAGTTTGCTAGCTCACTTCCAATCTTGTAAGGTGATCATCCAACCTCAAGAAATCTTTGTTTCTTACAGTAGGTTATCATTCTAATACAAGGTAATAATCATATTCAAACTTTGGTTCAATTTCTATAACTATAACAATCTTATTTCAAGTGATGATCTTACTTGAACTTGTTTTCGTGTCATGATTCTGCTTCAAGAACTTCGAGCCATCCAAGGATCCGTTGAAGCTAGATCCATTTTTCTCTTTTCCAGTAGGTTTATCCAAGGAACTTAAGGTAGTAATGATATTCATAACATCATTCAATTCATACATATAAAGCTATCTTATTCGAAGGTTTAAACTTGTAATCACTAGAACATAGTTTAGTTAATTCTAAACTTGTTCGCAAACAAAAGTTAATCCTTCTAACTTGACTTTTAAAATCAACTAAACACATGTTCTATATCTATATGATATGCTAACTTAATGATTTAAAACCTGGAAACACGAAAAACACCGTAAAACCGGATTTACGCCGTCGTAGTAACACCGCGGGCTGTTTTGGGTTAGTTAATTAAAAACTATGATAAACTTTGATTTAAAAGTTGTTATTCTGAGAAAATTATTTTTATTATGAACATGAAACTATATCCATAAATTATGGTTAAACTCAAAGTGGAAGTATGTTTTCTAAAATGGTCATCTAGACGTCGTTCTTTCGACTGAAATGACTACCTTTACAAAAATGACTTGTAACTTATTTTTCCGACTATAAACCTATACTTTTTCTGTTTAGATTCATAAAATAGAGTTCAATATGAAACCATAGCAATTTGATTCACTCAAAACGGATTTAAAATGAAGAAGTTATGGGTAAAACAAGATTGGATAATTTTTCTCATTTTAGCTACGTGAAAATTGGTAACAAATCTATACCAACCATAACTTAATCAACTTGTATTGTATATTATGTAATCTTGAGATACCATAGACACGTATACAATGTTTCGACCTATCATGTCGACACATCTATATATATTTCGGAACAACCATAGACACTCTATATGTGAATGTTGGAGTTAGCTATACAGGGTTGAGGTTGATTCTAAAATATATATAGTTTGAGTTGTGATCAATACTAAGATACGTAGACACTGGGTCGTGGATTGATTCAAGATAATATTTATCGATTTATTTCTGTACATCTAACTGTGGACAACTAGTTGTAGGTTACTAACGAGGACAGCTGACTTAATAAACTTAAAACATCAAAATATATTAAAAGTGTTGTAAATATATTTTGAACATACTTTGATATATATGTATATATTGTTATAGGTTCGTGAATCAACCAGTGGCCAAGTCTTACTTCCCGACGAAGTAAAAATCTGTGAAAGTGAGTTATAGTCCTACTTTTAAAATCTAATATTTTTGGGATGAGAATACATGCAGGTTTTATAAATGATTTACAAAATAGACACAAGTACGTGAAACTACATTCTATGGTTGAATTATCGAAATCGAATATGCCCCTTTTTATTAAGTCTGATAATCTAAGAATTAGGGAACAGACATCCTAATTGACGCGAATCCTAAAGATAGATCTATTGGGCCTAACAAACCCCATCCAAAGTACCGGATGCTTTAGTACTTCGAAATTTATATCATATCCAAAGGGTGTCCCAGAATGATGGGGATATTCTTATATATGCATCTTGTTAATGTCAGTTACCAGGTGTTCACCATATGAATGATTTTTATCTCTATGTATGGGATGTGTATTGAAATATGAAATCTTGTGGTCTATTATTATGATTTGATATATATAGGTTAAACCTATAACTCACCAACATTTTTGTTGACGTTTTAAGCATGTTTATTCTCAGGTGATTATTAAGAGTTTCCGCTGTCGCATACTTAAATAAGGACGAGATTTGGAGTCCATGCTTGTATGATATTGTGTAAAAACTGCATTCAAGAAACTTATTTTGTTGTAACATATTTGTATTGTAAACCATTATGTAATGGTCGTGTGTAAACAGGATATTTTAGATTATCATTATTTGATAATCTACGTAAAGCTTTTTAAACCTTTATTGATGAAATAAAGGTTATGGTTTGTTTTAAAATGAATGCAGTCTTTGAAAAACGTCTCATATAGAGGTCAAAACCTCGCAACGAAATCAATTAATATGGAACGTTTTTAATCAATAAGAACGGGACATTTCATGTAAATATCTACATGATTGATTTTAGAATAACTATCTCTTGCTATGTGTGAGTATTACTTGCTACTTGTTAATATGTTTAATACTCATTAATTTGCCAACTTGATTAATGTGATGACCCGGAAATTTCTGACCAAATTTAAACTTAATCTTTGTATGATTAACATTTCTGACACGATAAGCAAAGTCTGTAAAACTGAATCTCAAAATTTTTGAACTACTTTTATATATTTAAATACCCTTCGGTTGTTTTCGACGAATCGCGAACAATTATATGTAAATAGATACATATATACTATAACTTGAAAAGGTAACAATGTATTAATTGTTTGATACCGTACATTAAACTTATTGGTTTAAATATCTATTTGAATATATATGATAAGTTGAAATATTTATTATTAAAATTTATTTATAAATAACTTCCAATGTGTATTTAAAAACTGATTTATGTATATTAAAAAGATATATACATATATATAATTTCAAGTTATTTAGTAAACGATAGTAACATTCGTTTATTGATTCGATTGATATTTAGATAAGTTAACTAAAGCGTTTAAGATGAACCAGTAAAACACTAATTTGCTACAGTATTTTCAAATTGCTACAGTATCCAAAATGATACAGTATTTTCGAAAATCACTATTTGCTACAGTGAATTGCTACAGTAAATGTATATATTATATAGCGAGATGATGATTTATAAAAATAAATGACCAAAACACTCAAATGTATAAGTTATACCTCGAGTGGTATAGTTTATGGATGATTTAGGACTATATTTTGACAAAGGTACTATTCACGAAACGTAAAGTACAAGTTTTCTCAGTATACGAAAGGACGTTCGAAAAACCGGAACCGGGACATAAGTCGAGTGACGACGTACGACTTATTGGAATGAAAATTACAAGTCAACTATGCACGTGAATTTAATATAATATATAATTAATTATATAAATTATATATATTATATATAAATATAATATTATGTCGACAAAGATAAAAACAAACGAACCAGGCTGGTGACAGTTGGCCATGCGATCGCATGGCCGTATGCCCATGAAACCATGCGATCGCATGGTGGGTGATGGTGGCTCAAATCTATAAATTCTCCCGATTTTGTTTCAGTTCTTCATTTTCTTTTATATTTATCTCTGTATTATTATTATTATTTATATTATTATTATTATTATTATTATTATTATTATTATTATTATTATTATTATTATGATTATTATTATTATTATTATTATTATTATTATATTATTAAGATTATTATTATTATTAATGTTAATATTTTTAGTAATATTATACATAAAATATTACGACGAGGTTATGAGCGTGTCACTTTCAAAATGGTTTTCGAGCGGGATAGAGCTAAGGAAATTATGGGTTATTGCCAAGGAGGTTATGGGTAATGTTCGGGGGTATATTTATGAATCAAACATAGTGTTTATCATCTCCGTTGCGTCTACGTACTTTTCTACAATATTGAATCTCAATATTGATACGTAAGCACTCATAATTTATCTTTTATATATTAATTGTGTATCCATGTCTAGTGCTCGAGTATATATATTTATACATGCTTGTATGCTAAATTTCGTCGTTAAACAGTTTATGATGAATCATGAATTAAATACATATATTACTGGTAAAAGGTATATGATATGCATGTTTTTGGAAAGCTGGCGAAAAATCAATGACTTTTCATTTAGATATCGAATAGTTTCGATGAACGGATTAAGAGATATGATCAACTGAATTATGATTGACGTTAATTGAAATTGTTTTTGAATCTGCAATTAAGATTTAAACAACTTGTTTACAAGATTGATAAAATGGATTTTTAAATATTACCAGCCGAGTAAATGAAATCTTATATAAGGCACGTCTTGTTTTGTTAAACTATTGTCAAAATTGACTTTTTGAAACGACTTTGGATAACTTTTGTATGTCGATCTCGAGCATTAGGATTGTGATACACTATGACCTGACCTAGCTTGATAGACATTTATTGACCAACATATATTCTCTAGGTTGAGATCTACGGTTATTTGGTAATCCGAGTTTCGATCACATTTTGGTGAACGACTTTATATGCTGCTAAGGTGAGTTTCATTTGCTCCCTTTTTAATTGCTTTTGCAATCTATATTTTTGGGCTGAGAATACATGCACTTTATTTTAAACGCAATGGATACAAGTACATACTAAATTCTACACCGAGTTTGAACCAAAAATCCCTTAGCTTTGGTAACTAGTAACTGCCGGTTATAAGAACTGGTGGGCGCGAGTAGTTATATATGGATCCATAGGGTTTGATATCCCCCTCCGAGCTAGAGCACTAGCCTTTTAATGGACGTATGCTATTTGAGAAGCGTACACGTTGGTTTGCGTGTATTATTAAGATGATTATACAAAGGGTACAAATTATATATACGTTAAGTTTAGTTACCAGGGTGCTCAATCTTGTAGAATATTTTGATAAACGTTTCTGGATGAAACAACTGAAATCTTATGATCCACTTTTATATACAGATTATGCGAAACACTAAAACTATGAACTCACCAACCTTTGTGTTGACACTTGTTAGCATGTTTATTCTCAGGTTTCCTAGAAGTCTTCTGCTGTTTGCTTATATGATAGACAAGCTATGTGCATGGAGTCTTACATGGCATATTTTTCAAGAAAACGTTGCATTCACCAAATCATCACCATGTATCTTATTTTGACTGCATTGTCAACAAAAGTACTGTTGTAAACTATTATTTACAGTGATTGTCTATATGTAGAAATCATCAGATGTCGACAACCTTTGATTTAAATATTTATATTTGGTTTGACTTTTCAAAAGAATGCAATGTTTATAAAACGTATCATATAGAGGTCAAATACCTCGCAATGAAATCGATGAATGACATGTTCGTCCATATGGATTTGGAGCGATCGTCACAATTAATATGCTTCCTATGTGTTTACTAGTTAGAATACTATGATTCAAGTAACTAGTTTAGTTCAATGAATTAAGTGTAAAATGATTCACAAAGGAATAATGGTCAATAATATATTTGGTCTTATCTAAGTATCACATTGTGATTACTTGTCCAAGTAAGACTTAACATTGATGTCTTTACACATTTAATGTTTATTTTAGAAAGACATCATTCAATTAATCTCTACCTAATCTTAAAATGAATATGACTTGTGATTAATTGAAACTAAGAAGTTAATGACAGGTTGACAAGTCTTTAGGATTGAACCATTTGCATTAACGAGTCTAACTAAGTCTTAACCAAACTGAGATTACCCAAAATGTCAATCAAGACACTTCTCCAAAAATGTTGGGTTTACCACATTTGGAGTGTTATGTCATTTTCACTTAATAAGACCAAATCTCACACACTTAATGCATATAGTACTTGTATAGGATATTGGGTTTCTTTTGCAGTTGTTAGATGGAGTAAAGATTCCAAAATGTGATGTTCAAATCTGAGTCAAAGGGCTATACAACGGATACATACTTTTGGACTGGAGCACGCACGGTCGAACCACGGTCGACCGTGTCTGTGACCGTGTGACAACGACTAGTTTTTGAATCTCACTATAAATAGCAAGCATTGAAGATCATTTGAAGCTGACCCTCTTGCATATTTCAAAGGCTTATTTCCAGAGATCACAAGTGCTTTAATTACTACTCAAATGTGATCAAGGAAGAGAAGATTCTATGATCTTATAGATATAGACTTTGGTTGTTGTAAACTTACTAATCAAAATTATTTATCTTGTGAGTTTACTTAGTGTGATGCATGTCCTAGTATTGTCTTAGGATTATCATTGCAAAGTGTATGAGTCTTGTAACTTTAATTAGTAGAAGCATAGGCTAGCTTAGTGATCTACTTCCTTAAAGTGACTTAGGAAGTTGATTAATCTTAGTTGAAGATTGATGTGTGTAGCGGTGTATACGAAATACTATTATTGTTTACTACGAAATATGACGAAATATTACACAAGTGTTATTAATTTACGGATGAGATATACCTAAACTTTGCTACCACACTATAGGTAGTGTACCTAATCATAGAGTAGTGTAGTTTTTAGTAAGTCCGGTTCGTTCCACAGAGACTGCTAAGCGGTTATTTATTTTAAAATATTTATTTATTATATATATATATTTACAATATCGTAGTATTATTATTATAAAAAGGGGGGTTTTACCGTTTAATGACCGGTTTGTTTTTTTAGCTTTTCTTTTTAATTTAAACAACTAGATAATAAATTTAAACTAGATTATAGCAATGAAGTAAATAAAAATTACTGCAGTAAATAAATATTACTTTAACTAAACGAGATGAAAATACAATAAAAGAATGTTATGCTTATTTAACTTTCGTAGTTACGATGTTTGACTTTTACTTTTTTACTTTTTTACCCTGGGTTAATTTTCCTTGCACCCGTAGAATATTAAATATGTCCACCTGGAGTTGTCCAGCGCAGTCCTATAATTACAAGCATCGAATGCGAGTGTCCACGTCATTCTATCTTGTAACCACAGTTAAATATTCTAACTAATTACTATTTAGATGGTTTGACGCGGTTGTCACGTGTGTCAATAATTACACCAGTTGTCACTGAATGTAACTCACCTTAATTTTAACTAGTCTTTTAACCATTAATCCATTCACGTGTCCGTTTCAATGAATAATTTACCATATATATAAATAACCCGTCTTCCGTGTCCGGTCAACGTATGCGATTATTTATACATATAGTAAATTATAAATAGTGGTAATTTAACAAGTTGTCACTTAATTATTTTACCATACCCATTAATAGTTAAAACCCCAATCTCCCATAAGGTCGTTCTTTATCTAAATATTAATCGTTGTACAAATTAAATCAACCCATTTTCTATTTTTAGTCAAACATAATAGCTACTTGGGTTAAATAAGCATAATAACAAATTAGTTAACAAACATAATTAAAAAGGAGAAATATCTTACGACGTTCATTAATTGCGGAGTGTTACACGGATAGAACTTCGACTTTTGAACTCGTAACTCAAACTTTACAATAACCCAAACTAACTAATATACTACTAATCTTTACTACTAATTATTACTACGGAGAAAGATTGATAGAATTGATTGTGAAGGTGTATTTTTTGATGTTGGAAGATGTCTGTATTTATAGAGAATGAAAAGATACTGTTCCTATGTTGAATTGAAAGTTGGATGATTTCATTTCAACGTCCGGTGGCTTTGACTTGTTCTTTTCCATTTGCTTGAATTATTGATTGATAATTTTCATTTATGACCCTTTAACTATGCTCAATTATCAACTTTTTATTATTTATTATTATTCTTATTATGAATTATTTAAATATTATATTATATTCTTGTGCATAGTTGACTTGTAATTTTAGCTCCGTTGAGTCGTACGTTGATAGTTGGTTCATGTCTCGGTTCCAGATTTTTGAACGCCTTTTCGTATGCTTAGATATCTTGTACTTTACGTTTCGCAGCTTATACTCTTGTCATTTTTAGACGTTATTCATCAATAAATTGAACCACTTGGATTGTTTCTTGTACATTTGAGCTTTTTGGTCATTTGCATCTTCAAATCTTCGTTTTCTTCTTTTGTATTGGCACTTATTTATTTAAACGATTATTACATAAAAATAGAACAATAGTAGCTAAAAGCTTTACATATTGGAAGGATATTGTGCCTAAATATATGTTCATTTGGAGCACTATCAAATATCCCCACACTTGAACGTTGCTTGTCCTCAAGCAATACAGAACTTGAAATTAAATCACACTTCACTCGAATCACTTTTTATGCTCACACTTTATACATTAGTGATTTTGATACGGCGGTATAAACAATGATAGTAACAATATGGTTTACAGTCCCACATGACTATGAAAATTTAGATCCTTTAAGGAAATTGGATCTTTATGAAAATATTTGATCTTTTGAAAATTCATTCTAGCTTTTACCCTAGATAATTTTTCCGGAATAACCCTTCACCGGTGTTTGCAAAATGTTTTTGTGGGTTGTGTAGGTTTTAGATTTGAAAATTTTAGCTCAAAACTTGCGGTTTTGTGTCACCCACTTGCTAACCTTGTATTAGGAAAGCAACACGTCCAGTATACTTGCTCCGTATATTACCTTTCGATAAACTACCGTCCGGTTGTAAAGGAAAGCGTTGAACAAGCAACTGTTAAGGCAATGTCTAATGATATGCAGTTAATCATGGTCTATAACGTATCGGATGCAATTACTATCCTTTGTAGGAGAAATAGTAAAGATCACCCTATAATTTTTTTGGTCTGGCACAAGGTCCTGTCTTCGACCATGCTATGCAACCACCGTTCTTACGGTTGACACCCGATTTGGTTCAGGTGACCTAATGAATTCCTGTGAATTCTTGGGATTTTACGTTCAATGGTAATGAACGCATTAAAAATGGGTTTTCAGAAAACAAATCGGTTTGTAATTTGATCAAAATATTTTCTTGTTCAAGCTCGAGTTTAGATATCATCGAATTCCATGAGTTTGTAATTCTCAATCTTTAAGGTCAATCTCTAGGATTGAGTAATATCAGGCTTAAATGTTGATTTTTAATCTTTAAGGAGATTATGCTTTTTGGGGGGTCTGATTCATTAGTCTTATCAAGCTAATTTGCACGGTGCCCTCCCCATTTTACGAGACAGGTCCTCTCATGGTTAGGATAAGTCTGACCACTTGGCGACCCTGTTTGATGCTGAGGTCCGTGAATTTCCAGTTGATTTTCGAGAAAACTTTTCAAGGTTTTTCGTAGACTCTACAATTGGTCTGGACGACAACTTCCTGACCTAAATCAGAAAGCGCGTTTCTTTTTCGGAAGACTTTACTTCCTTTTTAATGATGGAATTGATTCATCGTGTAGATCCATCTTTTCTTTCAAATGTATTACAATAAACCGGGTAAAACAGTTAATTTAGTCCAAAACAAAAGCACCTGCAATAACTTTACAGAAACATGTGATAGATAGTTTTTTATTGAATAACTTGGTACATTCTCCCCAAACTTAGTTTCTTTCTTTGCCTTTTTATTCTCCTTTATTCCATTTTAAATGAATTCAAGTGTTTTAGGGTGCCTCTCAATTTATGTCCTTTTCGAGGTAACGATAATTTCGATATTAACACCTAGTTTTCATCGTTCATAAATATGTATAAACATGATTTTGAATTCATTTATTTGAAAATTTTTCAAATTTTCACAAAATTTGGCAAATAAACCAAGTGCAAACCTGAGACAATTTATAACCCTTCCCCACACTTGAGATCATGCAATGCCCTCATTTGCATGAAATCAGACTATAATTATAAATTCACGAGGGTGATAAGTGTAGAAAAGTGATTAAAAATACTCAGTTTGTAATTACAAAGCTCGTCGAATGATAGATGGCGTGCCTCATTGTTCATTCCTTTTCTTGTTTTATCACACATGTTTTTCTTCAAAAACGGTTGCTTTTCTGAACTGGTTGCTAATCTTTGAAAATACGTCTTTTACCCTAACTTATCATGCATGTTTATTAACGAGTTATGTACTAACCCGAACCCCGTATTTAACGTTAAGTGGGGTTAGACTTCCCCACACTTAGCTGACGACATGTGAAGTCGGTAGAATAAGTTCCACAAATTAAAATAGTGAGCCAGTTATTTACATCTCGGGTGGTGTATAATATATCAATGGGTTTAAAGTTTAAACCCACCCGATCATCACTACTTAATTCTTTTTTAAGTGTAGCTTTTAGTAAATGGATATGTCTCTTTTCTGGTTCTTGGTCAAATGGATCGATATATACCGACATACATATTTCTTTAGGGTGGACAATTCCTAATATTTCCTTCCGTTCATTCTCGGGATCAAAGTTTTCATCTCTATTACCCAATTGGGTGAAATCCGAGGTGTCATTATCTATTACAGCTTGTAGTTCATCTTCGGTAGATGACTCATCTATTGAGAATATTGGATTGGAAGGTTATGGTATGGTGAATTTCGGGATCGAAGAAAAATCTTTTTCTTTAACTGTCCATATCGGTCCCACCACTTTGGTCTCGGGGGTAAAATTTTCAACGTTATCGTTTTTCCAAGAGTACCAATTTGTCACCCTTACTTCTTCTTCATCTATTGATGGATCGATGATTTCGTCGGTAGAGGCTAATGTGTCGATATGTTGTGAAATTGGTAAGACTGAATAAAAAGTATCATCGGGATAATTGGTGATTTCGGAGCTTTCGAATTCATTAAAATTCGATGATATGAGATTTTCTTGTACATGACTCCTCAGATCAACAGGTGTGTAGTCTGATAGAGTTTCAACCTGCCAATTTGCAAACTCTCTTATTTGTTCATTTTGAGCGTTAAGTTCTTCGAGTTTGATTTTCATATGATCTAAAAAAATTTCAGACACATAATTTTCCTCGTCCCCTGGTTGTTGAGTTTGGATATATTCTTGGGAATAATCCCAATTTAAATTGCATGCCTCATAATCATTGCATTTAGGTTCTATGGGTGCATAATTTTCCATAGGAACGTAATAATAACATTCTCATGTTGAGTGATAATCTTCACAGATTTCACAACCAGTTATTGTTTCGTCATTCGTGATCCATGTTTGACCGAACGAATTTTCATCAACACTCGTTTGAGAGTATTGATTTAATTGATTTTGCATTTCAAAAAGAGTTTTCATAGCCTTGTTTTCAAAATTTTCCATTTTATCGCGATGGCCAAATTTTAGCTACAATGTGGTGCATTCACTAATTATCCTATTAGATATAAAACTAAAAAACCATCCCAAGGTAGCCCAAGTGGTTGGGGCCCTGAGATCCTTGCAAGAGGTCTCAGGTTCAATTCTTGGGGTGGCCAGGGAAGGTTTGGAAACAGCCAGGGAGTATTCCTGATGGGCTGCGTACACTAGAGTATGGGGTTGGATTACTCGCCCTTCCCGGGTAACCCGAACAGGGAACACCTTACAACTATATAAAACTAAAAATTATATATAAGCTATCAAATTAATAGACTTTTCTGCTTTTACCCACGTTTCGAATAGCCAAAAGATGCAGCAGGGAGCCAGAATCCTTTAAATCGGAAAATCCACAACTCGGTCACTAACAAATCCAACTATTACTACGAAGCAGAAAATTTTGGATGTCTATCAATTTAACCGCTTAAAATAATTTTTCCGTCAAAATTTAAAGAAGATAAAAATCTATGTCCTAAAAACTAGAGCGTAGAAAAGAAAAAGAAAAAGCGCGTCGAAAAACAAAAAGTCTAAAAATAAACGTCGAAAGAAAAGCGTCGAAACATAAAAGTCTAAAAACTAAAAACTAAAAATTGTGTCTAAAACAAAACTTAAATCTAAAGGTAATGAAACTTAAAATGCAATTCTAAAAGAAAATCGGCATTTACTTAAATCGACACTAAAATCTAAAAAACTAAATTCTAAAGTGGTGTCTTAAAATTCTAAAACTTAAACTAAGGCAAAATGATTTTTTTTTACTTTTTTTTTAAAAAAAAATTTCTATTATATTTTAAAAATTTTTTTTTTAACAATTTTTATATTTTTAATTTTTTAACTTTTTTTTTAAATTTAAATTTTTTTTAAATTAAGCTTTTTTTTTCTTTTTTTAAATTTTTTTTATTATTATTTTATTATTTTTTTACGTTTTAATTTTTTTTTTAATTTTTAGATTTTTTTTAAATATTTTTAACAATTTTTTTATTTTTTTTAAAAACGAGATTTTTTTACTTTTTTATAAAAATTTTTTTTTATTTTTTTAAAAGTTTTTTTTAACGATTTTAATATTTTTATTTATTTTTTATTTTTTTTAAAATTTAAATTTTTTTCTTTTAAAAATTTTTTTTTACGATATTAATATTTTCTTTTTTTAAAATTTTTTTTAAATTTTTTTTAAATATTTTTTTAAAAAAATTTTTTTTAAAATTTTTTTTTTTTTTAAAAACGAGATTCTTTATGATTATTGTTATTTTTTTAAATTTTTTTTATCTTATTTTTTTCCCAATTTTTTATCTTATTTATTTTTTAAATAACCACGAGTCCCCGGCAGCGCCGCCAAAAACTTGATGTGTGTAGCGGTGTATACGAAATACTATTATTGTTTACTACGAAATACGACGAAATATTACACAAGTGTTATTAATTTACGGATGTGATATACCTAAACATTGCTACCACACTATAGACAGTGTACCTAATCGTAGAGTAGTGTAGTTTTTAGTAAGTCCGGTTCATTCCACAGAGACTGCTAGGCGGTTATTTATTTTAAAATATTTATTTATTATATATATATTTACAATATCGTAGTATTATTATTATAAAAAGGGGGTTTTACCGTTTAATGACCGGTTTGTCTTTTTAGCTTTTCTTTTTAATTTAAATAACTAGATAATAAATTTAAACTAGATTATAGCAATGAAGTAAATAAAAATTACTGCGGTAAATAAATATTACTTTAACTAAACGAGATGAAAATACAATAAAAGAGTGTTATGCTTATTTAACTTTCGTAGTTACGATGTTTGACTTTTACTTTTTTTACTTTTTTACCCTGGGTTAATTTTCCTTGCACCCGTATAATATTTAATATGTCCACCTGGAGTTGTCCAGCACAGTCCTATAATTACAAGCATCGAATGCGAGTGTCCACGTCATTCTATCTTGTAACCACAGTTAAATATTCTAACTAATTACTATTTAGATGGTTTGACACGGTTGTCACGTATGTCAATAATTACACCAGTTGTCACTCAATGTAACTCACCTTAATTTTAACTAGTCTTTTAACCATTAATCCATTCACGTGTCCGTTTCAATGAATAATTTACCATATATATAAATAACCCGTCTTCCGTGTCCGGTCAACGTATGTGATTATTTATACATATAGTAAATTATAAATAGTGGTAATTTAACAAGTTGTCACTTAATTATTTTACCATACCCATTAATAGTTAAAACCCCAATCTCCTTTAAGGTCGTTCTTTATCTAAATATTAATCGTTGTACAAATTAAATCAACCCATTTTCTATTTTTAGTCAAACATAATAGCTACTTGGGTTAAATAAGCATAATAACAAATTAGTTAACAAACATAATTAAAAAGGAGAAATATCTTACGGCGTTCATTAATTGCGGAGTGTTACATGGATAAAACTTCGACTTTTGAACCCGTAACTCAAGCGTTACAATAACCCAAACTAACTAATATACTACTAATCTATACTACTAATTATTACTACAGAGAAAGATTGATAGAATTGATTGTGAAGGTGTATTTTTTGATGTTGGAAGATGTCTGTATTTATAGAGAATGAAAAGATACTTTTCCTATGTTGAATTGTAGTTGAATTGAAAGTTGGATGATTTCATTTCAACGTCCGGTGGCTTTGACTTGTTCTTTTCCATTTGCTTGAATTATTGATTGATAATTTTCATTTATGACCCTTTAACTATGCTCAATTATCAACTTTTTATTATTTATTATTATTCTTATTATGAATTATTTAAATATTATATTATATTATTGTGCATAGTTGACTTGTAATTTTAGCTCCGTTGAGTCGTACGTTGATAGTTGGTTCATGTCTCGGTTCCGGATTTTTGAACGCCTTTTCGTATGCTTAGATATCTTGTACTTTACGTTTCGTAGCTTGTACTCTTGTCATTTTTAGACGTCATTCATCAATAAATTGAACCACTTGGATTGTATCTTATACATTTGAGCTTTTTGGTCATTTTCGTCTTCAAATCTTCATTTTCTTCTTTTGTCTTGGCACTTATTTATTTAAACGATTATTACATAAAAATAGAACAATAGTAGCTAAAAGTTTTACATATTGGAAGGATATTGTGCCTAAATATATGTTCATTTGGAGCACTATCAAAGATTAATACTTGTCCAAGTTAAAGACAAGTTGAGCTAGGTTGGAGTTGATCTTTCAAAGGGATAGAAAGATTAGGTTTGTTGTCTACCAAAGAAGTTGAAGACTTGTAAATCGGATCTCCACTGGGTTTGGAGAAAAGTGCTTAGTGAAGCAAGAAATTCGGATTAGTGTAATCGGGGAACATCCACCCGAACCACTATAAATCCTTGTATCTATGTTCCTTACATTACTTTACTTATCATTTTGAACATATTCACCACACACATCAAGTTTGAGTTGAATTGGTTGATCATAATTAATCAAATTTGGTGATCAATCGAAAAAGTGTTAAAAACATATCAAGTAACTATTTACCCCCCCCCCCCCTCTAGTTACTTACAGGTAGGTTATATGATTCCACTTACGTGTCTACAGCCTTTTTTATTAGACCAAATGGTGAATTGATGATAAATAGTAGAGCGAAAAGAGAAAACATAAAGTGTAATTACACAAAGTTAAGCAATTAAATTTTATATGATAGTAGTCGTGACAAAGTAAAACATTTAGAAAAAGAATTACACAAAGTTAAGCAATTTAATAAAGTTCTAATTGATGAAAACAACTCTTTAAAAAGAAAGCTTGAAAAGACAACTATTTGTAATTCATCAAAAGATAAACTTGAAATGAATTTGTGTCACGACTCTAGTAAATACAAATCATGTAATCAAAGTCCATTTTCTATTATTTGGAGAATTGAGAACATGGGAAAAATGGACCAAACTAGCAATTCAATGAAAGGGATAAGTCAAGGATTGGGTAACTTTAAAATAAATCAAAACCAATGATCAAAATACTAATAAGAATAACCTTTTCAAAAGACTTTGAATTAATGAAAGGTTTTTCATACAAATGCAAAATTATTTTTAAAAATGATTTTAAAAGAAATGTTGAAGGAAGTCTACTTGTATTAGGATTGTGTGTTTGAATGAAACTATGAATTGCATGCTAAATACAAGTTGATGTGTTTTTGTATACTATATGTATGACTGAATATATATATATATATATATATATATATATATATATATATATATATATATATATATATATATATATATATATATATATATATATATATATATATATATATATATATATATATATATATATATATGGTATATTACGTCTCATTGATGATGAAACATCGGGAGGATGTGATCATTCAATGTTAGGAAAAGAAAACTTGTCCTCAAGTATTCTATAGAACCTAAGAATCGTCAAAACGCGCTCAAGAGAAGAAGAAGTGAAGAAATTCTTCATCAGAAGTTTCACGGCTGCATCACGGCTGACCGCAGACACGACCGTAGAAACCTGTTCCAAACGTCTGGAAATTTTCCTCCACGGTCGACTGTACTTCGACCGTGCGTGGCCTGACACTGTTTTAAATTGAATAAAACCCTCACTTTTCATTTCATTCAAACTCACTTCAAAACAAATACTCTCTGTACTGCTGAGGAGATCGACCGTACATAGATGAACACGCATTCGTTCTATCTTAATTCCTACTTTCGGTATGATAAATCCTTGCTCTCCTAACATTCAATTATGTTTGTATGATGAACTCTTCACTAATGTTGCGAAGAAACCCTAATGTCCCAAAATCCAAATTAATGCAACAATTAAAATTGTTCTTGAGAACAACTTAGAAACGATTGTAATGATGTCTATCTGTACACTAATTTAACTTTGGCAATTCTAGGGTTCATTATACATCTAGGTTAGATTTTCATAGAATCATTGTTCATATGATATAAACTACATTGTTACAAATTGAGTGTGATAATGTTAGATGTCAAAACATGTGTTAATGATGATCTTAAAAATCTATAACACATATGAACTTTGTGAAAATCATAATCTAGTTGCAAACTCATTGACACTAATGAAGAGTGAAAATGTGAAGAACATTAACATCAAAACATCCAAGTATTGATGATAATTAAAGTTTGCAAAACTTGTTGCCCACAATTGAATTATACATACACTTTGAATAAAGTTGAAGTATCATTGTGTAGAAAATGGCAACAACTAAGGATGCTCAATCAAGGGGTGGTGAAGAAAGATATAATCCACCTGCTGATGCAAGAAAATGTACAATTTACAACAAGAAGCGGCTCAAAACTAGAACAATTGCAGAAGGAAGAATTGTGAACATTGAAGCATTTCCTGAAATAGTTGACAAGCTATTCCAAAGAAATCCAGCATCATTCGTGCTAATCAACGGACCCGTGTATCCTGAACTAATAAGAGAGTTCTATGCTAACTTCAGCTTCAACTCAGAGACAAAGGTTGTGAAGTTTCATCTTAATAAAAAATGGTAGGAATACCCCCCGAAGCCTTTGTGAAATTCTAGGTGTACCTACCGGGGGAAGGGAGTTCTATAGCAGAAGAGACAAGCTAGAACACCTACCCGAATTCATTCAAGCCACTGATGTATTAAATCTACTCTGCAAACCGGAAGCCTATCACTCTGAAATTCTTTCTAAGGGACTAACAGGAAAGGATCTTCGTTCAGATCTTGATATCCTAAACAAAATCATTGATCACAAGATCTACTGCAGGCTAGGAAACCACTCTCACATTCATGTCACTCAAATCTATGTTATGTGGGAAATTGAACTCAATAAAGATATCAATGTGGCTTTTCTAACGGCATCTCGAATGAGCAACTTAATGACTGAATCAACTAGGTCTGGCATCTCGAATGAGCAACTTAATGATTGAATCAACTAGGTCTCTTCCTTATGGCATGCATCTGAACAATTTGTTCACCCATCTCAAACTCTCTCACTCCGTCATTCAACAACCTTCGTTTGAACCAATCGACAAGTTAACCATCATTTGAAGTGTCCATCTACCAGAAATCTCTCGTGGAAGAAGATCAAGTCTTCAAGAAGATCTAGATAAAATTGAAAACTATCAACCAGATGAGGAATCGGATGAAGAAGAAATGGAAGACGAGGCAGCAAACTTCCAGGAGTATCAAGAATTCGTGAACTCAACATTTGAAACCAAAGTTGACAGAATTCTTAAGCGAGAAGAGGAAATTAGTGAGAATCACTCCAAGTTCAAGAAGGCGCTGAAGGACTTTGTGAAGCAATCTAATGCAGGAGGATTTAATTTGTGTGATTAGAATAGTGTAATAAAAACTTGGTTGAATTCTTATGTTTGAATTATGTGTGCTTGAATGTTGGTCTAAAACAATGATGCGTTTAGAGATTAATTCAATAACTCAATAATGTATGTTTACCATGTGCTCACAACTGATTATTCTTGCATGCACAAGTCAAGAATGCATGAAAAGAATGACTCAGTTTCTGTACGGCTGTCAGCACGGTCGACCGAAGATCGACCTTAGAGTGTCTGACAAACTCATTAGAATTAATTACTCTACCTACCTTACGAAACCTGCTAGTGTTTAATAAAGGGCCATAGTACTCATTGAATCTCTATAAAAGACAAACACAATAAACCAAACTCATCACTTTCACCACTTTTCCAAAAGTCTTCTTCAAACAAAGCTTAATCTCAATATGAGATCCATTGTTGAAGGGGGAGAGGTACTCACACACCATCTATCTATCTATTCTCTTGAAAATCTCTTAAACATCAAATGGGATGCCTTTCTCAATCTAAGAGGACCGCTTTTTCCTCTTTATATCAAAGAATTCTACGAAAACCTTCAATTTTCACAAAATGATGAGAAAATTTTATTTTCTCTTTTTGGAAAGAAGTATTCTTTGACTCTTGAAGAATTTGGAAATATAATGGATGTTCTGAATGAAGGACGAAAATTTTTTCTAAACCCAAATTCATTTGATGAATTTCCTGAATGGGTAAAGAGAGATAGTGTTCTTGACATATTGTGCAATGGAACACTTCAACCAAAGTTCATCAACAAAGATGGATTTCTTCGTCGTCGTCTTGCTTCAACGTATGATCTTTGACAACAAATCATCACTGCAAATGTTTATGGAAAGGGTGAACTACTTGAACGACTTTATGCAAATGAGATTATGCTTCTATGGTGTCTCTTGAACTCATCAAAAGTAAATGTTGCATACTTCATGGCATCTAGAATGCAACACGCATGTCAAAACTCTCATATGTCTCTTCCATTTGGTCTCCACCTGACCAAACTTTTCGCATATGTTGGGATGACTTCTCCCTTTTACCATTCCACTCAAGTATCTTTATACCCAATATGTAGAGCATCGAACAAACAGGTCCATGAACCTTCTCTTGAAAACCCACCCAATTTTTGTTCCCTATAGTGTGATTCATGGAAACATACTAAAAATTGATCGAAGATTGTCCCGCCTTGAAGACAAGGACAAGGGTCACTCCTCTCATCATGATAACTGAACTTATTTGACATTCATGTAAAAATTTCACTTGAGAAATGTACTACATGAATTATATATGGTTAATTATGTGCTATGAATAAAATGTGTGCTTGTTATGTTTTTAATAATTATCTTCCATCATGCACAATTTGAGGGGGAGCTTTGCTCTAAGGGTGAGCTTAGTTCTAGGGGGAGCTACCCTTTTTGCTTCGACAAAAGGGAGAGAAATATGGATACAAGTGACCAAGTCAAACAAAACTTATAGAATGACCAAGTCAAACAAAACTTATAGAATGAAAAAAAAGAGATCATTAAAGTACACGGTCAAAGTACGGTCGTGTAGGGATTTAACAAGTTTCAATATCCTTAAAACCATTTATTAGTAAGCTTGCGGAAGCGTGTTAATATGAGTATGTTTAGCCGTTTAAGAACTTGTTAATCATTCAACCATTTAAATGTAAATCCCATGGATCAAGTTGTGAAATAATACTTACTAATTAACAAGAAAGGATAGTGTTTATACCTCCTCAAAACAAGTTTGAGGGTTCTTCAAAATGAGCAGAAAGTTTGAAGGAGATGATGATGAAATGAGCTCCTAACTTGAAGCCTCAAGTTTGTTATACCCACAAACTTTTGCACCAACACCTTCTAGTTTGGTTAGGATTTAATTGCACTTGAATATCACTTGCAAAATCAAATTAAGAACCTCTTGGAGCTCACTAAAGCCCACGGCAGCAGCAGCTGTATTTGGAGGGTTTTCTTGCAGATTTTTGAATTATCTTTTTGGTATATCACTTGAGAGAATTTAGTCAAAACTTGGTTAAAGTATTAGACATGCTTATGTGAAGTTGTGTAGCATTAAAAGTAACTAAACCAAGCATGTGTGGTCTTTCTTGGAGACCCAAATTCTGCCACACTTCATGTTAAATAATAATACATATAAGTTTTATAAAAGTTTAAAACTTGTTATAAAATTATGTATTATTTTGTTAATTATACATTTTATAAAACCTTTTATAAAATATAACATAATATAATCATTTAAACCTATAAACAATTATATATAAATTATCCAAATAATTTATCTCAAGTGATAATATTTTAGAAACCCGATTTTCTAAAATCCAAGTGTCGCGTATTTGTTTAATGATCCAATCGTTAAGACCAAATACGTATAAGGTGTCGGTAAGTTTGTTATTGGGTATGACCCGACTTGGATCATAACATATTAGCCACATTAATTTAATATGTCTCTCGGGCATACGAAATACCTTCAATCTCCCACTTGCACGAGATACATAAGAAATTAATGCAAGTGATGGATACCACCTAACGACCGTCCATCACCCCCAATATGTTATGACTTTGTGCCATTCAATAACATCATCCCTTTCGAGTTCCCGTCTCGAATGTGAATAGGTGAATCTTTCATTATATCCTTTCATCCTAGATGTCATGTTAAATCCAAGAGATACAGAATGATCACTCTCTTCTAGATTTAACTTTTCAGGCCTTAGACATCTGACTCTCAACGAATAAGAGGGACAAATTCCATCTTGACTACATACGTCCTAAATATACACCTTGTATTATGCCAGAGCTCTTCCTTATGAACTACCATATTTCAGAATAGTGAAGGAAAGAATCAAGGTACAATACTTGGTAAATATCCGAACCCAATATGTATCTCAGGTCAGAGGATACGATGATATTCGCCTTTACTCAAGATTACATGTGATCAACCACAAAGGCTCCATTTAGTAAATCTTGAGAGCGGGTCTTCCAATATTTGTATCCCTCAAATATCTATGAACCTTGGTTGCAACCTTGCCCCACATTCATCCTGAATGTATACCAATCCAAGTTCATAATAGTCTAAACCTCACACTTGTTCCCACAAATGTGATCGACTACGGAAATTTAGAATAATTGCTTATTCATGGATGAAATATGCAAAATAGGAACATAACTCAAATAAATTAACACCATAGTTATATTAATGAGTTTGAATAATTTCGTTCTGGTACAATACTTAAAACAGATCATGACCAATCACTAGAATATCGAAGCCCTAATGCACAAACATGTCCTGCATGTTTTGATCCATGTAAGAGCTTCGTGAGAGGATCCGCTATATTAAGATCTGTGTGAACTTTGCGAATACATATCTTTCCCTTTTCAACTTCATCCCTTATGTAGTTGAATCTCCGCTCAATGTGACGGGTCTTTTGGTGAGCACGAGGTTCCTTGATTTGAACAATCGCACCCTCGTTGTCACAAAAGATCTCAAGAGGGTCCTGAATGGAAGGGACTACTCCTAAGTCGTCGATGAATTTTTTCATCCATGCAGCTTCCTGAGCTGCCAATGATGCGGCGATGTACTCCGACTCTGTAGTGGATAAAGCAACAACATCCTGTTTTGAACTCTTCCAAGAGACTGCACCCCCATTTAGTGTGAAGACATAACCGGATTGTGATCGAGAATCATCTCGATCAGTTTGGAAACTAGCATCCACGTAACCTTTTACAGCAAGTTCCTCTTCACCAGACCCATATATCAGAAACATATCCTTAGTCCTCCTAAGGTATTTCAATATACATTTGACAGCAATCCAATGACTGTTACCTGGGTTATTCTGGTATCTACTTGTCAAGCTAAGAGCGCATGACACATCCGGTCTAGTGCATATCATTGCATACATGATTGACCCAATGGCAGACGCATATGGGACTTTCTTCATTCTCTCCTGTTCATCTTTCGTGGTGGGACACTGAGATGAACTAAGGAGCGTTCCTCTTTGAATAGGTACCAAACCTTTCTTAGAGTTCTCCATCTTGAACCTTTTCAAGATCTTTTCAATGTATGCACTTTGATTCAAACCTATCAATTTCTTGGATCTATACCTGTAGATCCTAATCCCCAAAATGTATTGTGCTTCTTCAAGATCCTTAATGGAGAAGCAGCCTTTTAGCCAAGTTTTAACTCCTTGCATTGTCGGGACATCATTCCCAAATAATAATATATCATCCAAATATAATACAAGGAACATGATAGTGCTCCCACTAGCTTTCTTGTATACACAAGCTTCATCACCATTTTTAATGAAGCCAAATTTCTTGGCTTCCTCATTAAAACGATGATTCCACATTCTAGATGCTTGTTTCAATCCGTAGATTAACTTCTTTAACTTACATACTTTGTTAGGATGTTTTGGATCGACAAAACCTTCAGGTTGAACCATATAGACATCTTCCTCAAGATATCCATTTAGGAAAGCGGTCTTGAAATCCATTTGCCATATTTCATAATCATAATGAGCAGCAATGGCAAATAATATCCTAATAGACTTTAGCATTGCCACAGGCGAAAAGGTTTCATCATAGTCAATCCCTTGAGTTTGAGTGAAACCTTTTGCTACAAGTCTAGCTTTATATGTATTTAAGTTTCCATGCATGTCGGTTTTCATCTTGAAAATCCATTTACAATCAACTAACTTGGAGCTAGTAGGTTGTACAACTAGTTCCCAAACTTGGTTGTCATACATGGATTGCATCTCGGCGTTCATGGCTTCCTGCCATTTATCTTTATCAATCCTTGATAAAGCATCTTGGTAGTTTGTTGGTTCATCCAAATCAACCACATAGCAATCATCCATGAGAAACCCATATCTCTTAGGAGGATTACTAATCCTACCAGATCTGCGAACGTCTTGTATACTTTGATCATCCATCTGATCACTCTCGACATTTTCATGTTGAGTGCTAGTGTCAACCAATTGTGTATCATCTACTTGATCTTGAACCTCTTCAAGGTCTATCTTCCTTTCACTATTTCCATCCAATAGGAACTTAGTTTCAAGGAATTCAGCCTTTCGAGCAATAAATACATTTTGCTCGGTTGGATCATAGAAATAGTATCCCATATCATCCTTGGGATATCCTATGAAGATACACTTCGTGGATCGAACATTCAACTTATTAGGGACGTAATGCTTAGGATAAGCTTCACATCCCCATACCTTTAAGTATGATAGAGATGGAGGTTTTCCAAACCACATCTCATGAGGAGTTCGTTCCACTTTCTTGGTTGGGGCCATATTTAAAATACGAGCCGCGGAGCATAGACAATAACTCCAGAATGATAGAGGTAGCGAGCTTCTAGCCATCATAGATCGAACCATATCCATTAGGGTTCGGTTCCTCCTTTCGGACACACCATTAAGCTGTGGTGTCCCGGGTGGAGTAAGTTGCGAGATAATCCCACAACTTCTAAGATGATCTTGGAAGGCATCGCTTAGGTATTCACCTCCTCTATCGGTTCGAAGTACTTTAATTGTCTTATTGAGTTGATTTTGTACTTCGTTTTGATACTCTTTGAATGCTTCAAAAGTTTCGTCTTTATGTCTTAACAAGTAGACATATCCGAAACGACTGAAGTCATCAATGAAAGTAACGAAGTATCTTTCACCGTTCCTAGCTATGGGCTTAAAGGGTCCACATACATCCGAATGTATTAATCCCAATAAGTCCTTAGCCCTTTCGTAGGTCCCTTTGAAAGGTGCTTTAGTCATTTTGCCTTGTAAACAAGATTCACATACATCAAACGAGTCTAGTTCATTTGATTTCAAAAGGCCATTCTTTTGGAGTGTATGCATTCGATTCTTGTTTATGTGACCAAGGCGACAATGCCATAAGTAGGAATCACTCAAATCCCTTTTGAGTTTCTTGGTGCTAGTGTGGTATATTGAGCTACTAGATGATGTGTCATCATGAACCAATTCATAAATTCCATTTGTAGGCGAAGCCTTAAAATAAAATACATTATCTAAATAAACGTGGATATCATCATTAACAAAATTAAGATAAAAACCACATTGTTTTAAACGGGAAACTGAAATAATGTTTCGACATAAATCCGGTGCATACAAAACATTGTTCAAAATAAGTTCCAAACCACTTGGAAGTTTTAATACAAAGTCTCCTTGAGCCTTCACTTGCACTTTGGCTCCATTACCCATAAAGAGACTTGATGTTCCCGTTTGCTTGCTACTTCTTTTGAACCCCTGCAAAGAATTGCAAATGTGAGTCCCACATCCAGTGTCTAATACCCATGTATTAGAAGAAGTAATACTAAGCTCTATATATACCATATATACGTTACCTGAGGATTGCCCCGCATCCCTCTTTTCCTTCAACTCCTTAAGGTAGACCGGGCAATTGCGTTTCCAGTGACCCATTTCACCGCAACCGAAGCACGGGTCTTCCTTGGGGTTTGCTTGTCCGGCAACCTTTTGCTTCTTGTTCTTGTTTTTGGTTGGGGTAACCATCCTCCCCTTTCCCTTGCCTTGATGGGCGGGTCCTTTCCTTTTAGCCACCTTTGGCTTAGAGGTGTTGTTACCTTTGGACCCACCATCATTGATCATTAGCACGGGTGAAGCCCTCTTACCCATGCTAGTTTCGGCCGTTCTTAACATGCCATGAAGTTCACCAATGGTCTTATCCATCCCATTCATATTGTAATTAATTACAAATTGGTCAAACCTCTTTGACAGGGAGTTTAGGATAAGATCAGTGGCTAGCTCATTAGATATGTTGAGATTAAGACGGTTTGCGCGATCAATAAGGCTTTTCATTTTGAGGACATAAGAGGATACGGATTGGGTGTCATCCATACGACATGCATGTAGCGCTCGAACCGTTTCGAAGCGCTCGACACGTGCTTGTTGAAGGAACATCTCCTTCAATTGCGTAATCACGTCATATGCACTATGATGTTCGAAATCCTTTTGGAGTTCGGGTATCATAGTCCCAAGCATTAGGCAAGCGACTTGCACCGAATCGGCGCAATACTTATCCCAATAAGCCATGCCTTCCGTATCATCCTCGTCGGGTTGATCGGGAATGGGGTCTTCCAACACATACGCCTTATCCTCAAGTTTGAGGACAATTCTAAGATTACGGAACCAATCCATAAAGTTTGTATGGTTGAGTTTGTCTTTCTCGAGGAGAGACCTTAATGATAGGTTGTTTAGGTTAAGTGGTGCATTTTGCATGTTGTTGTTATTTGCGGCCATCTACAAAATTAACAAAGTTCATTTAAGTATCGATTATAAATTTAATAAATAATACCCTTTTATATATAATTGTTTTATTAAATATTAGAATCCAACGGTAAATCAAATTTCGGTTAGGTGACCTTTATCCCGTTATTTGATTTAGCTAGGTAGTCATTTATATGACAATTGCAATCCTTTTGCAACTTCTAAATTATGGGATCATGCAATCCTTTTTCATGGCATATTTATCCCATCAACGCCTATTTGTTCCTCATGCTTCGGTGACCCTAAGTTCATGATTCCCAAATCAAGTCGTCCTACTTGTGTAAACATGTAAAATTAACATACAAGTGGTTAGGTGACCTTTATCCTACAAGCATGCGAATTTTACCTTAACCATATTAGTTAGCTCATAACGGTTAGGTGACCTTTATCCCATTAAGAGTTCCCTAATATTTTTAAGTGTTTCCACAAAAGGATGGCGTTAAACTTGTTTACCTTGTCGATTAAGGGATTTTAAGTTTTTGTTAATTCTAGTTTAAGAAAACATTTATGCCATACACCAACATGCATTTAGTGTATGGTTCATTTGAAATCCATTTTCAAGTCTTGTAATTTGCCAATTACTTGATATAAACCATTTTATATATATGTGATCCTTTTCTTGTTCTCAATAACCATTTATTAAGTTCTTTAGTTGCCTTTTTCAATTTAACCATTTAAATTGCCGTTTTGCATGTCGTTAATACGTCTAATTTAACCAATTAAATTTTCGTTATGTTTGTTGTTAATTTGTGTGATTAATTTGTTGCAATCAAACATACAAACAACTACACATGCAAAATAAGTATGTTCACAATCTAGCCATTTTGGTGGACATTTGTTTAGCCGAAAACAAATGTCACCGGGTTAAGGGGTAATAATACAAAGTAGGAGATTTCAAATCTCCCACTTAATCTTGCATCCATATGCTCCTTGTGTTCTTCAAGTCTTCATCACCTTGTATCTTCATTTTTACAAAATATGTATCCTAATACATTTTATCTAGAAAATGAAATTACAACCTATTCTATTTTACATACCAAATATAAAATGAATTACATAACCAAATGAAATAATTATTACAAACCAATTGAACAATTATTACATGCCATTGAATAATTATTATTACAAACCAAATGAATATAACAAATCAACCAAATATAGCATGCAATCAACACAAGGTCAAGGCATAGATTGTGAACTTCAACATGCAACCAAATATGAACCAAATGGAAGAGCCCAAACCCACTTTTGGACCCTAACCAATTCGGCATTAAACATAAACTCACCCAAATCCAACAATTTTTGCATTCTTCTTTCATGCATGTACTTAGAATGGAAAGTTGATGGGTTTTAAAACAACAATTCGAAGCATATTTCAACAACCTCGGCTCTAGATACCATTGTAGGGATTTAACAAGTTTCAATATCCTTAAAACCATTTATTAGTAAGCTTGCGGAAGCGTGTTAATATGAGTATGTTTAGCCGTTTAAGAACTTGTTAATCATTCAACCATTTAAATGTAAATCCCATGGATCAAGTTGTGAAATAATACTTACTAATTAACAAGAAAGGATAGTGTTTATACCTCCTCAAAACAAGTTTGAGGGTTCTTCAAAATGAGCAGAAAGTTTGAAGGAGATGATGATGAAATGAGCTCCTAACTTGAAGCCTCAAGTTTGTTATACCCACAAACTTTTGCACCAACACCTTCTAGTTTGGTTAGGATTTAATTGCACTTGAATATCACTTGCAAAATCAAATTAAGAACCTCTTGGAGCTCACTAAAGCCCACAGCAGCAGCAGCTGTATTTGGAGGGTTTTCTTGCAGATTTTTGAAGTATCTTTTTGGTATATCACTTGAGAGAATTTAGTCAAAACTTAGTTAAAGTATTAGACATGCTTATGTGAAGTTGTGTAGCATTAAAAGTAACTAAACCAAGCATGTGTGGTCTTTCTTGGAGACCCAAATTCTGCCACACTTCATGTTAAATAATAATACATATAAGTTTTATAAAAGTTTAAAACTTGTTATAAAATTATGTATTATTTTGTTAATTATACATTTTATAAAACCTTTTATAAAATATAACATAATATAATCATTTAAACCTATAAACAATTATATATAAATTATCCAAATAATTTATCTCAAGTGATAATATTTTAGAAACCCGATTTTCTAAAATCCAAGTGTCGCGTATTTGTTTAATGATCCAATCGTTAAGACCAAATACGTATAAGGTGTCGGTAAGTTTGTTATTGGGTATGACCCGACTTGGATCATAACATATTAGCCACATTAATTTAATATGTCTCTCGGGCATACGAAATACCTTCAATCTCCCACTTGCACGAGATACATAAGAAATTAATGCAAGTGATGGATACCACCTAACGACCGTCCATCACCCCCAATATGTTATGACTTTGTGCCATTCAATAACATCATCCCTTTCGAGTTCCCGTCTCGAATGTGAATAGGTGAATCTTTCATTATATCCTTTCATCCTAGATGTCATGTTAAATCCAAGAGATACAGAATGATCACTCTCTTCTAGATTTAACTTTTCAGGCCTTAGACATCTGACTCTCAACGAATAAGAGGGACAAATTCCATCTTGACTACATACGTCCTAAATATACACCTTGTATTATGCCAGAGCTCTTCCTTATGAACTACCATATTTCAGAATAGTGAAGGAAAGAATCAAGGTACAATACTTGGTAAATATCCGAACCCAATATGTATCTCAGGTCAGAGGATACGATGATATTCGCCTTTACTCAAGATTACATGTGATCAACCACAAAGGCTCCATTTAGTAAATCTTGAGAGCGGGTCTTCCAATATTTGTATCCCTCAAATATCTATGAACCTTGGTTGCAACCTTGCCCCACATTCATCCTGAATGTATACCAATCCAAGTTCATAATAGTCTAAACCTCACACTTGTTCCCACAAATGTGATCGACTACGGAAATTTAGAATAATTGCTTATTCATGGATGAAATATGCAAAATAGGAACATAACTCAAATAAATTAACACCATAGTTATATTAATGAGTTTGAATAATTTCGTTCTGGTACAATACTTAAAACAGATCATGACCAATCACTAGAATATCGAAGCCCTAATGCACAAACATGTCCTGCATGTTTTGATCCATGTAAGAGCTTCGTGAGAGGATCCGCTATATTAAGATCTGTGTGAACTTTGCGAATACATATCTTTCCCTTTTCAACTTCATCCCTTATGTAGTTGAATCTCCGCTCAATGTGACGGGTCTTTTGGTGAGCACGAGGTTCCTTGATTTGAACAATCGCACCCTCGTTGTCACAAAAGATCTCAAGAGGGTCCTGAATGGAAGGGACTACTCCTAAGTCGTCGATGAATTTTTTCATCCATGCAGCTTCCTGAGCTGCCAATGATGCGGCGATGTACTCCAACTCTGTAGTGGATAAAGCAACAACATCCTGTTTTGAACTCTTCCAAGAGACTGCACCCCCATTTAGTGTGAAGACATAACCGGATTGTGATCGAGAATCATCTCGATCAGTTTGGAAACTCGCATCCACGTAACCTTTTACAGCAAGTTCCTCTTCACCAGACCCATATATCAGAAACATATCCTTAGTCCTCCTAAGGTATTTCAATATACATTTGACAGCAATCCAATGACTGTTACCTGGGTTATTCTGGTATCTACTTGTCAAGCTAAGAGCGCATGACACATCCGGTCTAGTGCATATCATTGCATACATGATTGACCCAATGGCAGACGCATATGGGACTTTCTTCATTCTCTCCTGTTCATCTTTCGTGGTGGGACACTGAGATGAACTAAGGAGCGTTCCTCTTTGAATAGGTACCAAACCTTTCTTAAAGTTCTCCATCTTGAACCTTTTCAAGATCTTTTCAATGTATGCACTTTGATTCAAACCTATCAATTTCTTGGATCTATCCCTGTAGATCCTAATCCCCAAAATGTATTGTGCTTCTTCAAGATCCTTAATGGAGAAGCAGCCTTTTAGCCAAGTTTTAACTCCTTGCATTGTCGGGACATCATTCCCAAATAATAATATATCATCCAAATATAATACAAGGAACATGATAGTGCTCCCACTAGCTTTCTTGTATACACAAGCTTCATCACCATTTTTAATGAAGCCAAATTTCTTGGCTTCCTCATTAAAACGATGATTCCACATTCTAGATGCTTGTTTCAATCCGTAGATTAACTTCTTTAACTTACATACTTTGTTAGGATGTTTTGGATCGACAAAACCTTCAGGTTGAACCATATAGACATCTTCCTCAAGATATCCATTTAGGAAAGCGGTCTTGACATCCATTTGCCATATTTCATAATCATAATGAGCAGCAATGGCAAATAATATCCTAATAGACTTTAGCATTGCCACAGGCGAAAAGGTTTCATCATAGTCAATCCCTTGAGTTTGAGTGAAACCTTTTGCTACAAGTCTAGCTTTATATGTATTTAAGTTTCCATGCATGTCGGTTTTCATCTTGAAAATCCATTTACAATCAACTAACTTGGAGCTAGTAGGTTGTACAACTAGTTCCCAAACTTGGTTGTCATACATGGATTGCATCTCGGCATTCATGGCTTCCTGCCATTTATCTTTATCAATCCTTGATAAAGCATCTTGGTAGTTTGTTGGTTCATCCAAATCAACCACATAGCAATCATCCATGAGAAACCCATATCTCTTAGGAGGATTACTAATCCTACCAGATCTGCGAACGTCTTGTATACTTTGATCATCCATCTGATCACTCTCGACATTTTCATGTTGAGTGCTAGTGTCAACCAATTGTGTATCATCTAATTGATCTTGAACCTCTTCAAGGTCTATCTTCCTTTCACTATTTCCTTCCAATAGGAACTTAGTTTCAAGGAATTCAGCCTTTCGAGCAATAAATACATTTTGCTCGGTTGGATCATAGAAATAGTATCCCATATCATCCTTGGGATATCCTATGAAGATACACTTCGTGGATCGAACATTCAACTTATTAGGGACGTAACGCTTAGGATAAGCTTCACATCCCCATACACTTTGATACATTTAGGATGGTCACCAAGTCCTAACTAGAGATTTCTCTTCCCTTGTGCATGTGTTAGACATTAATGTGTGCTTACACATTAATCATGCAATATGCAATATTGCAAGTAAGCTTGCTAAAGCTTAAACCATAGTGTTGTACAAATATCTATATGATTGATTTTAGAATAACTATCTCTTGCTATATGTGAGTATTACTTGCTACTTGCTAATATGTTTAATACTCATTAATTTGTCAACTTGATTAATATTGTAATGACCAGACTTTTTCGACTTGCTTTTGTGCTTTGTGCTTTCATGAAACTGCGTATTTGTGTGTACTGAGCTATATTATACTCTGGGATCTTACTACATTTGGATTAATTTCATTTATATATTTAAACGTGCCTTTAAGTACGTAGGGTACTTAACTTGATCCCCGGAAGCCTTTATGATCGTTGGTGTCACTTGACGTTTAGAACGAACTGCGTACTGTGTACACGTTTAACTTTGGTCATAATCAGAATATTATGACTACGAAATACTAATTGTTATTTTATAATAACAATTACTTGGGTTTTTGGATGCTTAATTACACTTAGTAATTTACTAGAGCACACTAGTTAGTCTTGTTGGACTTTCTACCTTGTTGGACTTTAGCCCACCCTACACTAGCTAGTGGACTATTTAATTAGCCCAATTATTATTAGTTAGTGACCCATATTAATGTAAGACAAATGTCCATTTATTAGAGGGAACATACAAGCATTTTTGTTAACCATTATCCTTAATGTTGCATGAGATTCTAACATAAGCACCAACTTTAGACAACCATTAACCAAAAAGCAAAAATGTGTCCCCCTTGTCCCCCCACCAAACCCACGGCCTCCCCACCTCACCACCACCTCACCTATTATAAATACCAAGCTTATCCCATTCATTTCACACTTGATTTCATTTACAATTTACACACACTTACTCTCTAATTCTCTCTCTAGTCTTTCTCACTCTAAAAAGTGTAAGTTTTAAACTTTCTTCTTCTTCTTCTTCCCTTCTCATTCACGACATCATCATCATCATTGGATCTAGCTCTTTAACTTTTAGATCTTGTTATATCTTCTAGATTCAAACATGTATTTGAATCCTTTAAGAACATGGAAGATTCAACCTTTCTAGCTTTGAATCTTCACCTATTTTGTAGATCTAAATCTTGTAGCTTTTAATCTCTTTATTTTGTTGTAAAGATTCAAACTTGTGTTTGTAATCTTTATGTAACTTGAAGATCTAGCTTCATGCTTCAAGGATCTTCAAGAACAATCAAGATTCAAGCTTTCTAGCTTTGAATCTTCATTTATTTTGTTGGATCTAGGTTTTCTAACTTATGATCTCATTATTTTGTTATAAAGATCAAAACTGGTGTTTATGATCTTCATGTAACTTGAAGATCCAAGCTTTTTGCTTCAAGATCTTCAAGAACACCAAAGATTCAAGATTTTTAGCTTTGTAATCTCATAGCTTGTGTGAAAAGGATCTAAGCTCTCTAGCTTAGGGTTCCATTACTTTATTTGATCAAGTTTGTGTTCATACTTGTTTGATTGAAGAAAATTTTGTAGCTTTAGCTGTAAATAGAACTTGTATTTGTGTTAAGACTAAGAATATGATGTAACCTTGGTTCATCATCCTTCTAAAATTCTTAAGTGAGTTGTATTCTTACTTGTTCTTAACATATTGTGTGTTGATGGTTGAATCTTGGTCAAAGTGATGCTAACACATCAATGAGTCTTCTTCTTCTTCTTCCCTTCTCATTCAAGACATCATCATCATCATTGGATCTAGCTCTTTAGCTTTTAGATCTTGTTATATCTTGTAGATTCAAACATGGATTTGAATCCTTCAAGAACATGGAAAATTCAACCTTTCTAGCTTTGAATCTTCACCTATTTTGTAGATCTAAATCTTGTAGCTTTTAATCTCTTTATTTTGTTGTAAAGATTTAAACTTGTGTTTGTAATCTTCATGTAACTTGAAGATCTAGCTTCATGCTTCAAGGATCTTCAAGAACAATCAAGATTCAAGCTTTCTAGCTTTGAATCTTCATTTCTTTTGTTGGATCTAGGTTTTCTAACTTATGATCTCATTATTTTGTTATAAAGATCAAAACTGGTGTTTATGATCTTCATGTAACTTGAAGATCCAAGCTTTATGCTTCAAGATCTTCAAGAACACCAAAGATTCAAGCTTTCTAGCTTTGTAATCTCATAGCTTGTGTGAAAAGGATCCAAGCTCTCTAGCTTAGGGTTCCATTACTTTATTTGATCAAGTTTGTGTTCATACTTGTTTGATTGAAGGAAAGTTTGTAGCTTTAGTTGTAAATAGAACTTGTATTTGTGTTAAGATTAAGAATATGATGTAACCTTGGTTCATCATCCTTCTAAAATTCTTAAGTGAGTTGTATTCTTACTTGTTCTTAACATATTGTATGTTGATGGTTGAATCTTGGTCAAAGTGATTCTAACACGTCAATGAGTTGTACACTTGAAGCTTACACGCATCAAGGATGAGAACCGTGATGAGCATCAAGCACCAAGAAACCCACAGGATCACTTGTTTTCTGTTTTTCAGGGTCTGATCTGACTCCTGGACTTCTGAAAAATTGATTTTCAGATAGTTCATTTCGATTAGATGACTTTTTGTTTAGGCCTCGACTTAATCTGATATACGGTTTAGGATTTATAGCCTTCCGAAAGTCACTACGCCTTTGTAACGTTGTGCTGAAATTTCTGACCTACTCACACTTAAACCGTCTCCACGGTCAAACTAAGACGAGTTAGGTTCTGAAAATTGGTCAGCGGTTAGAGGACTCATATACGGAGCCATGGCCACTGACTACGCATATTTTCGATTTGTATTGAGGTCGTAACAGCTGTCCGAAGTAAGAATTTTGTTTCGATCTCTATTCTTGTTAAACTTTCCTTAGTTTTGATGAATGATGATGATAATGATGATGTTGATGATGACACTTAAACTTAATTCATGCATTTAAACTTATGGGGACAACATACTGACCTAGTGACCTTTGACTAAGATTGACGACCTTTCGGACCAACTTACTACCTGCATACTTTTCGTATCAACTTTTACTGCTTATTCACTGTGAGTTATAGCTCCCTTTTACTTTAACTATTTTTGGGACTGCGAATACATGCGCTTTTTTACGTTTTACATACTAGACACGAGTACTTAAACTTTATATATGTGTGGGTTACAAAACGGCTCGGTAATGTTTAATCATTAGTTTCCTAACCGTGAACGCGAATCTTAGATATGGATCCATAGGGTTTGACAACTCGGGCTAGTCGCGCTAGCAGACAACGGGTGTTTAATACTTCGAGGACAAACGCACTAGCCAAGTGCACTTTTAGGGGGTGATATGAAATGTCCCGTTCTTATTGATTAAAAACGTTCCATATTAATTGATTTCGTTGCGAGGTTTTGACCTCTATATGAGACGTTTTTCAAAGACTGCATTCATTTTTAAAACAAACCATAATCTTTATTTCATAAATAAAGGTTTAAAAAGCTTTACGTAGATTATCAAATAATGATAATCTAAAATATCCTGTTTACACACGACCATTACATAATGGTTTACAATACAAATATGTTACATCGAAATCAGTTTCTTGAATGCAGTTTTTACACAATATCATACAAACATGGACTCCAAATCTTGTCCTTATTTTAGTATGCAACAGCGAAAGCTCTTAATATTCACCTGAGAATAAACATGCTTTAAACGTCAACAAAAATGTTAGTGAGTTATAGGTTTAACCTATATATATCAAATCGTAACAATAGACCACAAGATTTCATATTTCAATACACATCCCATACATAGAGATAAAAATCATTCATATGGTGAACACCTGGTAACCGACATTAACAAGATGCATATATAAGAATATCCCCATCATTCCGGGACACCCTTCGGATATGATATAAATTTCGAAGTACTAAAGCATCCGGTACTTTGGATGGGGTTTGTTAGGCCCAATAGATCTATCTTTAGGATTCGCGTCAATTAGGGTGTCTGTTCCCTAATTCTTAGATTACCAGACTTAATAAAAAGGGGCATATTCGATTTCGATAATTCAACCATAGAATGTAGTTTCACGTACTTGTGTCTATTTTGTAAATCATTTATAAAACCTGCATGTATTCTCATCCCAAAAATATTAGATTTTAAAAGTGGGACTATAACTCACTTTCACAGATTTTTACTTCGTCGGGAAGTAAGACTTGGCCACTGATTGATTCACGAACCTATAACAATATATACATATATATCAAAGTATGTTCAAAATATATTTACAACACTTTTAATATATTTTGATGTTTTAAGTTTATTAAGTCAGCTGTCCTCGTTAGTAACCTACAACTAGTTGTCCACAGTTAGATGTACAGAAATAAATAGATAAATATTATCTTGAATCAATCCATGACCCAGTGTATACGTATCTCAGTATTGATCACAACTCAAACTATATATATTTTGGAATCAACCTCAACCCTGTATAGCTAACTCCAACATTCACATATAGAGTGTCTATGGTTGTTCCGAAATATATATAGATGTGTCGACATGATAGGTCGAAACATTGTATACGTGTCTATGGTATCTCAAGATTACATAATATACAATACAAGTTGATTAAGTTATGGTTGGAATAGATTTGTTACCAATTTTCACGTAGCTAAAATGAGAAAAATTATCCAATCTTGTTTTACCCATAACTTCTTCATTTTAAATCCGTTTTGAGTGAATCAAATTGCTATGGTTTCATATTGAACTCTATTTTATGAATCTAAACAGAAACGTATAGGTTTATAGTCGGAAAAATAAGTTACAAGTCGTTTTTGTAAAGGTAGTCATTTCAGTCGAAAGAACGACGTCTAGATGACCATTTTAGAAAACATACCTCCACTTTGAGTTTAATCATAATTTTTGGATATAGTTTCATGTTCATAATAAAAATCATTTTCTCAGAATAACAACTTTAAAATCAAAGTTTATCATAGTTTTTAATTAACCAACCCAAAACAGCCCGCGGTGTTACTACGACGACGTAAATCCGGTTTTACGGTGTTTTTCGTGTTTCCAGGTTTTAAATCATTAAGTTAGCATATCATATAGATATAGAACATGTGTTTAGTTGATTTTAAAAGTCAAGTTAGAAGGATTAACTTTTGTTTGCGAACAAGTTTAGAATTAACTAAACTATGTTCTAGTGATTACAAGTTTAAACCTTCGAATAAGATAGCTTTATATGTATGAATCGAATGATGTTATGAACATCATTACTACCTTAAGTTCCTTGGATAAACCTAATGGAAAAGAGAAAAATGGATCTAGCTTCAATGGATCCTTGGATGGCTCGAAGTTCTTGAAGCAGAATCATGACACGAAAACAAGTTCAAGTAAGATCATCACTTGAAATAAGATTGTTATA
The DNA here is from genome assembly GCF_046630445.1 of Rutidosis leptorrhynchoides. Classification (NCBI taxonomy): domain Eukaryota; kingdom Viridiplantae; phylum Streptophyta; class Magnoliopsida; order Asterales; family Asteraceae; genus Rutidosis; species Rutidosis leptorrhynchoides. The sequence goes on from NC_092340.1 coordinate 292,143,876, forward strand.
GTTATAGAAATTGAACCAAAGTTTGAATATGATTATTACCTTGTATTAGAATGATAACCTACTGTAAGAAACAAAGATTTCTTGAGGTTGGATGATCACCTTACAAGATTGGAAGTGAGCTAGCAAACTTGAAAGTATTCTTGATTTTATGAAACTAGAACTTTTGGAATTTATGAAGAACACTTAGAACTTGAAGATAGAACTTGAGAGAGATCAATTAGATGAAGAAAATTGAAGAATGAAAGTGTTTGTAGGTGTTTTTGGTCGTTGGTGTATGGATTAGATATAAAGGATATGTAATTTTGTTTTCATGTAAATAAGTCATGAATGGTTACTCATATTTTTGTAATTTTATGAGATATTTCATGCTAGTTGCCAAATGATGGTTCCCACATGTGTTAGGTGACTCACATGGGCTGCTAAGAGCTGATCATTGGAGTGTATATACCAATAGTACATACATCTAAAAGCTGTGTATTGTACGAGTACGAATACGGGTGCATACGAGTAGAATTGTTGATGAAACTGAACAAGGATGTAATTGTAAGCATTTTTGTTAAGTAGAAGTATTTTCATAAGTGTATTGAAGTCTTTCAAAAGTGTATAAATACATATTAAAACACTACATGTATATACATTTTAACTGAGTCGTTAAGTCATCGTTAGTCGTTACATGTAAGTGTTGTTTTGAAACCTTTAGGTTAACGATCTTGTTAAATGTTGTTAACCCAATGTTTATAATATCAAATGAGATTTTAAATTATTATATTATCATGATATTATCATGTATGAATATCTCTTAATATGATATATATACATTAAATGTCTTTACAACGATAATCGTTACATATATGTCTCGTTTAAAAATCATTAAGTTAGTAGTCTTGTTTTTACATATGTAGTTCATTGTTAATATACTTAATGATATGTTTACTTATCATAGTATCATGTTAACTATATATATATCCATTATATGTCATCATATAGTTTTTACAAGTTTTAACGTTCGTGAATCACCGGTCAACTTGGGTGGTCAATTGTCTATATGAAACATATTTCAATTAATCAAGTCTTAAAAAGTTTGATTGCTTAACATGTTGGAAACATTTAATCATGTAAATATCAATCTCAATTAATATATATAAACATGGAAAAGTTCAGGCCACTACAGTACCTACCCGTTAAATAAATTTCGTCCCGAAATTTTAAGCTGTTGAAGGTGTTGACGAATCTTCTGGAAATAGATGCGGGTATTTCTTCTTCATCTGATCTTCACGCTCCCAGGTGAACTCGGGTCCTCTACGAGCATTCCATCGAACCTTAACAATTGGTATCTTGTTTTGCTTAAGTCTTTTAACCTCACGATCCATTATTTCGACGGGTTCTTCGATGAATTGAAGTTTTTCGTTGATTTGGATTTCATCTAACGGAATTGTGAGATCTTCTTTAGCAAAACATTTCTTTAAATTCGAGACGTGGAAAGTGTTATGTACAGCCGCGAGTTGTTGAGGTAACTCTAGTCGGTAAGCTACTGGTCCGACACGATCAATAATCTTGAATGGTCCAATATACCTTGGATTTAATTTCCCTCGTTTACCAAATCGAACAACGCCTTTCCAAGGTGCAACTTTAAGAATGACCATCTCTCCAATTTCAAATTCTATATCTTTTCTTTTAATGTCAGCGTAGCTCTTTTGTCGACTTTGGGCGGTTTTCAACCGTTGTTGAATTTGGATGATCTTCTTGGTAGTTTCTTGTATAATCTCCGGACCCGTAATCTGTCTATCCCCCACTTCACTCCAACAAATTGGAGACCTGCACTTTCTACCATAAAGTGCTTCAAACGGCGCCATCTCAATGCTTGAATGGTAGCTGTTGTTGTAGGAAAATTCTGCTAACGGTAGATGTCGATCCCAACTGTTTCCGAAATCAATAACACATGCTCGTAGCATGTCTTCAAGCGTTTGTATCGTCCTTTCGCTCTGCCCATCAGTTTATGGATGATAGGCAGTACTCATGTCTAGACGAGTTCCTAATGCTTGCTGTAATGTCTGCCAGAATCTTGAAATAAATCTGCCATCCCTATCAGAGATAATAGAGATTGGTATTCCATGTCTGGAGATGACTTCCTTCAAATACAGTCGTGCTAACTTCTCCATCTTGTCATCTTCTCTTATTGGCAAGAAGTGTGCTGATTTGGTGAGACGGTCAACTATTACCCAAATAGTATCAAAACCACTTGCAGTCCTTGGCAATTTAGTGATGAAATCCATGGTAATGTTTTCCCATTTCCATTCCGGGATTTCGGGTTGTTGAAGTAGACCTGATGGTTTCTGATGCTCAGCTTTGACCTTAGAACACGTCAAACATTCTCCTACGTATTTAGCAACATCGGCTTTCATACCCGGCCACCAAAAATGTTTCTTGAGATCCTTGTACATCTTCCCCGTTCCAGGATGTATTGAGTATCTGGTTTTATGAGCTTCTCTAAGTACCATTTCTCTCATATCTCCAAATTTTGGTACCCAAATCCTTTCAGCCCTATACCGGGTTCCGTCTTCCCGAATATTAAGATGCTTCTCCGATCCTTTGGGTATTTCATCCTTTAAATTTCCCTCTTTTAAAACTCCTTGTTGCGCCTCCTTTATTTGAGTAGTAATGTTATTATGAATCATTATATTCATAGATTTTACTCGAATGGGTTCTCTGTCCTTCCTGCTCAAGGCATCGGCTACCACATTTGCCTTCCCCGGGTGGTAACGAATCTCAAAGTCTTAATCATTCAATAATTCAATCCACCTACGCTGCCTCATATTCAGTTGTTTCTGATTAAATATGTGTTGAAGACTTTTGTGGTCGGTATATATAATACTTTTGACCCCATATAAGTAGTGCCTCCAAGTCTTTAATGCAAAAACAACCGCGCCTAATTCCAAATCATGCGTCGTATAATTTTGTTCATGAATCTTCAATTGTCTAGACGCATAAGCAATCACCTTCGTTCGTTGCATTAATACACAACCGAGACCTTGCTTTGATGCATCACAATAAATCACAAAATCATCATTCCCTTCAGGCAATGACAATATAGGTGCCGTAGTTAGCTTTTGCTTCAATAACTGAAACGCTTTCTCTTGTTCATCATTCCATTCAAATTTCTTCCCTTTATGCGTTAATGCAGTCAAGGGTTTTGCTATTCTGGAAAAGTCTTGGATGAACCTTCTGTAGTAACCAGCTAGTCCTAAAAACTGGCGTATGTGTTTCGGAGTTTTCGGGGTTTCCCACTTTTCAACAGTTTCTATCTTTGCCGGATCCACCTTAATACCTTCTTTGTTCACTATATGACCGAGGAATTGAACTTCTTCCAACCAAAATGCACACTTTGAAAACTTAGCGTACAATTCTTCCTTCCTCAATACTTCTAACACCTTTCTCAAATGTTCACCGTGTTCTTGGTCATTCTTTGAGTAAATAAGTATGTCATCAATGAACACAATGACAAACTTGTCAAGGTATGGTCCACACACTCGGTTCATAAGGTCCATGAACACAGCTGGTGCATTAGTTAAACCAAATGGCATGACCATAAACTCGTAATGACCGTAACGTGTTCTGAAAGCAGTCTTTGGAATATCATCTTCTTTCACCCGCATTTGATGATACCCGGAATGTAAGTCAATCTTTGAATAAACAGACGAGCCTTGTAGTTGATCAAATAAGTCATCGATTCTCGGTAGTGGGTAGCGGTTCTTGATGGTAAGTTTGTTCAACTCTCGGTAGTCGATACACAACCTGAATGTACCATCTTTCTTCTTGACAAACAAAACAGGAGCTCCCCACGGTGATGTGCTTGGTCGAATGAAACCACGCTCTAAAAGTTCTTGTAATTGGCTTTGTAGTTCTTTCATCTCGCTGGGTGCGAGTCTGTAAGGAGCACGAGCTATTGGTGCAGCTCCTGGTACAAGATCTATTTGAAATTCAACGGATCGATGTGGGGGTAATCCCGGTAATTCTTTCGGAAATACATCAGAAAATTCTTTTGCGACGGGAACATCATTGATGCTCTTTTCTTCAGTTTGTACTTTCTCGACGTGTGCTAGAACAGCATAGCAACCTTTTCTTATTAGTTTTTGTGCCTTCAAATTACTAATAAGATGTAGCTTCGTGTTGCCCTTTTCTCCGTACACCATTAAGGGTTTTCCTTTTTCTCGTATAATGCGAATTGCATTTTTGTAACAAACGATCTCCGCTTTCACTTCTTTCAACCAGTCCATACCGATTATCACATCAAAACTCCCTAACTCTACTGGTATCAAATCAATCTTAAATGTTTCGCTAACCAGTTTAATTTCTCGATTCCGACATATATTATCTGCTGAAATTAATTTACCATTTGCTAATTCGAGTAAAAATTTACTATCCAAAGGCGTAAATGGACAACTTAATTTAGCACAAAAATCTCTACTCATATAGCTTCTATCCGCACCCGAATCAAATAAAACGTAAGCAGATTTATTGTCAATAAGAAACGTACCCGTAACAAGCTCCGGGTCTTCCTGTGCCTCTGCCGCATTAATATTGAAAACTCTTCCACGGCCTTGTCCATTCGTGTTCTCCTGGTTCGGGCAATTTCTAATAATGTGGCCCGGTTTTCCACATTTATAACAAACTACATTGGCATAACTTGCTCCGACACTACTTGCTCCGCCATTACTCGTTCCGACACCATTTGTTCCTTTCGTTCTATTAACCCCTGGTCCGTAGACCTCACACTTCGCCGCGCTATGACCATTTCTTTTACACTTGTTGCAAAATTTGGTGCAGAACCCCGAGTGATTCTTTTCACACCTTTGGCATAGCTGCTTCTGATTGTTGTTGTTGTTGCGGTTATTATTGTTGTTGGGATGATTGTTGTAGTTGCTGTTGTTGTTGTTGTTGTTGTTGTTGTTGGGCCGTTTGTTGTAGTTGCGATTGATGTTGCGATTGTTGGGATAATTGTTGCGATAATTGTTGTAATTGCTGTTGTTGTTGTATTGGTGATTCTTATCACCGTTTTCCTCCCACTTTCTTTTGACTTGCTTCACATTGGCCTCTTCAGCAGTCTGTTCTTTAATTCTTTCTTCAATTTGGTTCACGAGTTTGTGAGCCATTCTACATGCCTGTTGTATGGAGGCGGGCTCGTGTGAACTTATATCTTCTTGGATTCTTTCCGGTAATCCTTTCACAAACGCGTCGATCTTCTCTTCCTCATCTTCGAATGCTCCCGGACACAATAAGCACAATTCTGTGAATCGTCTTTCGTACGTGGTAATATCAAATCCTTGGGTTCGTAACCCTCTAAGTTCTGTCTTGAGCTTATTGACCTCGGTTCTGGGACGGTACTTCTCGTTCATCAAGTGCTTGAATGCTGACCACGGTAGTGCGTACGCATCGTCTTGTCCCACTTGCTCTAGATAGGTATTCCACCATGTTAACGCAGAACCTGTGAAGGTATGCGTAGCGTACTTTACTTTGTCCTCTTCAGTACACTTACTTATGGCAAACACCGATTCGACCTTCTCGGTCCACCGTTTCAATCCGATCGGTCCTTCGGTTCCATCAAATTCCAAAGGTTTGCAGGCAGTGAATTCTTTGTAGGTGCATCCTACACGATTTCCTGTACTGCTAGATCCAAGGTTATTGTTGGTATGTAGCGCAGCCTGTACTGCGGCTATGTTTGAAGCTAGAAAAGTACGGAATTCCTCTTCATTCATATTCACGGTGTGTCGAGTAGTCGGTGCCATTTCCTTCAAAATAGTTAAATGGAACAAGTTAATCATACAGAATATTAAGAGTAGTTAATAGTATTTCGTAGCATAATATGAACTCATTTATAAAAGCTTTTTCTTCATATTAGCGTTTTATAAGTTTAAATTCGGGTAGTACCTACCCGTTAAGTTCATACTTAGTAGCTAATATACAATTCAACTACTACAATTCTATATGAAAAACTGATTATAATAATATTTCGCGTTCAAACTTTTATACAATATTTTACAAACTTACAATACCGTTTATTTTACATAAAGCATGAAATATAGCACACAATAACTTTGATACAAGATAGTTGTGAAGATAATTCTAGCTAGTACACAAGTCGTTCAGCAAAGGCAATAAAGACACGTAATTCATACGTCCAGAAACAAGTCATGCATTCTGGTTTTACTAGGACTACTTCCCATCCTTGGTCTTGTGCAACATAACCGTTATGGCCGTTGATAAGACAGCGTGTTGTAACGTCGTCAAAGGGACGAGGGTTACGTAATGTCCAACAGTCCCGTAATAATCTAAAAACCTCATTTCTTACCCCAATTACCGACTCCGTCACTAGTGGAAACGTTTTGTTTAATAGTTGTAGCCCGATGTTCTTGTTCTCACTTTGGTGAGAAGCGAACATTACTAATCCGTAAGCATAACATGCTTCTTTATGTTGCATGTTAGCCGCTTTTTCTAAATCGCAAAGTCCAATATTCGGATATATTGAGTCAAAATAATTTCTTAACCCGTTGCGTAAAATAGCATTTGGGTTCCCCGCAATATATGTGTCAAAGTAAACACATCGTAACTTATGGGTTTCCCAATGTGATATCCCCCATCTTTCAAACGAAAGTCTCTTATAAACCAAGACATTCTTGGAACGTTCTTCGAATGTCTTACAAACTGATCTCGCCTTAAATAGTTGTGCCGAAGAATTCTGGCCGACTCTAGACAAGATTTCATCAATCATGTCTCCGGGTAGGTCTCTTAAAATATTGGGTTGTCTATCCATTTTGTGTTTTTAAACTGTAAAATAGACAAGAGTTAGATTCATAAAAAAATACTTATTAATACAAGCAATTTTTACATATATCATAAAGCATAAGAACACTATATTACATATATTACACCACACGAATACAACTATCTTATTCCGACTCGCTCGTTTCTTCTTCTTCAGTTTTGGTTCGTTTTGCCAAGTTTCTAGGGATATATGATGTTCCCCTAATACGAGCCGTCATTGTCCACATTGGTTTAGAAAAACCTGGTGGTTTAGAGGTTCCCGGGTCATTGTTACAACTTAAGGACTTCGGGCGTTGACGATACATATAAAGTTCATCGGGGTTGGAATTAGATTTCTCTATTTTTATGCCCTTTCCCTTATTATTTTCTTTTGCCTTTTTAAATTCAGTTGGGGTAATTTCTATAACATCATCGGAATTCTCGTCGGAATCCGATTCATCGGAGAATTGGTAATCCTCCCAATATTTTGCTTCCTTGGCGGAAACACCATTGACCATAATTAACCTTGGTCGGTTGGTTGAGGATTTTCTTTTACTTAACCGTTTTATTATTTCCCCCACCGGTTCTATTTCTTCATCCGGTTCCGATTCTTCTTCCGGTTCCGATTCTTCTTCCGGTTCCGACTCTTCTTCCGGTTCCTCTTCGGGAACTTGTGAATCAGTCCACGAATCATTCCAATTTACATTTGACTCTTCATTATTATTAGGTGAGTCAATGGGACTTGTTCTAGAGGTAGACATCTATCACATAATATCAAACGCGTTAAGAGATTAATATATCACATAATATTCACATGTTAAAAATATATAGTTTCCAACAAAATTTGTTAAGCAATCATTTTTCAAGTAAACACGGTCGAAGTCCAGACTCACTAATGCATCCTAACAAACTCGATAAGACACACTAATGCAAAATTCTGGTTCTCTAAGACCAACGCTCGGATACCAACTGAAATGTCCCGTTCTTATTGATTAAAAACGTTCCATATTAATTGATTTCGTTGCGAGGTTTTGACCTCTATATGAGACGTTTTTCAAAGACTGCATTCATTTTTAAAACAAACCATAATCTTTATTTCATAAATAAAGGTTTAAAAAGCTTTACGTAGATTATCAAATAATGATAATCTAAAATATCCTGTTTACACACGACCATTACATAATGGTTTACAATACAAATATGTTACATCGAAATCAGTTTCTTGAATGCAGTTTTTACACAATATCATACAAACATGGACTCCAAATCTTGTCCTTATTTTAGTATGCAACAGCGAAAGCTCTTAATATTCACCTGAGAATAAACATGCTTTAAACGTCAACAAAAATGTTAGTGAGTTATAGGTTTAACCTATATATATCAAATCGTAACAATAGACCACAAGATTTCATATTTCAATACACATCCCATACATAGAGATAAAAATCATTCATATGGTGAACACCTGGTAACCGACATTAACAAGATGCATATATAAGAATATCCCCATCATTCCGGGACACCCTTCGGATATGATATAAATTTTGAAGTACTAAAGCATCCGGTACTTTGGATGGGGTTTGTTAGGCCCAATAGATCTATCTTTAGGATTCGCGTCAATTAGGGTGTCTGTTCCCTAATTCTTAGATTACCAGACTTAATAAAAAGGGGCATATTCGATTTCGATAATTCAACCATAGAATGTAGTTTCACGTACTTGTGTCTATTTTGTAAATCATTTATAAAACCTGCATGTATTCTCATCCCAAAAATATTAGATTTTAAAAGTGGGACTATAACTCACTTTCACAGATTTTTACTTCGTCGGGAAGTAAGACTTGGCCACTGATTGATTCACGAACCTATAACAATATATACATATATATCAAAGTATGTTCAAAATATATTTACAACACTTTTAATATATTTTGATGTTTTAAGTTTATTAAGTCAGCTGTCCTCGTTAGTAACCTACAACTAGTTGTCCACAGTTAGATGTACAGAAATAAATAGATAAATATTATCTTGAATCAATCCACGACCCAGTGTATACGTATCTCAGTATTGATCACAACTCAAACTATATATATTTTGGAATCAACCTCAACCCTGTATAGCTAACTCCAACATTCACATATAGAGTGTCTATGGTTGTTCCGAAATATATATAGATGTGTCAACATGATAGGTCGAAACATTGTATACGTGTCTATGGTATCTCAAGATTACATAATATACAATACAAGTTGATTAAGTTATGGTTGGAATAGATTTGTTACCAATTTTCACGTAGCTAAAATGAGAAAAATTATCCAATCTTGTTTTACCCATAACTTCTTCATTTTAAATCCGTTTTGAGTGAATCAAATTGCTATGGTTTCATATTGAACTCTATTTTATGAATCTAAACAGAAACGTATAGGTTTATAGTCGGAAAAATAAGTTACAAGTCGTTTTTGTAAAGGTAGTCATTTCAGTCGAAAGAACGACGTCTAGATGACCATTTTAGAAAACATACCTCCACTTTGAGTTTAATCATAATTTTTGGATATAGTTTCATGTTCATAATAAAAATCATTTTCTCAGAATAACAACTTTAAAATCAAAGTTTATCATAGTTTTTAATTAACTAACCCAAAACAGCCCGCGGTGTTACTACGACGGCGTAAATCCGGTTTTACGGTGTTTTTCGTGTTTCCAGGTTTTAAATCATTAAGTTAGCATATCATATAGATATAGAACATGTGTTTAGTTGATTTTAAAAGTCAAGTTAGAAGGATTAACTTTTGTTTGCGAACAAGTTTAGAATTAACTAAACTATGTTCTAGTGATTACAAGTTTAAACCTTCGAATAAGATAGCTTTATATGTATGAATAGAATGATGTTATGAACATCATTACTACCTTAAGTTCCTTAGATAAACCTACTGGAAAAGAGAAAAATGGATCTAGCTTCAATGGATCCTTGGATGGCTCGAAGTTCTTGAAGCAGAATCATGACACGAAAACAAGTTCAAGTAAGATCATCACTTGAAATAAGATTGTTATAGTTATAGAAATTGAACCAAAGTTTGAATATGATTATTACCTTGTATTAGAGTGATAACCTACTGTAAGAAACAAAGATTTCTTGAGGTTGGATGATCACCTTACAAGATTGGAAGTGAGCTAGCAAACTTGAAAGTATTCTTGATTTTATGAAACTAGAACTTTTGGAATTTATGAAGAACACTTAGAACTTGAAGATAGAACTTGAGAGAGATCAATTAGATGAAGAAAATTGAAGAATGAAAGTGTTTGTAGGTGTTTTTGGTCGTTGGTGTATGGATTAGATATAAAGGATATGTAATTTTGTTTTCATGTAAATAAGTCATGAATGGTTACTCATATTTTTGTAATTTTATGAGATATTTCATGCTAGTTGCCAAATGATGGTTCCCACATGTGTTAGGTGACTCACATGGGCTGCTAAGAGCTGATCATTGGAGTGTATATACCAATAGTACATACATCTAAAAGCTGTGTATTGTACGAGTACGAATACGGGTGCATACGAGTAGAATTGTTGATGAAACTGAACAAGGATGTAATTGTAAGCATTTTTGTTAAGTAGAAGTATTTTCATAAGTGTATTGAAGTCTTTCAAAAGTGTATAAATACATATTAAAACACTACATGTATATACATTTTAACTGAGTCGTTAAGTCATCGTTAGTCGTTACATGTAAGTGTTGTTTTGAAACCTTTAGGTTAACGATCTTGTTAAATGTTGTTAACCCAATGTTTATAATATCAAATGAGATTTTAAATTATTATATTATCATGATATTATCATGTATGAATATCTCTTAATATGATATATATACATTAAATGTCTTTACAACGATAATCGTTACATATATGTCTCGTTTAAAAATCATTAAGTTAGTAGTCTTGTTTTTACATATGTAGTTCATTGTTAATATACTTAATGATATGTTTACTTATCATAGTATCATGTTAACTATATATATATCCATTATATGTCATCATATAGTTTTTACAAGTTTTAACGTTCGTGAATCACCGGTCAACTTGGGTGGTCAATTGTCTATATGAAACATATTTCAATTAATCAAGTCTTAAAAAGTTTGATTGCTTAACATGTTGGAAACATTTAATCATGTAAATATCAATCTCAATTAATATATATAAACATGGAAAAGTTCGGGTCACTACATGATATACATACGTTAATTCTAGTTACCGGGTGCCCATGGTTAAGCATATACTTTTCATACTGATTTAAACTGCTGATTGAAGCATTGAAATCTCGTGGTCTACATTACTTTACTGATTACAAACTATAGCTCACCAACATTCGTGTTGACTTTTAAGCGTGTATTTCTCAGGTGCTTAGACGATGTTGCTTCCGCTGTTAGAATTGCCGTCTTGATATTATAGACTTGCTGTTATGGACCTGCTGTGTTAGATTTCCGCTGCATTACTTAGAGATGTCTCAATCAGGGAAATTTTCTTTTGCATTCGTGACTTACGTTATTTTCAAACAATGGCTTTGTAACGACCTTTGGGTCACGTACTTATGTTAACGCTTTTATTCATAGGAAGCACGTTATCTTTTGTAAAACGCTATCTTTTTATGAATGCAAAACTGGTTTTCAAACATCATGTAGTGTTTGACCTTATAATAATCCTGTTGCTGATGAACCGTACACGATGGTTTTGTACGGGCATCACATTTGGTATCAGAGCATTGGTTGTAGGGAATTAGGTTGCATTAGTGAGTCTAGACCAGACCGAGTAGGATTCACTAATAGGACTAATCTACAACTTGCTCGTTTACTTGCTACTGCTTACTATTGTTGCATGCTACTGCTTACCCTTACTGCTATGTGAACTTGCTGTATGTTGTTGCTTATCCTCATTACCGCATGCTACTGTCTGCTTTCAATTGCATGTTACTTTTATTTAATACTGTTACAATTGCCATGCTATGTACTGCTAGGATGCTGTAGTGCCTGATTACGTGCTTGCTATATGTCTTACTGACATGGAAAAAGTTATTTTTCCTTGTTCAGATGTCAGACATGCTTACCATGACCTTTGACTTCGAGAGTGACTCAGAGACGACTATTGCCTTGCCTACTATTGTTGCTGACTCACCGCTACACTTCGACGACTCTGGAGATTCACCTTCTGGAGATAATGGGCTCGTACTTGACCTGATGGACCTCTCAGACGGAGACGAGGATCCCGAGATGACTCCAGCACCACCCAGCTCTAGACTCCCGGAGCCACAGCACCATTCCGGTGGTACTTTGATCCCTAGGGGAAATGGAGACGGTACTTTCCATAACGAGCATGGACATTGGGCTAGACGCACCACTGATGGACGTGTTGTACTGATTCCACCAGGCAGATATCGACTTATGACCACCGGCCAGATGCTTTCTCACGCCCGCGATGATCCTGCATTACCTTCCGACAATTCAGGCGGTTCATCATTCGACGACTCCGAGGATTCTGAGGAGGACCTTGAAGAGGAGCCCGTTCAGCCGCCCTCTACCCCGCCGAAGATGCGGTATCATTTCGATGGTACTGTTATTCCAGGGGTTAACGGAGGTAGACCGTTCGTGGATGCACACGGACAGTTGGTTAGGGTCACAGCCCGTAAGCGGGTCATACCGTATCCTGCCGATCCATTCATGCGTAAGACCGCCTGCACTGTGTCGTCTACATCTGCATCATCTGGACCATCTGCACCACCGGCACCACCTGCCCTACTGCCTGCACTGACGAGGGAAGTGCATGCCCTCCGTGCTCAGGTAACTGAGCTCGAGGATCAGATGTCCCACCTGATGGACATCATTTACCCACCTTCGCCCTAGGACTATTGTATTAGATTTCCTTATGTATTCCGTTTGTAGTTTCCTGCTTTTCATTAATGTAATGTATGAACCTCATGCCATTGTACGTAATTTTCTTATTATGAATGGAATTACTGTTGCTTAATTGTTGTACGGCGTTTTATTACATGTTAGATTTTGTGCTACCTACTGCTTGTTGCCATGCTTAGTTATCGTGTGTTGTGTTGTTTTCGTACTATTTACCTTATGCTATGACGTTACCGATTACCGGATTTTGACTTAAGTCGAAATTTCTGTTTGGAAGATCGATGGCTAACGGAAGAGGTCCATGAGAGATCCCCACCGCAGCTCAGATCGAGGAAATGATAGCTACTCGAGTAGCCGCGGCTATAGCGAATGCCAACCCTGCTCCAGCTCCACCAGCTAACCCAGCTGTTCATAACGGGTGTACTTAGAAGGATTTCCAGAGCTGCAAGCCCCACAATTTCAGTGGAACAGAAGGGCCAGTTGGGCTGACAAGATGGTTGGAGAAGTTGGAATCTGTGTTCCGTGTGAGTAACTTGAAATGTCCCGTTCATATTGATTATAAACGTTACATATTAATTGATTTCGTTGCGAGGTTTTGACCTCTATATGAGACGTTTTTTAAAGACTGCATTCATTTTTAAAACAACCATAACCTTTATTTTATCAATAAAGGTTTTAAAAGCATTACGTAGATTATCAAATAATGATAATCTAAAATATACTGTTTGCAAATGACCAATACATAATGGTTTACAATAGAAATATATTACATCGACATATGTTTCTTGAATGCAGTTTTTACACAATATCATACAAACATGGACTCCAAATCTTGTCCTTATTTTAGTATGCAACAGCGGAAGCTCTTAGTATTCACCTGAGAATAAACATGCTTTAAACGTCAACAAAAATGTTGGTGAGTTATAGGTTTAACCTATATATATCAAATCGTAACAATAGACCACAAGATTTCATATTTCAATACACATCCCATACATAGAGATAAAAATCATTCATATGGTGAACACCTGGTAACCGACATTAACAAGATGCATATATAAGAATATCCCCATCATTCCGGGACACCCTTTGGATATGATATAAATTTCAAAGTACTAAAGCATCCAGTACTTTGGATGGGGTTTGTTAGGCCCAATAGATCTATCTTTAGGATTCGCGTCAATTAGGGTGTCTGTTCCCTAATTCTTAGATTACCAGACTTAATAAAAAGGGGCATATTCGATTTCGATAATTCAACCATAGAATGTAGTCTCACGTACTTGTGTCTATTTTGTAAATCATTTATAAAACCTGCATGTATTCTCATCCCAAAAATATTAGATTTTAAAAGTGGGACTATAACTCACTTTTACAGATATTTCCTTCCTCGGAAAAAAGACTTGGCCACGGATCGATTCACGAACCTATACAAATATGTACATATATATCAAAGTATGATCAAAATATAATTACAACCATTTTTATTATGTTTTAAAGATTTGAGTGTATTAAGTCAGCCGTCCTCGTTAATAACCTACAACTAGTTGTCCACAGTTAGATGTACAGAAATAAATCGATATATTATCTTGAATCAATCCAAGACCCAGTGTATACACGTCTCAGGCTAGATCACAACTCAAAGTATATATATTTTTGGAATCAACCTCAACCCTGTATAGCTAACTCCAATATTACTGCATATATAGTGTCTATGGTTGTTCCAAATAATATATATACATGGGTCGATATGATATGTCAAAAAATTTGCATACGTGTCTATGGTATCCCAAGATTATATAATATATTAGAATACATGTATAATACAATATAATTTAGCTAGGATATGATTTGTATAGATTTATTAAACATTTCCCTTAGCTAAAAAGATCAAAAATATCCAATCTTGTTTTACCCATAACTTCTTCATTTTAAATCCGTTTTGAGTGAATCAAATTGCTATGGTTTCTTATTGAACTCTAATTTAAGAATCCAAATAGAAAAAGTATAGGTTTATAGTCGGAAATTTAAGTTACATGTCAATTACTAAAGAGGTAGTCATTTCCGTCGAAAGAGCGACATCTTGATGACCATTTTGAAAAAACATACTTTCACTTTGAGTTTAACCAAGATTTTTGGATATAGTTTCATGTTCATATGAAAAATCATTTTCCCAGAAGAACAACTTTTAAATCAAAGTTTATCATAGTTTTTAATTATCCAAACCAAAACATCCCCCGGTTTCACTACGACGGCGTATATCCGATTTTATGGTGTTCATCGTGTTTCCAGGTTTTAAATCATTAAGTTAGCATATCATATAGAAATATAACATGTGTTTAGTTGATTTTAAAAGTCAAGTTAGAAGGATTAACTTTTTGTTTGCGAACAAGTTTAGAATTAACTAAACTATGTTCTAGTGATTACAAGTTTAAACCTTCGAATAAGATAGCTTTATAGTATGAATCGAATGATGTTATGAACATCATTACTACCTCAAGTTTTCTGGATAAAACTACTGGAAATGAGAAAAATAGATCTAGCTTCAAAGGATCCTTGGATGGCTTGAAAGTTCTTGAAGCAGAATCATGACACGAAAACAGTTCAAGTAAGATTTTCACTCGAAATAAGATTGTTATAGTTGTAGAAATTGAATCAAAGTTTGAATATGAATATTACCTTGAATTAGAAAGATAACCTACTATAAATAACAAAGGTTCCTTGATCTTAGATGATTATTTGGAATGGATTAGAAAGCTTGGAAGTAGACTTGCAAACTTGGAAGTATTCTTGATTTTTATGAAACTATACTTACGAAATTTATGAAGAACACTTAGAAATTGAAGATGGAACTTGAGAGAGATCAATTAGATGAAGAAAATTGAAGAATGAAAGTGTTTTTAGGTGTTTTGGTCTTTGGTATATGGATTAGATATAAAGGATATGTAATTTTGTTTTCATGTAAATAAGTCATGAATGAGTACTAATATTTTTGTAATTTTATGAGATATTTCATGATAGTTGCCAGATGATGGTTCCCACATGTATTAGGTGACTCACATGGGCTACTAAGAGCTGATCATTGGAGTGTATATACCAATAGTACTTACATCTAAAAGCTGTGTATTGTACGAGTACGAATACGGGTGCATACGAGTAGAATTGTTGATGAAACTGAACGAGGATGTAATTGTAAGCATTTTTGTTAAGTAGAAGTACTTTGATATGTGTCTTGAAGTCTTTAAATAGTGTAAGAATACATATCAAAACACAACATGTATATACATTCTAATGGAGTCGTTAAGTCTTCGTTAGTCGTTACATGTAAGTGTTGTTTTGAAACCTTTAAGTTAACGATCTCAATTAATGTTGTTTACCCAATGTTTATTATATCAAATGAGATGTTAAATTATTATGTTATCATGATATTATGATGTATGAATATCTCTTAATATGATATATACATTAAAATATCGTTACAACGATAATCATTACATATAAGTCTCGTTTCGTAATTCTTGAGTTAGTAGTCTTGTTTTTACATATGTAGTTCATTGTTAACACACTTAATGATATATTTAAATATCATTTTATCATGTTAAATATAGTGTATCAATATCTTAATATGATACATATGTATTTAGTAGACGTTATCATAACGATAATCGTTATATATATTATTTCGAGTTTCTTAACTTAGTAATCTCATTTCTTATGTATATCACACATTGTTAATATACTTAGTGCGATACTTACTCATCATAATCTCATGTCAACTATATATATATATGTCTATATATACCACAACATGTAGTTTTTACAAATTTGTAACGTTCGTGAATCGCCGGTCAACTTGGGTGATCAATTGTCTATATGAAACTTGTTTCATTTAATCAAGTCTTAACAAGTTTGATTGCTTAACATGTTGGAAACATTTAGTCATATAAATATCAATCTCAATTAATATATATAAACATGGAAAAGTTCGGGTCACTACAGTACCTACCCGTTAAATAAATTTCGTCCCGAAATTTTAAGCTGTTGAAGGTGTTGACGAATCTTCTGGAAATAGATTCGGGTATTTCTTCTTCATCTGATCTTCATGCTCCCAGGTGAACTCGGGTCCTCTACGAGCATTCGATCGAACCTTAACAATCGGTATCTTGTTTTGCTTAAGTCTCTTAACCTCACGATCCATTATTTCGACGGGTTCTTCAATGAATTGAAGTTTTTCATTGATTTGGATTTCGTCCAACGGAATAGTGAGATCTTCTTTAGCAAAACATTTCTTCAAATTCGAGACGTGAAAAGTGTTATGTACAGCAGCGAGTTATTGAGGTAGCTCCAGTAGGTAAGTTACTGGTCCGACACGATCTATAATCTTGAATGGTCCAATGTACCTTGGATTTAGTTTCCCCCGTTTACCAAATTGAACAACGCCTTTAAAAGGTGAAACCTTAAGCATGACCATTTCTCCAATTTCAAACTCTATATCTTTTCTTTTACTGTCCGCGTAGCTCTTTTGTCGACTCTGGGCGATTTTCAATCGTTGTTGAATTTGGATGATTTTCTCGGTAGTTTCTTGTATTATCTCCGGACCCATAATCTGTCTATCCCCCACTTCATTCCAACAAATCGGAGACCTACACTTTCTACCATAAAGTGCCTCAAACAGCGCCATCTCAATACTAGAATGATAACTGTTATTGTAGGAAAATTCTGCTAACGGTAGGTGTCGATCCCAACTGTTTTCGAAATCAATAACACATGCTCGTAGCATGTCTTCAAGCATTTGTATTGTCCTTTCACTCTGCCCATCAGTTTGTGGATGATAGGCAGTACACATGTCTAGACGAGTCCCCAATGCTTATTGTAATGTCTGCCAGAACCTTGAAACAAATCTACCATCCCTATCAGAGATAATAGAGACGGGTATTCCATGTCTGGAGACAACCTCCTTCAAATACAATCGCGCCAACTTCTCCATTTTGTCATCTTCTCTCATTGGCAGGAAGTGTGCTGACTTGGTGAGAAGATCAACTATTACCCAAATTGTATCATAACCACTTGCAGTCCTTGGCAATTTAGTAATGAAATTCATGGTAGTATCATAACCAAATAGTATCTTAAAACTAGATTTATATATAGATATATATATATTTTTTTTTCGGTTTTTGATTTTATATTTTAAATAAACACAAACTATTTAAATAAAACTTATAATTTTTATAAAATAAAAATAAAGAAACTTTATAAAACTTAAATATTTAACAAAATCTTAAAAATATTTATATTTTTGTTTTTCTTTTTATATTTTCGAATAATTAAAAACGTATTTTTACAAAAGCGAATTTTAATAAAAGTAAACTAAAAATAAAAATCTTTTTTTTTTAAATTGAGCGTTACGCTTCCGGCTTTTAAGCTAGATTGTCCCCGGCAGCGGCGCCAAAAACTTGATGTTAAAGCTAAGGGGTATAAAATACTATTAAATTTTAGCAGGAAATACTATTAAATACGATACAATTTTACACAAGATATTTATTTATTTATAGAATGGATATACTTAAACCTTGCTACAACACTTATAGGCAGTGTACCTAATCGTACAGTAGTGTAGTTTTTAGTAAGTCCGGTTCGTTCCACAGGGAAAATCTTTAAACAAAGCTTAACGCTATATTAGTTTACTTTTATAAAAATACAAATATATATATATATATAAGTAATATTATTATTATAAAGGGGGTTTTTTATCGTTTAATGACCGGTTTGTCGATTTTAAAACTTTAGTCGCAGTTAAAACAAAATGTAAAATATTAAATAAATAAAAGACTTAATTTAAAGCATAAAGTAAATAACGATAATAAAATTGCAAATAACAAAAGTGCGATAAAATAAACTTGCGATAATTAAAAAGTACGATAATTAAAAGTGCAATTAAATATAATAACAATAAAAATACGATAATTAGAAGTGCAATTAAATATAAAATTAAAGGAAATTAAATATGAAATAAAATAATTATGCTTATTTAAACTTCCGTAATCATGATGTTTGACGTGTTGATTTTAGTTTTATGCCCATGGGTTAATTGTCCTTTGTCCTGGATTATTTAATATGTCCGTCTGGTTTTTGTCCATAACAGTCCATCAGTCATAAATATAAAGTGCGAGTGTCCTCGTCAAATTATCCTTATATCTGAAGTTAAATATTCCAACTAATTTGGGGACTTAAAATGTAACAAGATTTTAATACTTTGTTTAATAATTGCACCAGGATGTCGACTGAGTGTAACCCAAGGTTTTAATACTTTGTTAACAATTATGCCAAGTGTCCTTGTACATAATTTCACCCCTGTTTTAATAATTCTAATGACTATTAATCCATTCCCGTGTCCGGTTAAATGAACGATTATTCGTACATATAAATACCCCGCCCATCGTGTCCGATTGAGTGTATATGGTAATTTATGGGTACGTCCAATTATAAATCTTTATATTAACATTAACAAACTATCATTTAGTTAAACAAATATAAAGCCCATTAATAGCCCATAGTCTAATTTCCACAAGTGTCGTTCTTTTGTCCAAACCCCAATTATGGTACAAAGCCCAATTACCCAATTTTAGTAATTAGCCCAACATCATGATTACTTCGGATTAAATAAGCATAATAATAACTTAGCTACGAGACATTAAATTAAAAAGGTTGAACATAACTTACAATGATTAAAAATAGCGTAGCGTTACACGGACAGAATTTCGACTTACACCCTTACAACATTCGCTAACATACCCTTATTATTAGGATTAAAATTAAAATTAAAATTAAAATATAAATTATAAATATAAATATTACGTATAGATAGATGGATGGATATATTCGATGATAAAAATGATCAGAATTCATTGGGTTTTATAGGGATTTTCGTATTTGGCTGCTCCGCGAGTCGCGGCATTTTTGGCCTCCATACTCCGCAACTCGCGGAGTTCGTAATTCCAGCTCACAAAGGTTTGTCTTTTAATTTGCCGACGTTTTATAAATATATTATAATATATATATTAATTTTAAGAATTAATTATATATTATATTATATTTATATACATAGTTAACTTGTAATTTTTAGTCCGTTGCGTCGAGCGTTGAGAGTTGACTCTGGTCCCGGTTCCGGATTTTCGAACGTCCTTGCGTACAATTTAATATCTTGTACTTTGCGTTTTGAATCTTGTACTCTTGTAATTTCGAGACGTTTCTTATCAATAATTTGAACCTCTTTGATTGTATTTTGTACTTTTGAGCTTTTTGGTCGTTTGCGTCTTCAATTCGTCGAATCTGTCTTTTGTCTTCACCTTTTAATATTTAAACGAATATCACTTGTAAATAGAACATTTGCAACTAAAAGCTTGTCTTTCTTGGGGAATAATGCTATGAAATATATGTTCGTTTTTAGCATTATCAAATATTCCCACACTTGAGCGTTGCTTGTCCTCAAGCAATATAGTCTTGAAATACTAGAATCACTTCTTTATTCTTCACACTTTGTATATCAGTGATTTCTTTACGGCGGTATAAACAATGGTAGTAACGATATGGTTTACAGTCCCACATGACTATAAAAATTTAGATCCATTAAGGAAATTGGATCTTTATGAAAACATTTGATCTTTTGAAAATTAAATCTAGTTTTTATCTCTAGATAAGTTTTCTGGAATAACCCTTCACCGGTGTTTGCAAATTATTTTTGTGAGTTTGGTGGGTTTCAGATTTGAAAATTTTAGCTCAAAACTTGCGGTTTTGTGTCACCCACTTGCTAACCTTGTATTAGGAAAGCAACACGTCCAGTTTACTTGCTCCGTATATTACCTTTTGGTAAACTACCGTCCGGTTGTATAGAAAAGCGTTGAACAAGTAACTGTTAAGGCAATGTCCCCTGACATGCTTTTAATTATGGTCTATAACGTGTCGGACGCAATTAATATCCTTGGTAGGAGCAATAGTAAAGCTCACCCTTATGATTTTTTGGTCTGGCACAAGGTCCTGTCTCCGACCATGCTATGAAACCACCGTTCTTACGGTTGACACCCGATTTGGTTCAGGTGACCTAATGAATTCCAGGTGAATTCCTAGGATTTTACGTTCAATGGTAATGACCGCATTGAAAATAGTTTTTCAGAAAACAAATCAGTTTGTAATTTTGATCAAAATATTTTCTCGGTCAAGCTCGAGTTTAGATATCATTGAATTCCATGAGTTTGAATTCTCAATCTTTAAGGTCAATCTCAAGGATTGAGTAATATCAGTCTTAAAAGCTGATTTTTAATCTTTAAGGAGATTATCCTTTCTGGAGATCTGATTCATTAGTCTTATCAAGCTAATTTGCACGGTGCCCCCCCATTGTACGAGATAAATCCTTCTCATGGTTAGGATAAATCTGACCACTTGGCGACCCTGTTTGATGCTGAGGTCCGTGGATTTCCTGCTGATTTTAGAGATGACTTTTCTAGATTTTTCGTCAACCTACAGCTGGTCTGGACGACAACTTCTTGACTTAAATCAAGAAGTGCGTGTCTTTTTCAGAAGACTTTACTTCCTTTTAATGATGGAATTGATTCATCGTGTAGATCCATCTCTTCTTTTCTTTCATCGGGTAAAACAGTTTAGTTTAGTCCAAAGCAAAAGTATTTTCAGTTATTTGTTACAGAAATATGTGACATATGTTTAAAATATCTTGGCAAATTTTCCCACACTTGGCTTTTATTTTCCTTTTTATTGTCCTCTATTCCATTTTAAATGAATTTTAACATTTTGGTTTGTTTCTCAATTTATGTCCTTTCCGAGGTAACAATAATTTCGGTGTTAAAACCTAGTTTTATCATTCATAAATATGTATAAACATGATTTTGAGTTCATTTAATTGAAACTTTTGAAAAATTTTACTAGAATTGGGTAGTCAGTATATAAGACTAGGGCTGTTCTTTATTATCAGAGAGCACTAGATTCTAATACAACTACTACTTTACTAGTATTTCTAATGGTAACCAAGTGTATAAAGTAAAAATTTTAAAATTCGAAAGAATTTAACCCCTTCCCACACTTAAGATCTTGCAATGCCCTCATTTGCAAGAAATCAGTAACAATTTAAATTATTGAGGGTGATTTGTGTGAAAATGATTAAATTTTACCAAAGTTTCCAAACATATTTGTGTTTGCTTGCTGAATGATAAATGGTGCATATCATTTGTTCATTCCATTTTGTTGTTATTTCACATATATTTTGCATCTTGTCATCAAAATTAGTTGCTTTTGCTGAACTTAATGCCAGTCTTTGAAAATGCGTTGTTTTACCCTGTTGTGTACATAAGATAAACTGCAAACATATATACATATTTTTGAAGTTTGTTATATTACCCCACATTCAAAAATTATTAAAATCTAATAATAAAAGTTAGAAAATTTAAAAACTATTACAATATTAACATAAGTATTAAATGTATTAACATTACAAATAATAAAATAAATAAAAAACTAAGTAGACTAGGGATGATACTGATACCAGAAGGGGTTCCATGCATAACCATATGTGCTATAAAATGCTTCGGCTGGGTTATACGTAGGATACAGTGGTTGGATCTCTATAGACCAGGGAGGGAATATGGGCGATATAGTAGGAATATAGCTTCTACCTATATGTTGACAATAAGCTATAATTTGGTTTTGATGAACTTGCCAATCTTCAAATGCTCTATGTCTAGCATTTTCATACTCTTGTGAAGCTATAAACCTTTGCATTTCTGCCATTTCATTTCCCCCCTACATTACCTTGCTGTTGGTTTCTCTCAACCTGTGGATGTCTACCATTATATTGTACTGCGGCGTTATTTCGCCTCTTCAAAACTTTCGCACCATGGTATACATTTAAACCTATTGTATCTCGGGGTTCTGGTTCTTCGATTAGTAATCCCCCCCGACTTATATCCACACCGAGATATTCAGCAATCAAAGTAATAAATATACCACCTCCTATTATGCTATACGGTCTCATCCCCCTAACCATAGCTGATAAATAATAACCCACACAATAAGGTATACTTACAGCGCTTTGTGGGTCTCGAATACACATGTGGTAAAACAAATCCTGTTCATTTACCTTTTCCTTGTTCTTACCTCGTTGTGTAATCGAATTGGCTAAAAACCTATGAATTACTCTTAATTCAGCTCTATCTATATCCAAATAAGAGTAATTTCCCCTTTAAATCGGTGATGGCTAGTCATTTGACTCCATACACCATGCGTATCAAAATTTTTGTCTATCTTTCTACCATTTAGTATCAACCCTCTACAATCGGCAGATGCTAGCTCCTCAGGCGTATATATACGTAAAGCCTGAGCCATGTCTAGTAAAGACATGTGGCACATCGAACCTCCTAACAAAAATCTAATAAAAGATCGATCGGTTAAACTAGCTACCCGATCATTTAATTCTATACTACACAACAATTCTTCACACCATACTTTATATACAGGTCTACGCATGTTGAATAACCGTACCCAATCGTTAAAAGTAGAATTACCATACCTCTGTGCAAGTAATTCCCTAATTGGCCCGACCAATTCTACAGCTTCTAATGGTCCCCATTCTATGACCCTAGGTACTTCAATAGCTTTAGAATGAAGAGTATGCAAACCCCTTTGGTATTTTGGATAATCTATCCAAAGTCTGTCAAATCTCAGGTTCGGGTGCAAATCTTCCAAGTGCATATCAGAAAATGTCATGACTGGATGAGGTATATCTTGTTTGTAGTAGTTATCCACCTCCTGTTGTTCCGTATTCTCAGCAAGAGCATTGCGAGCTTGGGATGAAGATTCACCCCTTTCAGTCTGCAAAACACATCAAACACAATTTTTGTGCATCCAAATATGCATTAGTGTCAGCAAAATTATCAATCAAAATAATTACAATGACATGATCAATTTATATCAAACTTATGGTCATTTTCATATTTTCATCAAATCTACACTTTTTCAAATAAGCATATACGAAAATGTTCGCCAAGTTCATAAGCATTCAACTCAAATAACATGTCAAAATAATCATTACTAGCAATTAAACAAGTTTCAAATGGCATTATCTCTCAAAAATCAAGTTCATGAATTTTAGACTTGAAAAAGTTCACTTTAATTCTCAAAATCATGTTTAGGCTCAAAGTTTGGATCATTTAACTACCTAAACATGTTACACTACTTAATTTAGCAACAATTTATGACAAAAATCGGCCATAACCTGTTTATATCAAAAAGTCCCAAATTGCTCAAGAACACAAACCCTAGATTACTCAAAATTTGAAGTTTAAGGCTTCTAATCATGTTAAATAGCATCAATCTAGGTTATACAAGCATAATACAAAAACAATTTAAGCATAATTACACTAAAAAGCATCAAAATCAAATTGGGTATAAAATTGCTCAAGAACACTAATTTTTGGATTAAATGGTGTTTAGGTGTAGAAATTTACCGTTTTTCTTGAGTAATTCCTTGATAGCATCCTTCTTAACATGATTTTAGTAAAAGATTTGATGATTAACGGTGAAAAATTGTGAATTTGGGAGTGTTTTATCGGGTTTTTTCGCAGTATTTTCGCAGTTTATTTTTGTGTTGTGGTGTGTGGACTGAGCTGATTATGTTTTTATTTTTTCTGGGTTTTGGTCCCTCCGCGAGTCGCGGTGTTTGACCCTTCAAACTCCGCGAGTCGCGAAATTTGTATTTTTTTTTATATCTTATACTAATTAAAACAATTAAGTAATTAATTTTAAAATTTTGTTTCCCTTGTTATTTAGGACGAGGTCGTTTCGGATCGATGTCCTAGTCCGTCCTTCAACAAAATTTTAAAATTTGTCTTTTTGTAGCGATTGTTTTAAAAGCTAAGATTTTTGGGTTTTTTTTTTTTAATGTTTTTGGCTTACTTTAATTCAATAAGATTAAAAATAATGATAATAAAAGTTCTCGTCCTTCCCTCGGGTAAAGCAATTTCGGTTCAATGACCTAGTCTTCAACTTACGACGAATTTTAAAAATCATATTTTTAACTTAATGAGATAAAGTAAATTTTTTTTTTTAAATTCACACCAACTTAAATTAAAAATACATAAAATTCAAAATTAATATTAAAAATTCACACTAAACTTAAAATTTGAAATGCATAAAATTAAAAATTCATATTTTAAAAATTAAAAATTCACACCAAACTTAATTTAAAAATTCATATTATAAATTCACACCAAACTTATATTAATTTTTCAAATATTTACAATTTTAAATATATTGTTTTTACAAAGTTTACAATATTAATTTAAGATTTATATATTAATTTTAAAAATATGGTAAAAATAAAATTAAAAATCTTTTTGGCTTTTATCCCACTTTAATCAATCAAATATTATCAAAAATATGTGCCCCTCTTTTCGGTATAGTAATTTCGGTTCCATAACCTAATTTAACTCATGACGAATTTTTAAAATATTTTGGGTTGATTGATTAAAGATATTTATACCTTAAGAATAAACGTTAAATTTCGCAGTGATGTAATAAATTTTTGTATGATATCAATAATTTCGGTCGCCAAACCTAATTTTATTTAATACCAATTTAATACTTTATAGCGAATAAATTAGCGTTTATTATCAAAAGGTTAAAAATAAAAATAAAAATAAAAAAAACTGTACAGACTTACCTGTGAGATAGTATTCTGAGTTATATGATCTATCCCATTCATAAGATAGTCGGTTTAATTGGTTTTCCATGCCTACATAGGCGTAACCTCGAGCATTCAGTGTTTTTTTCTTCTTAACATATGAACGGTCCGTCTCTGCATAAAGTAACAAATTCGGTATTTGAATAGGTTTGATTAATTGAACATTTACCTCCATGTGACCATTTTCCGCATTTGTGACATCTTTCTAGGTGTCGTGCTCTTCTTTTCGCTGCGGATTTTGATTTTTCTTTACCAAATTATGACTTATTATCTTCGCATCTGGATTCTTTTCTTACTCCATCCAATCTTTCTCTGATTACTGATACTATTTCACTCAGAAGTGTGTCATTATTACGTTTAGTGATCAAAGCGTGTAGCATTAGACCATGGTTTAGTTCACAGGCAGTCTTCATTTCCTAAAAAAAATAAAAATTCAGAATAGGGAGAGAAGACTAGTTCTTTAGGGTCTGCTAGGGAAAGACCATTCGGGTTCCATTTTCGAGAACTACACGAAAACAGACAATCTAACTCTAACAGAAATACATATTATCCTTTAAAGACTTGATTCTCCCCACACTTAGTTAGCTGTGGTATCGAAATTGTGATTAACTTCGTTGTCGAATTCCATCGGACTATCTATGTAGTGTTTAACTCTGTGACCATTAACTTTAAATTCAATCCCATTTGAATTTATTAATTCTATCGTTCCATATGGGAAAACTCTTTTGACTATGAATGGTCCAGACCATCTTGATTTCAATTTTCCAGGAAATAGCTTGAATCGTGAATTGAAAAGAAGAACTCTGTCTCCTTCTTTAAATTCTTTTGAACTTCTGATTCTTTTATCATGCCATTTCTTCGTTCTTTATTTATAGATTAACGAATTTTCGTATGCTTCATGTCTTAATTCTTCTAATTCGTTTAATTAACTTAATCGTAGACGTCCAGCTTCATGTATATCAAGATTACATGTCTTCAAAGCCCAAAATGCTTTGTGTTCAATTTCTACTGGAAGATGACATGCTTTTCCATAAACAAGTCTAAAAGGTGTGGTTCCAATTGGAGTTTTGTAGGCTGTTCTAAAAGCCCAGAGTGCATCCTCCAATTTAATGGACCATTCCTTCGGATTTGATCCTACGGTTTTCTCTAGAATACGTTTTAAAGCTCGGTTGGTATTTTCAACTTGTCCACTTGTTTGTGGATGATATGCGGTAGAGATTTTATGAGTTACTCCATATCTTTTAAGAACTTTCTCAAGTTGATTATTACAGAAATGAGTACCCCGATCACTTATTAAAGCTTTCGGTGTTCCAAACCTTGCAAAAAGACGTTTTAAAAAGTTGACTACAACTCATGCATCATTAGTTGGGAGAGCTTGTGCTTCCTCCCATTTAGATACATAATCAATGGCAACGAGAACGTAGAGATTATTATGAGATTTTGGAAATGGACCCATAAAGTCAATACCCCAAATGTCAAATACTTCACATACTTGGATGACATTTTGTGGCATTTCATCACGTTGACTTATTTTTCCGGTCTTTTGACAAGCATCACAGGATTTGCAAAGAAGGTGTGCGTCTTTGTAAATTGTAGGCTAATAGAATCCAGCTTCATAAACTTTTCTTGCTGTTAGTTGAAGCCCATAATGCCCTCCTGTTGGTCCTGTGTGACAATGGTTTAAAATTTTACTAGCTTCATCTCCAAATACACATCGGCGTATTATTCCATCTGGACAACTTTTAAACAGATGTGGATCTTCCCAAAAATAGTGTTTTATATCACTAAAGAATTTCTTTCGTTTTTGGTACGATAATCCTTTTTCAAGGAATCCACAAACTAAGTAGTTTGCATAGTCTGCAAACCATGGAATTTCATTATAATCTATCTTCAATAGATATTCATCAGGAAAGTTGTCTTGTATGGCCGATTCATTTAGAACTTCTAATTCGGGATTTTCAAGATGAGAAAGATGATCAGCGGCGAGATTTTCTGCTCCTCTTTTATCTCGGATTTAAATATCGAACTCTTGTAAGATTAAGATCCAACGGATTAATCTTGGTTTGGCATCTTGTTTCGAAAATAGGTATCTAAGAGCAGAATGGTCGGTATAGACCACCGTTTTTGCTAGAACGAGATATGAACGAAATTTTTCAAAAACAAAAACAATAGCAAGGAGTTCTTTTTCAGTAGTTTTATAGTTTGTTTGTGCTCCTTGTAACGTCTTACTAGCATAATATATAGGTTGAAATCGTTTTTCAATCCTTTGTCCTAAAACGGCTCCCATTGCAAAATCACTTGCATCGCACATTAGTTCAAACGGTAGATTCCAATTTGGTGTTATCATGATCGGCGCATTAGTGAGTTTCTCTTTAAGAATATTAAAAGATTTGATACATTCATCTGAAAAGATGAATGGAGCATCCTTTTCTAGGAGTTTATTCATAGGAGTGGCAATTTTAGAAAAATCTTTTATGAAATGTCGGTAAAAACCGGCATGCCCTAAAAAACTCCTAACTCCTCTAACATTGGTGGGATGTGGAAGTTTAGCAATTACATCTACTTTAGCTCTATCCACTTCAATTCCTTCTTTTGAAATTTTATGTCCAAGAACGATGCCTTCTTTAACCATGAAATGGCATTTCTCCCAATTAAGTACTAGATTTGATTGTTCGCATCTAATAAGCATTTGTTCCAGATTAACTAGACATGATTCAAATGTATCACCGAAGACTGAAAAGTCATCCATGAAAACTTCCATGCATTCTTCTATCATGTCGTGAAAAATCGCCATCATACACCTTTGAAAGGTTGCAGGGGCATTGCAAAGTCCAAATGGCATGCGTTTGTAAGCAAAAGTACCATAAGGGCACGTGAATGTGGTTTTCTCTTGATCTTCGGGTGCTATTGGAATTTGAAAATATCCGGAAAATCCATCTAGAAAACAATAGTAACTATTTCCGGCTAATCTTTCCAACATTTGATCAATGAAAGGTAAGGGAAAGTGATCTTTTCTGGTGGCGTCATTTAATTTTCTATAATTAATACATACACGCCATCCTGTTACAGTCCTTGTAGGAATAAGCTCATTTTTTTCATTTGTAATGACAGTCATGCCACCCTTCTTAGGCACGCATTGAACTGGGATTACCCATGGAGTATCAGAAACTGGATAAATTAGACCTGCGTCTAGCAGTTTAATAATTTCTTTTTTAACTACATCTTGCATATTAGGATTTAGTCTTCGTTGGCGTTGCACATACGTTTTATGACCTTCTTCCATAAGGATTTTATGTGTGCAATACGAAGGACTTATTCCTTTTATATCATGAATCTTCCATGCAATGGCTGGTTTATGAGCTTTTAACACAGAAATAAGTTGAGATTTCTCATTTTCAGTAAGAGAAGACGATATTATTACAGGTAATTCAGATTCACCATGTAAATAAGCGTATTCCAAATGGTTTGGAAGTGGCTTTAACTCTAATGTCAGTGGTTCTTCTATTGATGATTTATATCGATATCTGTCTTCTTCTTTTAGCATTTGAATTTCTTCTGTTGTTGGTTAATATCCATTAGCTATTAGTGTAGCTAACATTTCAGCTTCATCAATTGGTTCAGTTCCTTCTCCTAAAGAACATTCTCCTGTTCCTTGTAATTCTGGAAATTCTTCTAACAATTCTGCATGTGAGTCTATAGTTTGAATATAATAACATGTATCATCTGCAGATTGCGGTTGTTGCATTGCTCTATCAATTGAAAAGGTAACACTTTCGTCCTCTATACTTAGGGTCAATTTCTTACCGAACACGTCTATCATTGATTTAGCCGTGTTTAAGAATGGTCTTCCTAATATGAGAGGAACTTAAGAATCTTCTTCCATGTCCAGAACAACAAAATCTACTGGAAATACTAAAGTACCAACTTTTACTAGCATGTTCTCCATTATCCCTCTAGGATATTTTATTGATCTATCGGCTAGTTGTATGCTTATTCTTGTTGGTTTCAATTCTCCAAGGTCTAGTTTAGTGTATAGTGAAAACGGCATTAAATTTATACTAGCACCTAAGTCTGCCAATGCTTCTATTGAACTAAGACTACCCAGAAAACATGGAATTGTGAAACTTCCTGGATCAGATAATTTTTCTGGTATCTTATTCAACAGCACTGCTGAACAATTAGCGTTCATGGTAACAGCCAAGAGTTCTTCCATTTTCTTTCTATTCGTGATCAGATCTTTCAAGAATTTAGCATATCTAGGCATTCCTGAAATCACATCAATGAAAGGAAGATTTACATTTATCTGTTTAAACATATCCAAGAATTTGGATTGCTCGGCTTCAAGTTTCTCTTTCTTCATTTTACTCGGGTAAGGAAGTGGTGGTTGGTGTGGTTTAACATAAGGTTTAGCCTTAACTGTGTTATCTTCATTAACCTTCTCAACTACCGGTTCTTTTTCCTTATCTTGTTCAGGTTTCGGTTCTTGTGGAGTAGGAATAGCTTCATCAGAAGTTACAGGTATTTCAGGTGGTTTAAGTGTTGTACCACTTCTTGTGGTAATGGCTTTAGCTGTTTCATTCCGGGGGTTAGCATTTATATCACTAGGTAAACTTCCCGGTTTTCTTTCACCTATTAACCTTGCTAGGTTACTTACTTCTTGTTCCAGATTTTGAATAGAAGCTTGTTGATTTCTAAATGCTTGAGCATTTTGTTCATTGGTTTGTTTTTGAGATGTGAAAAACTGCGTTTGAGTTTCAACTAGCTTCGTCGTCATATCTTCTAAATTCGGCTTTTTATCATCGGGTTGTGGTGGTTTGTTTTGAAAATTGGGTCTTTGCTGATTGTAAGTATTGTTGGATACTTGTTGATTGCTAGGACCTTGTTGGTTGTTGTATGGAATATTTCGGTTATAGTTCTGATTTTGATTGTAAATAGGTCTTGGCGGTTGATAATTATTCTGATAATTATTTCCAGGCCTTTGGTTTATGTTTGAAATATTCTCTCTTTGTTCCATTGTTAATTCAATACTGAGACAATCTTTTGTCAAATGTGGTCCTCCACACTGCTCACAACTAATTCGTATTGAGTGAATATCCTTAGTCATCTTTTCCATTCGTCTCTTCACAGCATCTATCTTTGCAGAAATGGAATCTAAGTCATGG
The DNA here is from genome assembly GCF_046630445.1 of Rutidosis leptorrhynchoides. Taxonomy (NCBI): domain Eukaryota; kingdom Viridiplantae; phylum Streptophyta; class Magnoliopsida; order Asterales; family Asteraceae; genus Rutidosis; species Rutidosis leptorrhynchoides. The sequence continues at coordinate 292,174,472 of NC_092340.1, forward strand.
CTAGAATCGGCTCTAGCTGCTTTAGATGATCTAACGATATCTTTTTCTTGGTGCCACTCATGTGAGTGGGAAGCAGTGTTATCAATAATTTTATAAGCATCAGTTTTGGTTTTCTTCATAATGGAACCACCAGCTACTATATCTATGTCTTTCCTTGTAGTGATGTCGCATCCTTGGTAGAATATTTGTACTATTTGGCAGGTATCTAAACCATGTTGCGGACATCCTCTTAATAACTTTCCAAATCTTGTCCACGCCTCATATAGAGTTTCATTCGGTTTCTGTGTAAACGTAACAATTTCTCCTTGAAGTCTTACGGCTTTAGATGCAGGAAAGAATTGTTTAAGAAATTTTTCAACTAAAACGTCCCATGTATCAATTGCCCCTTCAGGTAACGATTCTAACCAATCTTTGGCTTCTCCCTTTAAAGTCCAGGGAAATAAATGAGATATATCTGTTCATCCTCCACTTCTCGGATTTTAAATAGAGTGCAGATCCTATTAAAGGTACGAAGATGTTCATTTGGATCTTCCTTCGGCGCACCACTAAATTGGCATTGATTAGTCACCATGTGTAGAATTTGTCCTTTGATTTCATAATCTGGCGCATTAATGTTGTAGTGACCCGAACTTTTCCATGTTTATATATATTAATTGAGATTGATATTTACATGATTAAATGTTTCCAACATGTTAAGCAATCAAACTTGTTAAGACTTGATTAATTGAAATAGGTTTCATATAGACAATTGACCACCCAAGTTGACCGGTGATTCACGAACGTTAAAACTTGTAAAAAAACTATATGATGACATATATATGGTTATATATATAGTTAACATGATATTATGATAAGTAAACATATCATTAATTATATTAACAATGAACTACATATGTAAAAACAAGAATACTAACTTAATGATTTTGAAACGAGACATATATGTAACGTTTATCGTTGTAACGACATTTAATGTATATATATCATATTAAGAGATATTCGTACATCATAATATCATGATAATATAATAATTTAAAATCTCTTTTGATATTATAAACATTGGGTTAACAACATTTAACAAGATCGTTAACCTAAAGGTTTCAAAACAACACTTACATGTAACGACTAACGATGACTTAACGACTCAGTTAAAATGTATATACATGTAGTGTTTTAATATGTATTTATACACTTTTGAAAGACTTCAATACACTTATCAAAATACTTCTACTTAACAAAAATGCTTACAATTACATCCTCGTTCAGTTTCATTAACAATTCTACTCGTATGCACCCGTATTCGTACTCGTACAATACACAGCTTTTAGATGTATGTACTATTGGTATATACACTCCAATGATCAGCTCTTAGCAGCCCATGTGAGTCACCTAACACATGTGGGAACCATCATTTGGCAACTAGCATGAAATATCTCATAAAATTACAAAAATATGAGTAATCATTCATGACTTATTTACATGAAAACAAAATTACATATCCTTTATATCTAATCCATACACCAACGACCAAAAACACCTACAAACACTTTCATTCTTCAATTTTCTTCATCTAATTGATCTCTCTCAAGTTCTATCTTCAAGTTCTAAGTGTTCTTCATAAATTCCAAAAGTTCTAGTTTCATAAAATCAAGAATACTTTCAAGTTTGCTAGCTCACTTCCAATCTTGTAAGGTGATCATCCAACCTCAAGAAATCTTTGTTTCTTACAGTAGGTTATCATTCTAATACAAGGTAATAATCATATTCAAACTTTGGTTCAATTTCTATAACTATAACAATCTTATTTCAAGTGATGATCTTACTTGAACTTGTTTTCGTGTCATGATTCTGCTTCAAGAACTTCGAGCCATCCAAGGATCCATTGAAGCTAGATCCATTTTTCTCTTTTCCAGTAGGTTTATCCAAGGAAATTAAGGTAGTAATGATGTTCATAACATCATTCAATTCATACATATAAAGCTATCTTATTCGAAGGTTTAAACTTGTAATCACTAGAACATAGTTTAGTTAATTCTAAACTTGTTCGCAAACAAAAGTTAATCCTTCTAACTTGACTTTTAAAATCAACTAAAAACATGTTCTATATCTATATGATATGCTAACTTAATGATTTAAAACCTGGAAACACGAAAAACACCGTAAAACCGGATTTACGCCGTTGTAGTAACACCGCGGGCTGTTTTGGGTTAGTTAATTAAAAACTATGATAAACTTTGATTTAAAAGTTGTTATTCTGAGAAAATGATTTTTATTATGAACATGAAACTATATCCAAAAATTATGGTTAAACTCAAAGTGGAAGTATGTTTTCTAAAATGGTCATCTAGACGTCGTTCTTTCGACTGAAATGACTACCTTTACAAAAACGACTTGTAACTTATTTTTCCGACTATAAACCTATACTTTTTCTGTTTAGATTCATAAAATAGAGTTCAATATGAAATCATAGCAATTTGATTCACTCAAAACGGATTTAAAATGAAGAAGTTATGGGTAAAACAAGATTGGATAATTTTTCTCATTTTAGCTACGTGAAAATTGGTAACAAATCTATTCCAACCATAACTTAATCAACTTGTATTGTATATTATGTAATCTTGAGATACCATAGACACGTATACAATGTTTTGACCTATCATGTCGACACATCTATATATATTTCGGAACAACCATAGACACTCTATATGTGAATGTTGGAGTTAGCTATACAGGGTTGAGGTTGATTCCAAAATATATATAGTTTGAGTTGTGATCAATACTGAGATACGTATACACTGGGTCGTGGATTGATTCAAGATAATATTTATCGATTTATTTCTGTACATCTAACTGTGGACAACTAGTTATAGGTTACTAACGAGGACAGCTGACTTAATAAACTTAAAACATCAAAATATATTAAAAGTGTTGTAAATATATTTTGAACATACTTTAATATATATGTATATATTGTTATAGGTTCGTGAATCAACAGTGGCCAAGTCTTACTTCCCGACGAAGTAAATCTGTGAAAGTGAGTTATAGTCCCACTTTTAAAATCTAATATTTTTGGGATGAGAATACATGCAGGTTTTATAAATGATTTACAAAATAGACACAAGTACGTGAAACTACATTCTATGGTTGAATTATCGAAATCGAATATGCCCCTTTTTATTAAGTCTGGTAATCTAAGAATTAGGGAACAGACACCCTAATTGACGCGAATCCTAAAGATAGATCTATTGGGCCTAACAAACCCCATCCAAAGTACCGGATGCTTTAGTACTTCGAAATTTATATCATATCCGAAGGGTGTCCCGGAATGATGGGGATATTCTTATATATGCATCTTGTTATTGTCGGTTACCAGGTGTTCACCATATGAATGATTTTTATCTCTATGTATGGGATGTGTATTGAAATATGAAATCTTGTGGTCTATTGTTACGATTTGATATATATAGGTTAAACCTATAACTCACCAACATTTTTGTTGACGTTTTAAGCATGTTTATTCTCAGGTGAATATTAAGAGCTTCCGCTGTTGCATACTAAAATAAGGACAAGATTTGGAGTCCATGTTTGTATGATATTGTGTAAAAACTGCATTCAAGAAACTGATTTCGATGTAACATATTTGTATTGTAAACCATTATGTATTGGTCGTGTGTAAACAGGATATTTTAGATTATCATTATTTGATAATCTACGTAAAGCTTTTTAAACCTTTATTTATGAAATAAAGGTTATGGTTTGTTTTAAAAATGAATGCAGTCTTTGAAAAACGTCTCATATAGAGGTCAAAACCTCGCAACGAAATCAATTAATATGGAACGTTTTTAATCAATAAGAACGGGACATTTCAGTTGGTATCCGAGCGTTGGTCTTAGAGAACCAGAAAATTTGCATTAGTGTGTCTTATCGAGTTTGTTAGGATGCATTAGTGAGTCTGGACTTCGACCGTGTTTTCTTTAAAAATGATTGCTTAACATTTTTGTTGGAAACTATATATTTTTAACATATGAATATTATGTGATATATTAATCTCTTAACGTGTTTGATATTATGTGATAGATGTCTACCTCTAGAACAAGTCCCATTGACTCACCTAATAATAATGAAGAGTCAAATGTAAATTGGAATGATTTGTGGACTGATTCACAAGTTCCCGAAGAGGAACCGGAAGAAGAGTCGGAACCGGAAGAAGAATCGGAACCGGAAGAAGAATCGGAACCGGATGAAGAAATAGAACCGGTGGGGGAAATAATAAAACGGTTAAGTAAAAGAAAATCCTCAACCAACCGACCAAAGTTAATTATGGTCAATGGTGTTTCCGCCAAGGAAGCAAAATATTGGGAGGATTACCAATTCTCCGATGAATCGGATTCCGACGAGAATTCCGATGATGTTATAGAAATTACCCCAACTGAATTTAAAAAGGCAAAAGAAAATAATAAGGGAAAGGGCATAAAAATAGAGAAATCTAATTCCAACCCCGATGAACTTTATATGTATCGTCAACCCCCGAAGTCCTTAAGTTGTAACAATGACCCGGGAACCTCTAAACCACCAGGTTTTTCTAAACCAATGTGGACAACGACGGCTCGTATTAGGGGAACATCATATATCCCTAGAAACTTGGCAAAACGAACCAAAACTGAAGAAGAAGAAACGAGCAAGTCGGAATAAGATAGTTGTATTCGTGTGGTGTAATATATGTAATATAGTGTTCTTATGCTTTATGATATATGTAAAAATTGCTTGTATTAATAAGTATTTTTTTATGAAACTAACTCTTGTCTATTTTACAGTTTAAAAACACAAAATGGATAGACAACCCAATATTTTAAGAGACCTACCCGGAGACATGATTGATGAAATCTTGTCTAGAGTCGGCCAGAATTCTTCGGCACAACTATTTAAGGCGAGATCAGTTTGTAAGACATTCGAAGAACGTTCCAAGAATGTCTTGGTTTATAAGAGACTTTCGTTTGAAAGATGGGGGATATCACATTGGGAAACCCATAAGTTAAGATGTGTTTACTTTGACGCATATATTGCGGGGAACCCAAATGCTATTTTACGCAACGGGTTAAGAAATTATTTTGACTCAATATATCCGAATATTGGACTTCGTGATTTAGAAAAAGCGGCTAACATGCAACATAAAGAAGCATGTTATGCTTACGGATTAGTAATGTTCGCTTCTCACCAAAGTGAGAACAAGAACATCGGGCTACAACTATTAAACAAAACGTTTCCACAAGTGACGGAGTCGGTAATTGGGGTAAGAAATGAGGTTTTTAGATTATTACGGGACTGTTGGACATTACGTAACCCTCGTCCCTTTGATGATGTTACAACACGCTGTCTTATCAACGGCCATAACGGTTATGTTGCACAAGACCAAGGATGGGAAGTAGTCCTAGTAAAACCAGAATGCATGACTTGTTTCTGGACGTATGAATTACGTGTCTTTATTGCCTTTGCCGAACGACTTGTGTACTAGCTAGAATTGTCTTCACAACTATCTTGTATCAAAGTTATTGTGTGCTATATTTCATGCTTTATGTAAAATAAGCGGTATTGTAAGTTTGTAAAATATTGTATAAAAGTTTGAACGCGAAATATTATTACAATCAGTTTTTCATATAGAATTGTAGTAGTTGAATTGTATATTAGCTACTAAGTATGAACTTAACGGGTAGGTACTACCCGAATTTAAACTTATAAAACGCTAATATGAAGAAAAAGCTTTTATAAATGAGTTCATATTATGCTACAAAATACTATTAACTACTCTTAATATTCTGTATGATTAACTTATTCCATTTAACTATTTTGAAGGAAATGGCACCGACTACTCGACACACCGTGAATATGAATGAAGAGGAATTCCGTACTTTTCTAGCTTCAAATATAGCCGCAGTACAGGCTGCGCTACATACCAACAATAACCTTGGATCTAGCAGTACAGGAAATCGTGTAGGATGCACCTACAAAGAATTCACTGCCTGCAAACCTTTGGAATTTGATGGAACTGAAGGACCGATCGGATTGAAACGGTGGACCGAGAAGGTTGAATCGGTGTTTGCCATAAGTAAGTGTACTGAAGAGGACAAAGTGAAGTACGCTACGCATACCTTCACAGGTTCTGCGTTAACATGGTGGAATACCTATCTAGAGCAAGTGGGACAAGATGATGCGTACGCACTACCGTGGTCAGCATTCAAGCACTTGATGAACGAGAAGTACCGTCCCAGAACCGAGGTCAATAAGCTCAAGACAGAACTTAGAGGGTTACGAACCCAAGGATTTGATATTACCACGTACGAAAGACGATTCACAGAATTGTGCCTATTGTGTCCGGGAGCATTCGAAGATGAGGAAGAGAAGATCGACGCGTTTGTGAAAGGATTACCGGAAAGAATCCAAGAAGATATAAGTTCACACGAGCCCGCCTCCATACAACAGGCATGTAGAATGGCTCACAAACTAGTGAACCAGATTGAAGAAAGAATTAAAGAACAGACTGCTGAAGAGGCCAATGTGAAGCAAGTCAAAAGAAAGTGGGAGGAAAACGGTGATAAGAATCACCAATACAACAACAACAGCAATTACACCAATAATCGCAACAATTATCCCAACAATCGCAACATCAATCGCAACTACAACAAACGGCCCAACAACAACAACAGCAACTACAACAATCATCCCAACAACAATAATAACCGCAACAATAACAACAATCAGAAGCAGCTATGCCAAAGGTGTGAAAAGAATCACTCGGGGTTCTGCACCAAATTTTGCAACAAGTGTAAGAGAAATGGTCATAGTGCGGCGAAGTGTGAGGTCTACGGACCAGGGGTTAATAGAACGAAAGGAACAAATGGTGTCGGAACGAGTAATGGCGGAGCAAGTAGTGTCGGAGCAAGTTATGCCAATGTAGTTTGTTATAAATGTGGAAAACCAGGCCACATTATTAGAAATTGCCCGAACCAAGAGAACACGAATGGACAAGGCCGTGGAAGAGTTTTCAATATTAATGCGGTAGAGGCACAGGAAGACCCGGAGCTTGTTACGGGTACGTTTCTTATTGACAATAAATCTGCTTACGTTTTATTTGATTCGGGTGCGGATAGAAGCTATATGAGTAGAGATTTTTGTGCTAAATTAAGTTGTCCATTGACGCCTTTGGATAGTAAATTTTTACTCGAATTAGCAAATGGTAAATTAATTTCAGCAGATAATATATGTCGGAATCGAGAAATTAAACTGGTTAGCGAAACATTTAAGATTGATTTGATACCAGTAGAGTTAGGGAGTTTTGATGTGATAATCGGTATGGACTGGTTGAAAGAAGTGAAAGCGGAGATCGTTTGTTACAAAAATGCAATTCGCATTATACGAGAAAAAGGAAAACCCTTAATGGTGTACGGAGAAAAGGGCAACACGAAGCTACATCTTATTAGTAATTTGAAGGCACAAAAACTAATAAGAAAAGGTTGCTATGCTGTTCTAGCACACGTCGAGAAAGTACAAACTGAAGAAAAGAGCATCAATGATGTTCCCATTGCAAAAGAATTTCCCGATGTATTTCCGAAAGAATTACCGGGATTACCCCCACATCGATCCGTTGAATTTCAGATAGATCTTGTACCAGGAGCTGCACCAATAGCTCGTGCTCCTTACAGACTCGCACCCAGCGAGATGAAAGAACTGCAAAGCCAATTACAAGAACTTTTAGAGCGTGGTTTCATTCGACCAAGCACATCACCGTGGGGAGCTCCTGTTTTGTTTGTCAAGAAGAAAGATGGTACATTCAGGTTGTGTATCGACTACCGAGAGTTGAACAAACTTACCATCAAGAACCGCTACCCACTACCGAGAATCGACGACTTATTTGATCAACTACAAGGCTCGTCTGTTTATTCAAAGATTGACTTACGTTCCGGGTATCATCAAATGCGGGTGAAAGAAGATGATATTCCAAAGACTGCTTTCAGAACACGTTACGGTCATTACGAGTTTATGGTCATGCCGTTTGGTTTAACTAATGCACCAGCTGTGTTCATGGACCTTATGAACCGAGTGTGTGGACCATACCTTGACAAGTTTGTCATTGTTTTCATTGATGACATACTTATTTACTCAAAGAATGACCAAGAACACGGTGAACATTTGAGAAAGGTGTTAGAAGTATTGAGGAAGGAAGAATTGTACGCTAAGTTTTCAAAGTGTGCATTTTGGTTGGAAGAAGTTCAATTCCTCGGTCACATAGTGAACAAAGAAGGTATTAAGGTGGATCCGGCAAAGATAGAAACTGTTGAAAAGTGGGAAACCCCGAAAACTCCGAAACACATACGCCAGTTTTTAGGACTAGCTGGTTACTACAGAAGGTTCATCCAAGACTTTTCCAGAATAGCAAAACCCTTGACTGCATTAACGCATAAAGGGAAGAAATTTGAATGGAATGATGAACAAGAGAAAGCGTTTCAGTTATTGAAGAAAAAAACTAACTACGGCACCTATATTGTCATTGCCGGAAGGGAATGATGATTTTGTGATTTATTGTGATGCATCAAAGCAAGGTCTCGGTTGTGTATTAATGCAACGAACGAAGGTGATTGCTTATGCGTCTAGACAATTGAAGATTCACGAACAAAATTATACGACGCATGATTTGGAATTAGGCGCGGTTGTTTTTGCATTAAAGACTTGGAGGCACTACTTATATGGGGTCAAAAGTATTATATATACCGACCACAAAAGTCTTCAACACATATTTAATCAGAAACAACTGAATATGAGGCAGCGTAGGTGGATTGAATTATTGAATGATTACGACTTTGAGATTCGTTACCACCCGGGGAAGGCAAATGTGGTAGCCGATGCCTTGAGCAGGAAGGACAGAGAACCCATTCGAGTAAAATCTATGAATATAATGATTCATAATAACATTACTACTCAAATAAAGGAGGCGCAACAAGGAGTTTTAAAAGAGGGAAATTTAAAGGATGAAATACCCAAAGGATCGGAGAAGCATCTTAATATTCGGGAAGACGGAACCCGGTATAGGGCTGAAAGGATTTGGGTACCAAAATTTGGAGATATGAGAGAAATGGTACTTAGAGAAGCTCATAAAACCAGATACTCAATACATCCTGGAACGGGGAAGATGTACAAGGATCTCAAGAAACATTTTTGGTGGCCGGGTATGAAAGCCGATGTTGCTAAATACGTAGGAGAATGTTTGACGTGTTCTAAGGTTAAAGCTGAGCATCAGAAACCATCAGGTCTACTTCAACAACCCGAAATCCCGGAATGGAAATGGGAAAACATTACCATGGATTTCATCACTAAATTGCCAAGGACTGCAAGTGGTTTTGATACTATTTGGGTAATAGTTGATCGTCTCACCAAATCAGCACACTTCCTACCAATAAGAGAAGATGACAAGATGGAGAAGTTAGCACGACTGTATTTGAAGGAAGTCGTCTCCAGACATGGAATACCAATCTCTATTATCTCTGATAGGGATGGCAGATTTATTTCAAGATTCTGGCAGATATTACAGCAAGCATTAGGAACTCGTCTAGACATGAGTACTGCCTATCATCCACAAACTGATGGGCAGAGCGAAAGGACGATACAAACGCTTGAAGACATGCTACGAGCATGTGTTATTGATTTCGGAAACAGTTGGGATCGACATCTACCGTTAGCAGAATTTTCCTACAACAACAGCTACCATTCAAGCATTGAGATGGCGCCGTTTGAAGCACTTTATGGTAGAAAGTGCAGGTCTCCGATTTGTTGGAGTGAAGTGGGGGATAGACAGATTACGGGTCCGGAGATTATACAAGAAACTACCGAGAAGATCATCCAAATTCAACAACGGTTGAAAACCGCCCAAAGTCGACAAAAGAGCTACGCTGACATTAAAAGAAAAGATATAGAATTTGAAATTGGAGAGATGGTCATGCTTAAAGTTGCACCTTGGAAAGGCGTTGTTCGATTTGGTAAACGAGGGAAATTAAATCCAAGGTATATTGGACCATTCAAGATTATTGATCGTGTCGGACCAGTAGCTTACCGACTAGAGTTACCTCAACAACTCGCGGCTGTACATAACACTTTCCACGTCTCGAATTTAAAGAAATGTTTTGCTAAAGAAGATCTCACTATTCCGTTAGATGAAATCCAAATCAACGAAAAACTTCAATTCATCGAAGAACCCGTCGAAATAATGGATCGTGAGGTTAAAAGACTTAAGCAAAACAAGATACCAATTGTTAAGGTTCGATGGAATGCTCGTAGAGGACCCGAGTTCACCTGGGAGCGTGAAGATCAGATGAAGAAGAAATACCCGCATCTATTTCCAGAAGATTCGTCAACACCTTCAACAGCTTAAAATTTCGGGACGAAATTTATTTAACGGGTAGGTACTGTAGTGACCCGAACTTTTCCATGTTTATATATATTAATTGAGATTGATATTTACATGATTAAATGTTTCCAACATGTTAAGCAATCAAACTTGTTAAGACTTGATTAATTGAAATAGGTTTCATATAGACAATTGACCACCCAAGTTGACCGGTGATTCACGAACGTTAAAACTTGTAAAAAAACTATATGATGACATATATATGGTTATATATATAGTTAACATGATATTATGATAAGTAAACATATCATTAATTATATTAACAATGAACTACATATGTAAAAACAAGAATACTAACTTAATGATTTTGAAACGAGACATATATGTAACGTTTATCGTTGTAACGACATTTAATGTATATATATCATATTAAGAGATATTCGTACATCATAATATCATGATAATATAATAATTTAAAATCTCTTTTGATATTATAAACATTGGGTTAACAACATTTAACAAGATCGTTAACCTAAAGGTTTCAAAACAACACTTACATGTAACGACTAACGATGACTTAACGACTCAGTTAAAATGTATATACATGTAGTGTTTTAATATGTATTTATACACTTTTGAAAGACTTCAATACACTTATCAAAATACTTCTACTTAACAAAAATGCTTACAATTACATCCTCGTTCAGTTTCATTAACAATTCTACTCGTATGCACCCGTATTCGTACTCGTACAATACACAGCTTTTAGATGTATGTACTATTGGTATATACACTCCAATGATCAGCTCTTAGCAGCCCATGTGAGTCACCTAACACATGTGGGAACCATCATTTGGCAACTAGCATGAAATATCTCATAAAATTACAAAAATATGAGTAATCATTCATGACTTATTTACATGAAAACAAAATTACATATCCTTTATATCTAATCCATACACCAACGACCAAAAACACCTACAAACACTTTCATTCTTCAATTTTCTTCATCTAATTGATCTCTCTCAAGTTCTATCTTCAAGTTCTAAGTGTTCTTCATAAATTCCAAAAGTTCTAGTTTCATAAAATCAAGAATACTTTCAAGTTTGCTAGCTCACTTCCAATCTTGTAAGGTGATCATCCAACCTCAAGAAATCTTTGTTTCTTACAGTAGGTTATCATTCTAATACAAGGTAATAATCATATTCAAACTTTGGTTCAATTTCTATAACTATAACAATCTTATTTCAAGTGATGATCTTACTTGAACTTGTTTTCGTGTCATGATTCTGCTTCAAGAACTTCGAGCCATCCAAGGATCCATTGAAGCTAGATCCATTTTTCTCTTTTCCAGTAGGTTTATCCAAGGAAATTAAGGTAGTAATGATGTTCATAACATCATTCAATTCATACATATAAAGCTATCTTATTCGAAGGTTTAAACTTGTAATCACTAGAACATAGTTTAGTTAATTCTAAACTTGTTCGCAAACAAAAGTTAATCCTTCTAACTTGACTTTTAAAATCAACTAAAAACATGTTCTATATCTATATGATATGCTAACTTAATGATTTAAAACCTGGAAACACGAAAAACACCGTAAAACCGGATTTACGCCGTTGTAGTAACACCGCGGGCTGTTTTGGGTTAGTTAATTAAAAACTATGATAAACTTTGATTTAAAAGTTGTTATTCTGAGAAAATGATTTTTATTATGAACATGAAACTATATCCAAAAATTATGGTTAAACTCAAAGTGGAAGTATGTTTTCTAAAATGGTCATCTAGACGTCGTTCTTTCGACTGAAATGACTACCTTTACAAAAACGACTTGTAACTTATTTTTCTGACTATAAACCTATACTTTTTCTGTTTAGATTCATAAAATAGAGTTCAATATGAAATCATAGCAATTTGATTCACTCAAAACGGATTTAAAATGAAGAAGTTATGGGTAAAACAAGATTGGATAATTTTTCTCATTTTAGCTACGTGAAAATTGGTAACAAATCTATTCCAACCATAACTTAATCAACTTGTATTGTATATTATGTAATCTTGAGATACCATAGACACGTATACAATGTTTTGACCTATCATGTCGACACATCTATATATATTTCGGAACAACCATAGACACTCTATATGTGAATGTTGGAGTTAGCTATACAGGGTTGAGGTTGATTCCAAAATATATATAGTTTGAGTTGTGATCAATACTGAGATACGTATACACTGGGTCGTGGATTGATTCAAGATAATATTTATCGATTTATTTCTGTACATCTAACTGTGGACAACTAGTTATAGGTTACTAACGAGGACAGCTGACTTAATAAACTTAAAACATCAAAATATATTAAAAGTGTTGTAAATATATTTTGAACATACTTTAATATATATGTATATATTGTTATAGGTTCGTGAATCAACAGTGGCCAAGTCTTACTTCCCGACGAAGTAAATCTGTGAAAGTGAGTTATAGTCCCACTTTTAAAATCTAATATTTTTGGGATGAGAATACATGCAGGTTTTATAAATGATTTACAAAATAGACACAAGTACGTGAAACTACATTCTATGGTTGAATTATCGAAATCGAATATGCCCCTTTTTATTAAGTCTGGTAATCTAAGAATTAGGGAACAGACACCCTAATTGACGCGAATCCTAAAGATAGATCTATTGGGCCTAACAAACCCCATCCAAAGTACCGGATGCTTTAGTACTTCGAAATTTATATCATATCCGAAGGGTGTCCCGGAATGATGGGGATATTCTTATATATGCATCTTGTTATTGTCGGTTACCAGGTGTTCACCATATGAATGATTTTTATCTCTATGTATGGGATGTGTATTGAAATATGAAATCTTGTGGTCTATTGTTACGATTTGATATATATAGGTTAAACCTATAACTCACCAACATTTTTGTTGACGTTTTAAGCATGTTTATTCTCAGGTGAATATTAAGAGCTTCCGCTGTTGCATACTAAAATAAGGACAAGATTTGGAGTCCATGTTTGTATGATATTGTGTAAAAACTGCATTCAAGAAACTGATTTCGATGTAACATATTTGTATTGTAAACCATTATGTATTGGTCGTGTGTAAACAGGATATTTTAGATTATCATTATTTGATAATCTACGTAAAGCTTTTTAAACCTTTATTTATGAAATAAAGGTTATGGTTTGTTTTAAAAATGAATGCAGTCTTTGAAAAACGTCTCATATAGAGGTCAAAACCTCGCAACGAAATCAATTAATATGGAACGTTTTTAATCAATAAGAACGGGACATTTCAAATGTCTGGATGAGTGATTGCGTGACCTTGGCCAGTACGTTTAGCTCTCATTCGGTCTTCCATACTTAAAGGTTCCAGATTCTCCATAACTGAATTTGTTGAATCGGAATCACTAGAGGATTCTGATTTAATGGTTCGTTCCTCAACAATCTCTGTTTGAATGATTGGTGGTTCCGGAGGAAAATTTAATGGTTCAGGATCTATGAATCGTCCCTAAATATTCTTCGGATTCTCAATTGTGAGGTCGGGTTCAAAAAATGGATTATCGGAAATTTGAATTGGAGTACTTGGTTGACTGGATGACGATTCTAAAGAAAAATCAACGGCGGTAGTATTTGCTAAATGTCTTGATCTAGTTACAGGTGGTGAACGTACAAAAGGTGGTGAACGTCTTGCTCGGTGCATTCACTGAATATCCTATTAGTTTTTTTTAAAAAGGAAAGAAAAATTATATAAGTTATCCAATTAATAGACTTTTCTGATTTTGCCCACGTTTCGAATAGCCAAAAGATGCAGCAGAGGGGCAGGATTCGTTTGGTCTCAATATAATTGAGGACTGTTTGGCTCCAATAACCCGGTCCACATACAAATCCAACTATTACTACGAACCAGAAAATTTTGATGTCTATCAATTTAACCACTTAAAATAAATTTTCGTAATTTTAAGAAATTTAGATAAGAAGTAGAATAAAAAATCTATGTCTTAAAAACTAGAATAGCGAGAAATAAGAAAGAAAAAGAGCGTGTCAGAAAAAGATCGAAAAATAAAAATAAGAAAGAAAAAGAGTGACTTATAGAACTTAAAAACACTAGACTAACCCAACCTTATTACTATCACTAACTTAAAATTATAATCGCAAATTGAGATTACTAATTGGAATGATAATTGATACATAGGTAAAAGGTGTCTAAAAATATTAAAGCTTACAAGTAAAACTATATCCCAAATGAAAATATCTTAAAAAGAGGTACTAAAACTTAAAAAGGCGTCACAAAATTCTAAGCACCTAAATCTTAGTCTAAAGAAAAAGCACTTAAGGAATTTTACGGCAAAGCCTAAAAATCTAGAAGTAAAAAATAACTATGGCAAAAACTATATCTTAAAACTAAATACGAGCGAAAAATACAAAAGTTACGCTAAAACTATTAAAAAGGGACAAAATATAAAAATATACAAAAAGTTGTAAAAAGTACAATTTTTATAAAAATATTTTTTTTATATTATTTATTTTATTAAACTATTAATTTTATATTTTAATTAAACTAATTTAACTAAAATACAATTTAATTTAAAAACTTAAAACTAATTATAATAATAAATAAGTAATAAGGGTTAATAATAATAAATAAATAATAATTACCCCGTATTTAATGCTGATTAGGGTTTCTGTCACGTGTGTCAGGGAGGCTCCGCGAGTTGCGGTATTCGAAGCTGAAAACTCCGCGAGTCGCGGGGTTCTTAAATTCAACTCTGGTACAGTTTTTAATTCGACGCGTTTTTTTTATTATTTTTTTTATTTTCTGTTTTAAAAACTAAATAAAATACTTATATAAAAAAAACTTATATTTAAAAACTAAAATAAAAATAGAACTACTGAATAATTTTATAAATAAAAATCTTAAAACTAGATTTATATATATATATATATATATATATATATATATATATATATATATATATATATATATATATATATATATATATATATATATATATATATATATATATATATATATATATATATATTATATATATATATATATATTTATATATATATATATATATATATATATATTTATATATATATATTTTCGGTTTTTGATTTTATATTTTAAATAAACACAAACTATTTAAATAAAACTTATAATTTTTATAAAATAAAAATAAAGAAACTTTATAAAACTTAAATATTTAACAAAATCTTAAAAATATTTATATTTTTGTTTTTCTTTTTATATTTTCGAATAATTTAAAACGTATTTTTACAAAAGCGAATTTTAATAAAAGTAAACTAAAAATAAAAATCTTTTTTTTTTAAAAAAAATTGAGCATTACGCTTCCTGCTTTTAAGCTAGATTGTCCCCGGCAGCGGCGCCAAAAACTTGATGTTAAAGCTAAGGGGTATAAAATACTATTAAATTTTAGCAGGAAATACTATTAAATACGATACAATTTTACACAAGATATTTATTTATTTATAGAATGGATATACTTAAACCTTGCTACAACACTTATAGGCAGTGTACCTAATCGTACAGTAGTGTAGTTTTTAGTAAGTCCGGTTCGTTCCACAGGGAAAATCTTTAAACAAAGCTTAACGCTATATTAGTTTACTTTTATAAAAATACAAATATATATATATATATAAGTAATATTATTATTATAAAGGGGGGTTTTTACCGTTTAATGACCGGTTTGTCGATTTTAAAACTTTAGTCGCAGTTAAAACAAAATGTAAAATATTAAATAAATAAAAGACTTAATTTAAAGCATAAAGTAAATAACGATAATGAAATTGCAAATAATAAAAGTGCGATAAAATAAATTTGCGATAATTAAAAAGTACGCTAATTAAAAGTGCAATTAAATATAATAACAATAAAAATGCGATAATTAGAAGTGCAATTAAATATAAAACTAAAGGAAATTAAATACGAAATAAAATAATTATGCTTATTTAAACTTCCGTAATCATGATGTTTGACGTGTTGATTTTAGTTTTATGCCCGTGGGTTAATTGTCCTTTGTCCTGGATTATTTAATATGTCCGTCTGGTTTTGTCCATAACAGTCCATCAGTCATAAATATAAAGTGCGAGTGTCCTCGTCAAATTATCCTTATACCCGAAGTTAAATATTCCAACTAATTTGGGGACTTAAACTGTAACAAGATTTTAATACTTTGTTTAATAATTACACCAGGATGTCGACTGAGTGTAACCCAAGGTTTTAATACTTTGTTAACAATTATGCCAAGTGTCCTTGTACATAATTTCACCCCTGTTTTAATAATTCTAATGACTATTAATCCATTCCCGTGCCCGGTTAAATGAACGATTATTCGTACATATAAATACCCCGCCCATCGTGTCCGATTGAGTGTATATGGTAATTTATGGGTACGTCCAATTATAAATCTTTATATTAACATTAACAAACTATCATTTAGTTAAACAAATATAAAGCCCATTAATAGCCCATAGTCTAATTTTCACAAGTGTCGTTCTTTTGTCCAAACCCCAATTATGGTACAAAGCCCAATTACCCAATTTTAGTAATTAGCCCAACATCATGATTACTTCGGATTAAATAAGCATAATAATAACTTAGCTACGAGACATTAAATTAAAAAGGTTGAACATAACTTACAATGATTAAAAATAGCGTAGCGTTACACGGACAGAATTTCGAATTACACCCTTACAACATTCGCTAACATACCCTTATTATTAGGATTAAAATTAAAATTAAAATTAAAATATAAATTATAAATATAAATATTACGTATAGATAGATGGATGGATATATTGGATGATAAAAATGATCAGAATTCGTTGGGTTTTATAGGGATTTTCGTATTTGGCTGCTCCGCGAGTCGCGGCATTTTTGGCCTCCATACTCCGCAACTCGCGGAGTTCGTAATTCCAGCTCACAAAGGTTTGTCTTTTAATTTGCCGACGTTTTATAAATATATTATAATATATATATTAATTTTAAGAATTAATTATATATTATATTATATTTATATACATAGTTAACTTGTAATTTTTAGTCTGTTGCGTCGAGCGTTGAGAGTTGACTCTGGTCCCGGTTCCGGATTTTCGAACGTCCTTGCGTACAATTTAATATCTTGTACTTTGCGTTTTGAATCTTGTACTCTTGTAATTTCGAGACGTTTCTTATCAATAATTTGAACCTCTTTGATTGTATTTTGTACTTTTGAGCTTTTTGGTCGTTTGCGTCTTCAATTCGTCGAATCTGTCTTTTGTCTTCACCTTTTAATATTTAAACGAATATCACTT
Organism: Rutidosis leptorrhynchoides; assembly: GCF_046630445.1. Taxonomy (NCBI): domain Eukaryota; kingdom Viridiplantae; phylum Streptophyta; class Magnoliopsida; order Asterales; family Asteraceae; genus Rutidosis; species Rutidosis leptorrhynchoides. The sequence goes on from NC_092340.1 coordinate 292,192,193, forward strand.
GTAAATAGAACATTTGCAACTAAAAGCTTGTCTTTCTTGGGGAATAATGCTATGAAATATATGTTCATTTTTTGCATTATCAGCGAGTCTGTAAGGAGCACGAGCTATTGGTGCAGCTCCTGGTACAAGATCTATTTGAAATTCAACAAATCGATGTGGAGTTAGTCCCGGTAATTCTTTCGGAAATACATCGAGAAATTCTTTTGTGACGAGAACATCATTGATGCTCTTTTCTTCAGTTTGTACTTTCTCGACGTGTGCTAGAACAGCATAGCAACCTTTTCTTATTAGTTTTTGTGTCTTCAAATTACTAATAAGATGTAGCTTCGTGTTGCCCTTTTCTCCGTACACCATTAAGGGTTCTCCTTCTTCTCGTACAATGCGAATTTCATTTTTGTAACATACGATCTCTGGTTTCATCTCCTTCAGCCAGTCCATGCCAACTATAAAAATTAAAACTCCCTAACTCTACTGGTATCAAATCAATCTTAAATATTTCGCTACCCAGTTTAATTTCTCGATTCCGGCATATATAATCTGCTGAAATTAATTTACCGTTTGCTAATTCGAGTAAAAATTTACTAACCAACGGCGTCAATGGACAACTTAATTTAGCACAAAAATCTCTACTCATATAGCTTCTATCCGCACCCGAATCAAATAAAACGTAAGCAGATTTATTGTCAATAAGAAACGTACCCGTAACAAGTTTCGGGTCTTCCTGTGCCTCTTCCACATTAATATTGAAAACTCTTCCGCGGCCTTGTCCATTCGTGTTCTCCTGGTTCGGGCAATTTCTAATAATGTGGCCCGGTTTTTCACATTTATAACAAACTACATTGGCATAACTTGCTCCGACACTACTTGCTCTGCCATTACTTATTCTGACACCATTTGTTCCTTTCGTTCTGTTAACCCCTGGTCCGTAGACCTCACACTTCACCGCGCTATGACCATTTCTTTTAAACTTGTTGCAAAATTTGGTGCAGAACCCCGAGTGATACTTTTCACACCTTTGGCATAGCTGCTTCTGATTGTTGTTGTTGTTGCGGTTGTTATTGTTGTTAGGATGATTGTTGTAGTTGTTGTTGTTGTTGTGCCGTTTGTTGTAGTTTCGATTGATGTTGCAATTGTTGGGATAGTTGTTGTATTGGTGACTCTTATCACCGTTTTCCTCCCACTTTCTTTTGACTAGCTTCACGTTGGCCTCTTCGACCGCCTGTTCTTTAATTCTTCCCTCAATCTGGTTCACTAGTTTGTGAGCCATTCTACATGCCTTTTGTATGGAGGCAGGCTAGTGTGAACTTATATCTTCTTGGATTCTCTCCGGTAACCCTTTCACAAACGCGTCGATCTTCTCTTCCTCATCTTCGAATGCTCTCGGACACAATAGGCACAATTTTGTGAATCATCTTTCGTACGAAGTAATATCGAATCCCTGTTTTCGTAACCCTCTAAGTTCTGACTTGAGCTTATTGACCTCGGTTCTGGGACAGTACTTCTCGTTCATCAAGTGCTTGAATGCTGACCACGGTAGCGCGTAAGCAGCATCTTGTCCCACTTGCTCTAGATAGGTATTCCACCATGTTAACGCAATACCTATGAAGGTATGTGTAGCGTACTTCACTTTGTCTCCTTTAGCACACTTACTTATGGCAAACACCGATTCAACTTTCTCGGTCCACCATTTCAATCCGATTGGTCCTTCGGTCCCATCAAATTCGAAGGTTTGCAGGCAGTGAATTTCTTGTAGGGGCATCCTACACGATTTCTTGCGCCGTTAGCTGTATTGCTAGATTCAGAGTTATTGTTGGTATGTAGCGCGGCCTGTACTGCAGCTATGTTTGAAGAAAGAAAGGCACGAAATTCCTCTTCGCTCATATTCAAGGTGTGTCGAGTAGTCGGTGCCATTTCCTTCAAAATAGTCAAATGAAACAAGTTAATCATACAGAATATTAAGAGTAGTCAATAGTATCTCGTAGCATAATATGAACTCATTTATAAAAGCTTTTTCTTCATATTAGTGTTTTATAAGTTTAAATTCGGGTACTACCTACCCGTTAAGTTCAAACTTAGTAGCTAATATACAATTCAACTACTACAATTCCATATGAAAAACTGATTATAATAATATATCACATACAAATATTCTTCAAACTTACAACTTCGCTATATTACATATAACATGAAATATAGTACACTATGATACAGGATAGTTTTGAAGATAAATCTAGTTAATACGCAAGTTGTTCAGCAAAGGAAATAAAGACACGTAATTCATAAGTCCAGAAACAAGTCATGCATTCTGGTTTTACTAAGACGACTTCCCATCCTTGGTCTTGTGGAAAATAACCGTTATGACCATTGGCTAGGCAGCATGTTGTAATGTCGTCAAAAGGACGAGGGTTTCGTAATGTCCAACAGCCCCGTAATAATCTAAAAACCTTGTTTCTCACCCCAACTACTGAATCCATCACTTGTGGGAAAGTTTTATTTAAAAGCTGCAATCCGATGTTCTTTTTCTCACTTTGGTAAGAAGCGAACATCACTAACCCGTAAGCATAACATGCTTCTTTCTGTTGCATGTTAGAAGCTCTTTCTAATTCACGAAATCCTACGTTGGGATATGTTGAGTCAAAATAGGTTCTTAACCCGTAGCGTAAAATTTCACTTGGATTCCCCGCATTTAACGCTTTAAAGAAAACACGGCGTAACTTTAGGTCTCCCCAATGTGATATACCCCACCTATCAAAGGAAAGCCTTTTATAAACTAAGGCATTTCTGGAAAGTCTTTCAAATATTTGACAAGTTAATTTCACCATAACTAAATGTGCTGATGAATTCTGACCGACTCTAGACAAGATTTCCTCAATCATATCCTCTGGTAGGTCTTCTAAAATATTCGGTTGTCTACCCTTAACGTTCATTTTGTTTTTATACTGTAAAATAGACAAGGATTAGATTCGTAATAACAAACGATACAAGCAATTTTTACATAGAACATAAAAGTACAAGCACACTACAATACATTTATTACACAACATGCTCACACCCCTCTAATCTGAATCATTGTTTTCTTCTTCTTCGGACTTGGTTCTTTTTCCTAATTTTCTAGGGATATATGATGTTCCTCTAATACGAGCCGTCGTTTTCCACATTGGTTTAGAAAAACCTGGTGGTTTAGAGGTTCCCGGGTTATTGTCACGATATTGAAAATACGGGTGTTGACGGTACATATAAAGTTCATCGGGGTCGGAATCAGATTTCTCTATTTTGATGCCTTTTCCCTTATTATTTTCTTTTGCCTCATTAAATTGGGTCGGGGTAATTTCTATAACATCATCGGAATCCTCATCAGGATCCGATTCATCGGAAAATTGGTAATTTTCCCAATATTTTGCTTCCTTAGCGGAAACACCATTGACCATTATTAACTTTGGTCCATTGATTGAGGATTTTCTTTTATTTGACCGATTTTCTGTGTTTCCTACAATTCCCCCTCCGGAACCTCTTCTTCTGGTTCCTCTTCTTCCAATTCCTCTTCTTCCGGTTCCGTTTCCTCTTCTTTCGGTTCTTCGGGAACTTGTGAATCTTGCCAATATATATTTGACTCTTCGTTATTATTAGGTGAGTCAATGGGATTTGTGCTAGAGGTAGACATCTATCACACAATATCAAACATGTTAAGAGATTAATATATCACATAATATTTACATGTTAATAATATATAGTTTCCAACAAAAATGTTAAGCAATCATTTTTAAAGAAAACACGGTCGAAGTCTAGACTCATTAATGCATCCTAACAAACTCGATAAGATACACTAATGCAAATTTTCTGGTTCTCTAAGACCAACGCTCGGATACCAACTGAAATGTCCCATTCATATTGATTATAAACGTTCCATATTAATTGATTTCGTTGCGAGGTTTTGACCTCTATATGAGACGTTTTTCAAAGACTTCATTCATTTTTAAAACAACCATAACCTTTATTTTATCAATAAAGATTTTAAAAGCATTACGTAGATTATCAAATAATGATAATCTAAAATATACTGTTTACACACGACCATTACATAATGGTTTACAATAGAAATATATTACATCGACATATGTTTCTTGAATGCAGTTTTTACACAATATCATACAAACATGGACTCCAAATCTTATCCTTATTTTAGTATGCAACAGCGGAACCTCTTAGTATTCACTTGAGAATAAATATGCTTTAAACGTCAACAAAAATGTTGGTGAGTTATAGGTTTAACCTATATATATCAAATCGTAACAATAGACCACAAGATTTCATATTTCAATACACATCCCATACATAGAGATAAAAATCATTCATATGGTGAACACCTGGTAACCGAAATTAACAAGATGCATATATAAGAATATCCCCATCATTCCGGGACACCCTTCGGATATGATATAAATTTTGAAGTACTAAAGCATCCGGTACTTTGGATGGGGTTTGTTAGGCCCAATAGATCTATCTTTAGGATTCGCGTCAATTAGGGTGTCTGTTCCCTAATTCTTAGATTACCAGACTTAATAAAAAGGGGCATATTCGATTTCAATAATTCAACCATAGAATGTAGTTTCACGTACTTGTGTCTATTTTGTAAATCATTTATAAAACCTGCATGTATTCTCATCCCAAAAATATTAGATTTTAAAAGTGGGACTATAACTCACTTTCACAGATATTTCCTTCCTCGGAATAAGACAAGGTCACGGATCGATTCACGAACCTATACAAATATGTACATATATATCAAAGTATGATCAAAATATAATTACAACCATTTTTATTATGTTTTAAAGATTTGAGTGTATTAAGTCAGCTGTCCTCGTTAATAACCTACAACTAGTTGTCCACAGTTAGATGTACAGAAATAAATCGATATATATTATCTTGAATCAATCCACGACCCAGTGTATACACGTCTCAGGCTAGATCACAACTCAAAGTATATATATTTTTGGAATCAACCTCAACCCTGTATAGCTAACTCCAACATTACTGCATATAGAGTGTCTATGGTTGTTCCAAATAATATATATACATGGGTCAATATGATATGTCAAAACATTTGCATACGTGTCTATGGTATCCCAAGATTACATAATATATTAGAATACATGTATAATACAATATAAGTTAGCTAGGATATGATTTGTATAGATTTGTTAAACATTTCCCGTAGCTAAAAAGATCAAAAATATCCAATCTTGTTTTACCCATAACTTCTTCATTTTAAATATGTTTTGAGTGAATCAAATTGCTATGGTTTCATATTGAACTCTAATTTAAGAATCCAAACAGAAAAAGTATAGGTTTATAGTCAGAAATTTAAGTTACATGTCAATTACTAAAGAGGTAGTCATTTCCGTCAAAAGAACGACATCTTGATGACCATTTTGAAAAACATACTTTCACTTTGAGTTTAACCAAGATTTTTGGATATAGTTTCATGTTCATATGAAAAATCATTTTCCCAGAAGAACAACTTTTAAATAAAAGTTTATCATAGTTTTTAATTATCCAAACCAAAACAGCCCCCGGTTTCACTACGACGGCGTATATCCGATTTTATGGTGTTCATCGTGTTTCCAGGTTTTAAATCATTAAGTTAGCATATAATATAGATATAGAACATGTGTTTAGTTGATTTTAAAAGTCAAGTTAGAAGGATTAACTTTTGTTTGCGAACAAGTTTAGAATTAACTAAACTATGTTCTAGTGATTACAAGTTTAAACCTTCGAATAAGTTAGCTTTATAGTATGAATTGAATGATGTTATGAACATCATTACTACCTCAAGTTTTCTGGATAAAACTACTGGAAATAAGAAAAATGGATCTAGCTTCAAAGGATCCTTGGATGGCTTGAAAGTTCTTGAAGCAGAATCATGACACTAAAACTTTTCAAGTAAGATTTTCACTCGAAATAAGATTGTTATAGTTGTATAAATTGAATCAAAGTTTGAATATGAATATTACCTTGAATTAGAAAGATAACCTACTGTAAATAATAAAGGTTCCTTGATCTTAGATGATTACTTGGAATGGATTAGAAAGCTTGAAAGTAGACTTGCAAACTTGAAAGTATTCTTGATTTTTATGAAACTATACTTATGGAATTTATGAAGAACACTTAGAACTAGAAAATGGAACTTGAGAGAGATCAATTAGATGAAGAAAATTGAAGAATGAAAGTGTTTGTATGTGTTTTTGGTCGTTGGTATATGGATTAGATATAAAGGATATGTAATTTTGTTTTCATGTAAATAAGTAATGAATGATTACTAATATTTTTGTAATTTTATGAGATATTTCATGCTAGTTGCCAAATGATGGTTCCCACATGTGTTAGGTGACTCACATGGGCTGCTAAGAGCTGATCATTAGAGTGTATATACCAATATTACATACATCTAAAAGCTGTGTATTGTACGAGTACGAATACGGGTGCATACGAGTAGAATTGTTGATGAAACTGAACGAGGATGTAATTGTAAGCATTTTTGCTAAGTAGAAGTACTTTGATATGTGTCTTGAAGTCTTTCAAAAGTGTAAGAATACATATCAAAACACAACATGTATATACATTCTAATGGAGTCGTTAAGTCAATGTTTATTATATCAAATGAGATGTTAAATTATTATGTTATCATGATATTATGATGTATGAATATCTCTTAATATGATATATACATTAAAATATCGTTACAACGATAATCGTTACATATAAGTCTCGTTTCGTAATTCTTGAGTTAGTAGTCTTGTTTTTACATATGTAGTTCATTGTTAACACACTTAATGATATATTTAAATATCATTTTATTATGTTAAAAATAGTGTATCAATATCTTAATATGATACATATGTATTTAGTAGACGTTATCATAACGATAATCGTTATATATATCATTTCGAGTTTCTTAACTTAGTAATCTCATTTCTTATGTACATCACACATTATTAATATACTTAGTGAGATACTTACTCATCATAATCTCATGTCAACCATATATATATATGTCTATATATACCACAACATGTAGTTTTTACAAATTTGTAACGTTCGTGAATCGCCGGTCAACTTGGGTGATCAATTGTCTATATGAAACTTATTTCATTTAATCAAGTCTTAAAAAGTTTGATTGCTTAACACGTTGGAAATATTTAGTCATGTAAATATCAATCTCAATTAATATATATAAACATGGAAAAGTTTGGGTCACTACATAACTGCTCCGAGGGGAATAAGACTAAGTTCGCATCCTGCACTTTGTCGGATAGCGCTTTGACTTGGTGGAATATGTTCGCCCAAGCTCAGGGAATAGACGAAGCTTATGCTATACCATGAGAAGAGTTTAAGAGGGCTATGATCGAGGAGTACTGCCCCAGAACATAAATTCAGAAGATGGAAGCGGAGTTTTGGGAACTGAAAGTTGTAGGAACTGACCTTGATGGCTATAACTGAAGGTACTTGGAGTTAGCATTGATGTGCCCCACAATGGTTACTCCAGAGTACAAGCGGATGGAGAGGTATCTGTGGGGACTCCCCAAGGACATTCAAGGAAATTTCACTTCATCGAAACCAGTGAATGTCCCAGAAGCTATGCGTATGGTGCACACCCTGATGAATCAAATTACCCGCCAAGAGCCAGAGAAGGCGAAATCAGAATCGGGAACTAGTAATGGTAAAAGTAAGTGGGACAGAAATAAGAGAAAAGGTTTTGACCAGAACCCAGTTAAGCGGTATGAGAATTTCAAAGGGAACAACGACTGGAGGAACCCGAACCCGAATCCTAGCTCAAACCCTAACTATAAAGGTACCCTTCCTCAGTGTAAGAGATGCTACAAGCATCATACTGGACAATGCAACGTAGTGTGTGAGAAGTGCAAAAGGACTGGACACATCGGCAGAGATTGTAAGATCACCGCCCCAGCTGTGAGGACGAACCCAAGTGGACCAAGGAAGTGCTATGAGTGCGGACAGTAGGGCCACTTCAGGAATAAATTGAAATGTCCCGTTCTTATTGATTAAAAACGTTCCATATTAATTGATTTCGTTGCGAGGTTTTGACCTCTATATGAGATGTTTTTCAAAGACTGCATTCATTTTTAAAACAAACCATAACCTTTATTTCATAGATAAAGGTTTTAAAAAGCTTTACGTAGATTATCAAATAATGATAATCTAAAATATCCTGTTTACACACGACCATTACATAATGGTTTACAATACAAATATGTTACAACAAAATAAGTTTCTTGAATGCAGTTTTTACACAATATCATACAAGCATGGACTCCAAATCTCGTCCTTATTTAAGTATGTGACAGCGGAAGCTCTTAATAATCACCTGAGAATAAACATGCTTAAAACGTCAACAAAAATGTTGGTGAGTTATAGGTTTAACCTATATATATCAAATCATAATAATAGACCACAAGATTTCATATTTCAATACACATCCCATACATAGAGATAAAAATCATTCATATGGTGAACACCTGGTAACCGACATTAACAAGATGCATATATAAGAATATCCCCATCATTCCGGGACACCCTTCGGATATGATATAAATTTCGAAGTACTAAAGCATCCGGTACTTTGGATGGGGTTTGTTAAGCCCAATAGATCTATCTTTAGGATTCGCGTCAATTAGGGTGTCTGTTCCCTAATTCTTAGATTACCAGACTTAATAAAAAGGGGCATATTCGATTTCGATAATTCAACCATAGAATGTAGTTTCACGTACTTGTGTCTATTTTTTAAATCATTTATAAAACCTGCATGTATTCTCATCCCAAAATATTAGATTTTAAAAGTGGGACTATAACTCACTTTCACAGATTTTTACTTCGTCGAGAAGTAAGACTTGGCCACTGTTGATTCATGAACCTATAACAATATATACATGTATATTAAAGTATGTTCAAAATATATTTACAACACTTTTAATATATTTTGATATTTTAAGTTTATTAAGTCAGCTGTCCTCGTTAGTAACCTACAACTAGTTGTCCACAGTTAGATGTACAGAAATAAATTGATAAATATTATCTTGAATCAATCCACGACCCAGTGTATACGTATCTCAGTATTGATCACAACTCAAACTATATATATTATTTTAGAATCAACCTCAACCCTGTATAGCTAACTCCCACATTACTGCATATAGAGTGTCTATGGTTGTTCCAAAATATATTATATAGATGGGTCGACATGATAGGTCGAAACATTGTATACGTGTCTATGGTATCTCAAGATTACATAATATACAATACAAGTTGATTAAGTTATGGTTGGAATAGATTTGTTACCAATTTTCACGTAGCTAAAATGAGAAAAATTATCCAATCTTGTTTTACCCATAACTTCTTCATTTTAAATCCGTTTTGAGTGAATCAAATTGCTATGGTTTCATATTGAACTCTATTTTATGAATCTAAACAGAAAAAGTATAGGTTTATAGTCGGAAAAATAAGTTACAAGTCGTTTTTTTAAAGGTAGTCATTTCAGTCGAAAGAACGACGTCTAGATGACCATTTTAGAAAACATACTTCCACTTTGAGTTTAACCATAATTTTTGGATATAGTTTCATGTTCATAATAAAAATCATTTTCTCAAAATAACAACTTTTAAATCAAAGTTTATCATAGTTTTTAATTAACTAACCCAAAACAGCCCGCGGTGTTCCTACGACGGCGTAAATCCGGTTTTACGGTGTTTTTCGTGTTTCCAGGTTTTAAATCATTAAGTTAGCATATCATACAGATATAGAACATGTGTTTAGTTAATTTTAAAAGTCAAGTTAGAAGGATTAACTTTTGTTTGCGAACAAGTTTAGAATTAACTAAACTATGTTCTAGTGATTACGAGTTTAAACCTTCGAATAAGATAGTTTTATATATATGAATCGAATGATGTTATGAACATCATTACTACCTCTAGTTTAGTAGGTAAACCTACTGGAAGTGACAAGAAATGATCTAGCTTCAAAGGATCTTGGATGGCTTGAAAGTTCTTGAAGTAGGATCATGACACAAAAACAAGTTCAAGTAAGATTTTTACTCGAATTAAGATAGTTTATAGTTATAGAAATTGAATCAAAGTTTGAATATGAATATTACCTTGAATAAGAAAGATAACCTACTGTATATAACAAAGGTTTCTTGATCTTAGATGATTACTTGGAATGGATTAGAAAGCTTGGAAGTAAATTAGTAAACTTGAAGGGATTTTTGAAGTGTTCTTGAAGTGTTCTTCCTATGATGATTATAGCTTGATTCTTGAAGTGATTTTTGATGAAGATGATGATTAACTACTGGAAAAATACGTTCATAATAGTGTGTGTGTGTGTTGAGAGAGAATTAGAAAGAGAATTGGAAGTGAAATGGAGTGAATGATGAGTGGTAATTGGTGAGTGGTGAGTGGGGTTAAAAGGAGTTCTAGTTAGTTGACTAGCTCATGGTAGAAGTTAAAATTGATTAGTCATACATGACATAATTAAGAGTGGAATCCCATGCTAGTTCCTATTGGTATATACTCATAGTAAGTACGTTTTGAAGATGTGTATAATACGGGTAAGAATACGACTAGAATTCTTGATGAAAGAAAAGAATGGAAAAGTAACTGTAACCATTTTCGTTAAGTATGAGTGTTTTGATATATGTCTTGAAGTCTTCCAAAATTATTTTAATACATCTAAATACACTACATGTATATACATTTTAACTGAGTCGTTAAGTCATCGTTAGTCGTTACATGTAAGTGTTGTTTTGAAACCTTTAAGTTAACGATCTCAATTAATGTTGTTAACCCATTGTTTATTATATCTAATGAGATGTTAAATTATTATATTATCATGATATTATGATATATTAATATATCTTAATATGATATATATACATTTAAATGTCGTTACAACGATAATCGTTACATATATGTCTCGTTTCGAAATCCTTAAGTTAGTAGTCTTGTTTATATGTATATAACTCATTGTTAATATACTTATGGAGATACTTACTTATCATAATCTCATGTTAACCATATGTATATCCATATATATATCGTCAGGTCATTTTTACAAGTTTTAACGTTCGTGAATCGCCGGTCAACTTGGGTGGTCAATTGTCTATATGAAACATATTTCAATTAATCAAGTCTTAACAAGTTTTATTGCTTAACATGTTGGAAACATTTAATCATGTAAATATCAATCTCAATTAATATATATAAACATGGAAAAGTTCGGGTCACTACAGTACCTACCCGTTAAATAAATTTCGTCCCGAAATTTTAAGCTGTTGAAGGTGTTGACGAATCTTCTGGAAATAGATGCGGGTATTTCTTCTTCATCTGATCTTCACGCTCCCAGGTGAACTCGGGTCCTCTACAAGCATTCCATCGAACCTTAACAATTGGTATCTTGTTTTGCTTAAGTCTTTTAACCTCACGATCCATTATTTCGACGGGTTCTTCGATGAATTGAAGTTTTTCGTTGATTTGGATTTCATCTAACGGAATAGTGAGATCTTCTTTAGCAAAACATTTCTTCAAATTCGAGACGTGGAAAGTGTTATGTACAGCCGCGAGTTGTTGAGGTAACTCAAGTCGGTAAGCTACTGGTCCGACACGATCAATAATCTTGAATGGTCCAATATACCTTGGATTTAATTTCCCTCGTTTACCAAACCGAACAACGCCTTTCCAAGGTGCAACTTTAAGCATGACCATCTCTCCAATTTCAAATTCTATATCTTTTCTTTTAATGTCAGCGTAGCTCTTTTGTCGACTTTGGGCGGTTTTCAACCGTTGTTGAATTTGGATGATCTTCTCGGTAGTTTCTTGTATAATCTCCGGACCCGTAATCTGTCTATCCCCCACTTCACTCCAACAAATCGGAGACCTGCACTTTCTACCATAAAGTGCTTCAAACGGCGCCATCTCAATGCTTGAATGGTAGCTGTTGTTGTAGGAAAATTCTGCTAATGGTAGATGTCGATCCCAACTGTTTCCGAAATCAATAACACATGCTCGTAGCATGTCTTCAAGCGTTTGTATCGTCCTTTCGCTCTGCCCATCAGTTTGTGGATGATAGGCAGTACTCATGTCTAGACGAGTTCCTAATGCTTGCTGTAATGTCTGCCAGAATCTTGAAATAAATCTACCATCCCTATCAGAGATAATAGAGATTGGTATTCCATGTCTGGAGACGACTTCCTTCAAATACAGTCGTGCTAACTTCTCCATCTTGTCATCTTCTCTTATTGGCAGGAAGTGTGCTGATTTGGTGAGACGATCAACTATTACCTAAATAGTATCAAAACCACTTGCAGTCCTTGGCAATTTAGTGATGAAATCCATGGTAATGTTTTCCCATTTCTATTCCGGGATTTCGGGTTGTTGAAGTAGACCTGATGGTTTCTGATGCTCAGCTTTGACCTTAGAACACGACAAACATTCTCCTACGTATTTAGCAACATCGGCTTTCATACCCGGCCACCAAAAATGTTTCTTGAGATCCTTGTACATCTTCCCCGTTCCAGGATGTATTGAGTATCTGGTTTTATAAGCTTCTCTAAGTACCATTTCTCTCATATCTCCAAATTTTGGTACCCAAATCCTTTCAGCCCTATACCGGGTTCCGTCTTCCCGAATATTAAGATGCTTCTCCGACCCTTTGGGTATTTCATCCTTTAAATTTCCCTCTTTTAAAACTCCTTGTTGCGCCTCCTTTATTTGAGTAGTAAGGTTATTATGAATCATTATATTCATAGATTTTACTCGAATGGGTTCTCAGTCCTTCCTGCTCAAGGCATCGGCTACCACATTTGCCTTCCCCGGGTGGTAACGAATCTCAAAGTCGTAATCATTCAATAATTCAATCCACCTACGCTGCCTCATATTCAGTTGTTTCTGATTAAATATGTGTTGAAGACTTTTGTGGTCGGTATATATAATACTTTTGACCCCATATAAGTAGTGCCTCCAAGTCTTTAATGCAAAAACAACCGCGCCTAATTCCAAATCATGCGTCGTATAATTTTGTTCGTGAATCTTCAATTGTCTAGACGCATAAGCAATCACCTTCGTTCGTTGCATTAATACACAACCGAGACCTTGCTTTGATGCGTCAGAATAAATCACAAAATCATCATTCCCTTCAGGCAATGACAATATAGGTGCCGTAGTTAGCTTTTTCTTCAATAACTGAAACGCTTTCTCTTGTTCATCATTCCATTCAAATTTCTTCCCTTTATGCGTTAATGTAGTCAAGGGTTTTGCTATTCTGGAAAAGTCTTGGATGAACCTTCTGTAGTAACCAGCTAGTCCTAAAAACTGGCGTATGTGTTTCGGAGTTTTCGGGGTTTCCCACTTTTCAATAGTTTCTATCTTTGCCGGATCCACCTTAATACCTTCTTTGTTCACTATGTGACCGAGGAATTGAACTTCTTCCAACCAAAATGCACACTTTGAAAACTTAGCGTACAATTCTTCCTTCCTCAATACTTCTAACACCTTTCTCAAATGTTCACCGTGTTCTTGGTCATTCTTTGAGTAAATAAGTATGTCATCAATGAAAACAATGACAAACTTGTCAAGGTATGGTCCACACACTCGGTTCATAAGGTCCATGAACACAGCTGGTGCATTAGTTAAACCAAACGGCATGACCATAAACTCGTAATGACCGTAACGTGTTCTGAAAGCAGTCTTTGGAATATCATCTTCTTTCACCCGCATTTGATGATACCCGGAACGTAAGTCAATCTTTGAATAAACAGACGAGCCTTGTAGTTGATCAAATAAGTCATCGATTCTCGGTAGTGGGTAGCGGTTCTTGATGGTAAGTTTGTTCAACTCTCGGTAGTCGATACACAACCTGAATGTACCATCTTTCTTCTTGACAAACAAAACAGGAGCTCCCCACGGTGATGTGCTTGGTCGAATGAAACCACGCTCTAAAAGTTCTTGTAATTGGCTTTGCAGTTCTTTCATCTCACTGGGTGCGAGTCTGTAAGGAGCACGAGCTATTGGTGCAGCTCCTGGTACAAGATCTATTTGAAATTCAACGGATCGATGTGGGGGTAATCCCGGTAATTCTTTCGGAAATACATCGGGAAATTCTTTTGCGACGGGAACATCATTGATGCTCTTTTCTTCAGTTTGTACTTTCTCGACGTGTGCTAGAACAGCATAGCAACCTTTTCTTATTAGTTTTTGTGCCTTCAAATTACTAATAAGATGTAGCTTCGTGTTGCCCTTTTCTCCGTACACCATTAAGGGTTTTCCTTTTTCTCGTATAATGCGAATTGCATTTTTGTAACAAACGATCTCTGCTTTCACTTCTTTCAACCAGTCCATACCGATTATCACATCAAAACTCCCTAACTCTACTGGTATCAAGTCAATCTTAAATGTTTCACTAACCAGTTTAATTTCTCGATTCCGACATATATTATCTGCTGAAATTAATTTACCATTTGCTAATTCGAGTAAAAATTTACTATCCAAAGGCGTCAATGGACAACTTAATTTAGCACAAAAATCTCTACTCATATAGCTTCTATCCGCACCCAAATCAAATAAAACGTAAGCAGATTTATTGTCAATAAGAAACGTACCCGTAACAAGCTCCGGGTCTTCCTGTGCCTCTGCCGCATTAATATTGAAAACTCTTCCGCGGCCTTGTCCATTCGTGTTCTCCTGGTTCGGGAAATTTCTAATAATGTGGCCCGGTTTTCCACATTTATAACAAACTACATTGGCATAACTTGCTCCGACACTACTTGCTCCGCCATTACTCGTTCCGACACCATTTGTTCCTTTCATTCTATTTACCCCTGGTCCGTAGACCTCACACTTCGCCGCGCTATGACCATTTCTTTTACACTTGTTGCAAAATTTGGTGCAGAACCCCGAGTGATACTTTTCACACCTTTGGCATAGCTGCTTCTGATTGTTGTTGTTGTTGCGGTTATTATTGTTGTTGGGATGATTGTTGTAGTTGCTGCTGTTGTTGTTGTTGTTGTTGTTGTTTTTGGGCCGTTTGTTGTAGTTGCGATTGATGTTGCGATTGTTGGGATAATTGTTGCGATTATTGTTGTAATTGCTGTTGTTGTTGTATTGGTGATTCTTATCACCGTTTTCCTCCGACTTTCTTTTGACTTGCTTCACATTGGCCTCTTCAGCAGTCTGTTCTTTAATTCTTTCTTTAATCTGGTTCACTAGTTTGTGAGATATTCTACATGCCTGTTGTATGGAGGCGGGCTCATGTGAACTTATATATTCTTGGATTCTTTCCGGTAATCCTTTCACAAACGCGTCGATCTTCTCTTCCTCATCTTCGAATGCTCCCGGACACAATAGGCACAATTCTGTGAATCGTCTTTCATACGTGGTAATATCAAATCTTTGTGTTCGTAACCCTCTAAGTTCTGTCTTGAGCTTATTGACCTCCGTTCTGGGACGGTACTTCTCGTTCATCAAGTGCTTGAATGCTGACCACGGTAGTGCGTACGCATCATCTTGTCCCACTTGCTCTAGATAGGTATTCCACCATGTTAACGCAGAACCTGTGAAGGTATGCGTAGCGTACTTCACTTTGTCCTCTTCAGTACACTTACTTATGGCAAACACCGATTCGACCTTCTCGGTCCACCGTTTCAATCCGATCAGTCCTTCGGTTCCATCAAATTCCAAAGGTTTGCAGGCAGTGAATTCTTTGTAGGTGCATCCTACACGATTTCCTGTACTGCTAGATCCAAGGTTATTGTTGGTATATAGCGCAGCCTGTACTGCGGCTATGTTTGAAGCTAGAAAAGTACGGAATTCCTCTTCATTCATATTCACGGTGTGTCGTGTAGTCGGTGCCATTTCCTTCAAAATAGTCAAATGGAACAAGTTAATCATACAGAATATTAAGAGTAGTTAATAGTATTTCGTAGCATAATATGAACTCATTTATAAAAGCTTTTTCTTCATATTAGCGTTTTATAAGTTTAAATTCGGGTAGTACCTACCCGTTAAGTTCATACTTAGTAGCTAATATACAATTCAACTACTACAATTCTATATGAAAAACTGATTATAATAATATTTCGCGTTCAAACTTTTACACAAAATTTTACAAACTTACAATACCGCTTATTTTACATATAGCATGAAATATAGCACATAATAAATTTGATACAAGATGGTTGTGAAGATAATTCTAGCTAGTACACAAGTCGTTCAGCAAAGGCAATAAAGACACGTAATTCATACGTCCAGAAACAAGTCATGCATTCTGGTTTTACTAGGATTACTTCCCATCCTTGGTCTTGTGGAACATAACCGTTATGGCCGTTGATAAGACAGCGTATTGTAACGTCGTCAAAGGGATGAGGGTTACGTAATGTCCAACAGTCCCGTAACAATCTAAAAACCTCATTTCTTACCCCAATTACCGACTCCGTCACTTGTGGGAACGTTTTGTTTAATAGTTGTAGCCCGATGTTCTTGTTCTCACTTTGGTGAGAAGCGAACATTACTAATCCGTAAGCATAACATGCTTCTTTATGTTGCATGTTAGCCGCTTTTTTCTAAATCACGAAGTCCAATATTCGGATATATTGAGTCAAAATAATTTCTTAACCCATTGCGTAAAATAGCATTTGGGTTCCCCGCAATATATGCGTCAAAGTAAACACATCGTAACTTATGGATTTCCCAATGTGATATCCCCCATCTTTCGAACGAAAGCCTTTTATAAACCAAGGCATTCTTGGAACGTTCTTCGAATGTCTTACAAACTGATCTCGCCTTAAATAGTTGTGCCGAAGAATTCTGACCGACTCTAGACAAGATTTCATCAATCATGTCTCCGGGTAGATCTCTTAAAATATTGGGTTGTCTATCCATTTTGTGTTTTTATACTGTAAAATAGACAAGAGTTAGCTTCATAAAAAAAAATACTTATTTAATACAAGCAATTTTTACATATATCATAAAGCATAAGCACACTATATTACATATATTACACCACACGAATACAACTATCTTATTCCGACTCGCTTGTTTCTTCTTCTTCGGTTTTGGTTCGTTTTGCCAAGTTTCTAGGGATATATGATGTTCCCCTAATACGAGCCGTAATTTTCCACATTGGTTTAGAAAAACCTGGTGGTTTAGAGGTTTCCGGGTCATTGTTACAACTTAAGGACTTCGGGGGTTGTCGATACATATAAAGTTCATCGGGGTTGGAATTAGATTTCTCTATTTTTATGCCCTTTCCCTTATTATTTTCTTTTGCCTTTTTAAATTCAGTTGGGGTAATTTCTATAACATCATCGGAATTCTCGTCTGAATCCGATTCATCAGAGAATTGGTAATCCTCCCAATATTTTGCTTCCTTGGCGGAAACACCATTGACCATAATTAACCTTGGTCGGTTGGTTGAGGATTTTCTTTTACTTAACCTTTTTATTATTTCCCCCACCGGTTCTATTTCTTCATCTGGTTCCGATTCTTCTTCCGGTTCCGACTCTTCTTCCGGTTCCTCTTCGGGAACTTGTGAATCAGTCCACGAATCATTCCAATTTACATTTGACTCTTCATTATTATTAGGTGAGTCAATGGGACTTGTTCTAGAGGTAGACATCTATCACATAATATCAAACGCGTTAAGAGATTAATATATCACATAATATTCACATGTTAAAAATATATAGTTTCCAACAAAATTTGTTAAGCAATCATTTTTCAAGTAAACACGGTTGAAGTCCAGACTCACTAATGCATCCTAACAAACTCGATAAGACACACTAATGCAAAATTCTGGTTCTCTAAGACCAACGCTCGGATACCAACTGAAATGTCCCGTTCTTATTGATTAAAAACGTTCCATATTAATTGATTTCGTTGCGAGGTTTTGACCTCTATATGAGACGTTTTTCAAAGACTGCATTCATTTTTAAAACAAACCATAACCTTTATTTCATAGATAAAGGTTTTAAAAAGCTTTACGAAGATTATCAAATAATGATAATCTAAAATATCCTGTTTACACACGACCATTACATAATGGTTTACAATACAAATATGTTACAACAAAATAAGTTTCTTGAATGCAGTTTTTACACAATATCATACAAGCATGGACTCCAAATCTCGTCCTTATTTAAGTATGCGACAGCGGAAGCTCTTAATAATCACCTGAGAATAAACATGCTTAAAACATCAACAAAAATGTTGGTGAGTTATAGGTTTAACCTATATATATCAAATCATAATAATAGACCACAAGATTTCATATTTCAATACACATCCCATACATAGAGATAAAAATCATTCATATGGTGAACACCTGGTAACCGACATTAACAAGATGCATATATAAGAATATCCCCATCATTCCGGGACACCCTTCGGATATGATATAAATTTCGAAGTACTAAAGCATCCGGTACTTTGGATGGGGTTTGTTAAGCCCAATAGATCTATCTTTAGGATTCGCGTCAATTAGGGTGTCTGTTCCCTAATTCTTAGATTACCAGACTTAATAAAAAGGAGCATATTCGATTTTGATAATTCAACCATAGAATGTAGTTTCACGTACTTGTGTCTATTTTGTAAATCATTTATAAAACCTGCATGTATTCTCATCCCAAAATATTAGATTTTAAAAGTGGGACTATAACTCACTTTCACAGATTTTTACTTCGTCGAGAAGTAAGACTTGGCCACTGTTGATTCACGAACCTATAACAATATATACATGTATATTAAAGTATGTTCAAAATATATTTACAACACTTTTAATATATTTTGATGTTTTAAGTTTATTAAGTCAGCTGTCCTCGTTAGTAACCTACAACTAGTTGTCCACAGTTAGATGTACAGAAATAAATCGATAAATATTATCTTGAATCAATCCACGACCCAGTGTATACGTATCTCAGTATTGATCACAACTCAAACTATATATATTATTTTGGAATCAACCTCAACCTTGTATAGCTAACTCCCACATTACTGCATATAGAGTGTCTATGGTTGTTCCAAAATATATTATATAGATGGGTCGACATGATAGGTTGAAACATTGTATACGTGTCTATGGTATCTCAAGATTACATAATATACAATACAAGTTGATTAAGTTATGGTTGGAATAGATTTGTTACCAATTTTCACGTAGCTAAAATGAGAAAAATTATCCAATCTTGTTTTACCCATAACTTCTTCATTTTAAATCCGTTTTGAGTGAATCAAATTGCTATAGTTTCATATTGAACTCTATTTTATGAATCTAAACAGAAAAAGTATAGGTTTATAGTCGGAAAAATAAGTTACAAGTCATTTTTGTAAAGGTAGTCATTTCAGTCGAAAGAACGACGTCTAGATGACCATTTTAGAAAACATACTTCCACTTTGAGTTTAACCATAATTTTTGGATATAGTTTCATGTTCATAATAAAAATCATTTTCTCAGAATAACAACTTTTAAATCAAAGTTTATCATAGTTTTTAATTAACTAACCCAAAACAGCCCGCGGTGTTACTACGACGGCGTAAATCCGGTTTTACGGTGTTTTTCGTGTTTCCAGGTTTTAAATCATTAAGTTAGCATATCATATAGATATAGAACATGTGTTTAGTTAATTTTAAAAGTCAAGTTAGAAGGATTAACTTTTGTTTGCGAACAAGTTTAGAATTAACTAAACTATGTTCTAGTGATTACGAGTTTAAACCTTCGAATAAGATAGTTTTATATATATGAATCGAATGATGTTATGAACATCATTACTACCTCTAGTTTAGTAGGTAAACCTACTGGAAGTGACAAGAAATGATCTAGCTTCAAAGGATCTTGGATGGCTTGAAAGTTCTTGAAGTAGGATCATGACACAAAAACAAGTTCAAGTAAGATTTTTACTCGAATTAAGATAGTTTATAGTTATAGAAATTGAATCAAAGTTTGAATATGAATATTACCTTGAATAATAAAGATAACCTACTGTATATAACAAAGGTTTCTTGATCTTAGATGATTACTTGGAATGGATTAGAAAGCTTGGAAGTAAATTAGTAAACTTGAAGGGATTTTTGAAGTGTTCTTGAAGTGTTCTTCCTATGATGATTATAGCTTGATTCTTGAAGTGATTTTTGATGAAGATGATGATTAACTACTGGAAAAATATGTTCATAATAGTGTGTGTGTGTTGAGAGAGAATTAGAAAGAGAATTGGAAGTGAAATGGAGTGAATGATGAGTGGTAATTGGTGAGTGGTGAGTGGGGTTAAAAGGAGTTCTAGTTAGTTGACTAGCTCATGGTAGAAGTTAAAATTGATTAGTCATACATGACATAATCAAGAGTGGAATCCCATGCTAGTTCCTATTGGTATATACTCATAGTAAGTACGTTTTGAAGCTGTGTATAATACGGGTAAGAATACGACTAGAATTCTTGATGAAAGAAAAGAATGGAAAAGTAACTGTAACCATTTTCGTTAAGTATGAGTGTTTTGATATATGTCTTGAAGTCTTCCAAAAGTATTTTAATACATCTAAATACACTACATGTATATACATTTTAACTGAGTCGTTAAGTCATCGTTAGTCGTTACATGTAAGTGTTGTTTTGAAACCTTTAAGTTAACGATTTCAATTAATGTTGTTAACCCATTGTTTATTATATCTAATGAGATGTTAAATTATTATATTATCATGATATTATGATATATTAATATATCTTAATATGATATATATACATTTAAATGTCGTTACAACGATAATCGTTACATATATGTCTCGTTTCGAAATCCTTAAGTTAGTAGTCTTGTTTATATGTATATAACTCATTGTTAATATACTTATGGAGATACTTACTTATCATAATCTCATGTTAACCATATGTATATCCATATATATATCGTCAGGTCGTTTTTACAAGTTTTAACGTTCGTGAATCGCCGGTCAACTTGGGTGGTCAATTGTCTATATGAAACATATTTCAATTAATCAAGTCTTAACAAGTTTGATTGCTTAACATGTTGGAAACATTTAATCATGTAAATATCAATCTCAATTAATATATATAAACATGGAAAAGTTCGGGTCACTACAGTACCTACCCGTTAAATAAATTTCGTCTCGAAATTTTAAGCTGTTGAAGGTGTTGACGAATCTTCTGGAAATAGATGCGGGTATTTCTTCTTCATCTGATCTTCACGCTCCCAGGTGAACTCGGGTCCTCTACGAGCATTCCATCGAACCTTAACAATTGGTATCTTGTTTTGCTTAAGTCTTTTAACCTCACGATCCATTATTTCGACGGGTTCTTCGATGAATTGAAGTTTTTCGTTGATTTGGATTTCATCTAATGGAATAGTGAGATCTTCTTTAGCAAAACATTTCTTCAAATTCGAGATGTGGAAAGTGTTATGTACAGCCGCGAGTTGTTGAGGTAACTCAAGTCGGTAAGCTACTGGTCCGACACGATCAATAATCTTGAATGGTCCAATATACCTTGGATTTAATTTCCCTCGTTTACCAAACCGAACAACGCCTTTCCAAGGTGCAACTTTAAGCATGACCATCTCTCCAATTTCAAATTCTATATCTTTTCTTTTAATGTCAGCGTAGCTCTTTTGTCGACTTTGGGCGGTTTTCAACCGTTGTTGAATTTGGATGATCTTCTCGGTAGTTTCTTGTATAATCTCCGGACCCGTAATCTGTGTATCCCCCACTTCACTCCAACAAATCGGAGACCTGCACTTTCTACCATAAAGTGCTTCAAACGGCGCCATCTCAATGCTTGAATGGTAGCTGTTGTTGTAGGAAAATTCTGCTAATGGTAGATGTCGATCCCAACTGTTTCCGAAATCAATAACACATGCTCGTAGCATGTCTTCAAGCGTTTGTATCATCCTTTCGCTCTGCCCATCAGTTTGTGGATGATAGGCAGTACTCATGTCTAGACGAGTTCCTAATGCTTGCTGTAATGTCTGCCAGAATCTTGAAATAAATATACCATCCCTATCAGAGATAATAGAGATTGGTATTCCATGTCTGGAGACGACTTCCTTCAAATACAGTCGTGCTAACTTCTCCATCTTGTCATCTTCTCTTATTGGCAGGAAGTGTGCTGATTTGGTGAGACGATCAACTATTACCCAAATAGTATCAAAACCACTTGCAGTCCTTGGCAATTTAGTGATGAAATCCATGGTAATGTTTTCCCATTTCCATTCCGGGATTTCGGGTTGTTGAAGTAGACCTGATGGTTTCTGATGCTCAGCTTTGACCTTAGAACACGACAAACATTCTCCTACGTATTTAGCAACATCGGCTTTCATACCCGGCCACCAAAAATGTTTCTTGAGATCCTTGTACATCTTCCCCGTTCCAGGATGTATTGAGTATCTGGTTTTATAAGCTTCTCTAAGTACCATTTCTCTCATATCTCCAAATTTTGGTACCCAAATCCTTTCAGCCCTATACCGGGTTCCGTCTTCCCGAATATTAAGATGCTTCTCCGACCCTTTGGGTATTTCATCCTTTAAATTTCCCTCTTTTAAAACTCCTTGTTGCGCCTCCTTTATTTGAGTAGTAAGGTTATTATGAATCATTATATTCATAGATTTTACTCGAATGGGTTCTCTGTCCTTCCTGCTCAAGGCATCGGCTACCACATTTGCCTTCCCCGGGTGGTAACGAATCTCAAAGTCGTAATCATTCAATAATTCAATCCACCTACGCTGCCTCATATTCAGTTGTTTCTGATTAAATATGTGTTGAAGACTTTTGTGGTCGGTATATATAATACTTTTGACCCCATATAAGTAGTGCCTCCAAGTCTTTAATGCAAAAACAACCGCGCCTAATTCCAAATCATGCGTCGTATAATTTTGTTCGTGAATCTTCAATTGTCTAGACGCATAAGCAATCACCTTCGTTCGTTGCATTAATACACAACCGAGACCTTGCTTTGATGCGTCACAATAAATCACAAAATCATCATTCCCTTCAGGCAATGACAATATAGGTGCCGTAGTTAGCTTTTTCTTCAATAACTGAAACGCTTTCTCTTGTTCATCATTCCATTCAAATTTCTTCCCTTTATGCGTTAATGCAGTCAAGGGTTTTGCTATTCTGGAAAAGTCTTGGATGAACCTTCTGTAGTAACCAGCTAGTCCTAAAAACTGGCGTATGTGTTTCAGAGTTTTCGGGGTTTCCCACTTTTCAACAGTTTCTATCTTTGCCGGATCCACCTTAATACCTTCTTTGTTCACTATGTGATCGAGGAATTGAACTTCTTCCAACCAAAATGCACACTTTGAAAACTTAGCGTACAATTCTTCCTTCCTCAATACTTCTAACACCTTTCTCAAATGTTCACCGTGTTCTTGGTCATTCTTTGAGTAAATAAGTATGTCATCAATGAAAACAATGACAAACTTGTCAAGGTATGGTCCACACACTCGGTTCATAAGGTCCATGAACACAGCTGGTGCATTAGTTAAACCAAACGGCATGACCATAAACTCGTAATGACCGTAACGTGTTCTGAAAGCAGTCTTTGGAATATCATCTTCTTTCACCCGCATTTGATGATACCCGGAACGTAAGTCAATCTTTGAATAAACAGACGAGCCTTGTAGTTGATCAAATAAGTCATCGATTCTCGGTAGTGGGTAGCGGTTCTTGATGGTAAGTTTGTTCAACTCTCGGTAGTCGATACACAACCTGAATGTACCATCTTTCTTCTTGACAAACAAAACAGGAGCTCCCCACGGTGATGTGCTTGGTCGAATGAAACCACGCTCTAAAAGTTCTTGTAATTGGCTTTGCAGTTCTTTCATCTCACTGGGTGCGAGTCTGTAAGGAGCACGAGCTATTGGTGCAGCTCCTGGTACAAGATCTATTTGAAATTCAACGGATCGATGTGGGGGTAATCCCGGTAATTCTTTCGGAAATACATCGGGAAATTCTTTTGCGATGGGAACATCATTGATGCTCTTTTCTTCAGTTTGTACTTTCTCGACGTGTGCTAGAACAGCATAGCAACCTTTTCTTATTAGTTTTTGTGCCTTCAAATTACTAATAAGATGTAGCTTAGTGTTGCCCTTTTCTCCGTACACCATTAAGGGTTTTCCTTTTTCTCGTATAATGCGAATTGCATTTTTGTAACAAACGATCTCTGCTTTCACTTCTTTCAACCAGTCCATACCGATTATCACATCAAAACTCCCTAACTCTACTGGTATCAAGTCAATCTTAAATGTTTCACTAACCAGTTTAATTTCTCGATTCCGACATATATTATCTGCTGAAATTAATTTACCATTTGCTAATTCGAGTAAAAATTTACTATCCAAAGGCATCAATGGACAACTTAATTTAGCACAAAAATCTCTACTCATATAGCTTCTATCCGTACCCAAATCAAATAAAACGTAAGCAGATTTATTGTCAATAAGAAACGTACCCGTAATAAGCTCCGGGTCTTCCTGTGCCTCTGTCGCATTAATATTGAAAACTCTTCCGCGGCCTTGTCCATTCGTGTTCTCCTGGTTCGGGCAATTTCTAATAATGTGGCCCGGTTTTCCACATTTATAACAAACTACATTGGCATAACTTGCTCCGACACTACTTGCTCCGCCATTACTCGTTCCGACACCATTTGTTCCTTTCATTCTATTAACCCCTGGTCCGTAGACCTCACACTTCACCGCGCTATGACCATTTCTTTTACACTTGTTGCAAAATTTGGTGCAGAACCCTGAGTGATACTTTTCACACCTTTGGCATAGCTGCTTCTGATTGTTGTTGTTGTTGCGGTTATTATTGTTGTTGGGATGATTGTTGTATTGCTGTTGTTGTTGTTGTTGTTGTTTTTGGGCCATTTGTTGTAGTTGCGATTGATGTTGCGATTGTTGGGATAATTGTTGCGATTATTGTTGTAATTGCTGTTGTTGTTGTATTGGTGATTCTTATCACCGTTTTCCTCCCACTTTCTTTTGACTTGCTTCACATTGGCCTCATCAGCAGTCTGTTCTTTAATTCTTTCTTTAATCTGGTTCACTAGTTTGTGAGCCATTCTACATGCCTGTTGTATGGAGGCGGGCTCGTGTGAACTTATATCTTCTTGGATTCTTTCCGGTAATCCTTTCACAAACGCGTCGATCTTCTCTTCCTCATCTTCGAATGCTCCCGGACACAATAGGCACAATTTTGTGAATCATCTTTCGTACGTGGTAATATCAAATCCTTAGGTTCGTAACCCTTTAAGTTCTGTCTTGAGCTTATTGACCTCCGTTCTGGGACGGTACTTCTCGTTCATCAAGTGCTTGAATGCTGACCACGGTAGTGCGTACGCATCATCTTGTCCCACTTGCTCTAGATAGGTATTCCACCATGTTAACGCAGAACCTGTGAAGGTATGCATAGCGTACTTCATTTTGTCCTCTTCAGTACACTTACTTATGGCAAACACCGATTCGACCTTCTCGGTCCACCGTTTCAATCCGATCGGTCCTTCGGTTCCATCAAATTCCAAAGGTTTGCAGGCAGTGAATTCTTTGTAGGTGCATCCTACACGATTTCCTGTACTGCTAGATCCAAGGTTATTGTTGGTATATAGCGCAGCCTGTACTGCGGCTATGTTTGAAGCTAGAAAAGTACGGAATTCCTCTTCATTCATATTCACGGTGTGTCGTGTAGTCGGTGCCATTTCCTTCAAAATAGTCAAATGGAACAAGTTAATCATACAGAATATTAAGAGTAGTTAATAGTATTTCGTAGCATAATATGAACTCATTTATAAAAGCTTTTTCTTCATATTAGCGTTTTATAAGTTTAAATTCGGGTAGTACCTACCCGTTAAGTTCATACTTAGTAGTTAATATACAATTCAACTACTACAATTCTATATGAAAAACTGATTATAATAATATTTCGCGTTCAAACTTTTACACAAAATTTTACAAACTTACAATACCGCTTATTTTACATATAGCATGAAATATAGCACACAATAAATTTGATACAAGATGGTTGTGAAGATAATTCTAGCTAGTACACAAGTCGTTCAGCAAAGGCAATAAAGACACGTAATTCATACGTCCAGAAACAAGTCATGCATTCTGGTTTTACTAGGATTACTTCCCATCCTTGGTCTTGTGGAACATAACCGTTATGGCCGTTGATAAGACAGCGTATTGTAACGTCGTCAAAGGGATGAGGGTTACGTAATGTCCAACAGTCCCGTAACAATCTAAAAACCTCATTTCTTACCCCAATTACCGACTCCGTCACTTGTGGGAACGTTTTGTTTAATAGTTGTAGCCCGATGTTCTTGTTCTCACTTTGGTGAGAAGCGAACATTACTAATCCGTAAGCATAACATGCTTCTTTATGTTGCATGTTAGCCGCTTTTTCTAAATCACGAAGTCCAATATTCGGATATATTGAGTCAAAATAATTTCTTAACCCATTGCGTAAAATAGCATTTGGGTTCCCCGCAATATATGCGTCAAAGTAAACACATCGTAACTTATGGATTTCCCAATGTGATATCCCCCATCTTTCGAACGAAAGCCTTTTATAAACCAAGGCATTCTTGGAACGTTCTTCGAATGTCTTACAAACTGATCTCGCCTTAAATAGTTGTGCCAAAGAATTCTGACCGACTCTAGACAAGATTTCATCAATCATGTCTCCGGGTAGATCTCTTAAAATATTGGGTTGTCTATCCATTTTGTGTTTTTATACTGTAAAATAGACAAGAGTTAGCTTCATAAAAAAAAATACTTATTTAATACAAGCAATTTTTACATATATCATAAAGCATAAGCACACTATATTACATATATTACACCACACGCATACAACTATCTTATTCCGACTCGCTTGTTTCTTCTTCTTCGGTTTTGGTTCGTTTTGCCAAGTTTCTAGGGATATATGATGTTCCCCTAATACGAGCCGTAATTTTCCACATTGGTTTAGAAAAACCTGGTGGTTTAGAGGTTCCCGGGTCATTGTTACAACTTAAGGACTTCGGGGGTTGTCGATACATATAAAGTTCATCGGGGTTGGAATTAGATTTCTCTATTTTTATGCCCTTTCCCTTATTATTTTCTTTTGACTTTTTAAATTCAGTTGGGGTAATTTCTATAACATCATCGGAATTCTCGTCGGAATCCGATTCATCGGAGAATTGGTAATCCTCCCAATATTTTGCTTCCTTAGCGGAAACACCATTGACCATAATTAACCTTGGTCGGTTGGTTGAGGATTTTCTTTTACTTAACCTTTTTATTATTTCCCCCACCGGTTCTATTTCTTCATCTGGTTCCGATTCTTCTTCCGGTTCCGATTCTTCTTCCGGTTCCGACTCTTCTTCCGGTTCCTCTTCGGGAACTAGTGAATCAGTCCACGAATCATTCCAATTTACATTTGACTCTTCATTATTATTAGGTGAGTCAATGGGACTTGTTCTAGAGGTAGACATCTATCACATAATATCAAACGCGTTAAGAGATTAATATATCACATAATATTCACATGTTAAAAATATATAGTTTCCAACAAAATTTGTTAAGCAATCATTTTTCAAGTAAACACGGTCGAAGTCCAGACTCACTAATGCATCCTAACAAACTCGATAAGACACACTAATGCAAAATTCTGGTTCTCTAAGATCAACGCTCGGATACCAACTGAAATGTCCCGTTCTTATTGATTAAAAACGTTCCATATTAATTGATTTCGTTGCGAGGTTTTGACCTCTATATGAGACGTTTTTCAAAGACTGCATTCATTTTTAAAACAAACCATAACCTTTATTTCATAGATAAAGGTTTTAAAAAGCTTTACGTAGATTATCAAATAATGATAATCTAAAATATCCTGTTTACACACGACCATTACATAATGGTTTACAATACAAATATGTTACAACAAAATAAGTTTCTTGAATGCAGTTTTTACACAATATCATACAAGCATGGACTCCAAATCTCGTCCTTATTTAAGTATGCGACAGCGGAAGCTCTTAATAATCACCTGAGAATAAACATGCTTAAAACGTCAACAAAAATGTTGGTGAGTTATAGGTTTAACCTATATATATCAAATCATAATAATAGACCACAAGATTTCATATTTCAATACACATCCCATACATAGAGATAAAAATCATTCATATGGTGAACACCTGGTAACCGACATTAACAAGATGCATATATAAGAATATCCCCATCATTCCGGGACACCCTTCGGATATGATATAAATTTCGAAGTACTAAAGCATCCGGTACTTTGGATGGGGTTTGTTAAGCCCAATAGATCTATCTTTAGGATTCGCGTCAATTAGGGTGTTTGTTTCCTAATTCTTAGATTACCAGACTTAATAAAAAGGGGCATATTCGATTTCGATAATTCAACCATAGAATGTAGTTTCACGTACTTGTGTCTATTTTGTAAATCATTTATAAAACCTGCATGTATTCTCATCCCAAAATATTAGATTTTAAAAGTGGGACTATAACTCACTTTCACAGATTTTTACTTCGTCGAGAAGTAAGACTTGGCCACTGTTGATTCACGAACCTATAACAATATATACATGTATATTAAAGTATGTTCAAAATATATTTACAACACTTTTAATATATTTTGATGTTTTAAGTTTATTAAGTCAGCTGTCCTCGTTAGTAACCTACAACTAGTTGTCCACATTTAGATGTACAGAAATAAATCGATAAATATTATCTTGAATCAATCCACGACCCAGTGTATACGTATCTCAGTATTGATCACAACTCAAACTATATATATTATTTTGGAATCAACCTCAACCCTGTATAGCTAACTCCCATATTACTGCATATAGAGTGTCTATGGTTGTTCCAAAATATATTATATAGATGGGTCGACATGATAGGTCGAAACATTGTATACGTGTCTATGGTATCTCAAGATTACATAATATACAATACAAGTTGATTAAGTTATGGTTGGAATAGATTTGTTACCAATTTTCACGTAGCTAAAATGAGAAAAATTATCCAATCTTGTTTTACCCATAACTTCTTCATTTTAAATCCGTTTTGAGTGAATCAAATTGCTATGGTTTCATATTGAACTCTATTTTATGAATCTAAACAGAAAAAGTATAGGTTTATAGTCGGAAAAATAAGTTACAAGTCGTTTTTGTAAAGGTAGTCA
This sequence comes from Rutidosis leptorrhynchoides, assembly GCF_046630445.1. Taxonomy (NCBI): domain Eukaryota; kingdom Viridiplantae; phylum Streptophyta; class Magnoliopsida; order Asterales; family Asteraceae; genus Rutidosis; species Rutidosis leptorrhynchoides. Next base: position 292,221,442 of record NC_092340.1, read on the forward strand.
TTTCATTCGAAAGAACGACGTCTAGATGACCATTTTAGAAAACATACTTCCACTTTGAGTTTAACCATAATTTTTGGATATAGTTTCATGTTCATAATAAAAATCATTTTCTCAGAATAACAACTTTTAAATCAAAGTTTATCATAGTTTTTAATTAACTAACCCAAAACAGCCCGCGGTGTTACTACGACGGCGTAAATCCGGTTTTACGGTGTTTTTCGTGTTTCCAGGTTTTAAATCATTAAGTTAGCATATCATATAGATATAGAACATGTGTTTAGTTAATTTTAAAAGTCAAGTTAGAAAGATTAACTTTTGTTTGCGAACAAGTTTAGAATTAACTAAACTATGTTCTAGTGATTACGAGTTTAAACCTTCGAATAAGATAGTTTTATATATATGAATCGAATGATGTTATGAACATCATTACTACCTCAAGTTTAGTAGGTAAACCTACTGGAAGTGACAAGAAATGATCTAGCTTCAAAGGATCTTGGATGGCTTGAAAGTTCTTGAAGTAGGATCATGACACAAAAACAAGTTCAAGTAAGATTTTTACTCGAATTAAGATAGTTTATAGTTATAGAAATTGAATCAAAGTTTGAATATGAATATTACCTTGAATAAGAAAGATAACCTACTATATATAACAAAGGTTTCTTGATCTTAGATGATTACTTGGAATGGATTAGAAAGCTTGGAAGTAAATTAGTAAACTTGAAGGGATTTTTGAAGTGTGCTTGAAGTGTTCTTCCTATGATGATTATAGCTTGATTCTTGAAGTTATTTTTGATGAAGATGATGATTAAATACTAGAAAATTATGTTCATAATAGTGTGTGTGTGTGTTGAGAGAGAATTAGAAAGAGAATTGGAAGTGAAATGGAGTGAATGATGAGTGGTAATTGGTGAGTGGTGAGTGGGGTTAAAAGGAGTTCTAGTTAGTTGACTAGCTCATGGTAGAAGTTAAAATTGATTAGTCATACATGACATAATCAAGAGTGGAATCCCATGCTAGTTCCTATTGGTATATACTCATAGTAAGTACGTTTTGAAGCTGTGTATAATACGGGTAAGAATACGACTAGAATTCTTGATGAAAGAAAAGAATGGAAAAGTAACTGTAACCATTTTCGTTAAGTATGAGTGTTTTGATATATGTCTTGAAGTCTTCCAAAAGTATTTTAATACATCTAAATACACTACATGTATATACATTTTAACTGAGTCGTTAAGTCATCGTTAGTCGTTACATGTAAGTGTTGTTTTGAAACCTTTAAGTTAACGATCTCAATTAATGTTGTTAACCCATTGTTTATTATATCTAATGAGATGTTAAATTATTATATTATCATGATATTATGATATATTAATATATCTTAATATGATATATATACATTTAAATGTCGTTACAACGATAATCGTTACATATATGTCTCGTTTCGAAATCCTTAAGTTAGTAGTCTTGTTTATATGTATATAACTCATTGTTAATATACTTATGGAGATACTTACTTATCATAATCTCATGTTAACCATATGTATATCCATATATATATCGTCAGGTCGTTTTTACAAGTTTTAACGTTCGTGAATCGCCGGTCAACTTGGGTGGTCAATTGTCTATATGAAACATATTTCAATTAATCAAGTCTTAACAAGTTTGATTGCTTAACATGTTGGAAACATTTAATCATGTAAATATCAATCTCAATTAATATATATAAACATGGAAAAGTTCGGGTCACTACATAAATGTCCCAACAAGAAGAAGGATGGCGGGCCAGCACGTGGAAGAGCCTTCAACATGAACCAAGAGATTCCCGCGAGAATCCTGACTTGGTTACAGGTACATTCACAATCAATAACCTATTAGCTTCTGTTCTATTTGATACTGGTGCCGATATGAGTTATGTATGTAAACACTTTTGCTCTAAGATAGATTGGTCGTTAGTGCTTTTGGAGAAGAGTAAGTTTGTTGAGGTAGCCAATGGAAAACATGAGAAAGTTGACTAAATTGGCCGAGGAGGTATTATCAACCTAGCCGGAGTGGATTTGGAGATTGATCTAATCCCTATCAAGTTGGGAAGTTTTGATGTGATTGTCGGTATGGACTGGTTGTCCAAGGTAAGAGCCAAAGTTATCTGTAGTGAGAAGATTCTTCGTATACCTCGTGAAGATAGTGAGCCACTGATTGTTTACAGAGATAGATGTAGCCCGAAGCTGAACCTTATTAGTTGCTTGAAGGCACAAAAGGTTATAAAGAAGGGGCGCTTTGCTATTCTGGAATATGTGAAGAAGCTAGAAGTTGAAGAGAAGAGCGTGGATGATGTGCGAATTGTGAATGAATTTCTCGACGTCTTTCCAGAGGAGTTGCCTGGATTACTGCCACTGAGATCAGTAGAATTTCAGATCGATCTAGTGCCCGGAGCTGCACCTGTAGCTCGCGCACCTTATCGACTTGCACCTTCCGAACTGCAAGAGTTGCAGAGTCAACTACAGGAATTCCTAGACCGAGGGTTTATCCAACCGAGTTCATCGCCTTGGGGCGTACCTATTTTGTTCATGAAGAAGAAGGATAGATCTTTCCGCATGTGTATGGATTATCGTGAACTGAACAAGTTGACGATCAAGAATCAGTATCCCCTTCCCAGGATTGACGATCTTTTCGATCAGCTACAAGGATCCAGTGTTTACTCCAAGATTGATTTGCGATCAGGTTATCACCAGTTGAGGGTGAAGGAGAGCGACGTGCTGAAGACTGCGTTCCGAACTCATTATGGTCATTATGAGTTTCTCGTGATGTCATTTGGTTTAACCAACGCACCTACCGTGTTTATGGATCTCATGAATCACGTATGCAAACCGTACCTGGACAAGTGCGTTATCATCTTCATAGATGATATCCTCATCTATTCCAAAAGCGAAGAAGAACATGAGCAACATCTTCGAATCGTGCTAGAACTCTTGAGACAAGAGCAACTTTATGCCAAATTCTCTAAGTGCGAATTTTGGTTGAAGGAAGTTCAATTTCTCGGTCATATTGTGAGCGATCATGGTATCAAAGTCGATCCCACAAAGATAGAAGCTATCAGCAAGTGGGAAACCCCCACTACTCCTACTTATATCCGTCTATTCTTAGGCCTCGCCGGTTACTATCATAGATTCATCGAAGGTTTCTCTTTGATTGCGCATCCTTTGACTGCGTTAACTCATAAGGGGAAGAAGTTCATTTGGGAAACTGAGCAAGAGTCGGCATTTCAAACCTTGAAGCAGAAGTTAACCACCACTCCTATTCTATCCCTTCCTGAAGGCAGTGATGACTTCATTGTGTATTGTGATGCCTCCCGACAAGGTTTTGGGTGTGTATTGATGCAACGGAAGAAGGTTATTGCTTACGCCTCCCGACAACTGAAGATTCACGGGCGAAACTACACTACTCACGATCTTGAACTTGGAGCCGTTATCTTTGCACTCAAACTGTGGAGATACTATCTGTATGGAACCAAGAGTACTATCTTCACCGACCACAAAAGCCTCCAACACATCTTTGGTCAAAAGCAACTGAACATGAGACAGCATCGATGGATTGAGACGTTGAATGACTATGATTGTGAACTTCGCTATCACCCTGGCAAGGCAAATGTTGTAATCGATGCCTTGAGCCGAAAGGAGAGAACGGTACCCCTTCGTGTCTGTACCTTGAACATCACCATTCAGACGCATCTCAATAGTCAGATCCGCATAGCTCAAGAATAGGCTCTCAAGGAGGAGAATATTTCTCAAGAGCACTTGAACTTTCTCGTTTCTCGATTTGAGGTCAAGGAGACTGGACTCCGATACTTTGGCGGAAGAATTTGGGTACCTAGTTATGGAGATTTATGGAGCCTTATTCTAGATGAAGCTCATAAGTCAAGTTATTCGATTCATCCAGGAGCTGGTAAGATGTACCACGACCTCAAGGTTCAATATTGGTGGCCAAACCTCAAAAGGGATGTTGCAGCATATGTTAGAAAGTGTTTAACTTGGTCTAAGATCAAAGCCGAACATCAGCAGCCGTTTGGATTACTTCAACAACCCGAAATCCCGTAATGGAAGTAGGAAGGAATAACAATGGACTTCATCACAAAGCTACCGAATACGGTAGGCGGTTATGATACCATCTGGGTTATCATTGACCGTCTTACCAAATCTGCACACTTCCTAGCCATGAAGGAAACTGATACGATGGAGAGACTGGTTTAACACCGCGTCAAAATCCAATAACGGCGATGTTAACTCTAGTCACAGTGCTTGGCTTGACTTTTATGTAACAGGAAGTTATACAGCGGAAGCAAAAAGTACCTGAGAATAAACATGCTTTAAAAAGTCAACACAAGGTTGAGTAAGTTCATAGATTTATCATAATTAATGATTTTGATAATAGTAATAGATCACAAGATTTCAGTTTCCATAAATATCCTTACACCGCAGTGTAATAAAAAGATTCTACAACCATGGGCACCTGGTAACAAGCCTTAACGATAATAATATAATAATGAATACCCCTGATGTCTATAGAGCACCGAATCAAGTGCGAAAAATACCCTCGAAGTACTAAACATCCATTGACTACTAGCGCGACTAGCCCGGATGGGGTTGTCAAACGCGATAGATCTATCAATAGGATTCGCGCCTACGGTATAGAGACCAATAGATTACATTACAAAGCTAGGGAAATATTTGTGATTCTAACCCACGTAGAATTAAGTTTAGTACTTGTATCTATTTTGTAAAACAGATATAAAACATTGCATGTATTCTAAGCCCAAAAATATATATTGCAAAAGCATTTAAAAGGGAGCAAATGAAACTCACTATACGATATTTCGTAGTAAATATGTGTACGATGGCACTGAACAAGTGCAGAGTTGTCCTCGGATTCACAAATCTATATCAAGTATATATATTAACACATATACTCGTAATCGAATAAGTTTATATATATATATATATATATATATATATATATATATATATATATATATATATATTAGTTGTTATATATATATATATATATATATATATATATATATATATATATATATATATATATATATATATATATATATATATATATTGTTATGTATATATTCTACATATAAATATTTATTTGATAAAATATTATTAATAATGTTAATGAATAAAGAGTTGTATTATTTTGTAATAATAATAATAATACTAGTAGTAAAAATGATAATAATCATAATAATGTAAAAATAATAATAATAGTAAAAATTAAAGTTCTTATAATACTAATAATAAAAATAATTAAAATGTTATATGTTTACAATAGTAATGATATTAATAATTTTTGTAATATCTGAAATAGTAATAGTAATAATAATAATGATATTAGTAGTAAAAATAATAATAATAATAATAATAATTATAATGATAGTAGTTTTTAATGAAAATATTAATAACAATAGTTCTTTAATAATAATAAAAATACTCATTTTAACAATAAAATGATAATGAAAATAATAACTTTTGATAATAATACTTGATACTAGTAATAATAATAATAATAACTATAATAATAATAACAATACTTAATGATAATACTAGTAATAATAATAATGATAATACTAATAATTATAATGATAATACTAATAATTATAATGATAATACTAATATTTATAATGATACTTTTAATAATAATAATAATACTAGTAACAATAATTATAATAACAATGATTATAATTAGTAATAACAATAATAAAGATAATAATAATAATAATAATAATAATAATAATAATAATAATAATAATAATAATAATAATAATAATAATAATAATAATAATAATAATAATAATAGTAGTAGTAGTAGTAGTAGCTACCTCCAAAGGAAAAGGCTTTAAAAAAACGCCATCACCGGGACTCGAACCCGTGACCACTCGCTAACCCGACACGCACATAAACCATCTGCTCTGCCATTACTTTTATGATTAACACCCCCACAGATAAATATATAAACCGTATTAATTTTCCTTCATCTTCTTCACAAAACTCAGTCGACCAGGGAAGTTTTAAAAGCATAAAAATGATTTTATGGTTTTGTTTAAGACTTGTAAACAAAACAGAAAAGATTCATCATAGTGATTTAACTTAACAAAACACAAAAAAAAAAAATGAAGAGCAGCCTCTGCTGCTGTCGCGGCAAAAAAAAGAAGAAAAAAATAATGATATTGATTTTTAGAACGTTTTGAACAATTGTTACAACACGAAATATGTTTAAAATTACTCTTAAAAACTATTGGAATCTTCAATTTGACAGGAAACACCAAAATCGTTTCGAATTTCTTGATGAACCTAAAGTTTGACTTTTGAAACTTAAAACTTTGACTCAAAAATTTGAAATGGTTATGAAGAATTGGAAGTTGGGATTTTGCAGGTAGTTTGAGTGATTGATTCCTAACAAGACTACATTTATAGATTTTGAAGATTGATGCTAAATCGAGATGTTGATAAAAAGTTATGCAACAGAGTATTTCGAGCTTTTTAATGGGTTTTCTGTTTTAATTCAATCGAATCAAAAGCTGTAATGGTTAGTGGTGATTGATAAATGATAATCTAAGGTCGTCTGTTTTATAAACAAAGAAAAATGTGATCGATTGAGTGGGTGTCGATTGTATCTTTGATAAGAACAGATAAAATAAAAAAAATGGAAAAGCAAGTATATAAAAAAATAAAGCAGATATCATGATGAAATAAAAACAAATACGATCAAATTTAAAAAATAAAAAGCAGATATTGATTGATAGGATACAAAATAAAAATCAGTAAGAAATAAAATATATATAAAATTAGTGTACTGTTTTTGACTTCTTTATTTTATTTTATTTTTATTTTTATTGATATTATTATTAAATATATTAATAAATATATAATAATAATAATAATAATAATAATAATAATTGTAAATATGATAATAACAATAATAAATAATACTAATAAAGATAATAATAATTATTAATATTAGTTAATAATAATACAAACAATAATAATAACATTAATGATAATAATAATAAGTTGTAAAATAATAATACTAATAATGATGCTAATATACTTTTAATAAGAATAATGATAATAAAAATGATAATTTTTAGTAATAATCATAATAGTTTTAATAACAATATTTATGATAAAAATTCATAAGGTGTATTATAATGATAATAACCATAATTATAATAATTTTAATAATTTTAGTAATAATGGTATTACTAATAATGTTAGTAATAATATTAGTAATTATATTAATGATAATATTTAATAACATTAATAATAAAGATAACACTAATAATATTGATATCAATATTAATAATGAAAGTAATAATAATTATAAATGATAATGATGATTAATGAGTGATAATAATATTAATATAATAATTTAATATTAATACATAATTATTTACAATTAATGGTTCGTGAATCGTCAGAATTTGTAGAAGTTAAATGAAATCATGTAATGATTTTGTTTAAATTTTGTCAGAAATTTTCGGGTTGTCATAGTACCTACCCGTTAAAAGAAATTTTGTCCCGAAATTTAGTTGTTGCCATCAGTCGGCGTTGTTCGTACATAGACGAGGATATTTACATTTTATTTGGTCTTCACGTTCACATGTATACTCGGGGCCTTTCGTAAATTCCAACGGATAGAATATTGTTCTGTTTCAAGCGTTTAAATCATACGAACCATAAATTCTACAGGTTCTTCGATGAAGTGCATTTTATTATTAATGTGGAGATCATTCAAAATGTTGATGTTATACAAGTCATTTTAGTAAATTGGATACATGAAATGTGTTATGAATAATATTGAGCTCATTTAAACCTTGAGCGTTTATGTCACAATATTAGGGTAGACAAAATAGAGAGGAGTTTGTGAAAATAACGGTCATGAAATTTGATAGAGATCGTCATTGTTGACAACAAGAATATTTAATAATGAATATGAGTTGAAAAATAGAGTTTTATCAAAATTGGGTAATATGGATGAAACGATTTGATTATAGGAAGAGTATAAACGAAGCTATCACAAAAGAGTGAAATGAGGAAATTAAATGTTCGCCTTAACTTTTGACATGGTTAAAGTTGATTTCCGGAATTCAAGGAATTAAAGAAAATCTTTGAAATCTTTATAAGATTTGATTCTCCGGTAATTACGGAAATTGGGATTTTCTTCGATTAAATGCGGTAAATTGCCTTGATTGCTGTGTCTGGAATTTTGCTATAAATTAGCTTCTTCGGTTTCATTATCTTCATCACTTCTATACTTTCTTTCTCGATTCATACTTTTAAAAGATTGTGATAAATGCTCAATCCAGTTCTTGTTCTTGACCTTATATTGGTTATCGCCACAATCATCCTTCTTTTACAGCTCCCCCCAGAGGAGTCTGTTTACTTCTACTATGCTCTAGGGATTATAGTGTTTATTATTCTCCCGTGTCTTTATATTGCTATACGCATTGATATACACGGTTTGTAATTTCGGTGTCGTTATCGGGCTTTATATTTTCCCTTATATGTCGAAGCTTCATGCTTTTGTAAAGCAAGTAATGGTCCAGAATTCGTAGGTATGAAGCTTCAAATGAACATAATTAATGTTCTAAGAAAGCAATAGCACGATCTTGATTTGTCAAATTACCAGATAGAACTATCAAGAATATATGTTCTTGATATGTTTAGAGATTAGGTAGAATGTAAGAGTCGTGTAACATGGCAAATGATGATTATAAAGTCTATGAATCATCATCCTCCATTAAAAATTTAGCATGACTTACTGTAATATAATCACGTTGGCCTGACGTCATTATATTATACTAACTCATGCTTTAATTCCCAACACTACTTCAAAAATCATTCATAATTTAAACTTGAATTTTACAGAATATAGAAACTAAAACAGTTTCCTTTATGATGTGATAAAGATATCGCAAAGAGATAATTAATTACGGACAAGAATAGTTATGAAGATATCTTCAGAAATATCGAAGATATTTATAACGAAAGATACGATGATATCTTAGAATTTCCAAAATATTTAAAGTCGAAGGATAACGATGAAAATTATTCTGTAAGAATTTAAGATAAGTAAGGAGCAAGGTATTCGTTAAGGGTTTCAGCAGATACTGAATAATCTGGATTCTTTGAATACAGGTTTAGTCTTTGTGATTTGTTCACGATCTCCTTCATGGTTTGCTCAATCTGCTTTCCAGTACCAAATTTTCCATCGAGCGTTTCAAACATTCCATTCTTTTATCATAAACTTTTGTCCATTTAGACCATCTACAATTTTGTTGTTTCCTCTGCATTTAATGCTACCATATCTGAATCATCGGTTATCAATCTGAGATGGTTTCAAGAAATTTTATTTTTAGATGATTAAACGCTGATTGTAATCGTCAAGATATAAAGGATGTTTTAAGATGAAATCAAGTGGCAATCTTGACTTGAATTATGATCGGTCAAAATTCAAATATGAAATTGAATTTGATTGAAAATGGTTGTTCTTCGGTGAACGGATACGTATATCTGCGGAGTTGAATAGGATATTTTACGACTGTTGAATCGAAATTGAAGGATGTACAGTGTAATATATTAATGTGAAATTTAAATATTTCTAGGGTATTACCTACCCGTTAAAATATTTTCACAATTAACAGTTTGTACAAAAGGATTTTTAATTACAATTTTTATGAAGATATACATTCATATATGTATTCTTCAGATATAATATAGATTTAATGAGTTAATATAATATTAAACTCATTTGATTTTCGGTTGAAACAAGAATAAATAATCTCTAAAGCCTTAGAGATTACATAATCGTCGTGGAATATTTCTTTAATGAAGCTATGAATAAATACTTCATCATTCATTGTTATTGATATACCTCGGTATATGATGTTGGTGCTCGTGGAATTCTTGTGAAATTCGCAAGGCACAATTGATGTTTTCTAGAAAGTTTCGAGTACATCAAAAATGGAAGTGTAAAATCAAACATGTATTTGAATAATACACTTGGTTTATTATGAAATGGAGTTTATTGTGCTGAAGCAGTGATTAACGAAGGGTGTACATCATATCATATTAGTGATATGAATTAACCAAGTAGTACATACTAGTTAAGAATCACACGTAATAGCTTAGTACGAAAAGATTTATTATTGTTCCAAACCATATATATATGTATATATATATATGTATATATATATATATATATATATATAAAGTATACATATATAATTCTTCAGGAAAAATGAGTCAATACATCTTAACTCATTATTACTAATATTCCTTGGTATCTATGGGGCATATGATATTGATGTTTGAGGTACCGATTATGATGTTGAGACGTGGGATGCTGATGTTGTTGTTGGTGAAGCTGATGCTGTTGGTGGTGATGCTGACGGTGCTTACAGTGCTTGTGGTGTTGGTGATGTTGATGGTATTGATGGTACTTGTGGTGCTGTTGCTGATATTGGTGGTGTTGTTGGTGCTGGTTATGCTGCTGATGCTCTTAGATTTTGCACCATATTCTCCAGAACCACTACTCGAGCGCGAAGCTCGTTGATTTCTTCTATTATACCGGGATGATTGGCGGTTCGAACAAGTGGATGAATAAGATCTAGAATTCTAGATATTATATATTCGTGATGGGATATCCTGGAAATAAGGGTGAAAATGGTGTTCCGAACTGGTTCGCCGGTAAGTGCTTCAGGTTCTTCGCCAAGTAGTGAATTCGGTTGGTGGAAGGGATCACCTTCTTCTTGTCTCCATTGATTAAGTCGACTACGAACCCATCCCCAATCCATCCAGAATTAATGATGACTGAATGGTTCGTTCGTTCTGGTTACACTGCCTGTAGAGCTCGAGGAATCAAGTGAGAAATCCATATTATGTGTTTGGAGTAGGGTTTGATATGAGATGATTGTTGAATACTGAATGATATATTTGTCTCCTTGAATATGTATATATAGCAAAAAGATTTCCGTGATTTACGGAAAAAATTTAGGAAAAGTGTTAGACAAAGTCTATTGGGATAGATATGATAAGATATGATGTTTCTATACTCCATTTATGCAATAATGGCGGTATGACGTGTCAAGATAATAAAATGATAAGTATGTAATCTGATAATCTTTCGATTAAAGACTTTCAATTCGTAATGGCCTATTCAGGTCTAGAGGCTTGAGCTATAGGATCCTTTAAATCGGTAATCCAAACCCTTCCATTCTAGAGTTTCGCAGACGCAATCCGTCAAGAAAATTTCAATGATAAAAAATAACGAGAAAACAAAAATTTTAGAAGTAACGAATATGAATAGTGATGACATTATAATGTCTTTGAGATTCTCGATAACTCAATGACATTTTCTGGTTCGCAAACCGATGCATAAAGGCATAAGGCATATAGGTACGTGATATAACAGGAAGGTTATATACGTTTGAGTATGAATAGTAACAAATATAGAAATTTCAAAAATCAGAGATGATATTTCATGTAATACATACGTAATACACAAAACCAGGATAGATGACATATGGATGTCAAGAATTTCAGAAATCATGAGTGATATCCCTCGGTTTCACCAACCGAGGTGATCATTTAAAGATAATACGCGTGAGTTTTAAAATGTTTTGATTCACAATGGGAGTTCCTCCTGGAGTGACAGAATAAGAGATATGTATATGTATAATGCAAGTAATAATATTTTAAAGCTATAGGTCAGGCTGTAGACTAGACTTTAATGTACCCTATAAATCTGGGTTATCTATGAGAATTTCAGCCAACATGGCCTAGATGACCCACTCATCAAATTTTGATTTTATAAATTGGCCCGAACAATTAAACGAGCGTGATCCGAGAAAAATACTACTACGCAAATTAAATACGCGAGAATAATAATAATTCAAGAAATAAAACATAGGAATATTTTATTAACTCATACGACATTGGAATATCGTATTAAAAAAATTTCGGATTTGGAAATCTCGAAAGCCTAATCGTTGGTTTGGAAACCGAGACGATTCATCGAATAAAAATGTTATACGTAGGAACGTACAAACACATAGTCACACCACTTTATTTAATAGATAATATAGGAATATTAGAATATAATTTAGTCACATAAAATGACTTCATAAAACCTTTCAAAAATTTTGAGACTCATAATAACAACTTAGCTTATCGAGTCGAAACCATTCGATCATATGGAGAATTGACTTAAAAATAAGTTGAAATTTTCAGGCAAGAAATGATAAGTAAAATTTAAAATAAACACGTACGGTCAAAGTCCAGACTCACTAATGCATCCTAACAACTACCGGTTAGACACACTAATGCAAATTCTAGTTCGCTAAGACCAACGCTCTGATACCAACTGTAACACCCCATCAAAATCCATTAACGGCGATGTTAACTCTGGTCCCAGTGCTTGGCTTGACTTCTATGTAACAGCAAGTTATATAGTGGAAGCAAAAAGTACCTGAGAATAAACATGCTTTAAAAAGTTAACACGAGCTTGAGTGAGTTCATAGGTTTGTGATAATTAATGATTTTGATAATAGTAATAGATCACAAGATTTCAGTTTCCATAAATATCCTTACACCGTAGTGTAATAAAAAGATTCTACAACCATGGGCACCTGGTAACAAGCCTTAACGATAATAATATAATAATGAATACCCCTGATATCTATAGAGCACCGAATCAAGTGAGAAAAATACCCTCGAAGTACTAAACATCCGTTGACTGCTAGCACGACTAGCCCGGATGGGGTTGTCAAACCCGATAGATCTATCAATAGGATTCGCGCCTACGGTACAGAGACCAATAGATTATGTTACCAAGCTAGGGGAATATTTGTAATTTTAACCCATGTAGAATTAAGTTTAGTACTTGTATCTATTTTCTAAAACATATATAAAACATTGCATGTATTCTCAGCCCAAAAATATATATTACAAAAGCATTTAAAAGGGAGTAAATGAAACTCACTATACGATATTTCGTAGTAAATATGTGTACGATGGCACTGAACAAGTGCAGAGTTGTCCTCGGATTCACAAACCTATATCAAGTATATATATTAACACATATACTCGTAATCGAATAAGTTTATATATATATTTTAGTTGTTATATTTCTATATATATTTCTATATATATATTATTATTATTATTACAAAATAATACAACTCTTTATTCATTAACTTTATTAATAATATTTATCAAATAAATATTTATATGTAGAATATATATATATATATATATATATATATATATATATATATATATATATATATATATATATATATTGTTATGTATATATTCTACATATAAATATTTATTTGATAAATATTATTAATAATGTTAATGAATAAAGAGTTGTATTATTTTGTAATAATAATAATACTAGTAGTAAAAATGATAATAATCATAATAATGTAAAAATAATAATAATAGTAAAAATTAAAGTTCTTACAATACTAATAATAAAAATAATAAAAATATTATATGTTTACAATAGTAATGATATTAATAATTTTTGTAATATCTTAAATAGTAATAGTAATAATAATAATGATATTAGTAGTAAAAACAATAATTATAATTATTATTATAATGATAGTAGTTTTTAATGAAAATGATAATAACAATAGTTCTTTAATAGTAATAAAAATATTCATTTTAACAATAAAATGATAATGAAAATAATAACTTTTGATAATAATACTTGATACTAGTAATAATAATAATAATAATAACTATAATAATAATAACAATACTTAATGATAATACTAGTAATAATAATAATGATAATACTAATAATTATAATGATAATACTAATATTTATAATGATACTTTTAATAATAATAATACTAGTAACAATAATTATAATAACAATGATTATAATTAGTAATAACAATAATAAAGATAATAATTAATAATAATAATAATAATAATAATAATAATAATAATAATAATAATAATAATAATAATAATAATAATAATTGCTACCTCCAAAGGAAAAGGCTTTAAAAAAATGGCATCACCGGGACTCGAACCCGTGACCACTCGCTAACCCGACACGCACATAAACCATCTGCTCTGCCCTTACTTTTATGATTAACACCCCCATAGATAAATATATAAACTGTATTAATTTTCCTTCATCTTCTTCACAAAACTCAGTCGACCAGGGAAGTTTTAAAAGCATAAAAATGATTTTGTGGTTTTGTTTAAGACTTGTAAACAAAATAGAAACAATTCATCATAGTGATTTAACTTAACAAAACACAAAAAAAAAAAAAATGAAGAGCAGCCTCTGCTGCTGTCGCGGCAAAAAAAAGAAGAAAAAAATAATGATATTGATTTTTAGAACGTTTTGAACAATTGTTACAACACGAAATATGTTTCAAATTACTCTTAAAAACTATTGGAATCTTCAATTTGACAGGAAACACCAAAATCGTTTCGAATTTCTTGATGAACCGAAAGTTTGACTTTTGAAACTTAAAACTTTGACTCAAAAATTTGAAATGGTTATGAAGAATTGGAAGTTGGGATTTTGCAGGTAGTTTGAGTGATTGATTCCTAACAAGACTACATTTATAGATTTTGAAGATTGATGCTAAATCGAGCTGTTGATAAAAAGTTATGCAACAGAGTATTTCGAGCTTTTTAATGGGTTTTTTGTTTTAATTCAATCGAATCAAAAGCTGCAATGGTTAGTGGTGATTAATAAATGATAATGTAAGGTCGTCTATTTTATAAACAAAGAAAAATGTGATCGATTGAGTGGGTGTCGATTGTATCTTTGATAAGAACAGATAAAATAAAAAAATGGAAAAGCAGGTATATAAAAAAAATAAAGCAGATATCATGATGAAATAAAAACAGATACGATCAAATTTAAAAAATAAAAAGCAGATATTGATTGATAGGATACAAAATAAAAATCAGTAGGAAATAAAATATATATAAAATTAGTGTACTGTTTTTGACTTCTTTATTTTATTTTTATTTTTATTGATATTATTATTAAATATATTAATAAATATATAATAATAATAATTGTAAATATGATAATAACAATAATAAATAATACTAATAAAGATAATAATAATTATTAATATTAGTTAATAATAATACAATACAAATAATAATAATAACATTAATGATAATAATAATAATAAGTTGTAAAATAATAATACTAATAATGATGCTAATATACTTTTAATAAGAATAATGATAATAAAAATGATAATTTTTAGTAATAATCATAATAGTTTTAATAACAATATTTATGATAAAAATTCATAACGTGTATTATAATGATAATAACCATAATTATAATAATTTTAATAATTTTAGTAATAATGGTATTACTAATAATGTTAGTAATAATATTAGTAATTATATTAATGATAATATTTAATAACATTAATAATAAAGATAACACTAATAATATTGATATCAATATTAATAATGAAAGTAATAATAATTATAAATGATAATGATGATTAATGAGTGATAATAATATTAATATAATAATTTAATATTAATACATAATTATTTACAATTAATGGTTCGTGAATCGTCAGAATTTGTCGAAGTTAAATGAAAATCATGTAATGATTTTGTTTAAATTTTGTCAGAAATTTCCGGGTTGTCATAACTGGCGCAGTTATACATAAAGGAGATTGTATCTTGTCACGGTGTACCCTTATCGATTATCTCAGATCGCGATACCCGTTTCGCTTCTAGATTTTGGTGTTCTTTACTAGAAGCCTTGGGAACACGTCTAGATATGAGCACAGCGTATCACCCGCAAATCGACGGACAGAGTGAGCGCACGATCCAAACCTTGGAGGACATGTTACGTGCTTGTGTTATTGATTTCAGAAAGGCTTGGGAGAAGCACTTGCCGTTAGCCGAATTCTCTTACAACAACAGCTATCACGCAAGCATTAAGGCCGCACCTTTTGAAGCATTGTATGGCCGTAAATGTCGTTCTCCTATCTGTTAGGCCGAAGTAGGTGAAAAATAACTCACCGGTCCTGAACTCATCCATGAAACAACCGAGAAGATTGTCCAAATTCAAGCGAGGCTCAAGACGACCCGTGATCGTCAAAAGAGCTATGCCAACCTTAAACGTGGAGATCGCGAATTTCAAATCGGCGACCGCGTTATGTTGAAAGTCGCATCTTGGAAAGGTGTAATCCGTTTCGGAAAGTGTGGGAAGTTGAATCCGCGATATATTGGTCCTTTTGAAGTCTTGGAGCGTGTTGGACCCGTTGCTTACCGTTTGGATCTTTTGACTCAATTGAGCGCAGTTCACCCCACTTTCCACGTGTTGAATCTGAAGAAATGTCTTGCCGAACCAGAACTCGTCATACCTCTCGAGGAGCTTACGATTGACGACAAACTCCACTTTGTGGAAGAACCTGTCAAAATTATGGACCGTGAGGTCAAGACCTTGAAACGCAACAAGATTCCGATCGTTCGAGTCCGATGGAATGCAAAACGAGGACCTGAGTTTACTTGGGAGCGAGAGGATCAGATGAAACAGAAATATCCTCACCTCTTCACAACTCTACCATCTATCTCAGCTTAAAATTTCGGGATGAAATTTTCATTAACAGGTGGGTAATGTAATGATCCAACTTTTTCGACTTGCTTTTGTGCTTTGTGCTTTGTGCTTTCACGAAACTGCGTATTTGTGCGTACTGAGCTATATTATACTCTGAGATCTTACTACATGTGGATTACTTTTGTTTATATGTTTAAACGTGCCTTTAAGTACGTAGGGTACTTAACTTGATCCCTGGAAGCATTTATGACCGTTGGTGTCACTTGACGTTTAGAACGAACTGCGTACTGTGTACACGTTTAACTTTGGTCATAATCAGAATATTATGACTACGAAATAAGTATTGTTATTTTATAATAATAATTACTTGGGTTTTTGGATACTTAATTACGCTTAGTAATTTACTAAAGCACACTAGTTAGTCTTGTTGGACTTTCTACCTTGTTGGACTTTAGCCCACCCTACACTAGCTAGTGGACTATTTAATTAGCCCAATTATTATTAGTTAGTGACCCATATTAATGTAAGACAAATGCCCATTTATTAGAAGGAACATACTAGCATTTTTGTTAACCATTATCCTTAATCTTGCATGGGATCCTAACATAAGCACTAACTTTAGACAACCATTAACCAAAAAGCAAAAAGGTGTCCCTCTTGTCCCCCCACCAAACCCACGGCCTCCCCACCTCACCACCACCTCACCTCCTATAAATACCAAGTTTATCCCATTCATTTCACACTTGATTTCATTTACAATTTACACACACTTACTCTTTAATTCTCTCTAGTCTTTCTTACTCTAAAAAGTGTAAGTTTTAAACTTTCTTCTTCTTCTTCTTCCCTTCTCATTCACAACATCATCATCATCATCAATGGATCTAGCTCTTTAGCTTTTAGATCTTGTTATATCTTGTAGATTCAAACATGGATTTGAATCCTTCAAGAACATGGAAGATTCAAGCTTTCTAGCTTTGAATCTTCACCTATTTTGTAGATCTAAATCTTGTAGCTTTTAATCTCTTTATTTTATTGTAAAGAGTCAAACTTGTGTTTGTAATCTACATGTAACTTGAAGATCTAGCTTCATGCTTCAAGGATCTTCAAGAACAACCAAGATTCAAGCTTTCTAGCGTTGAATCTTCATTTCTTTTGTTGGATCTAGGTTTTCTAACTTATGATCTCATTATTTTGTTATAAAGATCAAAACTTGTGTTTATGATCTTCATGTAACTTGAAGATCCAAGCTTTATGCTTCAAGATCTTCAAGAACACCAAAGATTCAAGCTTTCTAGCTTTGTAATCTCATAACTTGTGTAAAAAGGATCCAAGCTCTCTAGCTTAGGGTTCCATTACTTTATTTGATCAAGTTTATGTTCATACTTGTTTGATTGAAGGAAAGTTTGTAGCTTTAGTTGTAAATAGAACTTGTATTTGTGTTAAGACTAAGAATATGATGTAACCTTGGTTCATCATCCTTCTAAAACTCTTAAGTGAGTTGTATTCTTACTTGGTCTTAACATATTGTGTGTTGATGGTTGAATCTTGGTCAAAGTGATGCTAACACATCAATGAGTTGTACACTTGAAGCTTACACGCATCAAGGATGAGAATCGTGATGAGCATCAAGCACCAGGAAACCCACCGGAGCACTTGTTTGCTGTTTTTCGGGGTCTGAACTGACTCCTGGACTTCTGGAAAATGGATTTTCAGATAGTTCGTTTCGCGTAGATGACTTTTCGTTTAGGCTTCGACTTAATCCGATATACGGTTTAGGATTTATAGTCTTCCAAAAATCACTACGCCTTTGTAACGTTGTGCTGAAAATTTCTGACCTACTCGCACTTAAACCATCGCCACGGTCAAATGAAGACGAGTTAGGTTTTAAAAATTGGTCAGCAGTTATAGGACTCACATACGGAGCCATGGCCACTTACTACACGTCTTTTTAATTTGTATAGAGGTCGTAACAGCTGTCCGAAGTCATACTTTTGTTTCGATCTCTATTC
Source organism: Rutidosis leptorrhynchoides (assembly GCF_046630445.1). NCBI lineage: Eukaryota > Viridiplantae > Streptophyta > Magnoliopsida > Asterales > Asteraceae > Rutidosis > Rutidosis leptorrhynchoides. Next base: position 292,240,092 of record NC_092340.1, read on the forward strand.
TTGTTAAACTTACCTTAGTTTTGATGAATGATGATGATAATGATGATGTTGATGATGACACTTAAACTTAATTCATGCATTTAAACTTATGGGGACAACATACTGACCTAGTGACCTTTGACTTAGGTTGACGACCTTTCGGACCGACCTACTACCAGCATACTTTTCGTATCAACTTTTACTGCTTATTCACTGTGATTTATAGCTCCCTTTTACTTTAACTATTTTTGGGACTGAGAATACATGCGCTTTTTTACGGTTTACATACTAGGCACGAATACTTAAACTTTATATGTGTGGGTTACAAAACGGCACAAAGATTCCCCTTAGCTCGGTAACGTTTAATCATTGGTTTCCTAACCGTGAACGCGAATCTTAGATATGGATCCATAGGGTTTGACAACCCCACTCAGACTAGTCGCTCTAGCAGACAATGGGTGTTTAATACTTCGAGGACAAACGCACTCACCAAGTGCACTTTTAGGGGGTGATATACATACGTTAAGTCTAGTTACCGGGTGCCCACGGTTAAGCATATACTTTTCATACTGATTTAAATTGCTGATTGAAGCACTGAAATCTCGTGGCCTACATTACTTTACTGATTACAAACTATAGCTCACCAACATTCGTGTTGACTTTTAAGCGTGTATTTCTCAGGTACTTAGACGATGTTGCTTCCGCTGTTCGAATTGCTGTCTTGGTATTATAGACTTGCTGTTATGGACCTGATGTGTTAGATTTCCGCTGCATTACCTAGAGATGTCTCAATCATGGAACTTTTCTTCTGCATTCGTGACTTACGTTATTTTCAAACAATGTCTTTGTAACGAGCTTTGGGTTACGTACTTATGTTAACGCTTCTATTCATAGGAAGCACATTATCTTTTGTAAAACGCTATCTTTTTATGAATGCAAAACTGATTTTCAAACAGCATGTAGTGTTTGACCTTGTAATGATCCTGTTGTTGATGAACCGTACACGATGGTTTTGTACGGGGCGTCACAAATATGCTTGCTATGTGTTTACTAGTTAGAATACTAGGATTCAAGTAACTAGTTTACTTCAATGAATTAAGTGTAAAATAGTTCACAAAGGAATAATGGTCAATAATCTATTTGGTCTTATCTAAGTAACACATTGTGATTACTTGTCCAAGTATGACTTAACATTGATATCTTTACACGCTTAATGTTTTTTTTTTTTTGCAAAGACATCATTCAATTAATCTCTACTTAATCTTAAAATGAATATGACTTGTGATTAATTGAAACTAGGAAGTTAATAACAGGTTGACTAGTCTTTAGGATTGAACCATTTGCATTAATGAGTCTAACTAAGTCTTGACCAAACTGAGATTACCCAAAATGTCAATCAAGACACTTCTCCAAAAATGTTGGGTTTACCACATTTGGAGTGTTATGTCATTTTTACTTAATAAGACCAAATCTCACACACTTAATGCATATAGTACTTGTATAGGATATTGGGTTTCTTTTGCAGTTGCTAGATGGAGTAAAGATTCCAAAATATGATGTTCAAATCTGAGTCAAACGGCTATACAACGGATACATACTTTTGTACTGGAGCACGCACGGTCGAACCACGGTCGACCGTGTCTGTGACCGTGTGACAACGGCTAGTTTTTAAATCTCACTATAAATAGAAAGCATTGAAGAGCATTTGAAGTTGACCCTCTTGCATATTTCAAAAGCTTATTTCCAGAGATCACAAGTGCTTTAATTACTACTCAAATGTGACCAAGGAAGAGAAGATTCTATGATCTTATAGATATAGAATTTGGTTGTTGTAAACTTACTAATCAAAATTATTTATCTTGTGAGTTTACTTAGTGTGATGCATGTCCTAGTATTGTCTTAGGATTATTATTGCAAAGTGTATGAGTCTTGTAACTTCAATTAGTAGAAGCATAGGCTAGATTAGTGATCTACTTCTTAGTTGAAGATTAATACTTGTCCAAGTTAAAGACAAGTTGAGCTAGGTTGGATTTGATCTTTCAAAGGGATAGAAAGATTAGGTTTTTTGTCTACCAAAGAAGTTGAAGACTTGTAAATCGGATCTCTACCGGGTTTGGAGAAAAGTGCTTAGTGAAGCAAGAAATTCGGATTAGTGTAATCGAGGAATGGATTAAGGTGGATTAGTTAACATCCACCCGAACCACTATAAATCCTTGTGTCTATGTTCCTTACATTACTTTACTTATCATTTTGAACATATACACCACACACATCAAGTTTGAGTTGAATTGGTTGATCATAATTAATCAAATTTGGTGATCAATCGAAAAAGTGTTAAAAACATATCAAGTAACTATTCACCCCCCCTCTAGTTATATGATTCCATCTACGTGTCTACAGCCTTTTTTATTAGTCCAAATGGTGAATTGATGAGAAATAGTAGAGTGAAAAGAAAAAACATAAAGTGGAAAATAGGCTGAAATACACAAAATTTTATAAAATTTTAGACTTTTTGGTCAACTTTTATATAGGTTATGGTCTAAAAGACAACCTAGATTAACAACCTTTATTTTTTTGATTAACTACCTATATTAAAATAATGTCTTCTTTAAACTTTTAACATAGGTTATAGGTATATGATGTAATCCAAAGTGTTCATAAATGTTATTTGCAATCCAAAGTGGCGTGAAATTGTCCGTTTCTTGCACTCAGAATTTCAAACCCGAGGACATACCAAAAATATTATGTAGGCTATTTGAAATGAAGCTAGAAAGTATGATAAAAGACTTCAAAGAGAATCATGTCTTTGGCGATGTTGAAACAGGTATTATCGATCAATATCTTGATATTTATTAACTGTATATTCACTAAAACTTTAACTTTTTTTTTAATTGAACTCTAATCATTTAACGTTTTCATTGCAGTTGTTTACACAACTGAATTTCCAAAACGTGGATTCCCCCATGCACACATATATCTGTTTTTGAAGTTTACTGAAGATTAAGAAGGAATGGACTTGTAAGATTGTTATCCTTTTGTTAGTTATGATAGTGACAATACATTGGTACATTGGTTAAATAATTGTAATAATGGCAAATCTTTTTTAGATATCAATTTGGAGTGATAGTGTCAGACAAAAGGAAAGTAACTTTGAAAGTAATGCAAAATACAACATATCTCTCTAAAAAGTTACACATTTCTCATTTTTGAATGTTCAAGTTAAGTAATCTCATATAATGGGTATACCCTTACCCCACATTCATCCTATCCCTTTCAAATGTCACTTTCAATTTTTTAATTTCTTTTTTTTAAGCTTTAATGTTGCTGTTTTGATAATTATTATATTATATATTATATTCTTATTTTTAATTACGGACGGGCTCCATACCTATATATATATATATATATATATATATATATATATATATATATATATATATAGGCTAATCAAGAATGAAATGGATTATTGAGGGAAAGGATAAAGTAAAAGATTATATAAATAATACATGTAATGTTATTCTCTAAGAAATAATTTGTAAAAATTCATCGAAAATATTAATTTCTCTGAAAAATATCAACATTCATAACAAAAATATCATTTTTTAGTAAGACTATATTTAACGCAGCGTTGTGGCTCCGAAATCGCTACCATAACACCACCATAGTGCCACTATGAGGCGTAAAGGAACCCAATTTCTTCTGGCACGATGGGAGCGTTACATAAAGCAAGAGAGCGTGATTGTGTACGTTTGTCGTTGCAATTGGTGAGACATGTATCCTTTGCAATTCAAAAGGTCCAATGCCTCCATCACTTATTTTTAAATTTATTATAAATTATAAATAAATTTTAATATAATAAACAATTTATCCCGATAAATATAACATAACTCTCAACATTTTTTTACACAAAACTTACACTTTCTATCGTTGCTCTCAAATCATCTCATAACCATGTCAAACCAAAATCAAAATCTCGGTTCTAATGAGGTTGGTTCTTCTAATCTATACACTTTCGGGTCACCAAATTTGCCCATATCCTCCTCAAATTCCATGCAAAATGTTTGGGATAATCGACCTTTAAGCAATGTCCTGTCTCAAAATCTTCTTCAAGATTTCAGTAACCCTCAAGTTTCTAACTGTTTTTACAAGCTCAATTTAAACAAAATTTACATCACAACAATTTCCACAACAATTCTCAAAATTTGCACAATCGGGCGTTACGCCATTTCATGTTCCTTATACGCAATCATGGTCACAACGACAAAAAAATTTTACACCTCTACAAGACGAAGAAATGAAAGAAATTCATGGCGAAACACAACAACCACAAGTATGAATTCGAACGAGTCATAGAAGAAAATGAAAAGAAGTTGCGAAAGAACCTTAATTTAAAAAATTGTGGACCTTCTCGAAGAAATTTGGTTGGCGTCGGGTTGAATTGATTCTTCAGAATATGGAGTTCATGGTAATTCACAAAGAGGTTTGACATTTTAGGGTGTAGTTCGTGAAAAGTTCAACGATAATGATTTCATTTGGTTACGAGGAGACAATTAATTAAGTGGCAAATGGCGTCATATGAATAAGACGTGCAAATATTTTACGACCCTATATAATGAAGAAGAACGTAACTCAAGGCGTAGCGGTCAAAACGGCCAAAACATATACAGTATTACTTAACAGTGCAAAGATATCAATATTAGTATTCGAAGCAATGTGGTTACAAAGAGGTTTGGGAATTCTTGAAGAAAATGCCGAAGTGGTATACACCGCCTCCAGTTGGTGGAAGTTCAGCGCAAAAAAGGAGAAGTTCACAAGTTGTAATCTAAGAAGACGAAGACAACGATGTTGTTTCAACATCCATGAGCTATTTGGTGATAAGGCGATTAGACGTCCTGTGGGAAGAGACTGAGAGAAGAAAGCTACTAAAAGTTTCACTTCGTCTTATGCGGGGACCTTATCACGGGGTACAAACTCTTCAAGATTCGAAGAGTTGACTTCAAAATAGGATATGCAAAAGGAGGCGGATTTGAAGAAAAGAAGTAACGGTATCGATGCTACCATGGAGGAAAAACAAGCATGATCAGCATGTGAAGTCATAAAATTATTTCAGCTTAATATTTAGGAAATTGCGGACCCACATGAAAAGAAATCGCATTTGAAGTTCAATAAGAAGATAGTCGAACGATAAAAATATTATATCGACATTTCTAGTGACGAGGAGTAATTATAGTATTTTATTATTTACGTGTGTTTTTAGTTTTAGTAGTTTAAATTGTTTTAATTTTTAATTTTTTGGACTTTTAAATTGTTGTAATTTTTATCTTTAAGGACTTAATTATTGTAATTTTTAATTTATAGGATTTTTAATTATTAATTGTCTTTACTTAATAAAAAGCTGAGTTATTAATTATATAATTATATAAAAGTAATAATAAAATTACTTCATGAAAATGAAAACGGAAATAAAAATCGTAGGAGCTATTCTCTATCACATGACCATCACCTCTTACCTTTACAAACTCCATCATACCATCACACTTACCACATCAACATTATACCCCACAAAAAAAAAAACACACTCAATAACATTCATTACGTATAATGTTTCCTGGGAAAAAATATGTTTCATTCACCAGTTAAAATATAATCTTCTAAAATATTAATCATGAATAATGTTATTCTTATTATAGATTTAGATATATTCGCCCATCGTCCCAAATCTATTGTCATGTTTTAACTTTAGATGTCTTTTCTTTTCAACTTTGACTTTAAATTATTTTGTATGTGTTACTAATTATTTAATAAGCGTTATACCATTAAAAATATATTGAAAAACTAACCATTAATATAAATTCATCGAATAATATATTATATAGACAACAATATTTAAAGTCAAAGTTAGAAAGAAAAATATCTCCAAAGTCAAAACTCGAAAATAGATTTGGAATGGAAGAAGTATGTTTTTGTTCATAAAAGTTATTTTTTCCTCCTATATCATTAAATTAATTAAATATAAATACAACTTAAATATATAAATGAATGGTGAAAAAATAAAATTATTTATGAAGAATGTTTTACTTCCCTTTCCTCCAAAATTAGTTTCCCATATATATATATATATATATATATATATATATATATATATATATATATATATATATATATATATATATATATATATATATATATATATATATATATATATATATATATATATATATATATATGGTCACAATCAAGAGGGAAGCATTTTTTAGGGAAGGGGAGAAGTAAAATTTATTTTTTCATTCTTTTCGAATTTATTTTTCCAACATTAAGAGCACACAAAAATATGAACATTTATAAAAGACATTTTGTGATGAATGTTATTATTTTGGCTGGAAAACGCTCGAAGAAAAAACTGATAACATGCCTCATACGTAATGTTATTCTTTGAGCTTTTTTTTCCCATCATATGTGAAGTTTTTTTCAAGATATAGCCCGTTTTAGAGTTTAGGGTTTAGTCCCTAAACCCAAAACTCTAAACTCTAAACTCTAAACCCTAAACTCTAAATTGTTAGTCTTAAAAATTCAATATAAACCCTAATTTCTAAACCCTAATTTCTAAACCCAAAACCCTAAATTCTAAACCCTAATCTTTAACCTCTAATTTCTAAACCCTAATTTCTAAATCCTAATTTTTAAACCCCAAAAAAAAAACTCAGAAGTAAAACATTCATTGCAATGAATGTTATCATTTATTTCTTTGAGCGTTTTCCTGCCAAAATAATAACATTCATCACGAAGTGTCTTTTTTAAATCTTCATATTTTCATGTGATTTTAATGCCTGAAAAACAAATTAAAAAAAACGAAAAAAATTACTTTTCCTCAAAAAAGTGCTTCCCTATAATATATATATATATATATATATATATATATATATATATATATATATATATATATATATACATATATATATATATATATATACACACACACACACACACATACTAGATTTAAGAGTCCGTGAGTTGCACGGCTACTCTCAATCAAACAAAGTCGAAACATACAATGATATATCAATTATCGAAATGATAAAGACAATATTTGGGTGAACTTGATACATAAGAAAAAAAAAACCATTTATGATATTTATCAAATGCATGCACTCCATAGGTATAGAGTATGTGCCTTCAGTGTAAAAAACAAAATCATCTATCAATTATAAGAACACCAACAAATTGATATGTATAGATAGAAGATGTTAATTCATATGCAAAACAAAGAAATTATCATAGATGATGTAACTAGGACATTATTTTTGCATTAATAACTATGTATTATTATCATACACAAACATGATGTAAATCATAATTCATTTGGAGATATTATCACAAATGATAATCATGGATGAGCCCATGTATAGAAGATATATGAATGGAAACTTTAAAAAGTATACATTTGAACTGATACAAATTTATGAAGATGTCTATACAATTACGAAAAAGGCTATGAATTGGAAACCTCTAATTCATGAGTTTGTACCACCTGATGCATGGTGGGTCGAGCTTTTGGAGTTGATGAAGCACCTTGAACTGCAACTGAAGGCAAAGCATTAAGAAAATTTATAGACACAACCCCATCACAGTTTCTATCAATGATCAAATCTTGAACATCTCCAGTTACTAAATACCTCAACTGAAACAAATAAATGATTGCAATTGTTTGATAGTCAAAAGATTAGTCGTAAGTAACTCAAAAATAAATAGCGTTGTAAATAAAATGAAATGTAAAAAATACAATATGATGATAGCAGTCAATTATCAATCATTGCTATTTATCCAATGTTACTCGATAAAACCTGCAAATATCAAAAAGACCTTGTTGTTGTCTTTCTCAACCCACATTAAGGCACTTATATAAGGATGGTACTGTGACAACGGCTTCTTTGATTATATCTACATTTTCTTCTTAGTCGACGCAAAGTTGTCTTACCATAGACATTCAATTGCCTGTAAAAATGACATTAGTACAATAATAAACTAAACCTGTAAAGGGTGTACATATTAATAGCATACCTGCACCATATTTTGACCTAGTTGAGAAGTTACCATCCTAGCTTTGTTTGAAAGATCCATTAGTGATAACCCAGAACACATATATACCCACTAAAATCACCCTTTAAGAAGCTACTTAAAGCAACTAACAAAGTAATGTTACTACTCCATATACTCTAGAAAACATCTTTTAATGTCGTTTTATTAAACCACCATTGCAACCACAAGAAGGGCCATAAAATACACAATATAAGCCCGCCAGAAACATGCCTGTATAAGAAAGAACGAATCGATAATTAACAAATACATGAAATCCAAATGAGAACTCCAACCACCACTGAGAATCAGATGCAACAACTTGATGTATTATTTCTCCACTCCTCAAGCTAATTTTTTTTATGTAAATTTTTATCTACAAAACTTGATCATGAACATGGCCTCAAAATTTATATAACTTCATGGTCCAGTAGAAGTACATTCTGTTGGGAAATTACGGTCTCACTAATTCCCACCACCCAGCCCAACAATAATAGTAAAGAAATAAGAACAATACACAACACAAGATTTAACGTGGAAACTCCAAAACAGGAGAAAAACCACCGGCCCCCAAAGAGAGAAAATACACTATATCACAAATTGTTACAATGATATAGACGACTCTCTTAAGCCAACTACACTCTCCAAAATAATTAACTAATACAACTCTCAAACAAGGGTAAGAAAGAAAGAAATAATCAAATACTTAAAGTGTATTGATTGGTGCAATTTGTAATGAAGACTTAGCCCCTCTTATATAACCAAGTCACTCACCCCTCACATCTTCCTCCCACCTATGTGGGATACACATATCTTCTACTAGCCAAAATAAACCAACAAATCTCCACCTTTTGGATAGAAGAAGATAACCATACTTCCACATTGCGAAGATAACCGACGTAGATGCTTCCTCGACGACAACTTCAAGATCCTCATCTTCATGCCGTTGACATTATCTCTAACCCAAGAAATAAAATTTGCATCTTCATCAAACATTTTCAATACCCGACAATCATTTTCATCACAGACAATCATAACTCTTAACAGAATTATCATACTCCACCATTAAGAGTATAGCACTTAGAATATCACATTCCAAGCATTTCACCTCGGCACATGTTGTTGAACAACCAGCTGAAACTTTATGGTGCAACTTCCCTGTTTGGCTTTCCCGAAAGTCCCATCAGCTACAACATCAGTTTCCACCACACAACCTGCATAAATGCCAAACCAATGCCCATGTGTAATTGTGGAACCGCTAACAAACATCCCTTTCCATGGTGGCGCGGACACACCATGAGGATGACGTGACTTCAGAGGAATTCGTCACTCTCCGTAACAACGGAGACAATGTTAGCGTCTTTGGAGCCATTTGCCGGATTAGCTCCACCTGGACAATTAACCCTTACATGTCCAGTCTTCCCGCACCTCCAGCATACCAGATTCTTCCCAGAGTTTCTCTTTCGCCTATCCGAACACAACACTATCGTATCTCCTGATGACGAGACCCCGTTACCTTCCAATCTTTTCTCCTCGGATAGGAGCTTGCTAGTAACGTCTTCAAACTTCAGAGTTTCTTTCCCATACATCAAAATAGGTTTCATGTGTCCATAAGACGATGACAAAGATAATATCAACCTCAAAGCTTTATCTTCATCATCCACTTTAACTCCAATAGCTTCAAGTTCTGAAACAATACCATTAAGAATACTTAGATGATCTGAAATCTTTGAACCCCCATCCATACGCAGAGTATGAAATTGTTCTTTAAGACACAACCGATTTGAGATGCCCTTGCCCTGGTACAACTGCTCTAGTTTAACCCAAAGCTCCTTTGCCGTTGATAACCCGTGCACATTTGCAAGCACGTTCTTTGCAAGACACAAACGAATCGCACTTGCTGCCCTCAAATCCATATCATCCCATTCTTCTTCATCGAACTTACTGCTAGAATCACTGCCAGAAACAAAGGTGGGTTTACCTTTCAACGCCTTGTGTAAACCGGATTGAATCAACACATCCTTGACTTGAACCTGCCATAAGCCAAAATTGATCCTCCCATCAAATTTTTCTACATCAAACCTCATTGGACTGAACTTCGACATCGCATCCGTATCCTATAAACAACACTTTCTCTAATTTTGCTCACGTTTCGAATAGCCAAAAGATGTAGCAGGTAGCCAGGACCCTTTAAATCGGAAATCCACAACTCGCCACTAACAAATCCAACTATTACTACGAATCAGAAAAAATATTGTCTAACCAGATACTCTATACGATCAATAGAACTCGTTTCTGATGTGGACGATCCACTCCCGTGGCAACCACAGAGCATACTCCGACTCCTATAACCGAGACCCTCGTCAAACCTGACGCTCTGATACCAGTTGTTGGGAAATTACGGTCTCACTAATTCCCACCACCCAGCCTAACAATAATAGTAAAGAAATAAGAACAATACACAACACAAGATTTAACGTGGAAACTCCAAAACAGGAGAAAAACCACCGGCCCCCAAAGAGAGAAAATACACTATATCACAAATTGTTACAATGATATAGACGACTCTCTTAAGCCAACTACACTCTCCAAAATATTTAACTAATACAACTCTCAAACAAGGGTAAGAAAGAAACAAATAATCAAATACTTAAAGTGTATTGATTGGTGCAATTTGGAATGAAGACTTAGCCCCTCTTATATAACCAAGTCACTCACCTCTCACATCTTCCTCCCACCTATGTGGGATACACATATCTTCTACTAGCCAAAATAAACCAACACATTCAAAATACACATCAGTATTGTCCCACAATACTATAAATAGAACACTACAACAATACAACATTAAATAATTCTATACATGAAAGCATAAGATTGTGATAAAAACACTCAAGTACAATTCAACCACAAACAAATATAATCAAAATTGAGCCAAAAGGTACATACCTCATATGCATTCAGCAACGCTGGAATACTTCAATAAAACCCAACAAAACTAAATCAATTGTAAGTATGTAATATTACAATTTCAAGTACAATTTCAATTTCATCAGATTAATTTGAAAAATTCATGTCAACTGAAAAGAACCGAAGAATTAAATCACATATATTGGAAAAATTAATCCGAAGGTGCATCTTTAACAACACAATTAACACATCGAACACCTTATACATTTGAAGATCTAACAACATAATAATTACGTGGATTAGTCTAACAACAATGAATCTCATTATTTTAATAAAACATATAATTATACGAAACATAATATTTCGTGTAATTTAAAATCAATACCTGATACTCACCATCTTGCTTGATTCGGAATCAATTGAAGTTGATGATGTGTGGATTGTAAAGAAAGTTTTGAAACCCTAGAAACACTGATGCGTTTTTTTTATGTGGAGCTGATCTCATCCCTTTTTAATTGAACACAAATTTACTCTTTGATTGAAAAGCAATTTTTTCATACCTGATTTTAGATCCGGTAGATATGAATTTTTAAATTGACATGAAGAAGTTGAAAAGAACACCAGAGGAAACAGATGCAGAAACGCGTATGGAATGGAGGAGAGATAAATAAATGTGAATTTTGAAAATGTAATTGTGCCTAAAATTTAGGCAGTAACTGTTATTAAGTAAATTAAACCGTATTTTCCTCAAACAAAATGCAAATACCTGTAATTTTTTAATGCCTAATTATAATAAAATTAAATCAGATTAATTAGAAAAATTCATGTCATTAAGAAAGATTAGCAGCTTAACACATCATACTAATCTTCACGATTTATATAGTGTTATATATGTAGTGACTCGAACTTTTCCATGTTTATATATATATATTAAATGAAATTGTTATTTACATGATTAAGTGTTTCCAACATATTAAGCAATCAAACTTGTTAAGACTTGATTAATTGAAATAGATTTCATATAGACAATTGACCACCCAAGTTGACCGGTGATTCACGAACGTTAAAACTTGTAAAAACTATATGATGACATATATATGGTTATATATATAGTTAAAATGATATTATGATAAGTAAAAATATCATTAAGTATATTAATAATAAACTACATATGTAAAAACAAGACTACTAACTTAATGATTTTGAAACGAGACATATATGTAACGATTATCGTTGTAACGACATTTAATGTATATATATCATATTATGAGATATTCGTACATCATAATATCATGATAATATAATAATTTAAAATCTCATTTGATATTATAAACATTGGGTTAACAACATTTAACAAGATCGTTAACCTAAAGGTTTCAAAACAACACTTACATGTAACGACTAACGATGACTTAACGACTCAGTTAAAATTTATATACATGTAGTGTTTTAATATGTATTCATACACTTTTGAAAGACTTCAAGACACTTATCAAAATACTTCTACTTAACAAAAATGCTTACAATTACATCCTCGTTCAGTTTCATCAACAATTCTACTCGTATGCACCCGTATTCGTACTCGTACAATACACAACTTTTAGATGTATGTACTATTGGTATATACACTCCAATGATCAGCTCTCAGCAGCCCATGTGAGTCATCTAACACATGTGGGAACCATCATTTGGCAACTAGCATGAAATATCTCATAAAATTACAAAAATATGAGTAATCATCCATGACTTATTTACATGAAAATAAAATTACATATCCTTTATATCTAATCCATACACCAACGACCAAAAACACCTACAAACACTTTCATTCTTCAATTTTCTTCATCTAATTGATCTCTCTCAAGTTCTATCTTCAAGTTCTAAGTGTTCTTCATAAATTCTACAAGTTCTAGTTTCATAAAATCAAGAATACTTCCAAGTTTGCTAGCTTACTTCCAATCTTGTAGAGTGATCATCCAACCTCAAAAAATCTTTCTTATTTACAGTAAGATATCTTTCTAATACAAGTTAATACTCATATTCAAACTTTGATTCAATTTCTATAACTATAACAAACTTATTTCGAGTGAAAATCTTACTTGAACTGTTTTCGTGTCATGATTCTGCTTCAAGAACTTTCAAGCCATCCAAGGATCCTTTGAAGCTAGATCCATTTTTTTCATTTCCAGTAGCTTTATCCAGAAAACTTGAGGTAGTAACGATGTTCATAACATCATTCGATTCATACATATAAAGCTATCTTATTCGAAGGTTTAAACTTGTAATCACTAGAACATAGTTTAGTTAATTCTAAACTTGTTCGCAAACAAAAGTTAATCCTTCTAACTTGACTTTTAAAATAAACTAAACACATGTTCTATATCTATATGATATGCTAACTTAATGATTTAAAACCTGAAAACACGAAAAACACCGTAAAACCGGATTTACGCCATCGTAGTAACACCGCGGGCTGTTTTGGGTTAGTTAATTAAAAACTATGATAAACTTTGATTTAAAAGTTTTTCTTCTGGGAAAATGATTTTTCTTATGAACATGAAACTATATCCAAAAATTATGGTTAAACTCAGAGTGGAAGTATGTTTTCTAAAATGGTCATCTAGACGTCGTTCTTTCGACTGAAATGACTACCTTTACAAAAATGACTTGTAACTTATATTTTCGACTATAAAACTATACTTTTTCTGTTTAGATTTATAAAATAGAGTTCAATATGAAACCATAGCAATTTGATTCACTCAAAACGGATTTAAAATGAAGAAGTTATGGGTAAAACAAGATTGGATAATTTTTCTTGTTGTAGCAACGTGAAAATTGGTAACAAATCTATATTAATCATATCCTAGCTAACTTATATTGTATTATACATGTATTCTAATATATTATGTAATCTTGGGATACCATAGACACGTATGCAAATGTTTTGACATATCATATCGACCCATGTGTATATATTATTTGGAACAACCATAGACACTCTATATGCAGTAATGTGGGAGTTAGCTATACAGGGTTGAGGTTGATTCCAAAAATATATATACTTTGAGTTGTGATCTAGCCTGAGACTTGTATACACTAGGTCGTGGATTGATCTAGATAATATATATCAATTTTTTTTTTGTACATCTAACGTTGGACAACTAGTTGTAGGTTACTAACGAGGACAGCTGACTTAATAAACTTAAAACATCAAAATGTATTAAAAGTGTTGTAAATATATTTTGAATATAATTTGATATATATGTACATATTTGTTATAGGTTCGTGAATCGACCAGTGGCCAAGTCTTACTTCCCGACGAAGTAAAAATCTGTGAAAGTGAGTTATAGTCCCACTTTTAAAATCTAATATTTTTGGGATGAGAATACATGCAGGTTTTATAAATGATTTACAAAATAGACACAAGTATGTGAAACTACATTCTATGGTTGAATTATCGAAATCGAATATGCCCCTTTTTATTAAGTCTGGTAATCTAAGAATTAGGGAACAGACACCCTAATTGACGCGAATCCTAAAGATAGATCTATTGGGCCTAACAAACCCCATCCAAAGTACCGGATGCTTTAGTACTTCGAAATTTATATCATATCCGAAGGGTGTCCCGGAATGATGGGGATATTCTTATATATGCATCTTGTTAATGTCGGTTACCAGGTGTTCACCATATGAATGATTTTTATCTCTATGTATGGGATGTATATTGAAATATGAAATCTTGTGGTCTATTGTTACGATTTGATATATATAGGTTAAACCTATAAATCACCAACATTTTTGTTGACGTTTAAAGCATGTTTATTCTCAGGTGAATATTAAGAGCTTCCGCTGTTGCATACTAAAATAAGGACAAGATTTGGAGTCCATGTTTGTATGATATTATGTAAAAACTGCATTCAAGAAACATATGTCGATGTAATATATTTCTATTGTAAACCATTATGTAATGGTCGTGTGTAAACAGTATATTTTAGATTATCATTATTTGATAATCTACGTAATGCTTTTGAAACCTTTATTGATAAAATAAAGGTTATGGTTGTTTTAAAAATGAATGCAGTCTTTGAAAAACGTCTCATATAAAGGTCAAAACCTCGCAACGAAATCCATTAATATGGAACGTTTATAATCAATATGAATGGGACATTTCAGTTGGTATCCGAGCGTTGGTCTTAGAGAACCAGAATTTTGCATTAGTGTGTCTTATCGAGTTTGTTAGGATGCATTAGTGAGTCTGGACTTCGACCGTGTTTACTTGAAAAATGATTGCTTAACAAATTTTGTTGGAAACTATATATTTTTAACATGTGAATATTATGTGATATATTAATCTCTTAAAGTGTTTGATATTATGTGATAGATGTCTACCTCTAAGAACAAGTCCCATTGACTCACCTAATAATAATGAAGCGTCAAATGTAAATTGGAATGATTCGTGGACTGATTCACAAGTTCTCGAAGAGGAACCGGAAGAAGGGTCGGAACCGGAAGAAGAATCGGAACCGGAAGAAGAATAGGAACCGGAAGAAGAAATAGAACCAGTGGGGGAAATAATAAAACGGTTAAGTAGAAGAAAATCCTCAACCAACCGACCAAAGTTAATTATGGTCAATGGTGTTTCCGCCAAGGAAGCAAAGTATTGGGAGGATTACCAATTCTCCGATGAATCGGATCCCGACAAGGATTCCGATGATGTTATAGAAATTACCCCAACATAATTTAATAAGGCAAAAGAGAACAATAAGGGAAAGGGCATAAAAATAGAGAAATTTGATTCCAAACCCGATGAACTTTATATGTATCATCAACACCCGTATTTCTTAAGTTGTGACAATAACTCGGGAACCTCTAAACCACCAGGTTTTTCTAAACCAATGTAGAAAATGACAGCTCGTATTAGGGGAACATCATATATCCCTAGAAACTTGGCAAAACGAACCAAAACCGAAGAAGAAGAAACGAGCGAGTCGGAATAAGATAGTTGTATTCGTGTGGTGTAATATATGTAATATAGTGTGCTTATGCTTTATGATATATGTAAAAATTGCTTGTATTAATAAGTATTTTTTTTTATGAATCTAACTCTTGTCTATTTTACAGTATAAAAACACAAAATGGATAGACAACCCAATATTTTAAGAGACCTACCCGGAGACATGATTGATGAAATCTTGTCTAGAGTCGGTCAGAATTCCTCGGCACAACTATTTAAGGCGAGATCAGTTTGTAAGACATTCGAAGAACGTTCCAAGAATGCCTTGATTTATAAAAGGCTTTCGTTCAAAAGATGGGGGATATCACATTGGGAAATCCATAAGTTACGATGTGTTTACTTTGATGCATATATTGCGGGGAACCCAAATGCTATTTTACGCAACGGGTTAAGAAATTATTTTGACTCAATATATCCGAATATAGGACTTCGTGATTTAGAAAAAGCGGCTAACATGCAACATAAAGAAGCATGTTATGCTTACGGGTTAGTAATGTTCGCTTCTCACCAAAGTGAGAACAAGAACATCGGGCTACAACTATTAAACAAAACGTTCCCACAAGTGACGGAGTCGGTAATTGGGGTAAGAAATGAGGTTTTTAGGTTATTACGAGACTGTTGGTCATTACGTAACCTTCATCCTTTTGACGACGTTACAACACATTGTCTTACTATCGGTCACAACGGTTATGTTCCACAAAACCAAGGATGGGAAGTGGTATTAGTAAAACCAGAATGCATGACTTGTTTCTGGACGTATGAATTACGTGTCTTTATTGCCTTTGCTGAACGCCTTATTTATTAACTAGAATTATCTTCGCAACTACTTTGTATCAAAGTTTTATGTGCTATATTTCATGCTATATGTAAAAAAAAAGCGGTATTGTAAGTTTGCAAGTTATTGTATAAAGGTTTGAATATGATATATTTTTTTTTTTTTGTGATTAGTTTTTTATATAGAATTGTAGTAGTTAAAATGGTATGTTAGCTACTAAGTATGAACTTAACGGGTAGGTACTACCCGAATTAAAGAGTATAAAATGCTAATATGAAGAAAGAGCTTTTATAAATAAGTTCATATTACACTACGAAATACTATTGACTACTCTTGATATTCTATATGATTAACTCGTTTAATTTGACTATTTTGAAGGAAATGGCACCGACTACTCGACACACCTTGAATATGAGCGAAGAGGAATTTCGTGCCTTTCTTGCTTCAAACATAGCCGCAGTACAGGCTGCGCTACATACCAACAATAACCTTGGATCTAGCAGTACAGGAAATCGTGTAGGATGCACCTACAAAGAATTCACTGCCTGCAAGCCTTTGGAATTTGATGGAACTGAAAGACCGATCGGATTGAAATGATGGACCGAGAAGGTCGAATCGGTGTTTGCCATAAGTAAGTGTACTGAAGAGGACAAAGTGAAGTATGCTACGCATACCTTCACAGGTTCTGCGTTAACATGGTGGAATACCTATCTAGAGCAAGTGGGACAAGATGATGCTTACGCACTACTGTGGTTAGCATTCAAGCACTTGATGAACGAGAAGTACCGTCCCAGAACCGAGGTCAATAAGCTCAAGACAGAACTTAGAGGGTTACGAACCTAAAGATTTGATATTACCACGTACGAAAGACGATTCACAGAATTATGCCTATTGTGTCCAGGAGCGTTCGAAGATGAGGAAGAGAAGATCGACGCGTTTGTGAAAGGATTACCTGAAAGAATCCAAGAAGATATAAGTTCACACGAGCCCGCCTCCATACAACAGGCATGTAGAATGGTTCACAAACTAGTGAACCAGATTGAAGAAAGAACTAAAGAACAGACTGCTAAAGAGGCCAATGTGAAGCAAGTCAAAAGAAAGTGGGAGGAAAACGGTGATAAGAATCACCAATACAATAACAACAGCAATTACAACAATAATCGCAACAACGATCCCAACAATCGCAACATCAATCGCAACTACAACAAACGGCCCAACAACAACAACAACAACAACAACAACAACAACAACAACAACAACAACAACAACAACAACAACAACAACAACAACAACAACAACAACAACAACAACTACAACAATCATCCCAACAACAATAATAACCGCAACAACAACAACAACAATCAGAAGCAGCTATGCCAAAGGTGTGAAAAGTATCACTCGGGGTTCTGCACCAAATTTTGCAACAAGTGTAAAAGAAATGGTCATAGCACGGCGAAGTGTGAGGTCTACGGACCAGGGGTTAACAGAACGAAAGGAACAAATGGTGTTGGAACGAGTAATGGCGGAGCAAGTAGTGTCGGAGCAAGTTATGCCAATATAGTTTATTATAAATGTGGAAACCCGGGCCACATTATTAGAAATTGCCCGAACCAGGAGAACACGAATGGACAAGACCGCGGAAGAGTTTTCAATATTAATGCGGCAGAGGCACAGGAAGACCAGGAGCTTGTTACGGGTACGTTTCTTATTGACAATAAATCTGCTTACGTTTTATTTGATTCGGGTGCGGATAGAAGCTATATGAGTAGAGATTTTTGTGCTAAATTAAGTTGTCCATTGACGCCTTTGGATAGTAAATTTTTACTCGAATTAGCAAATGGTAAATTAATTTCAGCAGATAATATATGTCGGAATCGAGAAATTAAACTGGTTAGCGAAACATTTAAGATTGACTTGATACCAGTAGAGTTAGGGAGTTTTGATGTGATAATCGGTATGGGCTGGTTGAAAGAAGTGAAAGTAGAGATCGTTTGTTACCAAAATGCAATTCGCATTATACGAGAAAAAGGAAAACCCTTAATGGTGTACGGAGAAAAGGGCAACACGAAGCTACATCTTATTAGTAATTTGAAGGCACAAAAACTAATAAGAAAAGGTAGCTATGCTGTTCTAGCACACGTCGAGAAAGTACAAACTGAAGAAAAGAGCATCAATGATGTTCCCGTCGCAAAAGAATTTTCCGATGTATTTCCGAAAGAATTACCGGGATTACCCCCACATCGATCCGTTGAATTTCAAATAGATCTTGTACCAGGAGCTGCACCAATAGCTAGTGCTCCTTACAGACTCGTACCCAGCGAGATGAAAGAACTGCAAAGCCAATTACAAGAACTTTTAGAGCGTGGTTTCATTCGACCAAGCACATCACCGTGGGGAGCTCCTGTTTTGTTTGTCAAGAAGAAAGATGGTACATTGAAGTTGTGTATCGACTACCGAGAGTTGAACAAACTTACCATCAAGAACCGCTACCCACTACCGAGAATCGACGACTTATTTGATCAACTACAAGGCTCGTCTGTTTATTCAAAGATTGACTTACGTTCCGGGTATCATCAAATGCGGGTGAAAGAAGATGATATTCCAAAGACTGCTTTCAGAACACGTTACGGTCATTACGAGCTTATGGTCATGCCGTTTGGTTTAACTAATGCACCAGCTGTGTTCATGGACCTTATGAACCGAGTGTGTGGACCATACCTTGACAAGTTTGTCATTGTTTTCATTGATGACATACTTATTTACTCAAAGAATGACCAAGAACACGGTGAACATTTGAGAAAGGTGTTAGAAGTATTGAGGAAAGAAGAATTGTACGCTAAGTTTTCAAAGTGTGCATTTTGGTTAGAAGAAGTTCAATTCCTCGGTCACATAGTGAACAAAGAAGGTATTAAGGTGGATCCAGCAAAGATAGAAACTGTTGAAAAGTGGAAAACCCCGAAAACTCCGAAACACATACGCCATTTTTTAGGACTAGCTGGTTACTACAGAAGGTTCATCCAAGACTTTTCCAGAATAGCAAAACCCTTGACTGCATTAACGCATAAAGGGAAGAAATTTGAATGGAATGATGAACAAGAGAAAGCGTTTCAGTTATTGAAGAAAAAGCTAACTACGGCACCTATATTGTCATTGCCTGAAGGGAATGATGATTTTGTGATTTATTGTGACGCATCAAAGCAAGGTCTCGGCTGTGTATTAATGCAACAAACGAAGGTGATTGCTTATGCGTCTAGACAATTGAAGATTCACGAACAAAATTATACGACGCATGATTTGGAATTAGGCGCGGTTGTTTTTGCATTAAAGACTTGGAGGCATTACTTATATGGGGTCAAAAGTATTATATATATCGACCACAAAAGTCTTCAACACATATTTAATTAGAAACAACTGAATATGAGGCAGCGTAGGTGGATTGAATTGTTGAATGATTACGACTTTGAGATTCGTTACCACCCGGGGAAGGCAAATATGGTAGCCGACGCCTTGAGCAGGAAGGACAGAGAACCCATTCGAGTAAAATCTATGAATATAATGATTCACAATAACCTTACTATTCAAATAAAGGAGGCGCAACAAGGAGTTTTAAAAGAGGGAAATTTAAAGGATGAAATACCCAAAGGATCGGAGAAGCATCTTAATATTCAGGAAGACGGAACCCGGTATAGGGCTGAAAGGATTTGGGTACCAAAATTTGGAGATATGAGAGAAATGGTACTTAGAGAAGCTCATAAAACCAGATACTCAATACATCCTGGAACGGGAAAGATGTACAAGGATCTTAAGAAACATTTTTGGTGGCCGGGTATGAAAGCCGATGTTGCTAAATAGGTAGGAAAATGTTTGACGTGTTCTAAGGTCAAAGCTGAGCATCAAAAACCATCAGGTCTACTTCAACAAGCCGAAATCCCGGAATGGAAATGGTAAAATATTATTATGGATTTCATCACTAAATTGCCAAGGACTGTAAGTGGTTTTGATACTATTTGGGTAATAGTTGATCGTCTCACCAAATCAGCACACTTCCTGCCAATAAGAGAAGATGACAAGATGGAGAAGTTAGCATGACTGTATTTGAAGGAAGTCGTCTCCAGACATGGAATACCAATCTCTATTATCTCTGATAGGGATGGCAGATTTATTTCAAGATTCTGGCAGACATTACAGCAAGCATTAGGAACTCGTCTAGACATGAGTACTGCCTATCATCCACAACCTGATGGGCAGAGCGAAAGGATGATACAAACGCTTGAAGACATGCTACGAGCATGTGTTATTGATTTCGGAAACAGTTGGGATCGACATCTACCATTAGCAGAATTTTCCTACAACAACAGCTACCATTCAAGCATTGAGATGGCGCCGTTTGAAGCACTTTATGGTAGAAAGTGCAGGTCTCCGATTTGTTGGAGTGAAGTGGGGGATAGACAGATTACGGGTCTGGAGATAATACAAGAAACTACCGAGAAGATCATCCAAATTCAACAACGGTTGAAAACTGCCCAAAGTTGACAAAAGAGCTACGCTGACATTAAAAGAAAAGATATAGAATTTGAAATTGGAGAGATGGTCATGCTTAAAGTTGCACCTTGGAAAGGTGTTGTTCGATTTGGTAAATGAGGGAAATTAAATCCAAGGTATATCGGACCATTCAAGATTATTGATCGTGTCGGACCAGTAGCTTACCGACTTGAGTTACCTCAATAACTCGCTGCTGTACATAACACTTTCCACGTCTCGAATTTGAAGAAATATTTTGCTAAAGAAGATCTCACTATTCCGTTAGATGAAATCCAAATCAACGAAAAACTTCAATTCATCGAAGAATCCGTCAAAATAATGGACCGTGAGGTTAAAAGACTTAAGCAAAACAAGATACCAATTGTTAAGGTTCGATGGAATGGGCGTAGAGGACCCGAGTTCACCTGGGAATGAGAAGATCAGATGAAGAAGAAATACCCGCATTTATTTCCAGAAGATACGTCAACACCTCCAACTGCTTAAAATTTCGGGACGAAATTTATTTAACTGGTAGGTACTGTAGTGACCCGAACTTTTCCATGTTTATATATATATTAAATGAAATTGTTATTTACATGATTAAGTGTTTCCAACATATTAAGCAATCAAACTTGTTAAGACTTGATTAATTGAAATAGGTTTCATATAGACAATTGACCACCCAAGTTGACCGGTGATTCACGAACGTTAAAACTTGTAAAAACTATATGATGACATATATATGGTTATATATATAGTTAACATGATATTATGATAAGTAAAAATATCATTAAGTATATTAATAATGAACTACATATGTAAAAACAAGACTACTAACTTAATGATTTTGAAACGAGACATATATGTAACGATTATCGTTGTAACGACATTTAATGTATATATATCATATTAAGAGATATTTGATGTTAAAGCTAAGGGGTATAAAATATTATTAAATTTTACAAGGAAATACTATTAAATACGATACAATTTTACACAAGATATTTATTTATTTATAGAATGGATATACTTAAACCTTGCTACAACACTTATAGGCAGTGTACCTAATCGTACAGTAGTGTAGTTTTTAGTAAGTCCGGTTCGTTCCACAGGGAAAATCTTTAAACAAAGCTTAACGCTATATTAGTTTAAATTTATAAAAATACAAATATATATATAAGTAATATTATTATTATAAAGGGGGGTTTTTACCGTTTAATGACCGGTTTGTCGATTTTAAAACTTTAGTCGCAGTTAAAACCAAAATTAAAAATAAATACAAGACTTAATGTAAAGTAAATAACGATAATGAAATTGCGGTAAATAAAAGTGCGATAAAATAAACTTGCGATAATTAAAAAGTACGATAATTAAAAGTGCAATTAAATACAATAACAATAAATAAAAGTGCGATAATTAGAAGTGCAATTAAATATAAAATAAAGGTAATTAAATATGAAATAAAAGAATTATGCTTATTTAAACTTCTGTAATCATGATGTTTGACGTGTTGATTTTAGTTTTATGCCATGTGTTAATTGTCCTTTGTCCTGGATTATTTAATATGTCCGTCTGGTTTTTGTCTATAACAGTCCGTCAGTCTTAAATATAAAGTGCGAGTGTCCTCGTCAAATTATCCTTATACCCGAAGTTAAATATTCCAACTAATTGGGGACTTAAACTGTAACAAGATTTTAATACTTTGTTTAATAATTACACCAGGTTATCGACTGCGTGTAACCCAAGGTTTTAATACTTTGTTAACAATTATGCCAAGTGTCCTTGTACATAATTTCACCCCTGTTTTAATAATTCCATAGACTATTAATCCATTCCCGTGTCCGGTTAAATGAACGATTATTCGTACATATAAATACCCCGCCCATCGTGTCCGATCGAGTGTATATGGTTATTTATAGGGACGTCCAATTGTAAATCTTTATATTAAAATTAACAAATTATCATTTAGTTAAACAAATATAAAGCCCATTAATAGCCCATAGTCTAATTTCCACAAGTGTCGTTCTTTTGTCCAAACCCCTATTATGGTACAAAGCTCAATTACCCAATTTTAGTAATTAGACCAACATCATGATTACTTCGTTTTAAATAAGCATAATAATAACTTAGCTACGAGACATTAATGTAAAAAGGTTGAACATAACTTACAATGATTAAAAATAGCGTAGCGTTACACGGACATAATTTCGACTTACACCCTTACAACATTCGCTAACATACCCTTATTATTAGAATTATAATTAAAATTAAAATTAAAATTAAAAAATATATATATATATTACGTTTACATATAGAGAAAGAGAGATTTTATGATATTTTTACGATCAGAATTCGCTGGCTTTTATAGGATTCTTCGTCCAGGGGGACTCCGCGACTCGCGCCCTTTTTGCTCTTCAAACTCCGCGAGTCGCGGAGTTTGTAATTACAGCTCACCCAGCTTTGGCTCTTTGTTTACCGACGGTTTATTATATAAATATAATATGTATATAATTTATATAATTATTTATATATTATATTATATTTATATACATAGTTAACTTGTAATTTTTAGTTCGTTGCGTCGAGCGTTGAGAGTTAACTCTGGTCCCGGTTCCGGATTTTCGAACGTCCTTGCGTACAATTTAATATCTTGTACTTTGCGTTTTGAATCTTGTACTCTTGTAATTTTGAGACGTTTCTTATCAATAATTGGAACCTCTTTGATTGTATTTTGTACTTTTGAGCTTTTTGGTCGTTTGCGTCTTCAATTCGTCGAATCTGTCTTTTGTCTTCACCTTTTATTATTTAAACGAATATTACTTGTAAATAGAACAATTGCAACTAAAAGCTTGTCTTTCTTGAGGAATAATGCTATGAAATATATGTTCGTTTTTAGCATTATCAAATATTCCCACACTTGAGCGTTGCTTGTCCTCAAGCAATATAGTCTTGATATACTAGAATCACTTCTTTATTCTTCACACTTTGTACATCAGTGATTTCTATACGGCGGTATAAACAATGGTAGTAACGATATGGTTTACAGTCCCACATGACTATAAAAATTTAGATCCTTTAAGGAAATTGGATCTTTATGAAAACATTTGATCTTTTGAAAATTAAATCTAGCTTTTACCCTAGATAAGTTTTCCGAAATAACCCTTCACCGGTGTTTGCAAATTCTTTTTGTGGGTTTGGTGGGTTTTAGATTTGAAAATTTTGCTCAAAACTTGTGGTTTTGTGTCACCCACTTGCTAACCTTGTATTAAGAAAGCAACACGTCCAGTATACTTGCTCCGTATATTACCTTTCGGTAAACTACCGTCCGGTTGTAAAGGAAACGTTGAATAAGCAACTGTTAAGGCAATGTCCCCTGACATGCTTTTAATTATGGTATATAACGTGTCGGACGCAATTACTATCCTTTGTAGGAGCAATAGTAAAGCTCACCCTTATAATTTTCTGGTCTGGCACAAGGTCCTGTCTTTGACCATGCTATGCAACCACCGTTCTTACGGTTAACACCCGATTTGGTTCAGGTGACCTAATGAATTTCAGGTGAATTCCTAGGATTTTACGTTCAATGCTAATGAACGCATTGAAAATGGGTTTTCAGAAAACAAATCGGTTTATAATTTGATCAAAATATTTTCTCGTTCAAGCTCGAGTTTAGATATCATTGAATTCCATGAGTTTGTAATTCTCAATCTTTAAGTTCAATCTCTAGGATTGAATAATATCAGTCTTAAAAGCTGATTTTTGATCTTTTAAGGAGATTATCCTTTCTGGAGATCTGATTCATTAGTCTTATCAAGCTAATTTGCACGGTGCCCCCCATTGTACGAGATAAATTCTTCTCATGGTTAGGATAAATCTGACCACTTGGCGACCCAGTTTGATGCTGAGGTCCGTGGATTTCCTGCTGATTTTAGTGATGACTTTTCTATGTTTTTCGTCAACCTACAGCTGGTCTGGACGACAACTTCATGACCTAAATCAAGAAGCGCGTGTCTTTTTCGGAAGACTTTACTTCCTTTTAATGATGGAATTAATTCATCGTGTAGATCCATCTTTTCTTTTCTTTCATCGGGTAAAACAGTTTAGTTTAGTCCAAAGCAAAAATATCTTCAATTATTTGTTACAGAAATATGTGACATATGTTTAGGATAACTTGGTAATTTTTCCCACACTTGGCTTTTATTTTCCTTTTTATTGTCCTCTATTCCATTTTAAATGAATTTTAACATTTTGGTTTGTTTCTCAATTTATGTCCTTTCCGAGGTAACAATAATTTCGGTGTTAAAACCTAGTTTTATCATTCATAAATATGTATAAACATGATTTTGAGTTCATTTAATTGAAAATTTTGAAAATTTTTACTAGAATTGGGTAGTCAGTATATAAGACTAGGGCTGTTCTTTATTATCAGAGAGCACTAGATTCTAATACAACTACTGCTTTACTAGTATTTTTAATGGTAACCAAGTGTTTAAGATAAAAAATTTTAAAAATCCGAAAGAATTTAACCCCTTCCCACACTTAAGAGCTTGCAATGCCCTCATTTGCAAGAAATCAGTAACAATTTAAATTATTGAGGGTGATTAGCGTAGAAATGATTAAATTTTACCAAAGTTTCCAAACATATTGTTGTTTATGTTGAATGATAAATGGTGCACATCATTTGTTCATTCCGTCTTGTTGTTATTTCACATATATTTTGCATCTTGTCGTCAAAATTAGTTGCTTTTGCTGAACTTAATGCCAGTCTTTGAAAATGCATTGTTTTACCCTGTTGTGTACATAAGATAAACTGCAAACATATATACATATTTTTGAAGTTTGGTATATTACCCCACATTCAAAAATTATTAAAATCTAATAATAAAAGTTAGAAAATTATAAAAACTATTACAATATTAACATAAGTATTAAATGTATCAACATTACAAATAATAAAATAAATAAAACTAAGTAGACTAGGGATGATACTGATACCAGTAGGGGTTCCATGCATAACCGTATATGTTATAGAATGCTTCGACTGGGTTATACGTAGGATACGGTGGTTGGATCTCTATAGACCAGGGAGGAAATACGGGCGATGGAGTAGGAATATAGTTTCTACCTACATGTTGGCAATGAGCTATGATTTGGTTTTGATGAACTTGCCAATCTTCAAATGCTCGATGTCTATCATTTTCGTACTCTTGTGAAGCTATAAACCTTTGCATTTCTGTCATTTCATTTCCCCCTCCCACATTACCTGGCTGTTGGTTTCTCTCAACCTGTGGATGTCTACCATTATATCGTACTGCGACGTTATTTCGCCTCTTCAAAACTTTAGCACCATGGTATACATTTAAACCAATTGTATCGTGGGGTTCTGGTTCTTCGATTAATAATCCCCCCGACTTATATCCACATCGAGATATTCAGCAATCAAGGTAATAAATATACCACCTCCTATTATACTGTGCGGTCTCATGCCCCTAACCATAGTTGATAAATAATAACCCACACAATAAGGTATACTTACAGCGCTTTGTGGGTCTCGAATACACATGTGGTAAAACAAATCCTGTTCATTTACCTTTTTCTTATTCTTACCTCGTTGTGTAATCGAATTAGCTAAAAACCTATGAATTACTCTTAACTCTGCTCTATCTATATCCAAATAAGAGTAACTTCCCCCTTTAAATCGGTGATGGCTAGTCATTTGACTTCATACACCATGCGTATCAAAATTTTCATTAATCTTTCTACCATTTAATATCAACCCTCTACAATCGGCAGATGCTAACTCCTCAGGCGTATATATACGTAAGGCCCGAGCCATGTCTAGTAAAGACATGTGGCGCATCGAACCTCCTAACAAAAATTTAATAAAAGATCGATCGGTTAAACTAACTACCCGATCATTTATTTTTATACTACACAATAATTCTTCACACCATACTTTATATACAGGTCTACGCGTGCTGAATAATCGTACCCAATCGTTAAAAGTAGAATTACCATACCTCTGTGTAAGTAATTCTCTAATTGGCCCGGCCAATTCTACAGCTTCTAATGGTGCCCATTCTATTACCCTAGGTACTTCAACAGCTTTAGAATGAAGAGTATGCAAACCCCTTTGGTATTTTGGATAATCTATCCAACGTCTGTCAAATCTTAAATTCGGGTGCAACTCTTCCAAGTGCATATCAGAAAATGTCATAACTGGATGAGGTATATCTTGTTTGTAGTAGTTATCCACCTCCTGTTGTTCCGCATTCTCAGCAGGAGCAATGCGAGCTTGGGATGAAGATTCACCCCTTTCAGTCTGCAAAACACATCAAACACAATTTTTGTGCATCCAAATATGCATTAGTGTCAGCAAAATCATCAATCAAAATAATTACAATGACATGTTCAATTTATATCAAACTTAAGCTCATTATCAAATCTACACTTTTCAAATAAGCATATACGAAAATGTTCGCCAAGTTCATAAGCATTCAACTCAAATAACATGTCAAAATAATCATTACTAGCATTTAAACAAGTTTCAAATGGCATTATTTCTCAAAAATCAAGTTCATGAATTTTAGACTTGAAAAAGTCCACTTTAATTCTTAAAATCATGTTTAGGCTCAAAGTTTGGATCATTTAACTACCTAAACATGTTACACTACTTAATTTAGCAACAATTCATGACAAAAATCAGCCATAACCTGTTTATATCAAAAAGCCCCAAATTACTCAGGAACACAAACCCTAGATTACTCAAAATTTGAAATTTAAGGCTTCTAATCATGTTAAATAGCATCAATCTAGGTTATACAAGCATAATACATAAGTAATTTAAGCATAATTACACTAAAAAGCATCAAAATCGAATTGGGGAAAAAATTACTCAAGAACACTAATTTTCGGATTAAATGGTGTTTAGGTGTAGAAATTTACCGTTTTTCTTGAGTAATTCCTTGATAACATCCTTCTCAACATAATTTTAGTAAAAGATTTGATGATAAATGGTCAAAAATTGCGAATTTGGTGTGTGTTTTTCGGGTGTTTGCGGAGTTTGGAGTGGGTGGGTGTGTGCAACTGAGCTGTTCAGCTCGTTTTATTTTTTTCTGGGTTTTGGTCTCTCCGCGAGTCGCGGTGTTTTTTTTTTTTATATATATAAGCCTTAACTTATAAAACAAATATAAAATAAATTTAAAATTTTGTTTTCCTTTGTTTTAGGACGAGGTCGTTTCGAAACGATGTCCTAGTCCGTCCTTCGACAAAATTTTAAAATTTGTCTTTTTGTAGTGCGGTTTTAAAAGCAAAGATTTTTGGGTTTTTTTTAATGTTTTTGGCATACTTTAATACAATAAGATTAAAAATAATGATAATAAAAGTTCTCGTCCCTCCCTTGGGTAAATCAATTTCGGTTCAAAGACCTAGTCTTCAACTTACGACGAATTTTACAAATCATATTTTTAACTTAGCGAAATAAAGTAAATTTTTGTTTTTAAATTCACACCACTTAAATTTAAAATGCATAAAATTAAAAATTCATATTTTTTAAAAATTAAAAATTCACACCAAACTTAATTTAAAAATTCATATTATAAATTCACACCAAACTTATATTTAATTTTGTTGTTATACATACAAACTTATATTAAAAATATTAAAAATTTTCAAATATTGACAAACTTAAATATATTGATCTTACAAAGTTCACAATATTAATTTAAGATTTATATGTTAATTTTAAAAATATGGTAAAAATAAAATTAAAAATCTTTTTGGCTTTTATCCCACTTTAATCAATCAAATATTATCAAAAATATACGCCCCTCTTTTCGGTAAAGTGATTTCGATTCCATGACCTAATTTAACTCATGACGAATTTTTGAAATATTTTGGGTTGATTGATTAAAGATATTTATACCTTAAGAATAAACGTTAAATTTCGCAGTGATGTAATAAATTTTTGAATGATATCAATAATTTCGGTCGCCAAACCTAATTTCATCGAATACCAATTTACTACTTTATAGCGAACAAATTAGCGTTTATTATCAAAAGGTTAAAAATGAAAATAAAAAATAAAAACTGTACAGACTTACCTGTGAGATAGTATTCTTAGTGATATGATCTATCCCATTCATAAGATAGTCGGTTTAATTGATTTTCCATGGTTACATAGGCGTAACCTCGAGCATTCAGTGTTTTTTCTTCTAAACATATGAACGGTCCGTCTCTGCATAACGTAACAAATTCGGTGTTTGAATAGGTTTGATTATTTGAACATTTACCTCCATGTGACCATTTTCCGCATTTGTGACATTTTTCTAGGTGTCGTGCTCTTCTTTTCGCTGCGAATTTTGATTTTCCTTTACCAAATTGTAACTTATTATCTTCGCATCTGGATTCTTTTCTTACTACATCCAATCTTTCTCTGATTACTGATACTAGATCACTCGGAAGTGTGTCATTATTACGTTTAGTGATCAAAGCGTGTAGCATTAGACCATGGTTTAGTTCACAGGAAGTCTTCATTTCGTAAAAACCTAAAAAAATAAAAATTCAGAATGGGGGGAGAAGACTAGTTCTTTAGGGTCTGCTAGGGAAAGACCATTCGGGTTCCATTTTCAAGAACTACATGAAAACAGAAAATCTAACTCTAACAGAAATACATATTATCCTTTAAAAGACTTGATTCTCCCCACACTTAGTTAGCTGTGGTATCGAAATTGTGATTAACTTCATTGTTAACTTCCATTGGACTATCTATGTAATGTTTAACACTGTGACCATTAACCTTAAATTCAATCCCATTTGAATTTATTAATTCTATCGTTCCGTATGGGAAAACTCTTTTGACTATGAATGGTCCAAACCATCTTGATTTTAATTTTCCAGGAAATAGCTTGAATCGTGAATTGAAATGAAGAACTCTGTCTCCTTCTTTGAATTCTTTTGAACTTCTGATTCTTTTATCATGCCATTTCTTCGTTCTTTCCTTATAGATTAACGAATTTTCGTATGCTTCATGTCTTAATTCTTCTAATTCGTTTAGTTGACTTAACCGTAGACGTCCAGCTTCATGTAAATCAAGATTACATGTCTTTAAAGCCCAAAATGCTTTGTGTTCAATTTCTACTGGAAGATGACATGCTTTTCCATAAACAAGTCTAAAAGGTGTGGTTCCAATTGGAGTTTTGTAGGCTGTTCTAAAAGCTCAGAGTGCATCCTCCAATTTAATGGACCATTCCTTCGGATTTGATCCTACAGTTTTTTCTAGAATACGTTTTAAAGCTCGGTTGATATTTTCAACTTGTCCACTTGTTTGTGGATGATATGCGGTGGAGATTTTATGAGTTACTCCATATCTTTTGAGAACTTTCTCAAGTTGATTATTACAGAAATGAGTTCCCCGATCACTTATTAAAGCTTTCGGTGTTCCAAACCTTGCAAAAAGACGTTTTAAAAAGTTGACTACAACTCGTGCATCGTTAGTTGGGAGGGCTTGTGCTTCCGCCCATTTAGATACATAATCAATGGCTACGAGAATATAGAGATTATTATGAGATTTTGGAAATGGACCCATAAATTCAATACCCCAAATGTCAAATACTTCACATACTTGAATGACATTTTGTGGCATTTCATCACGTTGACTTATTTTTTCGGCCCTTTGACAAGCATCACAGGATTTGCAAAGAATGTGTGCGTCTTTATAAATTGTAGGCCAATAGAATCCAGCATCATAAACTTTTCTTGCTGTTAGTTGAGGCCCATAATGCCCTCCTGTTGGTCCTGTGTGACAATGGTTTAAAATTTTACTAGCTTCATCTCCGAATACACATCGGCGTATTATTCCATCTGGATAACTTTTAAACAAATGTGGATCTTCCCAGAAATAGTGTTTTATATCACTGAAGAATTTATTTCGTTTTTGGTACGACAATCCTTTTTCAAGGTATCCACATACTAAGTAGTTTGCATAGTCTGCAAACCATGGAATTTCATTATAATCTATCTTCAATAGATATTCATCAGGAAAGTTGTCTTGTATGGCCGATTCATTTAGAACTTCTAATTCGGGATTTTTCAAGACAAGAAAGATGATCAGCGGCGAGATTTTCTGCTCCTCTTTTATCTCGGATTTCAATATCGAACTCTTGTAAGAGTAAGATCCAACGGATTAATCTTGGTTTGGCATCTTGTTTTGAAAATAGGTATCTAAGAGCAGAATGGTCGGTATAGACCACCGTTTTTGCTAGAACGAGATATGAACGAAATTTGTCAAAAGCAAAGACAATAGCAAGGAGTTCTTTTTCAGTAGTTGTGTAATTTGTTTGTGCTCCTTGTAACGTCTTACTAGCATAATATATAGGTTGAAATCTTTTTCAATCCTTTGTCCTAAAACGGCTCCCATTGCAAAATCACTTGCATCGCACATTAGTTCAAATGGTAGATTCCAATTTGGTGTTATCATGATCGGCGCATTAGTGAGTTTCTCTTTAAGAATATTAAAAGATTTAATGCATTCATCTGAAAAGATGAACGGGGCATCCTTTTCTAGGAGTTTATTCATAGGAGTGGCAATTTTAGAAAAATCCTTTATGAAACGTCGGTAAAAACCGGCATGCCCTAGAAAACTCCTAACTCCTCTAACATTGGTGGGATGTGGAAGTTTAGCAATTACATCTACTTTAGCTCTATCCACTTCAATTCCTTCTTTTGAAATTTTATGACCAAGAACGATGCCTTCTTTAACCATGAAATGGCATTTCTTCCAATTAAGTACTAGATTTGATTGTTCGCATCTAATAAGCATTCGTTCCAGATTAGCTAGACATGTTTCAAATGTATCACCGAAGACTGAAAAGTCATCCATGAAAACTTCCATGCATTCTTCTATCATGTCGTGAAAAATCGCCGTCATGCACCTTTGAAAGGTTGCAGGGGCGTTGCAAAGTCCAAATGGCATGCGTTTGTAAGCAAAAGTACCATAAGGGCATGTGAATGTGGTTTTCTCTTGGTCTTCGGGTGCTATTGGAATTTGAAAATATCCGAAAAAACCATCAAGAAAACAATAGTAACTGTTTCCGGCTAATCTTTCCAACATTTGATCAATGAAAGGTAAGGGAAAGTGATCTTTTCTGGTGGCGTCATTTAATTTTCTATAATCAATACATACACACCATCCTGTTACAGTCCTAGTAGGAATAAGCTCATTTTTCTCATTTGTAATGACAGTCATGCCACCCTTCTTAGGCACGCATTGAACTGGGCTTACCCATGGACTATCAGAAATTGGATAAATTAAACCTGCATCTAGCAGTTTAATAATTTCTTTTTAACTACATCTTGCATATTCGGATTTAGTCTTCGTTGGCACATACGTTTTATGACCTTCTTCCATAAGGATTTTATGTGTGCAATATGAAGGACTTATTCCTTTAATATCATGAATCTTCCATGCAATAGCTGGTTTATGAGCTTTCAACACAGAAATGAGTTGTGATTTTTCATTTTCAGTAAGAGAAGACGATATTATTACAGGTAATTCAGATTCACCATGTAAATAAGCGTATTCCAAATGGTTTGGAAGTGGCTTTAACTCTAATTTCGGAGGTTCTTCTATCGATGATTTATATCGATATCTGTCTTCTTCTTTTAGCATTTGAATTTCTTCTGTTGTTGGTTCATATCCATTAGCTATTAGTGTAGCTAACATTTTAGCTTCATCATTTGGTTCAGTTCCTTCTCCTAAAGAACATTCTCCTGTTCCTTGTAATTCTGGAAATTCTTCTAACAATTCTGCATGTGAATCTATAGTTTGAATATAATAACATGTATCATCTGCAGATTGCGGTTGTTGCATTGCTCTATCAACTGAAAAGGTAACACTCTCGTCCTCTATACTTAGGGTCAGTTTCTTACCAAACACGTCTATCATTGCTTTAGCCGTGTTTAATAATGGTCTTCCTAATATGAGAGGAACTTGAGAATCTTCTTCCATGTCCAGAACAACAAAATCTACTGAAAATACTAAAGTACCAACTTTAACTAGCATGTTCTCCATTATTCCTCTAGGATATTTTATTGATCGATCGGCTAGTTGTATACTTATTCTTGTTGGTTTCAATTCTCCAAGGTCTAGTTTAGCGTATAGTGAATACGGCATTAAATTTATACTAGCACCTAAGTCTGCCAATGCTTCTATTGAACTAAGACTACCCAGAAAACATGGAATTGTGAAACTTCCTGGTTCAGATAATTTTTCTGGTATCTTATTCAACAGCACTGCTGAACAATTAGCATTCATAGTAACAGCCGAGAGTTCTTTCATTTTCTTTCTATTTGTGATTAGATCTTTCAAGAATTTAGCATATCTAGGCATTCCTGAAATCACATCAATGAAAGGAAGATTTACATTTATCTGTTTAAACATATCCAAGAATTTGAATTGCTCGGCTTCAAGTCTTTCTTTTTTCATTTTACTCGGGTAAGGAAGTGGTGGTTGGTATGGTTTAACATAAGGTTTAGCCTTAACTGTGTTATCTTCATTAACCTTTTCAACTACCGGTTCTTTTTCCTTATCTTGTTCAGATTGTGGTTCTTGTGGAGTAGGAATAGCTTCATCAGAAATTACAGGTATTTCAGGTGGTTTAAGTGTTGTACCACTTCTTGTGGTAATGGCTTTAGCTGTTTCATTCCGGGGGTTTGCATTTGTATCACTAGGTAAACTTCCCGGTTTTCTTTCACCTATTAACCTTGCTAGGTTACTTACTTCTTGTTCCAGATTTTGAATAGATGCTTGTTGATTTCTAAATGCTTGAGCATTTTGTTCATTAGTTTGTTTCTGAGATGTGAAAAACTGCGTTTGAGTTTCAACTAGCTTCGTCATCATATCTTCTAAATTCGGCTTTTTATCATCGGGTTGTGGTTTGTTTTGAAAATTAGGTCTTTGCTGGTTGTAAGTATTATTGGATACTTGTTGATTGCTAGGACCTTGTTGTTTGTTGTATGGAATATTTCGATTATAGTTTTGATTTTGATTGTAAATAGGTCTTGGCGGTTGATAATTATTCTGATAATTATTTCCAGGCCTTTGGTTTAGATATGAAACATTCTCTCTTTGTTCCATTGTTAGTTCAATACTGAGACAATATTTTGTCAAATGTGGTCCTCCACACTGCTCACAACTAATTCGTATTGAGTGGTTATCTTTAGTCATCTTTTCCATTCGTCTCTCGACAGCATCTATCTTTGAAGAAATGGAATCTAAGTCATGGCTAGAATCGGCTCTAGCTGCTTTAGATGATCTAACGATATCTTTTTCTTGGTGCCACTCATGTGAGTGGGAAGCAGTGTTATCAATAATTTTGTAAGCATCAGTTTCGGTTTTCTTCATAATAGAACCACCAGCTGCTATATCTATGTCTTTTCTTGTAGTGATGTCGCATCCTTGGTAGAATATTTGTACTATTTGACAAGTGTCTAAACCATATTGCGGACATCCTCTTAATAACTTTCCAAATCTTGTCCACGCCTCATATAGAGTTTCATTCGGTTTCTGTGTGAACGTAACAATTTCTCCTTGAAGTCTTACGTCTTTAGATGCCGGAAAGAATTGTTTAAGAAATTTTTCAACTAAAACGTCCCATGTATCAATCGCCCTTCAGGTAACGATTCCAACCAATCTTTGGCTTCTCCCTTTAAAGTCCAGGGAAATAACATGAGATATATCTGTTCATCCTCAACTTCTCTTATTTTAAATAGTGTGCAGATCCTATTAAAGGTACGAAGATGTTCATTTGGATATTCCTTCAGCGCACCACTAAATTGGCATTGATTAGTCACCATATGTAGAATTTGTCCTTTGATTTCATAATCTGGCGCATTAATGTCTGGATGAGTAATTGCGAGACCTTGGCCAGTGCGTTTAGCTCTCATTCGGTCTTCCATACTTAAAGGTTCCAGATTCTCCATAATTGAATTTGTTGAATCGGAATCACTAGAGGATTTTGATTTAATGGTTCGTTCCTCAACAATCTCTATTTGAATGATTGGTGTTTCCGGAGGAAATATTAATGGTTCAGGATCTACGAATCGTCCCTGAATATTCTCCGGATTCTCAATTGTGAGGTCGGATTCAAAAAATGGATTATCGGAAATTTGACTTGGAGTACTTGGTTGACTGGATGACGATTCTAAAGAAAAATCAACGGCGATAATATTAGCTAGATGTCTTGATCTAGTTACAGGTGGTGAACGTACAAAAGGTAGTGAACGTCTTGCTCGGTGCATTCACTGAATATCTTATCCTATTAGTTTTTAAAAGGAAAGAAAAATTATATAAGTTATCCAATCAATAGACTTTTCTGATTTTGCCCACGTTTCGAATAGCCAAAAGATGCAGCAGAGGGGCAGGATTCGTTTGGTCTCAATATAATTGAGGACAGTTTGGCTCCAATAACCCGGTCCACGTACAAATCCAACTATTACTACGAACCAGAAAATTTTGATGTCTATCAATTTAACCACTTAAAATAAATTTTCGTAATTTTAAGAAATTTAGATAAGAAGTAGAATAAAAATCTATGTCCTAAAACTAGAATAGCGAGAAATAAGAAAGAAAAAGAGCGCGTCGAAAAAGGTCGAAAAAGAAAAATATTGAAAAAGAGTGACTATAAAACTTAAAAACACTTGACTAACCCAACCTTATTACTATTACTAACTTAAAATTATAATCGCCAATTGAGATTACTAATTGGAATGATAATTGATACATATTAAAAGGCGTCTAAAAATATTAAAGCTTATAGGAAAAACTATATCCCAAATGGCAATATCTTAAAAAGGTATTAAAACTTAAAAAGGCGTCGCAAAATTCTAAAGCACATAAATCTTAGTCTAAAGAAAAGGCACTTAAGGGATTTTACGGCAAAGCCTAAAAATCTAGAAGTAAAAATAACTATGGCAAAAACTATGTTTAAAACTAAATATGAGCGAAAAACACAAATATTACGCTAAAACAATTAAAAAGGGACAAAATATAAAAAT
This sequence comes from Rutidosis leptorrhynchoides, assembly GCF_046630445.1. NCBI lineage: Eukaryota > Viridiplantae > Streptophyta > Magnoliopsida > Asterales > Asteraceae > Rutidosis > Rutidosis leptorrhynchoides. The sequence continues at coordinate 292,276,418 of NC_092340.1, forward strand.
ATACTAAAAGTTGTAAAAATTACAATTTTTATAAAAATATTATTTTTATATTATTTATTTTATAAAACTATTAATTTTAAATTTTAATTAAACTAATTTAACTAAAAATACAAAATAATAAATAAACTAAACTAAATTAATTAAAATAATTAAACCTAATTAGGGTTAAATTTAAATAATAAAAATAAAAACCCGTAATTAATGCCTGATTAGGGTTCTGTGTATCGGTGTCAGGGTTCCTCCGCGAGTCGCGGTTCCACCTGGCAAAAATCTCCGCGAGTCGCGGGGTTCGAGATTCCAGATGACAGGCTGTTTCAAATTCGACGCGTTTTTACGTAATTATTTTTTTTAAATTATATTTTCTATTTTAATAATTAAATAAAATATTTATAAAAACTAAATAAAAATTTATGTTTTAAAAACTAAAAAAATAGAAATACTCTATAATTTTATAAAAATCTTAAAAATAGATTTATATATATATATTTTTTTCTTTGATTTTATGTTTTAAATAAAAACCAAATATTTAAATAAAACTTATATTTTTATAAAATAAAAATAAAGAAACTTTATAAAACTTAAATATTTACAAACTCTTAAAAATATTTATATTTTTGTTTTCTTTTTATGTTTTCGAATATTTAAAATGTATTTTTACAAAAGCGTATTTTTTATAAAAGTAAACTAAAAAAATCTTTTTTTTATATATTTATTAGCATTGCGCTTCCGGCTTTTAAGCTAGATTGTCCCCGACAGCGGCGCCAAAAATACTTGATAGTTAAAGCTAAGGGGTATAAAATACTATTAAATTTTATAAGGAAATACTATTAAATACGATACAATTTTACACAAGATATTTATTTATTTATTGAATGGATATACTTAAACCTTGCTACAACACTTATAGGCAGTGTACCTAATCGTACAGTAGTGTAGTTTTTAGTAAGTCCGGTTCGTTCCACAGGGAAAATCTTTAAACAAAGCTTAACGCTATATTAGTTTAAATTTATAAAAATACAAATATATATATAAGTAATATTATTATTATAAAGGGGGGTTTTTACCGTTTAATGACCGGTTTGTCGATTTTAAAACTTTAGTCGCAGTTAAAACCAAAATTAAAAATAAATACAAGACTTAATGTAAAGTAAATAACGATAATGAAATTGCGATAAATAAAAGTGCGATAAAATAAACTTGCGATAATTAAAAAGTACGATAATTAAAAGTGCAATTAAATACAATAACAATAAATAAAAGTGCGATAATTAGAAGTGCAATTAAATATAAAATAAAGGAAATTAAATATGAAATAAAAGAATTATGCTTATTTAAACTTCCGTAATCATGATGTTTGACGTGTTGATTTTAGTTTTATGCCCATGGGTTAATTGTCCTTTGTCCTGGATTATTTAATATGTCCGTCTAGTTTTTGTCTATAACAGTCCATCAGTCATAAATATAAAGTGCGAGTGTCCTCGTCAAATTATCCTTATACCCGAAGTTAAATATTCCAACTAATTGGGGACTTAAACTGTAACAAGATTTTAATACTTTGTTTAATAATTACACCAGGTTATCGACTGCGTGTAACCCAAGGTTTTAATACTTTGTTAACAATTATGCCAAGTGTCCTTGTACATAATTTCACCCCTGTTTTAATAATTCCATAGACTATTAATCCATTCCCGTTTTCGGTTAAATGAACGATTATTCGTTATAAATACCCCGCCCATCGTGTCCGATCGAGTGTATATGGTTATTTATAGGGACGTCCAATTGTAAATCTTTATATTAAAATTAACAAATTATCATTTAGTTAAACAAATATAAAGCCCATTAATAGCCCATAGTCTAATTTTCACAAGTGTCGTTCTTTTGTCCAAACCCCAATTATGGTACAAAGCCCAATTACCCAATTTTAGTAATTAGCTCAACATCATGATTACTTCGTTTTAAATAAGCATAATAATAACTTAGCTACGAGACATTAATGTAAAAAGGTTGAACATAACTTACAATGATTAAAAATAGCGTAGCATTACACGGACAGAATTTCGACTTACACCCTTACAACATTCGCTAACATACCCTTATTATTAGAATTATAATTAAAATTAAAATTAAAATATATATATATATATTACGTTTACATATAGAGAAAGAGAGATTTTATGATATTTTTACGATCAGAATTCGCTGGCTTTTATAGGAATTTTCATCCAGGGGGACTCCGCGACTCGCGCCCTTTTTACTCTTCAAACTCCGCGAGTCGCGGAGTTTGTAATTACACCTCACCCAGCTTTGGCTCTTTGTTTACCGACGGTTTATTATATAAATATAATATATTTATAATTTATATAATTAATTATATATTATATTATATTTATATAAATAGTTAACTTGTAATTTTTAGTCCGTTGCGTTGAGCGTTGAGAGTTGACTCTGGTCCCGGTTCCGGATTTTCGAACGTCCTTGCGTACAATTTAATATCTTGTACTTTGCGTTTTGAATCTTGTACTCTTGTAATTTTGAGACGTTTCTTATCAATAATTGGAACCTCTTTGATTGTATTTTGTACTTTTGAGCTTTTTGGTCGTTTGCGTCTTCAATTCGTCGAATCTGTCTTTTGTCTTCACCTTTTATTATTTAAACGAATATTACTTGTAAATAGAACAATTGCAACTAAAAGCTTGTCTTTCTTGAGGAATAATGCTATGAAATATATGTTCATTTTTAGCATTATCAATATTCGTACATCATAATATCATGATAATATAATAATTTAAAATCTCATTTGATATTATAAACATTGGGTTAACAACATTTAACAAGATCGTTAACCTAAAGGTTTCAAAACAACACTTACATGTAACGACTAACGATGACTTAACGACTCAGTTAAAATGTATATACATGTAGTGTTTTAATATGTATTCATACACTTTTGAAAGACTTCAAAACACTTATCAAAATACTTCTACTTAACAAAAATATTTACAATTACATCCTCGTTCAGTTTCATCAACAATTCTACTCGTATGCACCCGTATTCGTACTCGTACAATACACAGCTTTTAGATGTATGTACTATTGGTATATACACTCCAATGATCAGCTCTTAGCAGCCCATGTGAGTCACCTAACACATGTGGGAACCATCATTTGGCAACTAGCATGAAATATCTCATAAAATTACAAAAATATGAGTAATCATTCATGACTTATTTACATGAAAACAAAATTACATATCCTTTATATCTAATCCATACACCAACGACCAAAAACACCTACAAACAATTTCATTCTTCAATTTTCTTCATCTAATTGATCTCTCTCAAGTTCTATCTTCAAGTTCTAAGTGTTCTTCATAAATTCTACAAGTTCTAGTTTCATAAAATCAAGAATACTTCCAAGTTTGCTAGCTTACTTCCAATCTTGTAGAGTGATCATCCAAACTCAAGAAATCTTTCTTATTTACAGTAAGATATCTTTCTAATACAAGGTAATACTCATATTCAAACTTTGATTCAATTTCTATAACTATAACAAACTTATTTCGAGTGAAAATCTTACTTGAACTGTTTTCGTGTCATGATTCTGTAGTGACCCGAACTTTTCCATGTTTATATATATTAATTGAGATTGATGTTTACATGATTAAATGTTTCCAACATGTTAAGCAATCAAACTTGTTAAGACTTGATTAATTGAAATAGGTTTCATATAGACAATTGACCACCCAAGTTGACCGGTGATTCACGAACGTTAAAACTTGTAAAAAAACTATATGATGACATATATATGGTTATATATATAGTTAACATGATATTATGATAAGTAAACATATCATTAATTATATTAACAATGAACTACATATGTAAAAACAAGACTACTAACTTAATGATTTTGAAACGAGACATATATGTAACGTTTATCGTTGTAACGACATTTAATGTATATATATCATATTAAGAGATATTCGTACATCATAATATCATGATAATATAATAATTTAAAATCTATTTTATTATTATAAACATTGGGTTAACAACATTTAACAAGATCGTTAACCTAAAGGTTTCAAAACAACACTTACATGTAACGACTAACGATGACTTAACGACTCAGTTAAAAGGTATATACATGTAGTGTTTTAATATGTATTTATACACTTTTGAAAGACTTCAATACACTTATCAAAATACTTCTACTTAACAAAAATGCTTACAATTACATTCTCGTTCAGTTTCATCAACAATTCTACTCGTATGCACCCGTATTCGTACTCGTACAATACACAGCTTTTAGATGTATGTACTATTGGTATATACACTCCAATGATCAGCTCTTAGCAGCCCATGTGAGTCACCTAACACATGTGGGAACCATCATTTGGCAACTAGCATGAAATATCTCATAAGATTACAAAAATATGAGTAATCATTCATGACTTATTTACATGAAAACAAAATTACATATCCTTTATATCTAATCCATACACCAACGACCAAAAACACCTACAAACACTTTCATTCTTCAATTTTCTTCATCTAATTGAACTCTCTCAAGTTCTATCTTCAAGTTCTAAGTGTTCTTCATAAATTCCAAAAGTTCTAGTTTCATAAAATCAAGAATACTTTCAAGTTTGCTAGCTCACTTCCAATCTTGTAAGGTGATCATCCAACCTCAAGAAATCTTTGTTTCTTACAGTAGGTTATCATTCTAATACAAGGTAATAATCATATTCAAACTTTGGTTCAATTTCTATAACTATAACAATCTTATTTCAAGTGATGATCTTACTTGAACTTGTTTTCGTGTCATGATTTTGCTTCAAGAACTTTGAGCCATCCAAGGATCCATTGAAGCTAGATCCATTTTTCTCTTTTCCAGTAGGTTCATCCAAGGAACTTAAGGTAGTAATAATGTTCATAACATCATTCGATTCATACATATTAAGCTATCTTATTCGAAGGTTTAAACTTGTAATCACTAGAACATAGTTTAGTTAATTCTAAACTTGTTCGCAAACAAAAGTTAATCCTTCTAACTTGACTTTTAAAATCAACTAAACACATGTTCTATATCTATATGATATGCTAACTTAATGATTTAAAACCTGGAAACACGAAAAACACCGTAAAACCGGATTTACGCCGTCGTAGTAACACCGCGGGCTGTTTTGGGTTAGTTAATTAAAAACTATGATAAACTTTGATTTAAAAGTTGTTATTCTGAGAAAATGATTTTTATTATGAACATGAAACTATATCCAAAAATTATGGTTAAACTCAAAGTGGAAGTATGTTTTCTAAAATGGTCATCTAGACGTCGTTCTTTCGACTGAAATGACTACCTTTACAAAAACGACTTGTAACTTATTTTTCCGACAATAAACCTATACTTTTTCTGTTTAGATTCATAAAATAGAGTTCAATATGAAACCATAGCAATTTGATTCACTCAAAACGGATTTAAAATGAAGAAGTTATGGGTAAAACAAGATTGGATAATTTTTCACATTTTAGCTACGTGAAAATTGGTAACAAATCTATTCCAACCATAACTTAATCAACTTGTATTGTATATTATGTAATCTTGAGATACCATAGACACGTATACAATGTTTCGACCTATCATGTCGACACATCTATATATATTTCGGAACAACCATAGACACTCTATATGTGAATGTTGGAGTTAGCTATACATGGTTGAGGTTGATTCCAAAATATATATAGTTTGAGTTGTGATCAATACTGAGATACGTATACACTGGGTCGTGGATTGATTCAAGATAATATTTATCGATTTATTTCTGTACATCTAACTGTGGACAACTAGTTATAGGTTACTAACGAGGACAGCTGACTTAATAAACTTAAAACATCAAAATATATTAAAAGTGTTGTAAATATATTTTGAACATACTTTAATATATATGTATATATTGTTATAGGTTCGTGAATCAACAGTGGCCAAGTCTTACTTCCCGACGAAGTAAAAATCTGTGAAAGTGAGTTATAGTCCCACTTTTAAAATCTAATATTTTTGGGATGAGAATACATGCAGGTTTTATAAATGATTTACAAAATAGACACAAGTACGTGAAACTACATTCTATGGTTGAATTATCGAAATCGAATATGCCCCTTTTTATTAAGTCTGGTAATCTAAGAATTAGGGAACAGACACCCTAATTGACGCGAATCCTAAAGATAGATCTATTGGGCCTAACAAACCCCATCCAAAGTACCGGATGCTTTAGTACTTCGAAATTTATATCATATCCGAAGGGTGTCCCGGAATGATGGGGATATTCTTATATATGCATCTTGTTATTGTCGGTTACCAGGTGTTCACCATATGAATGATTTTTATCTCTATGTATGGGATGTGTATTGAAATATGAAATCTTGTGGTCTATTGTTACGATTTGATATATATAGGTTAAACCTATAACTCACCAACATTTTTGTTGACGTTTTAAGCATGTTTATTCTCAGGTGATTATTAAGAGCTTCCGCTGTCGCATACTTAAATAAGGACAAGATTTGGAGTCCATGCTTGTATGATATTGTGTAAAAACTGCATTCAAGAAACTTATTTTGTTGTAACATATTTGTATTGTAAACCATTATGTAATGGTCGTGTGTAAACAGGATATATTAGATTATCATTATTTGATAATCTACGTAAAGCTTTTTAAACCTTTATTGATGAAATAAAGGTTATGGTTTGTTTAAAAATGAATGCAGTCTTTGAAAAACGTCTCATATAGAGGTCAAAACCTCGCAACGAAATCAATTAATATGGAACGTTTTTAATCAATAAGAACGGGACATTTCAGTTGGTATCCGAGCGTTGGTCTTAGAGAACCAGAAAATTTGCATTAGTGTGTCTTATCGAGTTTGTTAGGATGCATTAGTGAGTCTGGACTTCGACCGTGTTTTCTTTAAAAATGATTGCTTAACATTTTTGTTGGAAACTATATATTTTTAACATATGAATATTATGTGATATATTAATCTCTTAACGTGTTTGATATTATGTGATAGATGTCTACCTCTAGAACAAGTCCCATTGACTCACCTAATAATAATGAAGAGTCAAATGTAAATTGGAATAATTTGTGGACTGATTCACAAGTTCCCGAAGAGGAACCGGAAGAAGAGTCGGAACCGGAAGAAGAATCGGAACCGGAAGAAGAATCGGAACCGGATGAAGAAATAGAACCGGTGGGGGAAATAATAAAACGGTTAAGTAAAAGAAAATCCTCAACCAACCGACCAAAGTTAATTATGGTCAATGGTGTTTCCGCCAAGGAAGCAAAATATTGGGAGGATTACCAATTCTCCGATGAATCGGATTCCGACGAGAATTCCGATGATGTTATAGAAATTACCCCAACTGAATTTAAAAAGGCAAAAGAAAATAATAAGGGAAAGGGCATAAAAATAGAGAAATCTAATTCCAACCCCGATGAACTTTATATGTATCGTCAACCCCCGAAGTCCTTAAGTTGTAACAATGACCCGGGAACCTCTAAACCACCAGGTTTTTCTAAACCAATGTGGACAACGACGGCTCGTATTAGGGGAACATCATATATCCCTAGAAACTTGGCAAAATGAACCAAAACCGAAGAAGAAGAAACGAGCGAGTCGGAATAAGATAGTTGTATTCGTGTGGTGTAATATATGGAATATAGTGTTCTTATGCTTTATGATATATGTAAAAATTGCTTGTATTAATAAGTATTTTTTTTTATGAATCTAACTCTTGTCTATTTTACAGTTTAAAAATACAAAATGGATAGACAACCCAATATTTTAAGAGACCTACCCGGAGACATGATTGATGAAATCTTGTCTAGAGTCGGCCAGAATTCTTCGGCACAACTATTTAAGGCGAGATCAGTTTGTAAGACATTCGAAGAACGTTCCAAGAATGTCTTGGTTTATAAGAGACTTTCGTTTGAAAGATGGGGGATATCACATTGGGAAACCCATAAGTTACGATGTGTTTACTTTGACGCATATATTGCGGGGAACCCAAATGCTATTTTACGCAACGGGTTAAGAAATTATTTTGACTCAATATATCCGAATATTGGACTTCGTGATTTAGAAAAAGCGGCTAACATGCAACATAAAGAAGCATGTTATGCTTACGGATTAGTAATGTTCGCTTCTCACCAAAGTGAGAACAAGAACATCGGGCTACAACTATTAAACAAAACGTTTCCACAAGTGACGGAGTCGGTAATTGGGGTAAGAAATGAGGTTTTTAGATTATTACGGGACTGTTGGACATTACGTAACCCTCGTCCCTTTGATGACGTTACAACACGCTGTCTTATCAACGGCCATAACGGTTATGTTGCACAAGACCAAGGATGGGAAGTAGTCCTAGTAAAACCAGAATGCATGACTTGTTTCTGGACGTATGAATTACGTGTATTTATTGCCTTTGCTGAACGACTTGTGTACTAGCTAGAATTGTCTTCACAACTATCTTGTATCAAAGTTATTGTGTGCTATATTTCATGCTTTATGTAAAATAAGCGGTATTGTAAGTTTGTAAAATATTGTATAAAAGTTTGAACGCGAAATATTATTATAATCAGTTTTTCATATAGAATTGTAGTAGTTGAATTGTATATTAGCTACTAAGTATGAACTTAACGGGTAGGTACTACCCGAATTTAAACTTATAAAACGCTAATATGAAGAAAAAGCTTTTATAAATGAGTTCATATTATGCTACGAAATACTATTAACTACTCTTAATATTCTGTATGATTAACTTGTTCCATTTAACTATTTTGAAGGAAATGGCACCGACTACTCGACACACCGTGAATATGAATGAAGAGGAATTCCGTACTTTTCTAGCTTCAAACATAGCCGCAGTACAGGCTGCGCTACATACCAACAATAACCTTGGATCTAGCAGTACAGGAAATCGTGTAGGATGCACCTACAAAGAATTCACTGCCTGCAAACCTTTGGAATTTGATGGAACCGAAGGACCGATCGGATTGAAACGGTGGACCGAGAAGGTTAAATCGGTGTTTGCCATAAGTAAGTGTACTGAAGAGGACAAAGTGAAGTACGCTACGCATACCTTCACAGGTTCTGCGTTAACATGGTGGAATACCTATCTAGAGCAAGTGGGGCAAGATGATGCGTACGCACTACCGTGGTCAGCATTCAAGCACTTGATGAACGAGAAGTACCGTCCCAGAACCGAGGTCAATAAGCTCAAGACAGAACTTAGAGGGTTACGAACCCAAGGATTTGATATTACCACGTACGAAAGACGATTCACAGAATTGTGCCTATTGTGTCCGGGAGCATTCGAAGATGAGGAAGAGAAGATCGACGCGTTTGTGAAAGGATTACCGGAAAGAATCCAAGAAGATATAAGTTCACACGAGCCCGCCTCCATACAACAAGCATGTAGAATGGCTCACAAACTAGTGAACCAGATTGAAGAAAGAATTAAAGAACAGACTGCTGAAGAGGCCAATGTGAAGCAAGTCAAAAGAAAGTGGGAGGAAAACGGTGATAAGAATCACCAATACAACAACAACAGCAATTACAACAATAATCGCAACAATTATCCCAACAATCGCAACATCAATCGCAACTACAACAAACGGCCCAACAACAACAACAACAACAACAACAACAACAACAACAGCAACTACAACAATCATCCCAACAACAATAATAACCGCAACAACAACAACAATCAGAAGCAACTATGCCAAAGGTGTGAAAAGAATCACTCGGGGTTCTGCACCAAATTTTGCAACAAGTGTAAAAGAAATGGTCATAGCGCGGCGAAGTGTGAGGTCTACGGACCAGGGGTTAATAGAACGAAAGGAACAAATGGTGTCGGAACGAGTAATGGCGGAGCAAGTAGTGTCGGAGCAAGTTATGCCAATGTAGTTTGTTATAAATGTGGAAAACCAGGCCACATTATTAGAAATTGCCCGAACCAGGAGAACACGAATGGACAAGGCCGTGGAAGAGTTTTCAATATTAATGCGGTAGAGGCACAGGAAGACCCGGAGCTTGTTACGGGTACGTTTCTTATTGACAATAAATCTGCTTACGTTTTATTTGATTCGGGTGCGGATAGAAGCTATATGAGTAGAGATTTTTGTGCTAAATTAAGTTGTCCATTGACGCCTTTGGATAGTAAATTTTTACTCGAATTAGCAAATGGTAAATTAATTTCAGCAGATAATATATGTCGGAATCGAGAAATTAAACTGGTTAGCGAAACATTTAAGATTGATTTGATACCAGTAGAGTTAGGGAGTTTTGATGTGATAATCGGTATGGACTGGTTGAAAGAAGTGAAAGCGGAGATCGTTTGTTACAAAAATGCAATTCGCATTATACGAGAAAAAGGAAAACCCTTAATGGTGTACGGAGAAAAGGGCAACACGAAGCTACATCTTATTAGTAATTTGAAGGCACAAAAACTAATAAGAAAAGGTTGCTATGCTGTTCTAGCACACGTCGAGAAAGTACAAACTGAAGAAAAGAGCATCAATGATGTTCCCATTGCAAAAGAATTTCCCGATGTATTTCCGAAAGAATTACCGGGATTACCCCCACATCGATCCGTTGAATTTCAAATAGATCTTGTACCAGGAGCTGCACCAATAGCTCGTGCTCCTTACAGACTCGCACCCAGCGAGATGAAAGAACTGCAAAGCCAATTACAAGAACTTTTAGAGCGTGGTTTCATTCGACCAAGCACATCACCGTGGGGAGCTCCTGTTTTGTTTGTCAAGAAGAAAGATGGTACATTCAGGTTGTGTATCGACTACCGAGAGTTGAACAAACTTACCATCAAGAACCGCTACCCACTACCGAGAATCGATGACTTATTTGATCAACTACAAGGCTCGTCTGTTTATTCAAAGATTGACTTACGTTCCGGGTATCATCAAATGCGGGTGAAAGAAGATGATATTCCAAAGACTGCTTTCAGAACACGTTATGGTCATTACGAGTTTATGGTCATGCCGTTTGGTTTAACTAATGCACCAGCTGTGTTCATGGACCTTATGAACCGAGTGTGTGGACCATACCTTGACAAGTTTGTCATTGTTTTCATTGATGACATACTTATTTACTCAAAGAATGACCAAGAACACGGTGAACATTTGAGAAAAGTGTTAGAAGTATTGAGGAAGGAAGAATTGTACGCTAAGTTTTCAAAGTGTGCATTTTGGTTGGAAGAAGTTCAATTCCTCGGTCACATAGTGAACAAAGAAGGTATTAAGGTGGATCCGGCAAAGATAGAAACTGTTGAAAAGTGGGAAACCCCGAAAACTCCGAAACACATACGCCAGTTTTTAGGACTAGCTGGTTACTACAGAAGGTTCATCCAAGACTTTTCCAGAATAGCAAAACCCTTGACTGCATTAACGCATAAAGGGAAGAAATTTGAATGGAATGATGAACAAGAGAAAGCGTTTCAGTTATTGAAGAAAAAGCTAACTACGGCACCTATATTGTCATTGCCTGAAGGGAATGATGATTTTGTGATTTATTGTGACGCATCAAAGCAAGGTCTCGGTTGTGTATTAATGCAACGAACGAAGGTGATTGCTTATGCGTCTAGACAATTGAAGATTCACGAACAAAATTATACGACGCATGATTTGGAATTAGGCGCGGTTGTTTTTGCATTAAAGACTTGGAGGCACTACTTATATGGGGTCAAAAGTATTATATATACCGACCACAAAAGTCTTCAACACATATTTAATCAGAAACAACTGAATATGAGGCAGCGTAGGTGGATTGAATTATTGAATGATTACGATTTTGAGATTCGTTACCACCCGGGGAAGGCAAATGTGGTAGCCGATGCCTTGAGCAGGAAGGATAGAGAACCCATTCGAGTAAAATCTATGAATATAATGATTCATAATAACATTACTACTCAAATAAAGGAGGCGCAACAAGGAGTTTTAAAAGAGGGAAATTTAAAGGATGAAATACCCAAAGGATCGGAGAAACATCTTAATATTCGGGAAGACGGAACCCGGTATAGGGCTGAAAGGATTTGGGTACCAAAATTTGGAGATATGAGAGAAATGGTACTTAGAGAAGCTCATAAAACCAGATACTCAATACATCCTGGAACGGGGAAGATGTACAAGGATCTCAAGAAACATTTTTGGTGGCCGGGTATGAAAGCTGATGTTGCTAAATACGTAGGAGAATGTTTGACGTGTTCTAAGGTCAAAGCTGAGCATCAGAAACCATCAGGTCTACTTCAACAACCCGAAATCCCGGAATGGAAATGGGAAAACATTACCATGGATTTCATCACTAAATTGCCAAGGACTGCAAGTGGTTTTGATACTATTTGGGTAATAGTTGATCGTCTCACCAAATCAGCACACTTCCTACCAATAAGAGAAGATGACAAGATGGAGAAGTTAGCACGACTGTATTTGAAGGAAGTCGTCTCCAGACACGGAATACCAATCTCTATTATCTCTGATAGGGATGGCAGATTTATTTCAAGATTCTGGCAGACATTACAGCAAGCATTAGGAACTCGTCTAGACATGAGTACTGCCTATCATCCACAAACTGATGGGCAGAGCGAAAGGACGATACAAACGCTTGAAGACATGCTACGAGCATGTGTTATTGATTTCGGAAACAGTTGGGATCGACATCTACCGTTAGCAGAATTTTCCTACAACAACAGCTACCATTCAAGCATTGAGATGGCGCCGTTTGAAGCACTTTATGGTAGAAAGTGCAGGTCTCCGATTTGTTGGAGTGAGGTGGGGGATAGACAGATTACGGGTCCGGAGATTATACAAGAAACTACCGAGAAGATCATCCAAATTCAACAACGGTTGAAAACCGCCCAAAGTCGACAAAAGAGCTACGCTGACATTAAAAGAAAAGATATAGAATTTGAAATTGGAGAGATGGTCATGCTTAAAGTTTCACCTTGGAAAGGCGTTGTTCGATTTGGTAAACGAGGGAAATTAAATCCAAGGTATATTGGACCATTCAAGATTATTGATCGTGTCGGACCAGTAGCTTACCGACTTGAGTTACCTCAACAACTCGCGGCTGTACATAACACTTTCCACGTCTCGAATTTGAAGAAATGTTTTGCTAAAGAAGATCTCACTATTCCGTTAGATGAAATCCAAATCAACGAAAAACTCCAATTCATCGAAGAACCCGTCGAAATAATGGATCGTGAGGTTAAAAGACTTAAGCAAAACAAGATACCAATTGTTAAGGTTCGATGGAATGCTCGTAGAGGACCCGAGTTCACCTGGGAGCGTGAAGATCAGATGAAGAAGAAATACCCGCATCTATTTCCAGAAGATTCGTCAACACCTTCAACAGCTTAAAATTTCGGGACGAAATTTATTTAACGGGTAGGTACTGTAGTGACCCGAACTTTTCCATGTTTATATATATTAATTGAGATTGATGTTTACATGATTAAATGTTTCCAACATGTTAAGCAATCAAACTTGTTAAGACTTGATTAATTGAAATAGGTTTCATATAGACAATTGACCACCCAAGTTGACCGGTGATTCACGAACGTTAAAACTTGTAAAAAAACTATATGATGACATATATATGGTTATATATATAGTTAACATGATATTATGATAAGTAAACATATCATTAATTATATTAACAATGAACTACATATGTAAAAACAAGACTACTAACTTAATGATTTTGAAACGAGACATATATGTAACGTTTATCGTTGTAACGACATTTAATGTATATATATCATATTAAGAGATATTCGTACATCATAATATCATGATAATATAATAATTTAAAATCTATTTTATTATTATAAACATTGGGTTAACAACATTTAACAAGATCGTTAACCTAAAGGTTTCAAAACAACACTTACATGTAACGACTAACGATGACTTAACGACTCAGTTAAAAGGTATATACATGTAGTGTTTTAATATGTATTTATACACTTTTGAAAGACTTCAATACACTTATCAAAATACTTCTACTTAACAAAAATGCTTACAATTACATTCTCGTTCAGTTTCATCAACAATTCTACTCGTATGCACCCGTATTCGTACTCGTACAATACACAGCTTTTAGATGTATGTACTATTGGTATATACACTCCAATGATCAGCTCTTAGCAGCCCATGTGAGTCACCTAACACATGTGGGAACCATCATTTGGCAACTAGCATGAAATATCTCATAAGATTACAAAAATATGAGTAATCATTCATGACTTATTTACATGAAAACAAAATTACATATCCTTTATATCTAATCCATACACCAACGACCAAAAACACCTACAAACACTTTCATTCTTCAATTTTCTTCATCTAATTGAACTCTCTCAAGTTCTATCTTCAAGTTCTAAGTGTTCTTCATAAATTCCAAAAGTTCTAGTTTCATAAAATCAAGAATACTTTCAAGTTTGCTAGCTCACTTCCAATCTTGTAAGGTGATCATCCAACCTCAAGAAATCTTTGTTTCTTACAGTAGGTTATCATTCTAATACAAGGTAATAATCATATTCAAACTTTGGTTCAATTTCTATAACTATAACAATCTTATTTCAAGTGATGATCTTACTTGAACTTGTTTTCGTGTCATGATTTTGCTTCAAGAACTTTGAGCCATCCAAGGATCCATTGAAGCTAGATCCATTTTTCTCTTTTCCAGTAGGTTCATCCAAGGAACTTAAGGTAGTAATAATGTTCATAACATCATTCGATTCATACATATTAAGCTATCTTATTCGAAGGTTTAAACTTGTAATCACTAGAACATAGTTTAGTTAATTCTAAACTTGTTCGCAAACAAAAGTTAATCCTTCTAACTTGACTTTTAAAATCAACTAAACACATGTTCTATATCTATATGATATGCTAACTTAATGATTTAAAACCTGGAAACACGAAAAACACCGTAAAACCGGATTTACGCCGTCGTAGTAACACCGCGGGCTGTTTTGGGTTAGTTAATTAAAAACTATGATAAACTTTGATTTAAAAGTTGTTATTCTGAGAAAATGATTTTTATTATGAACATGAAACTATATCCAAAAATTATGGTTAAACTCAAAGTGGAAGTATGTTTTCTAAAATGGTCATCTAGACGTCGTTCTTTCGACTGAAATGACTACCTTTACAAAAACGACTTGTAACTTATTTTTCCGACAATAAACCTATACTTTTTCTGTTTAGATTCATAAAATAGAGTTCAATATGAAACCATAGCAATTTGATTCACTCAAAACGGATTTAAAATGAAGAAGTTATGGGTAAAACAAGATTGGATAATTTTTCACATTTTAGCTACGTGAAAATTGGTAACAAATCTATTCCAACCATAACTTAATCAACTTGTATTGTATATTATGTAATCTTGAGATACCATAGACACGTATACAATGTTTCGACCTATCATGTCGACACATCTATATATATTTCGGAACAACCATAGACACTCTATATGTGAATGTTGGAGTTAGCTATACAGGGTTGAGGTTGATTCCAAAATATATATAGTTTGAGTTGTGATCAATACTGAGATACGTATACACTGGGTCGTGGATTGATTCAAGATAATATTTATCGATTTATTTCTGTACATCTAACTGTGGACAACTAGTTATAGGTTACTAACGAGGACAGCTGACTTAATAAACTTAAAACATCAAAATATATTAAAAGTGTTGTAAATATATTTTGAACATACTTTAATATATATGTATATATTGTTATAGGTTCGTGAATCAACAGTGGCCAAGTCTTACTTCCCGACGAAGTAAAAATCTGTGAAAGTGAGTTATAGTCCCACTTTTAAAATCTAATATTTTTGGGATGAGAATACATGCAGGTTTTATAAATGATTTACAAAATAGACACAAGTACGTGAAACTACATTCTATGGTTGAATTATCGAAATCGAATATGCCCCTTTTTATTAAGTCTGGTAATCTAAGAATTAGGGAACAGACACCCTAATTGACGCGAATCCTAAAGATAGATCTATTGGGCCTAACAAACCCCATCCAAAGTACCGGATGCTTTAGTACTTCGAAATTTATATCATATCCGAAGGGTGTCCCGGAATGATGGGGATATTCTTATATATGCATCTTGTTATTGTCGGTTACCAGGTGTTCACCATATGAATGATTTTTATCTCTATGTATGGGATGTGTATTGAAATATGAAATCTTGTGGTCTATTGTTACGATTTGATATATATAGGTTAAACCTATAACTCACCAACATTTTTGTTGACGTTTTAAGCATGTTTATTCTCAGGTGATTATTAAGAGCTTCCGCTGTCGCATACTTAAATAAGGACAAGATTTGGAGTCCATGCTTGTATGATATTGTGTAAAAACTGCATTCAAGAAACTTATTTTGTTGTAACATATTTGTATTGTAAACCATTATGTAATGGTCGTGTGTAAACAGGATATATTAGATTATCATTATTTGATAATCTACGTAAAGCTTTTTAAACCTTTATTGATGAAATAAAGGTTATGGTTTGTTTAAAAATGAATGCAGTCTTTGAAAAACGTCTCATATAGAGGTCAAAACCTCGCAACGAAATCAATTAATATGGAACGTTTTTAATCAATAAGAACGGGACATTTCAGATTCTGCTTCAAGAACTTTCAAGCCATCCAAGGATCCTTTGAAGCTAGATCCATTTTTCTTATTTCTAGTAGCTTTATCCAGAATACTTGAGGTAGTAATGATGTTCATAACATCATTCGATACATACATATAAAGCTATCTTATTCGAAGGTTTAAACTTGTAATCACTAGAATATAGTTTAGTTAATTCTAAACTTGTTCGCAAACAAAAGTTAATCCTTCTAACTTGACTTTTAAAATCAACTAAACATATGTTCTATATCTATATGATATGTTAACTTAATGATTTAAAACCTGGAAACACGAAAAACACCGTAAAATCGGATTTACGCCGTCGTAGTAACACCGCGGGCTGTTTTGGGTTAGTTAATTAAAAACTATGATAAACTTTGTTTTAAAAGTTTTTCTTCTGGGAAAATGATTTTTCTTATGAACATGAAACTATATCCAAAAATCATGGTTAAACTCAGAGTGAAAGTATGTTTTCTAAAATGGTCATCTAGACGTCGTTCTTTCGACTGAAATGACTACCTTTACAAAAATGACTTGTAACTTATATTTTCGACTATAAAACTATACTTTTTCTGTTTAGATTCATAAAATAGAGTTCAATATGAAACCATAGCAATTCGATTCACTCAAAACGGATTTAAAATGAAGAAGTTATGGGTAAAACAAGATTGGATAATTTTTCTTGTTGTAGCAACGTGAAAATTGGTAACAAATCTATATTAATCATATCCTAGCTAACTTATATTGTATTATACATGTATTCTAATATATTATGTAATCGTGGGATACTATAGACACGTATGCAAATGTTTTGACATATCATATCGACCCATGTGTATATATTATTTGGAATAACCATAGACACTCTATATGCAGTAATGTGGGAGTTAGCTATACAGGGTTGAGGTTGATTCCAAAAATATATATACTTTGAGTTGTGATCTAGCCTGAGACGTGTATACACTAGGTCGTGGATTGATTCAAGATAATATATATCAATTTTTTTTTGTACATCTAACGTTGGACAACTAGTTGTAGGTTACTAACGAGGACAGCTGACTTAATAAACTTAAAACATCAAAATGTATTAAAAGTGTTGTAAATATATTTTGAATATACTTTGATATATATGTACATATTTGTTATAGGTTCGTGAATCGACCAGTGGCCAAGTCTTACTTCCCGACGAAGTAAAAATATGTGAAAGTGAGTTATAGTCCCACTTTTAAAATCTAATATTTTTGGGATGAGAATACATGCAGGTTTTATAAATGATTTACAAAATAGACACAAGTACGTGAAACTACATTCTATGGTTGAATTATCAAAATCGAATATGCCCCTTTTTATTAAGTCTGGTAATCTAAGAATTAGGGAACAGACACCCTAATTGACGCGAATCCTAAAGATTGATCTATTGGGCCTAACAAACCCCATCCAAAGTACCGGATGCTTTAGTACTTCGAAATTTATATCATATCCGAAGGGTGTCTCGGAATGATGGGGATATTCTTATATATGCATCTTGTTAATGTCGGTTACCAGGTGTTCACCATATGAATGATTTTTATCTCTATGTATGGGATGTATATTGAAATATGAAATCTTGTGGTCTATTGTTACGATTTGATATATATAGGTTAAACCTATAACTCACCAACATTTTTGTTGACGTTTAAAGCATGTTTATTCTCAGGTGAATATTAAGAGCTTCCGCTGTTGCATACTAAAATAAGGACAAGATTTGGAGTCCATGTTTGTATGATATTATGTAAAAACTGCATTCAAGAAACATATGTCGATGTAATATATTTCTATTGTAAACTATTATGTAATGGTCGTGTGTAAACAGTATATTTTAGATTATCATTATTTGATAATCTACGTAATGCTTTTGAAACCTTTATTGATAAAATAAAGGTTATGGTTGTTTTAAAAATGAATGCAGTCTTTGAAAAACGTCTCATATAGAGGTCAAAACCTCGCAACGAAATCAATTAATATGGAACGTTTATAATCAATATAAACGGGACATTTCAATATATATATTATATATTACTAGACTTTAAGAGCCCGTGCGTTGCACGGTTGGCTCTAATAAGACTAAGTATTAATACATAAGGTAAAAGGTAATGATCACAATATCAAATGAACATTGAAAATAAAACATCATAGTAGAAAATAAAACAAACAATGTTTTTCAATCCAGCAAATGCATTCAAGTTTTTGTATCTTTAAGAGCCCGTGCGTTGCACGGCAACTCTGAATCAAATCAACGGGAAACGTACATGTTATATTAGTTTACGATATGATAAATAGAGTATGAAAAAACTGTTGATGAAATTAACATAAAATGCAAGTTGCCATGTATATGAAATTTTAACTTATAAAATTACATGAAGACAATTCAAGTATGTCAAGAAGTCAAGCATAAAAGGGCAATAAATATACTAATTACCTGGCATGTTTTATGGACATGAGTCAGTTGGGCTAGGTCATGAGTAACTTTCACCTTTTAAAGTAATAGGAGGGCATCGATAGACCCATAAGTTGAATGCATTTTTTTCTCTCTAAAATCAAAAGAGTGCATCAAAGTTCAGCATGGCCTGAGATCTAGATTCCAAATACGTAACAATATACCAAGTTTATGTACAGTAAAAAATAAATTTACTTTTTAGAGTTTCTTTTGGTGTTCAAAAATAAAAAAGAATTTCAATTTTAAAAAATTCTTACCCTCAACATAAGTAAATTCCGAATATCATTCAGTTCTCTATCTCTATATCTATTTGTTTTACCAACTCTAACCGATAAACATTATTAAAAGGCTATAATTAACAATCAAAATCCAAATTTTCTAGTTAAAGGTTGCATGAATAGAGAAATGTACTTTTAGAGACATTCGACCCATTATCTTCCCAGCCAAACTTTTTAACCTGGGACAAATCAAGTTTGTCATTAGCATATCTGAATCTACGAAGAATAAAAAAATTGGGTTTTATTTAATGCCTATACATATATGTCTCACATACCTATCATATTATTTCATACTTTACCAACACTGTCAAAAATTGAAATGTCCCGTTCTTATTGATTAAAAACGTTCCATATTAATTGATTTCGTTGCGAGGTTTTGACCTCTATATGAGACGTTTTTCAAAGACTGCATTCATTTTAAAACAAACCATAACCTTTATTTCATCAATAAAGGTTTAAAAGCTTTACGTAGATTATCAAATAATGATAATCTAAAATATCCTGTTTACACATGACCATTACATAATGGTTTACAATACAAATATGTTACAACAAAATAAGTTTCTTGAATGCAGTTTTTACACAATATCATACAAACATGGACTCCAAATCTCGTCCTTATTTAAGTATGCAACAGCGGAAGCTCTTAGTAATCACCTGAGAATAAACATGCTTAAAACGTCAACAAAAATGTTGGTGAGTTATAGGTTTAACCTATATATATCAAATCATAATAATAGACCACAAGATTTCATATTTCAATACACATCCCATACATAGAGATAAAAGTCATTCATATGGTGAACACCTGGTAACCGACATTAACAAGATGCATATATAAGAATATCCCCATCATTCCGGGACACCCTTCGGATATGATATAAATTTCGAAGTACTAAAGCATCCAGTACTTTGGATGGGGCTTGTTGGGCCCGATAGATCTATCTTTAGGATTCGCGTCAATTAGGGTGTCTGTTCCCTAATTCTTAGATTACCAGACTTAATAAAAAGGGGCATATTCGATTTCGATAATTCAACCATAGAATGTAGTTTCACGTACTTGTGTCTATTTTGTAAATCATTTATAAAACCTGCATGTATTCTCATCCCAAAAATATTAGATTTTAAAAGTGGGACTATAACTCACTTTCACAGATTTTTACTTCGTCGGGAAGTAAGACTTGGCCACTGGTTGATTCACGAACCTATAACAATATATACATATATATCAAAGTATGTTCAAAATATATTTACAACACTTTTAATATATTTTGATGTTTTAAGTTTATTAAGTCAGCTGTCCTCGTTAGTAACCTACAACTAGTTGTCCACAATTAGATGTACAGAAATAAATCGATAAATATTATCTTGAATCAATCCACGACCTAGTGTATACACGTCTCAGGCTAGATCACAACTCAAAGTATATATATTTTTGGAATCAACCTCAACCCTGTATAGCTAACTCCAACATTCACATATAGAGTGTCTATGGTTGTTCCGAAATATATATAGATGTGTCGACATGATAGGTCGAAACATTGTATACATGTCTATGGTATCTCAAGATTACATAATATACAATACAAGTTGATTAAGTTATGGTTGGAATAGATTTGTTACCAATTTTCACGTAGCTAAAATGAGAAAAATTATCCAATCTTGTTTTACCCATAACTTCTTCATTTTAAATCCGTTTTGAGTGAATCAAATTGCTATGGTTTCATATTGAACTCTATTTTATGAATCTAAACAGAAAAAGTATAGGTTTATAGTCGGAAAAATAAGTTACAAGTCGTTTTTGTAAAGGTAGTCATTTCAGTCGAAAGAACGACGTCTAGATGACCATTTTAGAAAACATACTTCCACTTTGAGTTTAACCATAATTTTTGGATATAGTTTCATGTTCATAATAAAAATCATTTTCTCAGAATAACAACTTTTAAATCAAAGTTTATCATAGTTTTTAATTAACTAACCCAAAACAGCCCGCGGTGTTACTATGACGGCGTACATCCGGTTTTACGGTGTTTTTCGTGTTTCCAGGTTTTAAATCATTAAGTTAGCATATCATATAGATATAGAACATGTGTTTAGTTGATTTTAAAAGTCAAGTTATAAGGATTAACTTTTGTTTGCGAACAAGTTTAGAATTAACTAAACTATGTTCTAGTGATTACAAGTTTAAACCTTCGAATAAGATAGCTTTATATGTATGAATCGAATGATGTTATGAACATCATTACTACCTTAAGTTCCTTGGATAACCCTACTGGAAAAGAGAAAAATGGATCTAGCTTCAACGGATCCTTGGATGGCTCGAAGTTCTTGAAGCAGAATCATGACACGAAAACAAGTTCAAGTAAGATCATCACTTGAAATAAGATTGTTATAGTTATAGAAATTGAACCAAAGTTTGAATATGATTATTACCTTGTATTAGAATGATAACCTACTGTAAGAAACAAAGATTTCTTGAGGTTGGATGATCACCTTACAAGATTGGAAGTGAGCTAGCAAACTTGAAAGTATTCTTGATTTTATGTAACTAGAACTTGTAAAATATATGAAGAACACTTAGAACTTGAAGATAGAACTTGAGAGAGATCAATTAGATGAAGAAAATTGAAGAATGAAAGTGTTTGTAGGTGTTTTTGGTCGTTGGTGTATGGATTAGATATAAAGGATATGTAATTTTGTTTTCATGTAAATAAGTCATGAATGATTACTCATATTTTTGTAATTTTATGAGATATTTCATGCTAGTTGCCAAATGATGGTTCCCACATGTGTTAGGTGACTCACATTGGCTGCTAAGAGCTGATCATTGGAGTGTATATACTAATAGTACATACATCTAAAAGCTGTGTATTGTACGAGTACGAATACGGGTGCATACGAGTAGAATTGTTGATGAAACTGAACGAGGATGTAATTGTAAGCATTTTTGTTAAGTAGAAGTATTTTGATAAGTGTCTTGAAGTCTTTCAAAAGTGTATGAATACATATTAAAACACTACATGTATATACATTTTAACTGAGTCGTTAAGTCATCGTTAGTCGTTACATGTAAATGTTGTTTTGAAACCTTTAGGTTAACGATCTTGTTGAATGTTGTTAACCCATTGTTTATTATAACAAATGAGATGTTAAATTATTATATTATCATGATATTATGATATATAATATATCTTAGTATGATGTATATACAGTTAAATGTCGTTACAACGATAATCGTTACATATATGTCTCGTTTCGAAATCATTAAGTTAGTAGTCTTATTTTTACATATGTATTTCATTGTTAATACACTTAATAATATATTTACTTATCATTTAACATAATTAACCAAGTGTATCAATATCTTAATATGATTCATATGTACCTAGTAAGACGTTGTTATAACGATAATCGTTATATATATCGTTTTCGAGTTTCTTAAATTAATAGTCTCATTTTTATGTATATAACTCATTGTTAAAATACATAATGAGATACATACTTATAATAAAAACATTTTAACTATATATATAACCATATATATGTCATCGTGTAGTTTTTACAAGTTTTAACGTTCGTGAATCACCGGTCAACTTGGGTGGTCAATCGTCTATATGAAACATATTTCAATTAATCAAGTCTTAACAAGTTTGATTGCTTAACATGTTGGAAACATTTAATCATGTAAATATCAATCTCAATTAATATATATAAACATGGAAAAGTTCGGGTCACTACAGTACCTACCCGTTAAATAAATTTCGTCCCGAAATTTTAAGCTGTTGAAGGTGTTGACGAATCTTCTGGAAATAGATGCGGGTATTTCTTCTTCATCTGATCTTCACGCTCCCAGGTGAACTCGGGTCCTCTACGAGCATTCCATCGAACCTTAACAATTGGTATCTTGTTTTGCTTAAGTCTTTTAACCTCACGATCCATTATTTCGACGGGTTCTTCGATGAATTGAAGTTTTTCGTTGATTTGGATTTCATCTAACGGAATAGTGAGATCTTCTTTAGCAAAACATTTCTTCAAATTCGAGACGTGGAAAGTGTTATGTACAGCCGCGAGTTGTTGAGGTAAATCAAGTCGGTAAGCTACTGGTCCGACACGATCAATAATCTTGAATGGTCCAATATACCTTGGATTTAATTTCCCTCGTTTACCAAATCGAACAACGCCTTTCCAAGGTGCAACTTTAAGCATGACCATCTCTCCAATTTCAAATTCTATATCTTTTCTTTTAATGTCAGCGTAGCTCTTTTGTCGACTTTGGGCGGTTTTCAACCGTTGTTGAATTTGGATGATCTTCTCGGTAGTTTCTTGTATAATCTCCGGACCCGTAATCTGTCTATCCCCCACTTCACTCCAACAAATCGGAGACCTGCACTTTCTACCATAAAGTGCTTCAAATGGCGCCATCTCAATGCTTGAATGGTAGCTGTTGTTGTAGGAAAATTCTGCTAACGGTAGATGTCGATCCTAACTGTTTCTAAAATCAATAACACATGCTCGTAGCATGTCTTCAAGCGTTTGTATCGTCCTTTCTCTCTGCCCATCAGTTTGTGGATGATAGGCAGTACTCATGTCTAGACGAGTTCCTAATGCTTGCTGTAATGTCTGCCAGAATCTTGAAATAAATCTACCATCCCTATCAGAGATAATAGAGATTGGTATTCCATGTCTGGAGATAACTTCCTTCAAATACAGTCGTGCTAACTTCTCCATCTTGTCCTCTTCTCTTATTGGCAGGAAGTGTGCTGATTTGGTGAGACGATCAACTATTACCCAAATAGTATCAAAACCACTTGCAGTCCTTGGCAATTTAGTGATAAAATCCATGGTAATGTTTTCCCATTTCCATTCTGGGATTTCGGGTTGTTGAAGTAGACCTGATGGTTTCTGATGCTCAGCTTTAACCTTAGAACACGTCAAACATTCTCCTACGTATTTAGCAACATCGGCTTTCATACCCGGCCACCAAAAATGTTTCTTGAGATCCTTGTACATCTTCCCCGTTCCAGGATGTATTGAGAATCTGGTTTTATGAGCTTCTCTAAGTACCATTTCTCTCATATCTCCAAATTTTGGTACCCAAATCCTTTCATCCCTATACCGGGTTCCGTCTTCCCGAATATTAAGATGCTTCTCCGATCCTTTGGGTATTTCATCCTTTAAATTTCCCTCTTTTAAAACTCCTTGTTGCGCCTCCTTTATTTGAGTAGTAAGGTTATTATGAATCATTATATTCATAGATTTTACTCGAATGGGTTCTCTGTCCTTCCTGCTCAAGGCATCGGCTACTACATTTGCCTTCCCCGGGTGGTAACGAATCTTAAAGTCGTAATCATTCAACAATTCAATCCACCTACGCTGCCTCATATTCAGTTGTTTCTGATTAAATATGTGTTGAAGACTTTTATGGTCGGTATATATAATACTTTTGACCCCATATAAGTAGTGCCTCCAAGTCTTTAATGCAAAAACAACCGCGCCTAATTCCAAATCATGCGTCGTATAATTTTGCTCGTGAATCTTCAATTGTCTAGAGGCATAAGCAATCACCTTCGTTCGTTGCATTAATACACAACCGAGACCTTGCTTTGATGCGTCACAATAAATCACAAAATCATCATTCCCTTCAGGCAATGACAATATAGGTGCCGTAGTTAGCTTTTTCTTCAATAACTGAAACGCTTTCTCTTGTTCATCATTCCATTCAAATTTCTTCCCTTTATGCGTTAATGCAGTCAAGGGTTTTGCTATTCTGGAAAAGTCTTGGATGAACCTTCTGTAGTAACCAGCTAGTCCTAAAAACTGGCGTATGTGTTTCGGAGTTTTCGGGGTTTCCCACTTTTCAACATTGTCTATCTTTGCCGGATCCACCTTAATACCTTCTTTGTTCACTATGTGACCGAGGAATTGAACTTCTTCCAACCAAAATGCACACTTTGAAAACTTAGCATACAATTCTTCCTTCCTCAATACTTCTAACACCTTTCTCAAATGTTCACCGTGTTCTTGGTCATTCTTTGAGTAAATAAGTATGTCATCAATGAAAACAATGACAAACTTGTCAATGTATGGTCCACACACTCGGTTCATAAGGTCCATGAATACAGCTGGTGCATTAGTTAAACCAAACGGCATGACCATAAACTCGTAATGACCGTAACGTGTTCTGAAAGCAGTCTTTGGAATATCATCTTCTTTCACCCGCATTTGATGATACCCGGAACGTAAGTCAATCTTTGAATAAACAGACGAGCCTTGTAGTTGATCAAATAAGTCGTCGATTCTCGGTAGTGGGTAGCGGTTCTTGATGGTAAGTTTGTTCAACTCTCGGTAGTCGATACACAACCTGAATGTACCATCTTTCTTCTTGACAAACAAAACAGGAGCTCCCCACGGTGATGTGCTTGGTCGAATGAAACCACGCTCTAAAAGTTCTTGTAATTGGCTTTGCAGTTCTTTCATCTCGCTGGGTGCGAGTCTGTATGGAGCACGAGCTATTGGTGCAGCTCCTGGTACAAGATCTATTTGAAATTCAACGGATCGATGTGGGGGTAATCCCGGTAATTCTTTCGGAAATACATCGGGAAATTCTTTTGCAATGGGAACATCATTGATGCTCTTTTCTTCAGTTTGTACTTTCTCGACGTGTGCTAGAACAGCATAGCAACCTTTTCTTATTAGTTTTTGTGCCTTCAAATTACTAATAAGATGTAGCTTCGTGTTGCCCTTTTCTCCGTACACCATTAAGGGTTTTCCTTTTTCTCGTATAATGCGAATTGCATTTTTGTAACAAACGATCTCTGCTTTCACTTCTTTCAACCAGTCCATACCGATTATCACATCAAAACTCCCTAACTCTACTGGTATCAAATCAATCTTAAATGTTTCGCTATCCAGTTTAATTTCTCGATTCCGACATATATTATCTGCTGAAATTTATTTACCATTTGCTAATTCGAGTAAAAATTTACTATCCAAAGGCGTCAATGGACAACTTAATTTAGCACAAAAATCTCTACTCATATAGCTTCTATCTGCACCCGAATCAAATAAAACGTAAGCAGATTTATTGTCAATAAGAAACGTACCCGTAACAAGCTCCGGGTCTTCTTGTGCCTCTGCCGCATTAATATTGAAAACTCTTCCGTGGCCTTGTCCATTCGTGTTCTCCTGGTTCGGGCAATTTCTAATAATGTGGCCCGGTTTTCCACATTTATAACAAACTACATTGGCATAACTTGCTCCGACACTACTTGCTCCGCCATTACTCGTTCCGACACCATTTGTTCCTTTCGTTCTATTAACCCCTGGTCCGTAGACCTCACACTTCGCCGCGCTATGACCATTTCTTTTACACTTGTTGCAAAATTTGGTGCAGAACCCCGAGTGATTCTTTTCACACCTTTGGCATAGCTGCTTCTGATTGTTGTTGTTGTTGCGGTTATTATTGTTGTTGGGATGATTGATGTAGTTGCTGTTGTTGTTGTTGTTGGGCCGTTTGTTGTAGTTGCAATTGATGTTGCGATTGTTGGGATAATTGTTGCGATTATTGTTGTAATTGCTGTTGTTGTTGTATTGGTGATTCTTATCACCGTTTTCCTCCCACTTTCTTTTGACTTGCTTCACATTGGCCTCTTCAGCAGTCTGTTCTTTAATTCTTTCTTCAATTTGGTTCACTAGTTTGTGAGCCATTCTACATGCCTGTTGTATGGAGGCGGGCTCGTGTGAACTTATATCTTCTTGGATTCTTTCCGGTAATCCTTTCACAAACGCGTCGATCTTCTCTTCCTCATCTTCGAATGCTCCCGGACACAATAGGCACAATTCTGTGAATCGTCTTTCGTACGTGGTAATATCAAATCCTTGGATTCGTAACCCTCTAAGTTCTGTCTTGAGCTTATTGACCTCGGTTCTAGGACGGTACTTCTCGTTCATCAAGTGCTTGAATGCTGACCACGGTAGTGCGTACGCATCGTCTTGTCCCACTTGCTCTAGATAGGTATTCCACCATGTTAACGCAGAACCTGTGAAGTTATGCGTAGCGTACTTTACTTTGTCCTCTTCAGTACACTTACTTATGGCAAACACCGATTCGACCTTCTCGGTCCACCGTTTCAATTCGATCGGTCCTTCGGTTCCATCAAATTCCAAAGGTTTGCAGGCAGTGAATTCTTTGTAGGTGCATCCTACACTATTTCCTGTACTGCTAGATCCAAGGTTATTGTTGGTATGTAGCGCAGCCTGTACTGCGGCTATGTTTGAAGCTATAAAAGTACGGAATTCCTCTTCATTCATATTCACGGTGTGTCGAGTAATCGGTGCCATTTCCTTCAAAATAGTTAAATGGAACAAGTTAATCATACAGAATATTAAGAGTAGTTAATAGTATTTCGTAGCATAATATGAACTCATTTATAAAAGCTTTTTCTTCATATTAGCGTTTTATAAGTTTAAATTCGGGTAGTACCTACCCGTTAAGTTCATACTTAGTAGCTAATATACAATTCAACTACTACAATTCTATATGAAAAACTGATTATAATAATATTTCGCGTTCAAACTTTTATACAATATTTTACAAACTTACAATACCGCTTATTTTACATAAAGCATGAAATATAGCACACAATAACTTTGATACAAGATAATTGTGAAGATAATTCTAGCTAGTACACAAGTCGTTCAGCAAAGGCAATAAAGACACGTAATTCATACGTCCAGAAACAAGTCATGCATTCTGGTTTTACTAGGACTACTTCCCATCCTTGGTCTTGTGCAACATAACCGTTATGGCCGTTGATAAGACAGCGTGTTGTAACGTCGTCAAAGGGACGAGGGTTACGTAATGTCCAACAGTCTCGTAATAATCTAAAAACCTCATTTCTTACCCTAATTACCGACTCCGTCACTTGTGGAAACGTTTTGTTTAATAGTTGTAGCCCGATGTTCTTGTTCTCACTTTGGTGAGAAGCGAACATTACTAATCCGTAAGCATAACATGCTTCTTTATGTTGCATGTTAGCCGCTTTTTCTAAATCACGAAGTCCAATATTCGGATATATTGAGTCAAAATAATTTCTTAACCCGTTGCGTAAAATAGCATTTGGGTTCCCCGCAATATATGCGTCAAAGTAAACACATCGTAACTTATGGGTTTCCCAATGTGATATCCCCCATCTTTCAAACGAAAGTCTCTTATAAACCAAGACATTCTTGGAACGTTCTTCGAATGTCTTACAAACTGATCTCGCCTTAAATAGTTGTGCCGAGGAATTCTGGCCGACTCTAGACAAGATTTCATCAATCATGTCTCCGGGTAGGTCTCTTAAAATATTGGGTTGTCTATCCATTTTGTGTTTTTAAACTGTAAAATAGACAAGAGTTAGATTCATAAAAAAATACTTATTAATACAAGCAATTTTTACATATATCATAAAGCATACGAACACTATATTACATATATTACACCACACGAATACAACTATCTTATTCCGACTCGCTCGTTTCTTCTTCTTCGATTTTGGTTCGTTTTGCCAAGTTTCTAGGGATATATGATGTTCCCCTAATACGAGCCGTCGTTGTCCACATTGGTTTAGAAAAACCTGGTGGTTTAGAGGTTCCCGGGTCATTGTTACAACTTAAGGACTTCGGGGGTTGACGATACATATAAAGTTCATCGGGGTTGGAATTAGATTTCTCTATTTTTATGCCCTTTCCCTTATTATTTTCTTTTGCCTTTTTAAATTCAGTTGGGGTAATTTCTATAACATCATCGGAATTCTCGTCGGAATCCGATTCATCGGAAAATTGGTAATCCTCCCAATATTTTGCTTCCTTGGCGGAAACACCATTGACCATAATTAACCTTGGTCGGTTGGTTGAGGATTTTCTTTTACTTAACCGTTTTATTATTTCCCCCACCGGTTCTATTTCTTCATCCGGTTCCGATTCTTCTTCCAATTCCGATTCTTCTTCCGGTTCCGACTCTTCTTCCGGTTCCTCTTCGAGAACTTGTGAATCAGTCCACGAATCATTCCAATTTACATTTGACTCTTCATTATTACTAGGTGAGTCAATGGGACTTGTTCTAGAGGTAGACATCTATCACATAATATCAAACACGTTAAGAGATTAATATATCACATAATATTCACATGTTAAAAATATATAGTTTCCAACAAAATTTGTTAAGCAATCATTTTTCAAGCAAACACGGTCGAAGTCCAGACTCACTAATGCATCCTAACAAACTCGATAAGACACACTAATGCAAAATTCTGGTTCTCTAAGACCAACGCTCGGATACCAACTGAAATGTCCCATTCTTATTGATTAAAAACGTTCCATATTAATTGATTTCGTTGCGAGGTTTTGACCTCTATATGAGACGTTTTTCAAAGACTGCATTCATTTTAAAACAAACCATAACCTTTATTTCATCAATAAAGGTTTAAAAGCTTTACGTAGATTATCAAATAATGATAATCTAAAATATCCTGTTTACACATGACCATTACATAATGGTTTACAATACAAATATGTTACAACAAAATAAGTTTCTTGAATGCAGTTTTTACACAATATCATACAAACATGGACTCCAAATCTCGTCCTTATTTAAGTATGCAACAGCGGAAGCTCTTAGTAATCACCTGAGAATAAACATGCTTAAAACGTCAACAAAAATGTTGGTGAGTTATAGGTTTAACCTATATATATCAAATCATAATAATAGACCACAAGATTTCATATTTCAATACACATCCCATACATAGAGATAAAAGTCATTCATATGGTGAACACCTGGTAACCGACATTAACAAGATGCATATATAAGAATATCCCCATCATTCCGGGACACCCTTCGGATATGATATAAATTTCGAAGTACTAAAGCATCCGGTACTTTGGATGGGGCTTGTTGGGCCCGATAGATCTATCTTTAGGATTCGCGTCAATTAGGGTGTCTATTCCCTAATTCTTAGATTACCAGACTTAATAAAAAGGGGCATATTCGATTTCGATAATTCAACCATAGAATGTAGTTTCACGTACTTGTGTCTATTTTGTAAATCATTTATAAAACCTTCATGTATTCTCATCCCAAAAATATTAGATTTTAAAAGTGGGACTATAACTCACTTTCACAGATTTTTACTTCGTCGGGAAGTAAGACTTGGCCACTGGTTGATTCACGAACCTATAACAATATATACATATATATCAAAGTATGTTCAAAATATATTTACAACACTTTTAATATATTTTGATGTTTTAAGTTTATTAAGTCAGCTGTCCTCGTTAGTAACCTACAACTAGTTGTCCACAATTAGATGTACAGAAATAAATCGATAAATATTATCTTGAATCAATCCACGACCCAGTGTATACGTATCTCAGTATTGATCACAACTCAAACTATATATATTTTGGAATCAACCTCAACCCTGTATAGCTAACTCCAACATTCACATATAGAGTGTCTATGGTTGTTCCGAAATATATATAGATGTGTCGACATGATAGGTCGAAACATTGTATACATGTCTATGGTATCTCAAGATTACATAATATACAATACAAGTTGATTAAGTTATGGTTGGAATAGATTTGTTACCAATTTTCATGTAGCTAAAATGAGAAAAATTATCCAATCTTGTTTTACCCATAACTTCTTCATTTTAAATCCGTTTTGAGTGAATCAAATTGCTATGGTTTCATATTGAACTCTATTTTATGAATCTAAACAGAAAAAGTATAGGTTTATAGTCGGAAAAATAAGTTACAAGTCGTTTTTGTAAAGGTAGTCATTTCAGTCGAAAGAACGACGTCTAGATGACCATTTTAGAAAACATACTTCCACTTTGAGTTTAACCATAATTTTTGGATATAGTTTCATGTTCATAATAAAAATCATTTTCTCAGAATAACAACTTTTAAATCAAAGTTTATCATAGTTTTTAATTAACTAACCCAAAACAGCCCGCGGTGTTACTACGACGGCGTACATCCGGTTTTACGGTGTTTTTCGTGTTTCCAGGTTTTAAATCATTAAGTTAGCATATCATATAGATATAGAACATGTGTTTAGTTGATTTTAAAAGTCAAGTTAGAAGGATTAACTTTTGTTTGCGAACAAGTTTAGAATTAACTAAACTATGTTCTAGTGATTACAAGTTTAAACCTTCGAATAAGATAGCTTTATATGTATGAATCGAATGATGTTATGAACATCATTACTACCTTAAGTTCCTTGGATAACCCTACTGGAAAAGAGAAAAATGGATCTAGCTTCAACGGTGTAACGACTCCGTCAAAACACTTAACGGCTCCGTCACTTGGTCCCACAGCTTGATCGAAACTCTATATGAATTTAATAAAACAACCTTGCATTCTTTATTTAAAAATGATTTCCTATAAAGGAAATCTACTAAAATGTATAAGTTTAGAAAAACTATACAATAATACTTTAACCAAAAGTTGACCAAAACAAAGTCAACAAACAACCACTATTTAATGTAACAAAATAGAATGCAAGTTAATGTTTAACAAAAGCTGCCATCTTAAATATGCAGACTCTCTAAGCACAGCGGAAGCAATCAATCATGAACCTGAGAATATAACATGCGAGTAACTGTCAACAAAAAAGTTGAGTGAATTATAGGTTTAATATTGCAAACAATATTTAATTTAAACAACAAAAATTTATGTTTGAAAACATAAAAACTCCTTTTTGGACCACCAAATTATATGCTAGAAAACATATAATAAAATATTATTCCATTTTTCGTGAGCCACCTGGTAACCACTTAACCATTTATTTACCCTTGCCAAACACAATAAATAATATACACCGAACAAGTGTATCTACAACAAAATACGAAGTACTAAACATTCCGATTATAAATTGCTAGCGCGACTAGCTCGAAATGGGGTTGTCAAACCCGATAGATCTATCCGTAGGATTCGCGTTCACCAGTAGAAACTAGTGATTACAGTTACCAGACTAGAGAATATTTTTGTTCAACTCACAATGAATAATTTAAACCAACTTCAGCTTGTGTCCAAAATATAAAATAAATTGCATGTATTCTCATCCCAAAAGATTTAAAATAGAAAAATGGGACTATAACTCACCTTAATAGCAAACGAAGTAACCACACAATTGTGCGAACAGCAAATGAAGTAAAGTGATCATGAATGATCACAACGCCGACCTATAAATAAAGCAGGTCGATATAAATAACTAACTTAGGTCAAGTCTTAGTATGATAGCTATTGTACATGTTGCAAGTAGACATAGAATAACACTCAACATGCATCGGTTTGATCGGAACAGCGTACGGACACACACTTTCTATTTTTAGAAAGTTTCTATTTTTAGCAGGTTTCCATTTTTGGAAAGTTTTCTATTTTAGGAAAGTTTCTATTTTTGGAAAGTTTCTATTTTTGGAAAGTTTCTATTTTTGGAAAGTTTCTATTTTTGGAAAGTTTCCAAATTTAGAAAGTTCTATTTTTAGAAAGTTTTGAAGTTAGGAAAGTTTCCTTATTTAGAAAGTCAACAGAAGTCAACTGAAAGTCAAAGTCAACCAATAGTCAACTCAAAAGTCAACCTTAGTCAAACATAGTCAACATTAATTTTAAAAGTGTAAAGTATAATAATAACATAAGTTATAATGTTAATTAAAGTGAAATATGTATAATTATGTCATAACATAAGTTTAATTAAATAAAAATGAATTATTAAAGTTAAGATAAGTTTAAATGATATAATTAATATAACATAAGTATTTAATTAATTAATTAAATATTAGTCATAATATAAGTATTATTAATTAATAATAAATTTTAAAACATATCATAAGTATTATTAATTAATAATGAATTATTAATCATTTCATAAGTTTCTAATTAAAATTATTAAATCATAAGTATTTAATAATTAGATCATAATTAAATAATAATTAAGACTTATAATAACTAAATAATTATTTAATCTTTATTATAAGTCTTAAAATAATATTCTCATAAAATAAATTTAATACTTATCATAAGTATTTTTCATTAATAATAAAAGTATTATTAATCATAAGTTTAATTAAAACGTTAATTAAATCATAAGTAATAATTAAATGATATAATAAATATATATCATAAGTCTTAAATGATAATAATTACTTCTTATATCATAAGTAATTAATCAATAATGAAAATCATTATTTTTATCATAAGTTTCAATATTTAACCATAAGTTTTAATTCAAAAGTTCATCGGGTCATAACTTGAGCCCCGGGAATCAGTTTTCGGCGAGCCTTATATATATCTTCGCCTAACCAACCCACCCGACACATTAGTGTGCTCAAGAACATCCCAAGAACAGTCACCAAGTCGTGACTTACAGCTCTAAATCAGTTTGTACCTTTAATCCGCTCAAAAACGTATTTTAGTCATAACGGGTGATCCGTGGCTCGGATTTCGATGACCCGAACATGAAAGTTCATCCCATCATCAATCCTAACACACTAGTACACCCTAAAGACTCCAAAAATGGTCACAAAGTCGGACCATAACTGAACCAATTCGTTTTCACCATTTAATCTTTACAAAACACCATTTTAATCATATCTTAAGCTCCGGGAATCGAAACGACATGAATCCGGAGTCTAAAATTAATGTCTTGATGAGAGGAACTCATCTAGACACTTTAATTTCACTTTTATATCATTTACATAACCAGAAAAGAACGAATAAGCTGCTGTCCCAAACTAATCAAACCGAAAACATGTATAATCGAGTAATTCTACGCATACAATCAACAATACAATAACACATAATCATCATACTACTAATATAACATGTAAAATCAGAAAAATAAATGAAAAATTGAAAAGTTAGGGTTAGGGTTTATACCCTAATCAAGAATCGAAGGATATGAACGTGTAGAGAACGATTAGTAGAATCCGATTGTGTTGAAAGCCCTAATTTCCAAGCAAGAAATCAATTGATGTTGATGATGTTTTGGGTGGTGGTAGGCGACGGCCTAGAGAGGAAGGAGAGGAGAAAACACAAAAAAATTAGAAGGTGAAATGAGGGAAATGAAGAGTGAAATTAGGTTTTGTTCCATAAAACTCCAAGTTTAGAAAAATGGCACAATACCCCCCTCCATGAGGGTTTAGGCCGGCTATAGCAAGAGGGTGGGCCCCTTTTATGGCCCAAAATTGATAAATGACTAATTTCTTGTGGCCCGAATGCCCAATCGAAGCCCGAAACGCGAAAACGCTACTACGCGATTGATTTTTCGGAGAGATAACAACTACGCGACGGATAAAATATATAAACACTATATATGATCATATGACATTAAAATATCATATTTAAAATATTTAGGACTTAAAAATCCCAAAAGCTCGACCGTTGGTTTGAAAACTGAAAAGATTCGCCGGATAGAAATCCGCGACACGTAGAAACGTACAACTTGAAATATGAATACAAATATTCATATAACACATAATAATTAATATATTATTACAAAAATAATAATATAGGTCATAGAAATGACGTGTCACGAATAACAATTAACGGTCGTTAAATAATTAACGGCAAAAGATAACGGAAAAAGTAGGGTCGTTACAGTACCTTCCCGTTACGGAAATTTCGTCCCGAAATTTAAGCAGGTGCAGGGGTTGACTCAGCATCTGAGAACAAATGCGGGTACTTCTGCCTCATCTAGTCTTCATGCCCCCAAGTGAACTTGAGACCGCGTCTGGCGTTCCATCGAACTCGAACAATAGGAATTTTGCTCTGCTTGAGAGTCTTAACCTCTCGGTTCATAATTTCGACAGGTTCCTCAATAAAATGGAGTTGTTTATCAACATGAAGTTCCTCCAAAGGAATAGTTTCACCGGCCTAGGCCAAACACTTCTTCAAATTTGGTACATGAAAAACATCGTGAACAGCACTGAGTTCTCGTGGCAACTTCAAATGATAAGCCGCCGGTCCAACTCTCTCAATAATCTCAAAAGGTCCAACAAAACGAGGACTCAACTTTCCCCTTTTACCAAAACGTATCACACCCTTCCAAGGTGAAACCTTTAACATAACACGGTCACTGACCTGAAATTCAAAATCGTTCCTTCTCTTATTGGCAAAACTCTTTTGCCGACTTCTGGCGGTTCTCAATCTTTCCTTAATCTGTACGATCTTCTCGGTAGTCTCATGAATGATTTCTGGACCTGTGAGTTGAGCATCCCCAACCTCATTCCAGCAGACAGGAGACCTACACTTTCTACCATACAGAGCTTTAAATGGTGCGGCTTTAATACTTGCATGATAACTGTTATTATAAAAAAATTCAACTAGTGGAAGGTACTTATCCCAACCACTACCAAAATCAATGATGCATGCTCGTAACATGTCTTCCAACGTTTGAATGGTCCTTTCACTATGACCTTTCGTCTGAGGATGATAAGCGGTGCTCACATCCAACTTAGTTCCCAAAGCTTCCTGTAAGGATCGCCAAAACCTCGATGTAAATCGACTGTCTCGGTCCGAAATAATAGATACGGGAACACCATGTCTAGAAACAATCTCCTTCAAATACAAACGGGTAAGCTTCTCTATCGAATCTGTTTCCTTAATTGGCAAGAAATGAGTTGACTTAGCGAGTCGGTCAACAATCACCCAAATGGTATCATAACCACCCACAACTCTTGGTAACTTCGTAATAAAATCCATTGTAATACCTTCCCACTTCCACTCGAGAATCTCAGGTTGTACCAACAGTCCTGATGGTTTCTGATGTCCAGCTTTAACCTTAGCATAGGTCAAACACTTAGCCACATACGTAGCCACATCAGCTTTCAAATCAAGCCACCAATACAGCTCCTTAAGATCATGATACATCTTTCCTGAACTAGGATGAATAGAGTACCTAGACTTATGAGCCTCATCTAAAACAAGTTTTCATAGATCACCAAACTTCAGAACCCAAAGGCATCCCGCAAAGTACCGAGTACCATCGGTTTGTACCTCTAACTGTTTACTCAAGCCTCGGACCTTCCCGTTACAAAATTTTCCTCCTTCAAGGCTTCTTGTTGTGCCTCAAGAATCTGCCTTGTGAGGTTTGTTCGAATGGTCATATTTAAGGCTCTAAACCTACGAGGTTCAACTCTCTCCTTTCGACTCAAAGCATCAGCCACAACATTGGCCTTTCCAGGATGATATAAAAGTTCGAAATCATAATCATTCAACGTCTCAACCCGTCTTCGCTGCTTCATGTATAGCTGTTTTTGATCAAGAATTTGTTGACGACTCTTGTGATCAGTGTACACTGTACATTTGACCCCATATAAGTAATGTCTCCAATTCTTGAGTGCGAACACAACAACTCCCAACTCTAAATCATGGGTTGTATAATTCTGTTCATGGATCTTCAACTGACATGACACATAAGCGATGACTTTCTTTTGTTGCATCAAAATGCAACCAAAGCCCTGACGCGATGCATAATAATAGACAACAAAATTGTCATTACCCTCAGGTAGCGACAATATCGGAGCGGAAATTAACTTCTCCTGCAGAGTTTGAAAAGCTGCATCTTGTTCATACTTCCACTCATACTTTTTCCCTTTGTGCGTTAAAGCAGTCAGAGGTTTAGCTATTTGAGAGAAATCTTGAATGAACCTTTTATAATGGCCTGCTAATCCTAGAAACTGGCGAATTTGAGTAGGAGTTTTCGTAATTTCCCACTTTTCAATTGCCTCAATCTTGGCGGGATCAACTAGTATTCCCTGTTTACTAACAATATGTCCGAGGAAATTGAACTTCTCTTAATCAGAAAGCACACTTAGAGAACTTAGCGTACAATTCTTCTTTTCTCAATAGATCAAGCACTAACCCCAAATGTTCTTCGTGCTCTTAATCACTCTTAGAATAAATAAGGATGTGGTCGATGAAAACAATAACGAATTTGTCCAGATAGGGTCTACACACACGGTTCATGAAATCCATGAACACAACAGGTGCATTTGTCAATCCGAACGGCATAACAAGGAATTCGAAGTGACCATAACGGGTGCGAAAAGTAGTTTTCGGAACATCAGATTCTTTAACACGCAGTTGATGATAACCGGAACGAAGATCAATTTTAGAATAAAAAGACGAACCTTGAAGCTGATCGAACAGATCATCAATTCTTGGAAGAGGGTAACGGTTTTTAATAGTAAGCTTGTTCAATTCACGATAATCAATCCACAAATGAAACGAACCATCTTTCTTCTTAACAAACAAAACAGAAGCTCCCAAAGAGGAACATATAAGGACGAATGAGGTATAGTTGCAGCCAACAAAGGAAGAAATATAGAGAGTAACCATATCAGTGGTAACGGTGTTTAAGACAATTCCTTCAAAGGGAATAACGAGGATCATGAACTTCAAAGTAAATTTTCATTACATTTCTGAAAGTAAGATGTACAAAAGGTGTGATATTTCAACGAAAATAAACTTCCTCGCACAATGAGCGAGTCAATCTAGGATTCATCCTTATTCTTCAATTTATATGCGGATGAAAGGAATCGTGAATCATGGGTTATAAAGAATGGCCGACTCCAGGTGAGATGAATCTCCAAAAGAAATTTCGTGTACCTCAAAGTATTGAGTCCTAGGATTGATGTTTACGAGGGTGTTGAGGTTGACAGCGAAAATTGAGAGTAGAAACTCCTCAAACGGTCTAGTGTAATATATATCCATGATACCCATTAGAATAACAGTTGGGGTAGAAACCCACCTAGCGCCTTTTCTACAATAGGGTGAACACCGAGTTGTACCCCAGAAAATTGATTTATCGGTCCGCGTTTCGTCCACGTCCAACCATAAGAGGGAAATTTTATGAGCGCAAAGACTTTCCAACAGATTTTATAAAACCGACATCTAAAGTGGTGTAATAGTTTCTATCAATGAACTTAATGGTAGGTTTCATCCTTAAACGGATGATGAAAAGAACTGTGATCCAAACACTCTGTAGAGTAATGCGAAAAATTTTAATATAATCAATCAAAGAAGTTTTGAAAAAGCTTTAAACGTCTGATGTGACCCCATAAATGGAACCAAGTTCTTAGTAAATTTAGAAGTATGCACAACGTGTAAAATAATTTGACTTAATTAAGCAACTCAATAAAGGATTGGTTTTAAAATAAATTTGAAGGTATAATTTAGAATAGTAGCCAAAATGAGTTAAGGGTAAATTTACTAATTTGATTTTATATGTACAAATATGATTTTGTAAATTGCATACATGACAGACAATCTTACTACTTCTATTTGCCCATAATCCCATGAGGACCGCCCAATTAAACAAATGTGTAAAAATTTTGATGAAAAGCAGGGTATCCGTATACCAGGAGTTGAAGTAAGATCGTTGAAGATCGGGTGAAGGACTTGAATCGCCTTGCGACATCTAGTCAACAAATGCTACGAGGTCATGGAAACCAATGAGTTAAATATTGTCTTGACTATTATCAGGACATAAGTCCTTGGGCCAAAACTGTTCCCGAGCGAAGCTGTTGCTAACGAGCGAGTTATGAAGGATAGAGCACGAGATAGATAATCTGGTTAAAACGAGCTTCTCGTATATCAACAAATGAGATAATTAATATTTTCCCCACCCATGTAATACATCGGAATTTCTGAATGAGTGGTGTAAAAATTTTCTTTGACTCGCTTTCTATTCCTCATGTCACAATATTGGGACTTCCTTATGAATTAATGTAATATAATCACGTTGGCCTGACGCCATTATATTTCGCTAATTCATAGTTCCATTCCAATAGCACTACATGAGGTCAGGACACGCGATCAACCTCGAATTTCAACACAATTTTCCTAAAACAATTTCTTAACAATGTGCTAAGGATAGCACAAGAGACAAAGACATCGAAAGTAATGAATAGGAGTAACGATGACATAAAAATGTCTTCGAAGTACCAAGAATCTCTAAAAGTCAAGAATTACGTTTTCCGTTTCAAAAACCAAAGCACATGGGCACAACGGCACAAAGGCACGTAATATAACAAAAATGTTATATACCCAAACACAATAGCTGACATTGAAATGCCGAGCCTTTAGAAGTCAAGAATGACATCTCGCGTAATATAACTCAAACGTTATATACATAACCCTAATAGATGACATAGAAATGCCTAGAATTCTAGAACACGTAATGTAACTCAAACGTTATATCAATAAACACAAATTATGACATAGAAATGTCGAGAATTTCAGAAGTCAAGAATGACACCCCCTCGGTTTCACTAACCGAGGCGTTCCTATAAAAGATGAACTCGCATGAGTCGGAGAATACGTTTAAATCAGAATGGGAGTTCCTCCCGGATTCAGAACATAATAGAAATGTATGTGTGATAACCATATACATACCAATACGATACAAATAATCACATATAATAATATATAATAGGCCGGGCTGTAGACTAGACTCACTAATGCACCCTATTGACTCGGGTAACGACATCAATGCAGCCTAATTCCCTACAACCAACGCTCTGATACCAACTGTAACGACTCCGTCAAAACACTTAACGGCTCCGTCACTTGGTCCCACAGCTTGATCGAAACTCTATATGAATTTAATAAAACAACCTTGCATTCTTTATTTAAAAATGATTTCCTATAAAGGAAATCTACTAAAATGTATAAGTTTAGAAAAACTATACAATAATACTTTAACCAAAAGTTGACCAAAACAAAGTCAACAAACAACCACTATTTAATGTAACAAAATAGAATGCAAGTTAATGTTTAACAAAAGCTGCCATCTTAAATATGCAGACTCTCTAAGCACAGCGGAAGCAATCAATCATGAACCTGAGAATATAACATGCGAGTAACTGTCAACAAAAATGTTGAGTGAATTATAGGTTTAATATTGCAAACAATATTTAATTTAAACAACAAAAATTTATGTTTGAAAACATAAAAACTCCTTTTTGGACCACCAAATTATATGCTAGAAAACATATAATAAAATATTATTCCATTTTTCGTGAGCCACCTGGTAACCACTTAACCATTTATTTACCCTTGCCAAACACAATAAATAATATACACCGAACAAGTGTATCTACAACAAAATACGAAGTACTAAACATTCCGATTATAAATTGCTAGCGCGACTAGCTCGAAATGGGGTTGTCAAACCCGATAGATCTATCCGTAGGATTCGCGTTCACCAGTAGAAACTAGTGATTACAGTTACCAGACTAGAGAATATTTTTGTTCAACTCACAATGAATAATTTAAACCAACTTCAGCTTGTGTCCAAAATATAAAATAAATTGCATGTATTCTCATCCCAAAAGATTTAAAATAGAAAAATGGGACTATAACTCACCTTAATAGCAAACGAAGTAACCACACAATTGTGCGAACAGCAAATGAAGTAAAGTGATCATGAATGATCACAACGCCGACCTATAAATAAAGCAGGTCGATATAAATAACTAACTTAGGTCAAGTCTTAGTATGATAGCTATTGTACATGTTGCAAGTAGACATAGAATAACACTCAACATGCATCGGTTTGATCGGAACAGCGTACGGACACACACTTTCTATTTTTAGAAAGTTTCTATTTTTAGCAGGTTTCCATTTTTGGAAAGTTTTCTATTTTAGGAAAGTTTCTATTTTTGGAAAGTTTCTATTTTTGGAAAGTTTCTATTTTTGGAAAGTTTCCAAATTTAGAAAGTTCTATTTTTAGAAAGTTTTGAAGTTAGGAAAGTTTCCTTATTTAGAAAGTCAACAGAAGTCAACTGAAAGTCAAAGTCAACCAATAGTCAACTCAAAAGTCAACCTTAGTCAAACATAGTCAACATTAATTTTAAAAGTGTAAAGTATAATAATAACATAAGTTATAATGTTAATTAAAGTGAAATATGTATAATTATGTCATAACATAAGTTTAATTAAATAAAAATGAATTATTAAAGTTAAGATAAGTTTAAATGATATAATTAATATAACATAAGTATTTAATTAATTAATTAAATATTAGTCATAATATAAGTATTATTAATTAATAATAAATTTTAAAACATATCATAAGTATTATTAATTAATAATGAATTATTAATCATTTCATAAGTTTCTAATTAAAATTATTAAATCATAAGTATTTAATAATTAGATCATAATTAAATAATAATTAAGACTTATAATAACTAAATAATTATTTAATCTTTATTATAAGTCTTAAAATAATATTCTCATAAAATAAATTTAATACTTATCATAAGTATTTTTCATTAATAATAAAAGTATTATTAATCATAAGTTTAATTAAAACGTTAATTAAATCATAAGTAATAATTAAATGATATAATAAATATATATCATAAGTCTTAAATGATAATAATTACTTCTTATATCATAAGTAATTAATCAATAATGAAAATCATTATTTTTATCATAAGTTTCAATATTTAACCATAAGTTTTAATTCAAAAGTTCATCGGGTCATAACTTGAGCCCCGGGAATCAGTTTTCGGCGAGCCTTATATATATCTTCGCCTAACCAACCCACCCGACACATTAGTGTGCTCAAGAACATCCCAAGAACAGTCACCAAGTCGTGACTTACAGCTCTAAATCAGTTTGTACCTTTAATCCGCTCAAAAACGTATTTTAGTCATAACGGGTGATCCGTGGCTCGGATTTCGATGACCCGAACATGAAAGTTCATCCCATCATCAATCCTAACACACTAGTACACCCTAAAGACTCCAAAAATGGTCACAAAGTCGGACCATAACTGAACCAATTCGTTTTCACCATTTAATCTTTACAAAACACCATTTTAATCATATCTTAAGCTCCGG
This sequence comes from Rutidosis leptorrhynchoides, assembly GCF_046630445.1. NCBI lineage: Eukaryota > Viridiplantae > Streptophyta > Magnoliopsida > Asterales > Asteraceae > Rutidosis > Rutidosis leptorrhynchoides. The sequence goes on from NC_092340.1 coordinate 292,318,799, forward strand.
GAATCGAAACGACATGAATCCGGAGTCTAAAATTAATGTCTTGATGAGAGGAACTCATCTAGACACTTTAATTTCACTTTTATATCATTTACATAACCAGAAAAGAACGAATAAGCTGCTGTCCCAAACTAATCAAACCGAAAACATGTATAATCGAGTAATTCTACGCATACAATCAACAATACAATAACACATAATCATCATACTACTAATATAACATGTAAAATCAGAAAAATAAATGAAAAATTGAAAAGTTAGGGTTAGGGTTTATACCCTAATCAAGAATCGAAGGATATGAACGTGTAGAGAACGATTAGTAGAATCCGATTGTGTTGAAAGCCCTAATTTCCAAGCAAGAAATCAATTGATGTTGATGATGTTTTGGGTGGTGGTAGGCGACGGCCTAGAGAGGAAGGAGAGGAGAAAACACAAAAAAATTAGAAGGTGAAATGAGGGAAATGAAGAGTGAAATTAGGTTTTGTTCCATAAAACTCCAAGTTTAGAAAAATGGCACAATACCCCCCTCCATGAGGGTTTAGGCCGGCTATAGCAAGAGGGTGGGCCCCTTTTATGGCCCAAAATTGATAAATGACTAATTTCTTGTGGCCCGAATGCCCAATCGAAGCCCGAAACGCGAAAACGCTACTACGCGATTGATTTTTCGGAGAGATAACAACTACGCGACGGATAAAATATATAAACACTATATATGATCATATGACATTAAAATATCATATTTAAAATATTTAGGACTTAAAAATCCCAAAAGCTCGACCGTTGGTTTGAAAACTGAAAAGATTCGCCGGATAGAAATCCGCGACACGTAGAAACGTACAACTTGAAATATGAATACAAATATTCATATAACACATAATAATTAATATATTATTACAAAAATAATAATATAGGTCATAGAAATGACGTGTCACGAATAACAATTAACGGTCGTTAAATAATTAACGGCAAAAGATAACGGAAAAAGTAGGGTCGTTACAAACGGATCCTTGGATGGCTCGAAGTTCTTGAAGCAGAATCATGACACGAAAACAAGTTCAAGTAAGATCATCACTTGAAATAAGATTGTTATAGTTATAGAAATTGAACCAAAGTTTGAATATGATTATTACCTTGTATTAGAATGATAACCTACTGTAAGAAACAAAGATTTCTTGAGGTTGGATGATCACCTTACAAGATTGGAAGTGAGCTAGCAAACTTGAAAGTATTCTTGATTTTATGTAACTAGAACTTGTAAAATATATGAAGAACACTTAGAACTTGAAGATAGAACTTGAGAGAGATCAATTAGATGAAGAAAATTGAAGAATGAAAGTGTTTGTAGGTGTTTTTGGTCGTTGGTGTATGGATTAGATATAAAGGATATGTAATTTTGTTTTCATGTAAATAAGTCATGAATGATTACTCATATTTTTGTAATTTTATGAGATATTTCATGCTAGTTGCCAAATGATGGTTCCCACATGTGTTAGGTGACTCACATGGGCTGCTAAGAGCTGATCATTGGAGTGTATATACTAATAGTACATACATCTAAAAGCTGTGTATTGTACGAGTACGAATACGGGTGCATACGAGTAGAATTGTTGATGAAACTGAACGAGGATGTAATTGTAAGCATTTTTGTTAAGTAGAAGTATTTTGATAAGTGTCTTGAAGTCTTTCAAAAGTGTATGAATACATATTAAAACACTACATGTATATACATTTTAACTGAGTCGTTAAGTCATCGTTAGTCGTTACATGTAAATGTTGTTTTGAAACCTTTAGGTTAACGATCTTGTTGAATGTTGTTAACCCATTGTTTATTATAACAAATGAGATGTTAAATTATTATATTATCATGATATTATGATATATAATATATCTTAGTATGATGTATATACAGTTAAATGTCGTTACAACGATAATCGTTACATATATGTCTCGTTTCGAAATCATTAAGTTAGTAGTCTTATTTTTACATATGTATTTCATTGTTAATACACTTAATAATATATTTACTTATCATTTAACATAATTAACCAAGTGTATCAATATCTTAATATGATTCATATGTACCTAGTAAGACGTTGTTATAACGATAATCGTTATATATATCGTTTTCGAGTTTCTTAAATTAATAGTCTCATTTTTATGTATATAACTCATTGTTAAAATACATAATGAGATACATACTTATAATAAAAACATTTTAACTATATATATAACCATATATATGTCATCGTGTAGTTTTTACAAGTTTTAACGTTCGTGAATCACCGGTCAACTTGGGTGGTCAATCGTCTATATGAAACATATTTCAATTAATCAAGTCTTAACAAGTTTGATTGCTTAACATGTTGGAAACATTTAATCATGTAAATATCAATCTCAATTAATATATATAAACATGGAAAAGTTCGGGTCACTACAGTACCTACCCGTTAAATAAATTTCGTCCCGAAATTTTAAGCTGTTGAAGGTGTTGACGAATCTTCTGGAAATAGATGCGGGTATTTCTTCTTCATCTGATCTTCATGCTCCCAGGTGAACTCGGGTCCTCTACGAGCATTCCATCGAACCTTAACAATTGGTATCTTGTTTTGCTTAAGTCTTTTAACCTCACGATCCATTATTTCGACGGGTTCTTCGATGAATTGAAGTTTTTCGTTGATTTGGATTTCATCTAACGGAATAGTGAGATCTTCTTTAGCAAAACATTTCTTCAAATTCGAGACGTGGAAAGTGTTATGTACAGCCGCGAGTTGTTGAGGTAAATCAAGTCGGTAAGCTACTGGTCCTACACGATCAATAATCTTGAATGGTCCAATATACCTTGGATTTAATTTCCCTCGTTTACCAAATCGAACAACGCCTTTCCAAGGTGCAACTTTAAGCATGACCATCTCTCCAATTTCAAATTCTATATCTTTTCTTTTAATGTCAGCGTAGCTCTTTTGTCGACTTTGGGCGGTTTTCAACCGTTGTTGAATTTGGATGATCTTCTCGGTAGTTTCTTGTATAATCTCCGGACCCGTAATCTGTCTATCCCCCACTTCACTCCAACAAATCGGAGACCTGCACTTTCTACCATAAAGTGCTTCAAATGGCGCCATCTCAATGCTTGAATGGTAGCTGTTGTTGTAGGAAAATTCTGCTAACGGTAGATGTCGATCCTAACTGTTTCCAAAATCAATAACACATGCTCGTAGCATGTCTTCAAGCGTTTGTATCGTCCTTTCGCTCTGCCCATCAGTTTGTGGATGATAGGCAGTACTCATGTCTAGACGAGTTCCTAATGCTTGCTGTAATGTCTGCCAGAATCTTGAAATAAATCTACCATCCCTATCAGAGATAATAGAGATTGGTATTCCATGTCTGGAGATAACTTCCTTCAAATACAGTCGTGCTAACTTCTCCATCTTGTCCTCTTCTCTTATTGGCAGGAAGTGTGCTGATTTGGTGAGACGATCAACTATTACCCAAATAGTATCAAAACCACTTGCAGTCCTTGGCAATTTAGTGATAAAATCCATGGTAATGTTTTCCCATTTCCATTCTGGGATTTCGGGTTGTTGAAGTAGACCTGATGGTTTCTGATGCTCAGCTTTAACCTTAGAACACGTCAAACATTCTCCTACGTATTTAGCAACATCGGCTTTCATACCCGGCCACCAAAAATGTTTCTTGAGATCCTTGTACATCTTCCCCGTTCCAGGATGTATTGAGAATCTGGTTTTATGAGCTTCTCTAAGTACCATTTCTCTCATATCTCCAAATTTTGGTACCCAAATCCTTTCATCCCTATACCGGGTTCCGTCTTCCCGAATATTAAGATGCTTCTCCGATCCTTTGGGTATTTCATCCTTTAAATTTCCCTCTTTTAAAACTCCTTGTTGCGCCTCCTTTATTTGAGTAGTAAGGTTATTATGAATCATTATATTCATAGATTTTACTCGAATGGGTTCTCTGTCCTTCCTGCTCAAGGCATCGGCTACTACATTTGCCTTCCCCGGGTGGTAACGAATCTTAAAGTCGTAATCATTCAACAATTCAATCCACCTACGCTGCCTCATATTCAGTTGTTTCTGATTAAATATGTGTTGAAGACTTTTATGGTCGGTATATATAATACTTTTGACCCCATATAAGTAGTGCCTCCAAGTCTTTAATGCAAAAACAACCGCGCCTAATTCCAAATCATGCGTCGTATAATTTTGCTCGTGAATCTTCAATTGTCTAGAGGCATAAGCAATCACCTTCGTTCGTTGCATTAATACACAACCGAGACCTTGCTTTGATGCGTCACAATAAATCACAAAATCATCATTCCCTTCAGGCAATGACAATATAGGTGCCGTAGTTAGCTTTTTCTTCAATAACTGAAACGCTTTCTCTTGTTCATCATTCCATTCAAATTTCTTCCCTTTATGCGTTAATGCAGTCAAGGGTTTTGCTATTCTGGAAAAGTCTTGGATGAACCTTCTGTAGTAACCAGCTAGTCCTAAAAACTGGCGTATGTGTTTCGGAGTTTTCGGGGTTTCCCACTTTTCAACATTGTCTATCTTTGCCGGATCCACCTTAATACCTTCTTTGTTCACTATGTGACCGAGGAATTGAACTTCTTCCAACCAAAATGCTACAGTAAAAATTACTTTGCTACAGTAAAACACTATTTGCTACAGTAAAACACTATTTGCTACAGTGAAACCGTATTTTGCTACAGTGCTACAGTGAAAACGACTTTGCTACAGTGATTTGCTACAGTAAACACTATTTGCTACAGTAAAACACTATTTGCTACAGTAAAACACTATTTGCTACAGTAAATACTATTTGATGTCGACGAACAAACAAACAAAACAGAAAGGGCGGCCATGCGATCGCATGGCAAAAACACTGAAAACTCATGCGATCGCATGAGCTACAGTAAATCGAAAAGTACTATAAAATGTCAGTTTTGCTCGACGAAATTCTTCATAATTATTTATGTACGTAAATTTTAATTTATAATTATAATTATAATTTTAATTTAAGTTAATAATAATAAAGTATATTCGAGGGTGTTTTAATTCGGGTTTCAAACCGCTTTAAGCTAAGGAAATATTGGGTATTGTTTGGGGTATTGTTATTGAATCCAAGGCCAACCAGACAGTCATCTACCGTCATTACGTCTACGCAATTTGCCTACAATATTGAGTCTCAATATTGAACTGTGAGTTATAGTCTCCCTTTTTAAATGCTTTAAATATTTTTGGGCTGAGAATACATGCAATTTATTTTAAACGCAATAAGACACAAGTACATACAAAATTCTACACTGAGTTAAACCGAAAATCCCTTAGCTTTGGTAACTAGTAGCTGCCAGTACATAGGATATGGACTGGTGGGCGCGAATAATTGTATATGGATCCATAGGGCTTGACATCCCCGTCCGAGCTAGAGCGCTAGCCTTTCAACGGACGTATGTTATTTGAGTTTAAGACACGTTGGTTTGCGTGTATTAAAACAAATGGGGTAATTATCACTATAGCGTTAAGTTTAGTTACCAGGGTGCTCTGTTACGTAGAATCTATTGATAAACTTTTGATGAAATCTTGTGGTCTATCTTTATATATGTTTATGACTCGAGCAATTAAACCTATAACTCACCAACATTCGTGTTGACTTTTTAGCATGTTTTATTCTCAGGTCCTTAGAATGCTTCCGATGTGATGTGCTTGTTGCCTGCATGGAGTCTCTCATGCTTTGTACAAAGTTTATTGCATTCAAAATAAAACTGCGTTGTGTAATAAATAACTGGACTGTGATGTCAACCTGTAAATTAAAGACTTATGTATTTCGGGGTTTTGCTTATACCTAAGCACTCGCCCACATGTTTATAACTTTCTATGTTTAGAAAGTCACTTATTTTAATGAATGCAATATTTTATCAAAACGTATCATATAGAGGTCAAAACCTCACTGTGGAATCAATGATTAACGTGCCGCGTCAATAGCGATTTTGACGGGTCGTTACAGTTGGTATCCGAGCTTGAGGTCATAGGGAACCAGAAATTACATTATTGTGTTTAACTGGTAATTGTTAGGATGCACTAGTGAGTCTGGACTATGACCATATCTGTTTTTCCTGATTTTTGCTTATTATTTGGTCAAAAACATTATATGTGATATATTTATATGCTAACGTAATTGTTGTTTCAATTATGTGATAGATGACTTCCTCTAATCCTATCATTTTGTACGACTCGGAATCGGACACTGAATCTATTCTATCCACAACTGAAAAGGGCGTTCCAATACCTATTAAAGAAGAAATTGTGTTAGCCGGGGAATCTCAACTCCCGGTAAACCCAGAGGAGGTTCCAGCTCCACCCAGCTTTAGTTTTCCGGAGCCACAGTATCGTTGGCATGGACCCATGATCCCTGGAGTAAACGAGGATCGTCCATTTCTAAACAAATATGGACATTGGTCCAGATATACCGCCGACGGGCGGGTTGTGCCGATTACGCCTAGCAGATTTCGGTTCATGACCACCGGTACATATTCTTGCAGTTCGTCATCATATTCTCCTACACATGACTCAGACAGTTCGTCATCAGACGCAATCAGTAAGGAGGAGGATTTCGCTAATGAAATAAAAGAGATCACTAAGGAGAAATTCCAACTTGCTATAGATAATAAAAACAACCACAATAATAAAATGTCCTTAATTATTAAAAAAGAACAGGACCATTCGATCCGTAACCACCCTTATTGTATTAAACCCACTGAGGCAACGGGTACCTCAAAACCCCAACTAAAAATAAAATACACTGCTAGAATGTCTGTCGGACCATGTGCACACAAACAATTGGCAGAGAGAACCAAATGGGAAGAAGTTTCTGATAGTTCTGAATGAACGACCTCGCAATCATAAATCTTTCATGCGCTATTTTATTGCTTATGTGTGCTACTCTATCTTGTTATGTAAAATAAGCATATGTAAAATATCAGTATTGTATGGTATTGTATTATTTTGGTTTATTAATAATAAATGCATGGAATGATTATTTGTATTATTACTACTTCTTATTATTATTATTACATAATAATGTAGTAACTCGCTATAAAAATTTTATAGTGGAATATTATTAGGATTTTAGTAGTTAATTCCTGGTACTAGCTATTATGTATGAACTTAACGGGTAGGTAATACCCTAGAAATAATTATAAAATGCTAATAAGAAGAAAAGGCTTTTATAATAATCGGTTCATATTATTAATATGCTACGATTAACTATTGATAACTCATTTTACCTATAATATTCTATATGATTAAATTATATCTGTTGTGTTTATTGAAGAAACATGTCTCAAATGTCGGATGCTGAGTTTGAGCAACTAGTCGAGAAACGTGTGAATGAAAGAATTGCTGCAACCGAAGCAGCAAAAGCAGCAGCCGAAGCAGCAGCTAAAGCAGCAGCCGTAAACACAAATTCACGAAACGGATGCTCATACAAAACTTTTCAAGGATGCAAACCACAGACGTTTAGTGGAACCGAGGGACCAGTCGGTCTAACCCGATGGTTTGAAAAGATGGAGTCCGTTTTCAAAATCAGTAATTGTGCGAACGGAGACAAGTCAAAGTATGCTTCGTGTACGTTGCAAGACGGTGCACTTACTTGGTGGAACAATTATGCTAAAGCAGAAGGAATAGATACGGCATATGATATCTCTTGGGAAGAACTGAAAAAGATGCTAATCGAGGAGTACTGTCCTCGAAACGAGATCAGAAAAATGGAATCTGAGTTACGTAATCTGAAGGTTATCGGCGCGAATCTCAATAACTATGAAAAGAGTTTCATGGAACTAGCCTTGTTGTGTCCCGAATTGGTGCCAAATGAGAAACGAAAGATAGAAATGTATATTGACGGTTTATCGATCAATATCAAAGGAAATGTTACATCGTCCAAACCGAATACGATGCAGGAAGCCATGACAATGGCACACCAACTCATGGACCAGATCACAGAGAGTTCGATTAAGGCACCAATTACCGAAGTCAAGACAACTGAAGGAAAGAGGAAATGGGAAGACTATAAGGGCAAAAGTACTCACCTGAAGAAACAAGAAACTTTTAAAGGTAAACAAGATGGGGCAACTGCAAGTCCAAACTATAAGGGACCCCATCCGTTCTGCAAAAGATGTTATACACATCATGCAGGTTATTGTCAAGTGGTCTGTGATAAGTGCAACAAGAAAGGACATGTGGCGAAAGATTGTTATGCCACCGTTTCTGAAGTAAAGACAAAACTGACCGATGTCAAGAAATGTTTTGGATGCGGGAAGTCTGGCCACTTTATAAATCAATGCCCTGATAAGGAGAAGAACAAAGAACCCGCACGTGGGAGGGCATTTAATGTTAGTGCCAGTAAAGCACGTGAGGATCCTAATCTTGTCACGGGTACGTTTACCGTTAATAATCAACTAGCTTCTATTATGTTTGATACGGGTGCTGATAGAAGTTATATGTGTAAATACTTTAGTTTTAAACTAAAATGTGCATCATTACCTCTAGACGATAAATATACTATTGAATTAGCTAATGGTAAACTGATAAAAGCCGATAAAATTTGCCATGGTTGCGAAATGAATCTCGCTGGTGAAACCTTCAAAATTGATTTGATACCCGTAGAATTAGGAAGTTTTGATGTAATCGTTGGCATGGACTGGATGTCCAAAACAAGAGCGGAAGTTGTTTGCACTGAGAAAGCAATCCGCATCCCTCGTAAGGATGAAACGTCATTAATGATTTATGGGGAGAAGAACAACTCAAAACTGAACTTTATCAGCTGTATGAAGGCCCAGAAACTTATAAGAAAAGGTTGTTATGCTATTCTGGCACATGTAAAGAAGATCGATACTGAAGAAAGAAGCATTGATGACATGCCGGTTGTAAGAGAATATCCCGGAGTATTTCCAGAAGAATTACCGGGGCTACCTCCACACAGATGTGTAGAATTCCAGATTGATCTCATACCAGGAGCTGCACCTGTAGCCCGATCTCCATATAGACTTGCACCTTCAGAAATGCAAGAATTACAAGACCAGTTGCAAGAATTATCGGACCGTGGATTTATTCGTCCTAGTTTTTCACCTTGGGGTGCTCCTATTCTGTTCGTCAAGAAGAAGGATGGATCTATGAGAATGTGCATAGATTATCGAGAATTAAACAAATTAACGATCAAGAATCGGTACCCATTACCGAGGATTGATGATTTGTTTGATCAATTGCAAGGATCAAGTGTTTATTCTAAGATTGATCTACGCTCCGGATATCATCAGCTGAGAGTGAAGGAAGAAGATGTTCCTAAAACCGCGTTCAGAACCCGTTACGGTCACTATGAGTTTCTAGTCATGCCTTTTGGATTAACTAATGCTCCAGCAGTATTCATGGATCTAATGAATCGCATCTGTAGACCGTATTTAGACAAATTTGTCATTGTTTTTATCGACGACATATTGATTTACTCGAAGAACAAGGAAGAACATGAGCAACACTTAAGACTGGTACTAGAGATACTCAAGAAAGAAGAATTGTACGCAAAATTTTCGAAGTGTGATTTCTGGTTACAAGAAGTACAATTTTTGGGTCATGTTGTCAGTAAACATGGAATTAAAGTTGACCCTGCCAAGATCGAAGCCATTAGTAAATGGGAAACACCGAAGACTCCAACACAAATCCGCCAATTCTTAGGTCTTGCTGGTTACTACCGAAGATTCATTCAAGATTTCTCTAGAATTGCCAAACCCTTAACTGCATTGACTCAAAAGGGAAAGAAGTATGATTGGTCCACGGAACAGGAATCCTCATTCCAGTTATTAAAGAAGAAGTTAACGTCTGCACCCATTTTGTCATTACCGGAAGGAAATGATGATTTCGTGATCTATTTTGATGCTTCGCGCCAAGGTTTAGGATGTGTATTAATGCAACGCACAAAAGTTATCGCATATGCCTCACGACAACTAAAAATTCATGAAAAGAACTATACGACGCACGATTTAGAACTTGGAGCAGTAGTTTTTGCACTCAAAATATGGAGACACTATCTATATGGCATCAAGTGTACAGTGTACACCGACCATAAGAGTCTTCAGCATATTTTTGATCAAAAACAACTCAATATGAGGCAACGTCGCTGGGTAGAGTTGTTAAACGATTACGATTGTGAAATCCGTTACCATCCCGGAAAGGCTAATGTTGTAGCTGATGCCCTAAGTCGAAAAGAAAGAGTAAAACCTCTTAGGGTCCGAGCCTTGAATATTACAATTCGTACTGATCTCACAAAGCAAATTCAAGCAGCACAGTTGGAGGCTTTAAAAGAAGAAAATGAAAAAGGCGAAATAAGCAGAGGGTTAGAAAAACAGCTTGAAGTAAAAGCCAATGGAACCCTGTATTTTGCTGATAGGATATGGGTACCAAAACATGGTAATCTAAGGCAACTAGTACTGGATGAAGCACACAAAACGAGGTACTCAATTCACCCAGGAAATGGGAAAATGTACCACGATCTCAAGAAGTTTTATTGGTGGCCTAATATGAAGACAGAAATTGCTACTTATGTAAGCAAATGTTTGACGTGTGCAAAGGTCAAAGCTGAGCACCAAAAGCCGTCAGGATTACTACAACAACCAGAAATTCCGCAGTGGAAATGGGAAAGAATAACCATGGATTTCATTACGAAATTGCCAAGGACTGCAAGTAGTCATGATACTATTTGGGTGATAGTTGATCGTCTAACTAAATCAGCTCACTTCCTACCAATAAAGGAGACAGACAGTATGGAGAAATTAGCACGCCTATATTTGAAGGAAGTAGTTTCCAGGCATGGTGTACCTATCTCCATCATATCTGATCGTGACACCCGATTCACATCACGTTTTTGGCAATCATTACAAAAAGCATTGGGAACTCGATTAAATATGAGCACCGCTTATCACCCACAGACAGATGGTCAAAGTGAAAGAACAATACAAACATTGGAAGACATGTTACGGGCATGCGTGATTGACTTTGGAACCAGTTGGGATCGACACTTACCGTTGGCAGAATTTTCATACAATAACAGCTATCATACGAGCATCAACGCAGCACCATTTGAAGCACTTTACGGTAGAAAGTGCAGATCTCCTATCTGTTGGAGTGAAGTAGGAGAAAGACAACTTACTGGACCAGAAATTATTCACGAAACCACCGAAAAGATCATTCAAATACAACAGCGATTGAAAACGGCCATGAGTCGCCAAAAGAGTTATGCTGATGTAAGAAGAAAACCGCTAGAATTTCAAGTGGGCGACAAAGTCATGTTGAAAGTGTCACCCTGGAAAGGCGTTGTAGGATTCGGTAAACGAGGAAAGCTAAGTCCTAGGTACGTAGGACCCTTTGAAATCACCGAAAGAATTGGAGCAGTTGCTTATCGATTAAGGCTACCACAAGAACTTAGTAGTGTTCATGACACATTTCACGTGTCAAATTTGAAGAAATGTTTAGCTGAAGAGGATGTCATAATTCCTCTTGACGAAATACGAATCAATGATAAACTCCATTTTGTCGAAGAACCTGTTGAAATCATGGACCGTGAGGTCAAACAATTAAAACAAAGCAAAATACCGATAGTTAGAGTTCGTTGGAATGCTAGACGAGGACCCGAGTTTACTTGGGAACGTGAGGATCAAATGAAGCAAAAGTATCCACATTTGTTCACTGATATCGCTCATGAAACAGGTACTACTCAAAATTTCGGGACGAAATTTTCTTTAAGGGGGAGGTACTGTGATGACCCGAAATTTTTTGACTTATTTAAACCAATTCTCTATACGATTTATTATTTTAACACGTTAAACAAAGTCTGTTAGATTGAGTCTCAAAATTTTAGAACTATTTCATATATACAATTACCTTTGACTACTCTCAACGATTCATGAACAATTATATGTATGTATATATATATATATATATATATATATATATATATATATATGTACAAGTAAAAACGACTTTCCTACGGTAAAACCCTAGTTGCTACAGTAAAAATTACTTTGCTACAGTAAAACACTATTTGCTACAGTAAAACACTATTTGCTACAATAAAACACTATTTGCTACAGTGAAACCGTATTTTGCTACAGTGAAAACGACTTTGCTACAGTGATTTGCTACAGTAAACACTATTTGCTACAGTAAAACACTATTTACTACAGTAAAACACTATTTGCTACAGTATACTATTTGATGTCGACGAACAAACAAACAAAACAGAAAGGGCGGCCATGCGATCGCATGGCAAAAACACTGAAAACTCATGCGATCGCATGAGCTACAGTAAATCGAAAAGTACTATAAAATGTCAGTTTTGCTCGACGAAATTCTTCATAATTATTTATGTACGTAAATTTTAATTTATAATTATAATTATAATTTTAATTTAAGTTAATAATAATAAAGTATATTCGAGGGTGTTTTAATTCGGGTTTCAAACCGCTTTAAGCTAAGGAAATATTGGGTATTGTTTGGGGTATTGTTCTTGAATCCAAGGCCAACCAGACAGTCATCTACCGTCATTACGTCTACGCAATTTGCCTACAATATTGAGTCTCAATATTGAACTGTGAGTTATAGTCTCCCTTTTTAAATGCTTTAAATATTTTTGGGCTGAGAATACATGCAATTTATTTTAAACGCAATAAGACACAAGTACATACAAAATTCTACACTGAGTTAAACCGAAAATCCCTTAGCTTTGGTAACTAGTAGCTGCCAGTACATAGGATATGGACTGGTGGGCGCGAATAATTGTATATGGATCCATAGGGCTTGACATCCCCGTCCGAGCTAGAGCGCTAGCCTTTCAACGGACGTATGTTATTTGAGTTTAAGACACGTTGGTTTGCGTGTATTAAAACGAATGGGGTAATTATCACTATAGCGTTAAGTTTAGTTACCAGGGTGCTCTGTTACGTAGAATCTATTGATAAACTTTTGATGAAATCTTGTGGTCTATCTTTATATATGTTTATGACTCGAGCAATTAAACCTATAACTCACCAACATTCGTGTTGACTTTTTAGCATGTTTTATTCTCAGGTCCTTAGAATGCTTCCGCTGTGATGTGCTTGTTGCCTGCATGGAGTCTCTCATGCTTTGTACAAAGTTTATTGCATTCAAAATAAAACTGCGTTGTGTAATAAATAACTGGACTGTGATGTCAACCTGTAAATTAAAGACTTATGTATTTCGGGGTTTTGCTTATACCTAAGCACTCGCCCACATGTTTATAACTTTCTATGTTTAGAAAGTCACTTATTTTAATGAATGCAATATTTTATCAAAACGTATCATATAGAGGTCAAAACCTCACTGTGGAATCAATGATTAACGTGCCGCGTCAATAGCGATTTTGACGGGTCGTTACATTTTTACATATGTATTTCATTGTTAATACACTTAATAATATATTTACTTATCATTTAACATAATTAACCAAGTGTATCAATATCTTAATATGATTCATATGTACCTAGTAAGACGTTGTTATAACGATAATCGTTATATATATCGTTTTCGAGTTTCTTAAATTAATAGTCTCATTTTTATGTATATAACTCATTGTTAAAATACCTAATGAGATACATACTTATAATAAAAACATGTTAACTATATATATAACCATATATATGTCATCGTGTAGTTTTTACAAGTTTTAACGTTCGTGAATCACCGGTCAACTTGGGTGGTCAATCGTCTATATGAAACATATTTCAATTAATCAAGTCTTAACAAGTTTGATTGCTTAACATGTTGGAAACATTTAATCATGTAAATATCAATCTCAATTAATATATATAAACATGGAAAAGTTCGGGTCACTACAAAAATGACATAATTGCATGACATATTGAAAATGATTTAACTGAAATTAAGGATAAAAAGAATGCATACTTTGAACGCTACTGCTTCTTCATTAGGATCATAGTTTCATTGCTACCCATGAACATTGTTTTGATGATCCACGTGTGAGAAGTTAGTTTTTTCTCCACACTAAGATGACTTGGCCCATATTGCTACTTTCTTGCATGATCAGTCTTCTTAGCAGCAGGCTTATTAATCCTTAGACACAAACTAATTTCTGAGATCACTACTATGAATAAAAAAGTGATATCAAAAGGCATGAAAAAAAATATAGGTGTAAGAGATTTTTAGCAGACCTCAAAAACAACTGGAATGTTGTTTTTTTTCTGGTGATGTTGCTGTAGCAGGTTTGAGATTAATTATACAATTAAGTTTTCATATATATTTTGTATATAACTATAACATCAAGTTGATCAAAACATCAAGGTGATCAATACATCAATTTGAATTTACATGGTATTGCATACATATAATTATTTATGTACTTGCCTTGGTGATAAAATAGGTGTATTCAAAGAAATAGCCTGATCCTTGAAATTCCCAGCATCGACATAATTAGTCTCATATAAGTTCCTACGACGCTTTCTACCCCACCTAAAGGGTCCAAATTACTGACCATTGAACTGGGTTACAACGATCAGGCTTAGTAATTTTTTGGTGAGTATTTACTATGCTTTTTTTTTTATCTATGTGCCTCTTTGAAGCGTCTACCCATTTAGCTCTCTGCCTTTTTACCTACAATTTAACCAAAACCATAAACTATTACAAAAGAGTATACATAAAGTTAAGAATGGTTGAAATGGTTGGCCAATTTTCCTATATGCATATAATCAACCACCTGCTGCATGAGCCTACTTTCCATCCTCTGAAAATGAAATTCAAAATTGACGTAACGTGCGGTCCAAAATGTATGAAACTAACCTACCTTATCATCTCGAAGCAAGCTACGACATCCAGATTCCTTCTCTAAAAGTTTACTGCTATATACAACCAACAAAATAATTCATTTTGAACTTTCTGAAAAAACAAATTAATTTTAATAACATTAAGAAGTGAAGGTTAAAATATACATTCCTGCATTTGTGAAGTCTTCAACAAAACTATAAGTGGGTAGATTACCAAATCTAGCCACCATAAGCAAACAATCATAATTAATAAAAAAGTGTGCGCTAAAAAAACTTTTAAAATAAATTGTATAATAATATAATAATGGTTACAAAAAAAAGATATGGTGAAAACCTCAACTGGTGATTTGGTGGCGAAAGCCAAAAATAATACACTAACTAAGAAGTATAGAAATAATCATGTTAGTAACAAATCCAAGACAACCTGTGTACACACCCTATCCAAAACAACCCAAATCAAGTACATGCATTGAAAACAACCTTATATTTGACCCGTTTAGACCCAAATCCCATTGTCACACTATCATAGGCAAATCCAACATGCAAATAAGAAAAACAAAGAAAGAACTAATTTATTACAATGTCTTCATTATAAGTACTAAACGAAAGAGCATGACAAATCAACATTTTCATATAACAACATTAAGCATGTTGCTTTAAGACCAAATTTCCTTCTAGGTTTTCTTTTAAACTTGACCCGTTAAAGATAAAGCAAAACCCAGATTGAGTCAGTTAAACATAAATGAACAAACGTGAAGTAACAAACTCGGGTAATTGACATAAAAAAGCATAAAGATTAATACACTAACACCAGCTTAATTCCATGATAAATCAAATGAAATTGGTAGTTTAGTAACATACACTATATGATTCACTTACTTCTTCAAAATTATATCATTCATTTGCTGACTTGGTTATATTGGTTATATAAGTGCAATTTTATCAAAGCCCTAACAAATTCACTATTATATATGGATTGAAACAGTGCAGTGTACTTATCTCATTTCAGAAGGCGTTTTCCTTTTTATTTCGTTAAAGCTTTCAAAGAATCACCGCCGATGCTGCCTGCAAAGAAAGAAGGTTTAGACGCTGGTAACATCTATGCCCTATTTGCAACATGAGTCAATTTTACCGATCCGAAATCATAATATGAAACCCAAACATAGCCCTAGAGACTTTTTTCAGATTTTTTAGGAGATTAGCGGATGATTAGTACTTAATCTCTACAGGGATGGTGGCTCACCCCATGATCTTGCACTATACACGACCTCTTTCTGTTGAGACTTCCAAAATTTGCTTCAAAGGCTCCATTAATTGACAATGCGTTAATACATTACGAAAAAGGGCATATAGCATAAAATTTAAAAAGTGAATAACCTGCATCTATTTTTCACTGGTGAAATCCGCAACTGAAACTTCAAAAAAAGCCATTAAACTTTTAATTGATTCAATTGATTAAGTGGCTGAAATTTTACAAATCCATTAGACTTTCAAAATGAATAGCAATCACCACAGAAAACTAAAACATAGGGTAATTCATCAGCCATCCCCGAATCAAAAATAATAAAACGAATGAACATATTGGTCATCGATAAATTAAAGATTGAAATCAAAACTTTTTGAATTACGTAGAAGTTACATACAATATCAATATCCAATCCTTTGGGCACCAACACTTTGGTGGTTTTTAAACCATCCATAGTTATCAGAATATCAAGGATGTAGATCGGATGTCAAATGTTTATACTTTTTGTATCTTTAATCGTATTTTACCACAATAATATATTAAAACCAATATATGATCATAATCTACAAAAAATTAGCAGAGAAAATAGAATCAATATTACCAAAATTAGAGTTGTACCATGGAGAGGATGGATGGTGGAGATAGCAGCAACAGCGTAACGGTTCCAAGTCAATCGCCTAAAAATCCTAATTTGTACTCATACAAACATCCAAAATGGTATTAATAGAAGCAAGCAAGCAAGTAAGCAAATTAAAAAATTGTGAAAACGTAATAGAAACAGATAGAAAGTATTAAATTACCTGTATTCGGAATTATGTAAGTTCATCATCAACATTGATGAAAAATCACATTGAGGCTTGATAGGAAGGTGTAATTAGGGTTCCGGATTTCGTTTATTTGGAAAACGATTAAATTAGGGTTTAATGAGAGGAAGTGTAACGAATTGGTGCTAATTGAATCACGATTTCATTTGTAACGATGGAGACATGAGTTATCGCAATTTAAGGTTACTCAAACCTTGGAAAAACCGTTTCCGGCGAAAATCGGATCTGTGATGGAGAGGTGAATAAATCATCGACGAAACCTAATAGGGATTGGAGGAGAATCGTTTTTTTTATTTGGTAATTTAAAAAAAAAATAAAGAAAATCAGATAGGGTGGACACATGGCTTGCGGCTTGCTGTAAATTGGGAGAATGTGGGTCTGACACATTGGATGGGACCTCATGCTTTATGTGAGGAAAGGATATATTATATATTATATATTATATATATATATATATATATATATATATATATATATATATATATATATATATATATATATATATATATATATATATATATATATATATATATATATGTATATATAGTAGAGGGATCAAATGAGAACCATTTTTAGAATGAGAACTCTGAGAACTACAGTAGTCGATCAAAATTTGGACACGGCCGAACAAAAATTGTTCTAGTCGAGCAATTTTTATTTTTTGTCTTTTAGATGCATTGTTTGCTTGGTTCTACATTTTTATGTAGAACATGCTGTTCTACACTTGTTCTACATCAATTTTCATCAAATTAAGTTAGGGTTTAGATTTAGGGTTTTAGGGTTTAGATTTTAGGGTTTAGGGTTTAGATTTTAGGGTTTAGGGTTTAGATTTAGGGTTTAGAATGAGTTTTTTACACGAACTGTTTAGAGTTTAGGGTTTAGGGTTTTCGGGTTTACTCCGTAAACCGTAAACCCTCAACCCTAAACCCTAAACTCTAAATCGGGCTAAATAAAAAAAAAGTTGATTTTGAAAAAAAAGGTGAAATTCGAACAAAAAGGTGAAATACGAACAAAAAATGTGTGATTCGAACAAAAATGCTTCAATTCGAACTAATTTTCATTCTACAATTTTGTAGAATCGAACAAAATAATTGTAGAACCGAACAAAAATGGGAAATTCGAACAAATTTTGTGAAATTCGAACAATTTTAGGTTCTACATTTTTGTAGAACATGCAGGAATTCGAACAAAAATTAGGAAATTAGAACAAAAATATGTAGAACATGATATGTAGAACAGAAATGTAGAACTAAAATTGATTTTGTGCTTTTGATTTCTTGTTCGACTTCATTCAAAATTGTTCGGCCGCGTCACTTTTTTGCTCGAATTTGAGTTCTCAGGTTCTCACAGTAGAATAGTTCTCAGTGGATCCCTCATATATATATATATATATATATATATATATATATATATATATATATATATATATATATATATATATATATATATATATATATATATATATATATATATATATATATCAATGGGGAAGTAACCAATTAGGGGGAAGCAAATTTTTTTTTTTTCAGGCATCAAGATCTCACGAAAATATGAACATTTAGAAAAGATACTTCGTGATGAATGTTATTATTTAGGCAGAAAAACGATCGACAAAAATAACATTCAAGAGAATATTGTTTGTGAAGAACGTTAACGTTTTTTTTCTTCATGTTTTGTGAAGTAAAATTTAGCCCGATTTAGAGTTTAGGGTTTAGGGTTTAGGGTTTGGTGTTTTGGGTTGGTTCCATAAACCCAAAACACCAAACCCTAAACCCTAAACCCTAAACCCTAAACTCTAAACCGTTCGTGTTAAAAACTCAATCTAAATCCTAAATCTAAACCCTAAATCTAAACCCTAAACCCTAAATTTCTAAACCCTAATATCTAAAACCTAATATCTAAACCCTGATATCTAAAACCTCAACATACGCTCGAAAAACACGATAATTGTTATATATTAGTTCTTCTAGCATTTTCCCGCCAAAATAAAAACATTTATCACAAAGTGTCTTTATTAAATGTTCATATTTTCATCCACTCTATAATTTTCGTGAACAAAGTTTTTTCAAAAAATGAAAATAAAATAAAAAATTTGCTTCCCCACGCTTCCCCCCGATTGGTTACTTCCCTCTTAATCCTACCAATATATATATATATATATATATATATATATATATATATATATATATATATATATATATATATATATATATATATATATATATAGAGAGAGAGAGAAAGAAACCAAATAGATATTTTGATTGGAGAGTATCATAGAACCATTTGCTTTTTCATATAAATAAAAACTAAGACTTGAAATTAATGATAAAGTGTCAAAAATACCACTGCACGTAAGTGTTGAGAAAATTGACACTGAATTATAGCAAACCGCTAGTAATAATTGAAATAACGACAATAATAGGACACCGAGATTTAACGTGAAAAATCCCAAAAAGGGTAAAAACCACGGGCAAGGAAAGAAACGTTTCACTAATAAGAATAATAGGAATTACACTTCTCTCTAATTATAAAGATAAATACCAAGCTTTATATCTTTTATAATTAGGAGATATATCACTTACTAATTCTCTTTTAGACTACTAGAAACACAAGAATAAGAAAGAAAGAATGTGTTGGGATGATCTTAATGTGCTTCTGTTCTCTCTATTTATATTGATGAAGAATGAGAGTAGGTGAGCATATTGTCAAACAAGGTGGGTGATTGCAGCTGGCATCCAATAATCATTTTGTTAGTCAGCCATTGATGGTTGAGCAGAGTGGTATAAAATAGTTATTAATTTTAGCAGGAAACACTATTAAATACGATACAATTTTACACAAGATATTTATTTATTTAGAGAATGGATATACTTAAACCTTGCTACAACACTTATAGGCAGTGTACCTAATCGTACAGTAGTGTAGTTTTTAGTAAGTTCGGTTCGTTCCACAGGGAAATCTTTAAACAAAGCTTAACGCTATATTAGTTTACTTTTATAAAAATACAAATATATATATAAGTAATATTATTGTTATAAAGGGGGGTTTTTACCGTTTAATGACCGGTTTGTCGATTTTAAAACTTTAGTCGCAGTTAAAACCAAATGTAAAATAATAAATATAAATACAAGACTTAAATTAAAGCGTAAAGTAAATAACGGTAATGAAATTGCGAATAATAAAAGTGCGATAAAATAAACTTGCGATAATTAAAAAGTACGATAATTAAAAGTGCAATTAAATAAAATAACAATAAAAATGCGATAATTAGAAGTGCAATTAAATATAAAATAAAGGAAATTAAATATGAAATAAAAGAATTATGCTTATTTAAACTTCCGTAATCATGATGTTTGACGTGTTGATTTTAGTTTTATGCCCATGGGTTAATTGTCCTTTGTCCTGGATTATTTAATATGTCCATACGGATTTGTCCATAATAGTCCATCAGTCATAAATATAAAGAGCGAAAGCCTTTGTCAAATTATTCTTATTTCCGAAGTCAAATATTCCAACTAATTGGGGATTCGAATTGTAACAAGGTTTTAATACTTTGTTTAATGAATACACCAGGTTATCGACTGCGTGTAAACCAAGGTTTTACTACTTTGTTAACAATTACACCAATTACCCTTGAATGTAATCCACCCCTGTTTTAATGAGTCCATTGACTATTAATCCATCCCCGTGTCCGGTCAAATGAACAATAATTCGTACTTATAAATATCCCGCCCATCGTGTCCGATTAAGCGTATGTGGTTATATATAAATACGTCGAATTATAAGTTTGTATATTAAATTAACAAGGTATTGTTTAGTTAATATAAAACCCATTAATAGCCCATAGTCTAATTTCCACAAGTGCCGTTCTTTTATCCAAACCCCAATTATGGTACAAAGCCCAATTACCCAATTTTTAGTAATTAGCCCAACATCATGATTACTTCGGATTAAATAAGCATAATAATAACTTAGCTACGAGACATTAATATAAAAAGGTTGAACATAACTTACAATGATTAAAAATAGCGTAGCGTTACACGGATAGAATTTCGACTTACACCCTTACAACATTCGCTAACATACCCTTATTATTAGAATTATAATTAAAATTAAAATATAAATTATAAATATATATATATATTTTACGATATAGATAGAGAGATGGATGGATATATTGTGATTTAAAATGCTCAGAATTCGGATAGCTTTATAGGGACTTTCAAATTTTGGGGCTCCGCGACTCGCGGCCCTTTTGGCCTTCAAACTCCGCGAGTCGCGGAGTTTGTGAATACAGCTCACCAGCTTTTGGCTCTTTGTTTGCCGACGTTTTATAAATAAATATAATATATTAAATAATTATAAGAATTATTTAAATATTATATTATATTTATGTGCATAGTTGACTTGTAATTTTTAGTCCGTTGCGTCGAGCGTTGAGAGTTGACTTATGTCCCGGTTTCGGATTTTCGAACGTCCTTGCGTACAATTTAATATCTTGTACTTTGCGTTTTGAATCTTGTACTCTTGTAATTTCGAGACTTTTCTTTATCAATAATTGGAACCTCTTTGATTGTCTTTTGTTCTTTTGAGCTTTTTGGTCGTTTGCGTCTTCAATTCGTCGAATCTGTCTTTTGTCTTCACCTTTTATTATTTAAACGAATATCACTTGTAAATAGAACAATTGCAACTAAAAGCTTGTCTTTCTTGAGGAATAATGCTATGAAATATATGTTCGTTTTTAGCATTATCAAATATTCCCACACTTGAGCGTTGCTTGTCCTCAAGCAATATCGTCTTGAAATACTAGAATCACTTCTTTATTCTTCACACTTTGTACATCAGTGATTTCTATACGGCGGTATAAATAATGGTAGTAACGATATGGTTTACAGTCCCACATGACTATAAAAATTTAGATCCATTAAGGAAATTGGATCTTTATGAAAACATTTGATCTTTTGAAAATTAAATCTAGTTTTTACCCTAGATAAGTTTTCCAGAATAACCCTTTACCGGTGTTTTCCAAATATTTTTGTGGGTTTGGTGGGTTTCAGATTTGAAAATTTTAGCTCAAAACTTATGGTTTTGTGTCACCCACTTGCTAACCTTGTATTTGGAAAGCAACACGTCCAGTTTACTTGTCCCGTATATTACCTTTCGGTAAACTACCGTCCGGTTGTAAAGGAAAGCGTTGAACAAGCAACTGTTAAGGTAATGTCCCCTGACATGCTTTTAATTATGGTCTATAACGTGTCGGACGCAATTACTATCCTTGGTAGGAGCAATAGTAAAGCTCACCCTTATGATTTTTCGGTCTGGCACAAGGTCCTGTCTTTGACCATGCTATGCAACCACCGTTCTTACGGTGGACACCCAATTTAGTTCAGGTGACCTAATGAATTCCAGGTGAATTCCTAGGATTTTACGTTCAATGGTAATGAACGTATTGAAAATAGGGTTTTCAGAAAACAAATCGGTTTGTAATTTTGATCAAAATATTTTCTCATTCAAGCTCGAGTTTAGATATCATTGAATTCCATGAGTTTGAATTCTCAATCTTTAAGGTCAATATCTAGGATTGAGTAATATCAGGCTTAAAAGCTGATTTTTGATCTTTTAAGGAGATTATCCTTTCTGGGAATCTGATTCATTAGTCTTATCAATCTAATTTCCATGGTGCCCCCCCATTGTACGAGATAAATCCTTCTCATGGTTAGGATAAATCTGACCACTTGGCGACCCTGTTTAATGCTGAGGTCCGTGGATTTCCTGCTGATTTTAGTGATGACTTTTCTCGATTTTTCGTCAACCTACAGCTGGTCTGGACGACAACTTCATGACCTAAATCAAGAAGTGCGTGTCTTTTTCGGAAGACTTTACTTCCTTTTAATGATGGAATTGATTCATCGTGTAGATCCATCTCTTCTTTTCTTTCACCGGGTAAAACAGTTTAGTTTAGTCCAAAGCAAAAGTATTTTCAGTTATTTGTTACAGATATATGTGACATATGTTTAAGATAACTTGGTAAATATTCTCACACTTGGCTTTTATTTTCCTTTTTGTCGTCCTCTATTCCATTTTAAATGAATTTTAACATTTTGGTTTGTTTCACAATTTATGTCCTTTTTGAGGTAACAATAATTTCGGTGTTAAAACCTAGTTTTATCGTTCATAAATATGTATAAACATGATTTTGAGTTCATTTAATTGAAAATTTTTAAAACTTTTACTAGAATTGGGTAGTCAGTATATAAGACTAGGGCTGTTCTTTATTATCAGAGAGCACTAGATTCTAATACAACTACTGCTTTACTAGTATTTTTAATGGTAACCAAGTGTATAAAGTAAAAAATTTTAAAATCCGAAAGAATTTAACCCCTTCCCACACTTAATATCTTGCAATGCCCTCATTTGCAAGAAATCAGTAACAATTTAAATTATTGAGGGTGATTTGTGTGAAAATGATTAAATTTTACCCAAGTTTCCAAACATATTGGCGTTTGTTTGCTGAATGATAAATGGTGCACATCATTTGTTCATTCCGTCTTGTTGTTATTTCACATATATTTTGCATCTTGTCGTCAAAATTAGTTGCTTTTGCTGAACTTAATGCCAGTCTTTGAAAATGCGTTGTTTTACCCTGTTGTGTACATAAGATAAACTGCAAACATATATACATATTTTTGAAGTTTGGTATATTACCCCACATTCAAAAATTATTAAAATCTAAGAATAAAAGTTAGAAAATTATAAAAGCAATTACAATATTAACATAAGTATTAAATGTATCAACATTACAAATTACAAAATAAATAAAACTAAGTAGACTAGGGATGATACTGGTACCAATAGGGGTTCCAGGCATAACCATAGGTGCTATAGAATGCTTCGGCAGGGTTATACGTAGGATACGGTGGTTGCATCTCTATAGACCAGGGAGGGAATATGGGTTTTGGTGTAGGAATATAGTTTCTACCTATATGTTGGCAATGAGCTATGATTTGGTTCTGATAAACTTGCCAATCTTCAAATGCTCTCTGTCTAGCATTTTCGTACTCCTGTGAAGCTATAAACCTTTGCATTTCTTGCATCTCATTTCCCCCTCCTACATTACCTTGCTGTTGGTTTCTCTCAACCTGTGGATGTCTACCATGGTATGGTACTGCAGCGTTATTTCGCCTCTTCAAAACTTTCGCACCATGGTATACATTTAAACCTATAGTATCGCGGGGTTCTGGTTCTTCGACTAATAATCCCCCCCGACTTATATCCACACCGAGATATTCAGCAATCAAAGTAATAAAAATACCACCTCCTATTATGCTATGCGGTCTCATCCCCCGAACCATAGCTGATAAATAATAACCCACACAATACGGTATACTTACAGCGCTTTGTGGGTCTCGAATACACATATGGTAAAACAAATCCTGTTTATTTACCTTTTCCTTGTTCTTACCTCTTTGTGTAATCGAATTAGCTAAAAACCTATGAATCACTCTTAATTCGGCTCTATCTATATCCAAATAAGAGTAATTTCCCCCTTTGAAACGGTGATGGCTTGTCATTTGACTCCACACACCGTGTGTATCAAAATTTTCATCTATCTTTCTACCATTTAGTATCAACCCTCTACAATCGGTAGATGCTAACTCCTCAGGCGTATATATACGTAAAGCCTGAGCCATGTCTAGTAAAGACATGTGGCGCATCGAACCTCCTAACAAAAATCTAATAAATGATCGGTCGGTTAAACTAGCTACCCGATCATTTAATTCTATACTACATAACAATTCTTCACACCATACTTTATATAAAGGTCTACGCATGGTGAATAAACGTACCCAGTCATTAAAAGTAGAATTACCATACCTCTGTACAAGTAATTCCCTAATTGGCCCGGCCAATTCTACAGCTTCTAAAGGTCCCCATTCTATGACCCTCGGTACCTCAACAACCTTAGAATGAAGAGTATGCAAACCCCTTTGGTATTTTGGATAATCTATCCAAAGTCTGTCAAATCTCAGGTTCGGGTGCAACTCTTCCAAGTGCATATCAGAAAAGGTCATGACTGGATGAGGTATATCCTGCTTGTAGTAGTTATCCACCTCCTGTTGTTTCGCATTCTCAGCAGGAGCATTGCGGGCTTGGGATGAAGATTCACCCCTTTCAGTCTGCAAAACACATCAAACACAATTTTTGTGCATCCAAATATGCATTAGTGTCAGCAAAATCATCAATCAAAATAATTACAATGACATGATCAATTTATATCAAACTTAAGCTCATTTTCACATTTTTATCAAATCTACACTTTTTCAAATAAACAT
The DNA here is from genome assembly GCF_046630445.1 of Rutidosis leptorrhynchoides. NCBI lineage: Eukaryota > Viridiplantae > Streptophyta > Magnoliopsida > Asterales > Asteraceae > Rutidosis > Rutidosis leptorrhynchoides. The sequence continues at coordinate 292,344,059 of NC_092340.1, forward strand.
ATACGAAAATGTTCGCCAAATTCATAAGCATTCAACTCAAATAACATGTCAAAATAATCATTACTAGCAATTAAACAAGTTTCAAATGGCATTATCTCTCAAAAATCAAGTTCATGAATTTTAGACTTGAAAAAGTCCACTTTAATTCTCAAAATCATTTTTAGGCTCAAAGTTTGGATCATTTAACTACCTAGACATGTTATACTACTTAATTTAGCAACAATTCATGACAAAAATCGGCCATAACCTGTTTATATCAAAAATCCCCAAATTGCTCAAGAACACAAACCCTAGATTACTCAAAATTTGAAGTTTAAGGCTTCTAATCATGTTAAATAGCATCAATCTAGGTTATACAAGCATAATACATAAACAATTTAAGCCTAATTACACTAAAAAGCATCAAAATCAAATTGGGGAAAAAATTGCTCAAGAACACTAATTTTCGAATTAAATGGTGTTTAGGTGTAGAAATTTACCCTTTTTCTTGAGTAATTCCTAGATAGCATCCTTCTCAACATGATTTTAGTAAAAAATTTGGTGATTAACGGTTAAAAATTGTGATTTTGGGGTGTATTTTTCGGGTTTTTCGTGCAGTATGTTCGCAGTTTTGTGTTTTGTGGTGTGTGGACTGATCAGTTTTTGCGTTATATTTTTTTCTGGGTTTTGGTCCTCCCGCGACTCGCGGTGATTTACCCTTCAAACTCCGCAAGTCGCGGAGTTTGCTTTTTTTTATATATATAATCATTAACTTATAAAATAATTAAGTAATTAATTTTTAAAATTTTGTTTCCCTTGTTATTTAGGACGAGGTCGTTTCGGATCGATGTCCTAGTCCGTCCTTCGACAAAATTTTAAAATTTGTCTTTTTGTAGCGATTGTTTTAAAAGCTAAGATTTTTGGGTTTTTTAATGTTTTTGGCATACTTTAATTCAATAAGATTAAAAATAATGATAATAAAAGTTCTCGTCCCTCCCTCGGGTAAAGCAATTTCGGTTTAAAGACCTAGTCTTCAACTTACGACGAATTTTAAAAATCATATTTTTAACTTAATGAGATAAAGTAAATTTTTGTTTTTAAATTCACACAATTTAAATATAAATTTCAAAATTAATATTAAAAATTCATACCAAACTTAAAATTTGAAATGCATAAAAATAAAATTCATATTTTAAAAATTAAAAATTCACACCAATCTTAATTTAAAAATTCATATTATAAATTCATACCAAACTTATATTAATTTTTCAAATATTTACAATTTTAAATATATTGATTTTACAAAGTTTACAATATTAATTTAAGATTTATATATTAATTTTAAAAACATGGTAAAAATAAAATTAAAAATCTTTTTGGCTTTTTATCCCACTTTAATCAATCAAATATTATCAAAAATATGCGCCACTCTTTTCGGTAAAGTAATTTCGGTTACAAGACCTAATTTAACTCATGACGAATTTTTGAAATATTTTGGGTTGATTGATTAAAGATATTTATACCTTAAGAATAAACGTTAAATTTCGCAGTGATGTAATAAATTTTTGAATGATATCAATAATTTCGGTCGCCAAACCTAATTTTATTCAATACCAATTTAATACTTTTTAGCGAACAAATTATCGTTTATTATCAAAAGGTTAAAAATAAAAATAAATAAAATAAAAACTGTACAGACTTACCTGTGAAATAGATTTCTTAGTTATATGATCTATCCCATTCATAAGATAGTCGGTTTAATTGGTTTTCCATAGCTACATAGGCGTAACCTCGAGCATTCAGTGTCTTTTCTTCTAAACATATGAACGGTCCGTCTCTGCATAAAGTAACAAATTCGGTGTTTGAATAGATTTGATTATTTGAACATTTACCTCCATGTGACCATTTTCCGCATTTGTGACATCTTTCTAGGTGTCGTGCTCTTCTTTTCACTGCGGATTTTGATTTTCCTTTACCAAATTGTAACTTATTATCTTCGCATCTGGATTCTTTTCTAACTCCGTCCATTCTTTCTCTGATTACTGATACTAGTTCACTCGGTAGTATGTCATTATTACGTTTAGTAATCAAAGTGTGTAGCATTAGACCATGGTTTAGTTCACAGGCAGTCTTCATTTCCTAAAAAAAATAAAAATTCAGAATGGGGGGAGAAGACTAGTTCTTTAGGGTCTGCTAGGGAAAGACCATTCGGGTTCCATTTTCGAGAACTACACTAAAACAGATAATCTAACTCTAACAGAAATACATATTATCCTTTAAAGACTTGATTCTCCCCACACTTAGTTAGCTGTGGTGTCGAAATTGTGATTAACTTCGTTGTCGACTTCCATCGGACCATGTATGTAATGTTTAACTCTGTGACCATTAACTTTAAATTCAATCCCTTTTGAATTTATTAATTCTATCGTTCCGTATGGAAAAACTCTTTTGACTATGAATGGTCCAGACCATCTTGATTTCAATTTTCCAGGGAATAGCTTGAATCGTGAATTGAAAAGAAGAACTCTGTCTCCTTCTTTAAATTCTTTTGAACTTCTGATTCTTTTATCATGCCATTTCTTCGTTCTTTCCTTATAGATTAACGAATTTTCGTATGCTTCATGTCTTAATTCTTCTAATTCGTTTAGTTGACTTAATCGTAGACGTCCAGCTTCATGTAAATCATGATTACATGTCTTCAAAGCCTAAAATGCTTTGTGTTCAATTTCTACTGGAAGATGACATGCTTTTCCATAAATAAGTCTAAAAGGTGTGGTTCCAATTGGAGTTTTGTAGGCTGTTCTAAAAGCCCAGAGTGCATCCTCCAATTTAATGGACCATTCCTTCGGATTTGATCCTACGGTTTTCTCTAGAATACGTTTTAAAGCTCGGTTTGTATTTTCAACTTGTCCACTTGTTTGTGGATGATATGCGGTGGAGATTTTATGAGTTACTCCATATCTTTTAAGAACTTTCTCAAGTTGATTATTACAGAAATGAGTACCCCGATCACTTATTAAAGCTTTCGGTGTTCCAAACCTTGCAAAAAGACGTTTTAAAAAATTGACTACAACTCGTGCATCGTTAGTTGGGAGAGCTTGTGCTTCCGCCCATTTAGATACATAATCAATGGCTACGAGTATATATAGATTATTATGAGATTTTGGAAATGGACCCATAAAGTCAATACCCCAAATGTCAAATACTTCACATACTTGGATGACATTTTGTGGCATTTCATCACGTTGACTTATTTTTCCGGCCCTTTGACAAGCATCACAGGATTTGCAAAGAAGGTGTGCGTCTTTGTAAATTGTAGGCCAATAGAATCCAGCATCATAAACTTTTCTTGCTGTTAGTTGAGGCCCATAATGCCCTCCTGTTGGTCCTGTGTGACAATGGTTTAATATTTTACTAGCTTCATCTCCAAATACACATCAGCGTATTATTCCATCGAGACAACTTTTAAACAGATGTGGATCTTCCCAAAAATAGTGTTTTATATCACTGAAGAATTTCTTTCGTCTTTGGTACGATAATCCTTTTTCAAGGAATCCACAAACTAAGTAGTTTGCATAGTCTGCAAACCATGGAATTTCTTTATAATCTATCTTCAATAGATATTCATCAGGAAAGTTGTCTTGTATGGCCGATTCATTTAGAACTTCTAATTCGGGATTTTCAAGACGAGAAAGGTGATCAGCGGCGAGATTTTCTGCTCCTCTTTTATCTCGGATTTCAATATCAAACTCTTGTAAAAGTAAGATCTAACGGATTAATCTTGGTTTAGCATCTTGTTTTGAAAATAGGTATCTAAGAGCAGAATGGTCGGTATAGACCACCGTTTTTGCTAGAACGAGATATGAACGAAATTTGTCAAAAGCAAAGACAATAGCAAGGAGTTCTTTTTCAGTAGTTGTATAATTCGTTTGTGCTCCTTGTAACGTCTTACTAGCATAATATATAGGTTGAAATCGTTTTTCAATCCTTTGTCCTAAAACGGCTCCCATTGCAAAATCACTTGCATCGCACATTAGTTCAAATGGTAGATTCCAATTTGGTGTTATCATGATCGCCGCATTAGTAAGTTTTTCTTTAAGAATATTAAAAGATTTAATACACTCATCTGAAAAGATGAATGGAGCATCCTTTTCTAGGAGTTTATTCATAGGAGTGGCAATTTTAGAAAAATCTTTTATGAAACGTCGGTAAAAACTGGCATGCCCTAGAAAACTCCTAACTCCTCTAACATTGGTGGGATGTGGAAGTTTAGCAATTACATCTACTTTAGCTCTATCCACTTCAATTCCTTCTTTTGAAATTTTATGTCCAAGAACGATGCCTTCTTTAACCATGAAATGACATTTCTCCCAATTAAGTACTAGATTTGATTGTTCGCATCTAATAAGCATTCGTTCCAGATTAACTAGACATGATTCAAATGTATCATCGAAGACTGAAAAGTCATCCATGAATACTTCCATGCATTCTTCTATCATGTCGTGAAAAATCGCCATCATAAACCTTTGAAAGGTTGCTGGGGCGTTGCAAAGTCCAAATGGCATGCGTTTGTAAGCAAAAGTACCATAAGGGCACGTGAATGTGGTTTCCTCTTGATCTTCGGGTGCTATTGGAATTTGAAAATATCCGGAAAATCCATCTAGAAAACAATAATAACTATTTTCGGCTAATCTTTCCAACATTTGATCTATGAAAGGTAAGGGAAAGTGATCTTTTCTGGTGGCGTCATTTAATTTTCTATAATCAATACATACACGCCATCCTGTTACAGTCCTAGTAGGAATAAGCTCATTTTTCTCATTTGTAATGACAGTCATGCCACCCTTCTTAGGCACGCATTGAACTGGGCTTACCCATGGACTATCAGAAATTGGATAAATTAAACCTGCATCTAGCAGTTTAATAATCTCTTTTTTAACTACATCTTGCATATTAGGATTTAGTCTTCGTTGGCGTTGCACATACGTTTTATGAACTTCTTCCATAAGGATTTTATGTGTGCAATACGAAGGACTTATTCCTTTAATATCATGAATCTTCCATGCAATGGCTGGTTTATGAGCTTTCAACACAGAAATGAGTTGTGATTTCTCATTTTCAGTAAGAGAAGACGATATTATTACAGGTAATTCAGATTCACCATGTAAATAAGCGTATTCCAAATTTTTTGGAAGTGGCTTTAACTCTAATTTCGGAGGTTCTTCTATTGATGATTTGTATCGATATCTGTCTTCTTCTTTTAGCATTTGAATTTCTTCTGTTGTTGGTTCATATCCATTAGCTATAAGTGTAGCTAACATTTCAGCTTCATCAATTGGTTCATTACCTTCTCCTAAAGAACATTCTCCTGTTCCTTGTAATTCTGGAAATTCTTCTAATAATTCTGCATGTGCATCTATAGTTTGAATATAATAACATGTATCATCTGCAGATTATGGTTGTTGCATTGCTCTATCAACTGAAAAGGTAACACTCTCATCCTCTATACTTAGGGTCAATTTCTTACCGAACACGTCTATCATTGCTTTAGCCGTATTTAAGAATGGTCTTCCTAATATGAGAGGAACTTGAGAATCTTCTTCCATATCCAAAACAACAAAATCTACTGGAAATACTAAAGTACCAACTTTAACTAGCATGTTCTCCATTATCCCTCTAGGATATTTTATTGATCTATCGGCTAGTTGTATGCTTATTCTGGTTGGTTTCAATTCTCCAAGGTCTAGTTTAGCGTATAGTGAATACGGCATTAGATTTATACTAGCACCTAAATCTGCCAATGCTTCTATTGAACTAAGAATACCCAGAAAACATGGAATTGTGAAACTTCCTGGATCAGATAGTTTTTCTGGTATCTTATTCAACAGCACTGTTGAACAATTAGCATTCATAGTAACAGCCGAGAGTTCTTCCATTTTCTTTCTATTTGAGATTAGATCTTTCAATAATTTAGCATATCTAGGCATTCCTGAAATCACATCAATGAAAGGAAGATTTACATTTATCTGTTTAAACATATCCAAGAATTTGGATTGCTCGGCTTCAAGTTTCTCTTTCTTCATTTTACTCGGGTAAGGAAGTGGTGGTTGGTATGGTTTAACATAAGGTTTAGCCTTAACTGTTTTATCTTCATTAACCTTTTCAACTACCGGTTCTTTTTCCTTATCTTGATCAGGTTGTGGTTCTTGTGGTGTAGGAATAGTTTCATCAGAAGTTACAGGTATTTCAGGTGGTTTAAGTGTTGTACCACTTCTTGTGGTAATAGCTTTAGCTGTTTCATTCCGGGGGTTAGCATTTGTATCACTAGGTAGACTTCCCGGTTTTCTTTCACCTATTAACCTTGCTAGGTTACTTACTTCTTGTTCCAGATTTTGAATAGAAGCTTGTTGATTTCTAAATGCTTGAGCATTTTGTTCATTGGTTTGTTTTTGAGATGTGAAAAACTGCGTTTGAGTTTCAACTAGCTTCGTCATCGTATCTTCTAAATTCGGCTTTTTATCATCGGTTTGTTGTGGTGGTTTGTTTTGAAAATTAGGTCTTTGCTGGTTGTAAGTATTATTGGATACTTGTTGATTGCTAGGACCTTGTTGGTTGTTGTATGGAATATTTCGGTTATAATTCTGGTTTTGATTGTAAATTGGTCTTGGCGGTTGATAATTATTCTGATAATTATTTCCAGGCCTTTGGTTTATGTATGAAATATTTTCTCTTTGTTCCATTGTTAATTCAATACTGAGACAATCTTTTGTCAAATGTGGTCCTCCACACTGCTCACAACTAATTCGTATTGAGTGAATATCTTTAGTCATCTTTTCCATTCGTCTCTCCACAGCATCTATCTTTGCGGAAATGGAATCTAAGTCATGGCTAGAATCGGCTCTAGCTGCTTTAGATGATCTAACGATATCTTTTTCTTGGTGCCACTCATGTGAGTGGGAAGCAGTGTTATCAATAATTTTGTAAGCATCAGTTTCGGTTTTCTTCATAATAGAACCACCAGCTGCTATATCTATATCTTTCCTTGTAGTGATGTCGCATCCTTGGTAGAATATTTGTACTATTTGACAGGTGTCTAAACCATGTTGCGGACATCCTCTTAATAACTTTCCATATCTAGTCCATGCCTCATATAGAGTTTCATTTGGCTTCTGTGTAAACGTAACAATTTCTGCTTGAAGTCTTACGGCTTTAGATGCAGGAAAGAATTGTTTAAGAAATTTGTCAACTAAAACATCCCATGTATCAATCGCCCCTTCAGGTAACGATTCCAACCAATCTTTGGCTTCTCCCTTTAAAGTCCAGGGAAATAACATGAGATATATCTGTTCATCCTCCACTTCTCGGATTTTAAATAGTGTGCAGATCCTATTAAAGGTACGTAAATGTTCATTTGGATCTTCCTTCGGCGCACAACTAAATTGGCATTGATTAGTCACCATGTGTAGAATTTGTCCTTTAATTTCATAATCTGGCGCATTAATGTCTGGATGAGTAATTGCGTTACCTTGGCCAGTGCGTTTAGCTCTCATTCGGTCTTCCATACTTAAAGGTTCCAGATTCTCCATAATTGAATTTGTTGAATCGGAATCACTAGAGGATTCTGATTTAATGGTTCGTTCCTCAACAATCTCTGTTTGAATGATTGGTGGTTCCGGAGGAAAGTTTAGTGGTTCAGGATCTACGAATCGTTCCTGAATATTCTCCGGATTCTCAATTGTGAGGTCGGGTTCAAAAAATGGATTATCGGAAGTTTGAACTGAAGTACTTGGTCGACTGGATGACGATTCTAAAGAAAAATCAACGGCGGTAATATTTGCTAAATGTCTTGATCTAGTTACAGGTGGTGAACGTACAAAAGGTGGTGAACGTCTTGCTCGGTGCATTCACTGAATATCCTATTAGTTTTTAAAAGGAAAGAAAAAATTATAATAAGTTATCCAATCAATAGACTTTTCTGATTTTTGCCCACGTTTCGAATAGCCAAAAGATGCAGCAGAGGGGCAGGATTCGTTTGGTCTCAATATAATTGAGGACTGTTTGGCTCCAATAACCCGGTCCACGTACAAATCCAACTATTACTACGAACCAGAAAATTTTGATGTCTATCAATTTAACCACTTAAAATAAATTTTCGTAATTTTAAGAAATTTAGATAAGAGGTAGAATAAAAATCTATGTCCTAAAACTAGAATAGCGAGAAATAAGAAAGAAAAAGAGTTCGTCGAAAAAGGTCGAAAAAGAAAAATGGTTGAAAAATAAAAGGTGACGGAAAAATAAAAGAAACTTATAACACTTAAAAACACTTGACTAACCTAACCTTATTACTACAACTAACTTAAAATTATAATCGCAAATTGAGATTACTAATTGGAATGATAATTGGTACATAGTAAAAGGTGTCTAAAAATATTAAAGCTTACAGGAAAAACTATATCCCAAATGGAAATAACTTAAAAAGAAACTAAAACTTAAAAAGGCGTCGCAAAATTCTAAAGCATCTAAATCTTAGTCTAAAGAAAAAGCACTTAAGGGATTTTACGGCAAAGCCTAAAAATCTAGAAGTAAAAATAACTATGGCAAAAACTAAGTTTAAAACTAAATATGAGCTAAAAATACAAATATTACGTTAAAACGATTGAAAAGGGACAAAATATAAAAATATACAAAAAGTTGTAAAAAGTACAATTTTTATAAAAATATTATTTTTATATTAATTATTTAATAAAACTATTAATTTTACAATTTAATTAAACTAATTTATACTAAATACATAAATTAAATAAAAAGTAAAAGTAATAATAAAACTAATTATAATAATAATAATAATTAGGGTTAAATAATAATAATAATTAATAATTACCCGTAATTAATGCGGAATTAGGGTTCTGTCAGCGTGTCAGGGAAACTCCGCGAGTTGCGGTATTTAAAGCAGCAAACCCCGCGAGTCGCGGGGTTCCAAATTTCAACTGACAGGTTTAAAATTCGACGCGTTTTTTTTTTTCTGTTTTTATATTTTTCTGTTTATATAAAAAAAATATGCGTATAATAAAAACTTATATTTAAAACAAAACTAGAATAAAAAAAAATAGACTACTTTATAATTTTATAAATAAAAATCTTAAAGCTAGATATATATATATATATATATATATATATATATATATATATATATATATATATATATATATATATATATATTTTCGGTTTTTTATATTTATAAAATATATTTATAAAATAAATTAAATAAAACTTATATTTTTACAAACTAAAGAAACTTAATAAAACTTAAATATTTATCAAACTTCTAAAAATAGTTATATTTTTGTATATTTTTATATTTTCGGATATTTAAATTCGTATTTTTACAAAAGCGAATTTTAATAAAAGTAAACTAAAAATCTTTTTTTTTTATTAGCGTTGTGCTTCCGGCTTTTAAGAGTTCCCCGGCAGCGGCGCCAAAAATACTTGATGGTTGAGCAGAGTGGTATAAAATAGTTATTAATTTTAGCAGGAAACACTATTAAATACGATACAATTTTACACAAGATATTTATTTATTTAGAGAATGGATATACTTAAACTTTGCTACAACACTTATAGGTACTGTACCTAATCGTACAGTAGTGTAGTTTTTAGTAAGTCCGGTTCGTTCCACAGGGAAATCTTTAAACAAAGCTTAACGCTATATTAGTTTACTTTTATAAAAATACAAATATATATATAAGTAATATTATTATTATAAAGGGGGTTTTTACCGTTTAATGACCGGTTTGTTGATTTTAAAACTTTAGTCGCAGTTAAAACCAAATGTAAAATAATAAATATAAATACAAGACTTAAATTAAAGCGTAAAGTAAATAACGGTAATGAAATTGCGAATAATAAAAGTGCGATAAAATAAACTTGCGATAATTAAAAGTACGATAATTAAAAGTGCAATTAAATAAAATAACAATAAAAATGCGATAATTAGAAGTGCAATTAAATATAAAATAAAGGAAATTAAATATGAAATAAAAGAATTATGCTTATTTAAACTTCCGTAATCATGATGTTTGACGTGTTGATTTTAGTTTTATGCCCATGGGTTAATTGTCCTTTGTCCTGGATTATTTAATATGTCCATACGGATTTGTCCATAATAGTCCATCAGTCATAAATATAAAGAGCGAAAGCCTTCGTCAAATTATTCTTATTCCCGAAGTCAAATATTCCAACTAATTGGGGATTCGAATTGTAACAAGGTTTTAATACTTTGTTTAATGAATACACCAGGTTATCGACTGCGTGTAAACCAAGGTTTTACTACTTTGTTAACAATTACACCAATTACCCTTGAATGTAATCCACCCCTCTTTTAATGAGTCCATTGACTATTAATCCATCCCCGTGTCCGGTCAAATGAACAATAATTCGTACTTATAAATATCCCGCCCATCGTGTCCGGTTAAGCGTATGTGGTTATATATAAATACGTCGAATTATAAGTTTGTATATTAAATTAACAAGGTATTGTTTAGTTAATATAAAACCCATTAATAGCCCATAGTCTAATTTCCACAAGTGTCGTTCTTTTATCCAAACCCCAATTATGGTACAAAGCCCAATTACCCAATTTTTAGTAATTAGCCCAACATCATGATTACTTCGGATTAAATAAGCATAATAATAACTTAGCTACGAGACATTAATATAAAAAGGTTGAACATAACTTACAATGATTAAAAATAGCGTAGCTTACACGGACAGAATTTCGACTTACACCCTTACAACATTCGCTAACATACCCTTATTATTAGAATTATAATTAAAATTAAAATATAAATTATAAATATATATATATATATATTTTACGATATAGATAGAGAGATGGATGGATATATTGTGATTTAAAATGCTCAGAATTCGGATGGCTTTATAGGGACTTTCAAATTTTGGGGCTCCGCGACTCGCGGCCCCTTTGGCCTTCAAACTCCGCGAGTCGCGGAGTTTGTGAATACAGCTCACCAGCTTTTGGCTCTTTGTTTGCCGACGTTTTATAAATAAATATAATATATTAAATAATTATAAGAATTATTTAAATATTATATTATATTTATGTGCATAGTTGACTTGTAATTTTTAGTCCGTTGCGTCGAGCGTTGAGAGTTGACTTATGTCCCGGTTCCGGATTTTTGAACGTCCTTGCGTACAATTTAATATCTTGTACTTTGCGTTTTGAATCTTGTACTCTTGTAATTTCGAGACGTTTCTTTATCAATAATTGGAACCTCTTTGATTGTCTTTTGTTCTTTTGAGCTTTTTGGTCATTTGCGTCTTCAATTCGTCGAATCTGTCTTTTATCTTCACCTTTTATTATTTAAACGAATATCACTTGTAAATAGAACAATTGCAACTAAAAGCTTGTCTTTCTTGAGGAATAATGCTATGAAATATATGTTCGTTTTTAGCATTATCAAATATTCCCACACTTGAGCGTTGCTTGTCCTCAAGCAATATCGTCTTGAAATACTAGAATCACTTCTTTATTCTTCACACTTTGTACATCAGTGATTTCTATACGGCGGTATAAACAATGGTAGTAACGATATGGTTTACAGTCCCACATGACTATAAAAATTTAGATCCATTAAGGAAATTGGATCTTTATGAAAACATTTGATCTTTTGAAAATTAAATCTAGTTTTTACCCTAGATAAGTTTTCTGGAATAAACCTTTACCGGTGTTTTCCAAATATTTTTGTGGGTTTGGTGGGTTTCAGATTTGAAAATTTTAGCTCAAAACTTATGGTTTTGTGTCACCCACTTGCTAACCTTGTATTTGGAAAGCAACACGTCCAGTTTACTTGTCCCGTATATTACCTTTCGGTAAACTACCGTCTGGTTGTAAAGGAAAGCGTTGAACAAGCAACTGTTAAGGTAATGTCCCCTGACATGCTTTTAATTATGGTCTATAACGTGTCGGACGCAATTACTATCCTTGGTAGGAGCAATAGTAAAGCTCACCCTTATGATTTTTCGGTCTGGCACAAGGTCTTGTCTTTGACCATGCTATGCAACCACCGTTCTTACGGTTGACACCCAATTTAGTTCAGGTGACCTAATGAATTCCAGGTGAATTCCTAGGATTTTACGTTCAATGGTAATGAACGTATTGAAAATAGGGTTTTCAGAAAACAAATCGGTTTGTAATTTTGATCAAAATATTTTCTCATTCAAGCTCGAGTTTAGATATCATTGAATTCCATGAGTTTGAATTCTCAATCTTTAAGGTCAATCTCTAGGATTGAGTAATATCAGGCTTAAAAGCTGATTTTTGATCTTTTAAGGAGATTATCCTTTCTGGGAATCTGATTCATTAGTCTTATCAAGATAATTTGCATGGTGCCCCCCCATTGTACGAGATAAATCCTTCTCATGGTTAGGATAAATCTAACCACTTGGCGACCCTGTTTAATGCTGAGGTCCGTGGATTTCCTGCTGATTTTAGTGATGACTTTTCTCGATTTTTCGTCAACCTACAGCTGGTCTGGACGACAACTTCATGACCTAAATCAAGAAGCGCGTGTCTTTTTCGGAAGACTTTACTTCCTTTTAATGATGGAATTGATTCATCGTGTAGATCCATCTCTTCTTTTCTTTCATCGGGTAAAACAGTTTAGTTTAGTCCAAAGCAAAAGTATTTTCAGTTATTTGTTACAGATATATGTGACATATGTTTAAGATAACTTGGTAAATATTCCCACACTTGGCTTTTATTTTCCTTTTTATCGTCCTCTATTCCATTTTAAATGAATTTTAACATTTTGGTTTGTTTCTCAATTTATGTCCTTTTTGAGGTAACAATAATTTCGGTGTTAAAACCTAGTTTTATCGTTCATAAATATGTATAAACATGATTTTGAGTTCATTTAATTGAAAATTTTTAAAACTTTTACTAGAATTGGGTAGTCAGTATATAAGACTAGGGCTGTTCTTTATTATCAGAGAGCACTAGATTCTAATACAACTACTGCTTTACTAGTATTTTTAATGGTAACCAAGTGTATAAAGTAAAAAATTTTAAAATCCGAAAGAATTTAACCCCTTCCCACACTTAAGATCTTGCAATGCCCTCATTTGCAAGAAATCAGTAACAATTTAAATTATTGAGGGTGATTTGTGTGAAAATGATTAAATTTTACCCAAGTTTCCAAACATATTGGCGTTTGTTTGCTGAATGATAAATGGTGCACATCATTTGTTCATTCCGTCTTGTTGTTATTTCACATATATTTTGCATCTTGTCGTTAAAATTAGTTGCTTTTGCTGAACTTAATGCCAGTCTTTGAAAATGCGTTGTTTTACCCTGTTGTGTACATAAGATAAACTGCAAACATATATACATATTTTTGAAGTTTGGTATATTACCCCACATTCAAAAATTATTAAAATCTAAGAATAAAAGTTAGAAAATTATAAAAGCTATTACAATATTAACATAAGTATTAAATGTATCAACATTACAAATTACAAAATAAATAAAACTAAGTAGACTAGGGATGATACTGGTACCAATAGGGGTTCCAGGCATAACCATAGGTGCTATAGAATGCTTCGGCAGGGTTATACGTAGGATACGGTGGTTGCATCTCTATAGACCAGGGAGGGAATATGGGTTTTGGTGTAGGAATATAGTTTCTACCTATATGTTGGCAATGAGCTATGATTTGGTTCTGATGAACTTGCCAATCTTCAAATGCTCTCTGTCTAGCATTTTCGTACTCCTGTGAAGCTATAAACCTTTGCATTTCTTGCATCTCATTTCCCCCTCCTACATTACCTTGCTGTTGGTTTCTCTCAACCTGTGGATGTCTACCATGGTATGGTACTGCGGCGTTATTTCGCCTCTTCAAAACTTTCGCACCATGGTATACATTTAAACCTATAGTATCGCGGGGTTCTTGTTCTTCGACTAATAATCCCCCCCGACTTATATCCACACCGAGATATTCAGCAATCAAAGTAATAAAAATACCACCTCCTATTATGCTATGCGGTCTCATCCCCCGAACCATAGCTGATAAATAATAACCCACACAATACGGTATACTTACAGCGCTTTGTGGGTCTCGAATACACATATGGTAAAACAAATCCTGTTCATTTACCTTTTCCTTGTTCTTACCTCTTTGTGTAATCGAATTAGCTAAAAACCTATGAATCACTCTTAATTCGGCTCTATCTATATCCAAATAAGAGTAATTTCCCCCTTTGAAACGGTGATGGCTTGTCATTTGACTCCACACACCGTGTGTATCAAAATTTTCATCTATCTTTCTACCGTTTAGTATCAACCCTCTACAATCGGCAGATGCTAACTCCTCAGGCGTATATATACGTAAAGCCTGAGCCATGTCTAGTAAAGACATGTGGCGCATCGAACCTCCTAACAAAAATCTAATAAATGATCGGTCGGTTAAACTAGCTACCCGATCATTTAATTCTATACTACATAACAATTCTTCACACCATACTTTATATAAAGGTTTACGCATGGTGAATAAACGTACCCAGTCATTAAAAGTAGAATTACCATACCTCTGTACAAGTAATTCCCTAATTGGCCCGGCCAATTCTACAGCTTCTAAGGGTCCCCATTCTATGACCCTCGGTACCTCAACAACCTTAGAATGAAGAGTATGCAAACCCCTTTGGTATTTTGGATAATCTATCCAAAGTCTGTCAAATCTCAGGTTCGGGTGCAACTCTTCCAAGTGCATATCAGAAAAGGTCATGACTGGATAAGGTATATCCTGCTTGTAGTAGTTATCCACCTCCTGTTGTTCCGCATTCTCAGCAGGAGCATTGCGGGCTTGGGATGAAGATTCACCCCTTTCAGTCTGCAAAACACATCAAACACAAATTTTGTGCATCCAAATATGCATTAGTGTCAGCAAAATCATCAATCAAAATAATTACAATGACATGATCAATTTATATCAAACTTAAGCTCATTTTCACATTTTTATCAAATCTACACTTTTTCAAATAAACATATACGAAAATGTTCGTCAAGTTCATAAGCATTCAACTCAAATAACATGTCAAAATAATCATTACTAGCAATTAAACAAGTTTCAAATGGCATTATCTCTCAAAAATCAAGTTCATGAATTTTAGACTTGAAAAAGTCCACTTTAATTCTCAAAATCATGTTTAGGCTCAAAGTTTGGATCATTTAACTACCTAGACATGTTATACTACTTAATTTAGCAACAATTCATGACAAAAATCGTCCATAACCTGTTTATATCAAAAAGCCCCAAATTGCTCAAGAACACAAACCCTAGATTACTCAAAATTTGAAGTTTAAGGCTTCTAATCATGTTAAATATCATCAATCTAGGTTATACAAGCATAATACATAAACAATTTAAGCCTAATTACACTAAAAAGCATCAAAATCAAATTGGGGAAAAAATTGCTCAAGAACACTAATTTTCGAATTAAATGGTGTTTAGGTGTAGAAATTTACCGTTTTTCTTGAGTAATTCCTAGATAGCATCCTTCTTAACATGATTTTAGTCAAAAATTTGGTGATTAACGGTTAAAAATTGTGATTTTGGGGTGTATTTTTCGGGTTTTTCGTGCAGTATGTTCGCAGTTTTGTGTTTTGTGGTGTGTGGACTGATCAGTTTTTGCGTTATATTTTTTTCTGGGTTTTGGTCCTCCCGCGACTCGCGGTGATTTACCCTTCAAACTCCGCGAGTCGCGGAGTTTGCTTTTTTTTATATATATATAATCATTAACTTATAAAATAATTAAGTAATTAATTTTTAAAATTTTGTTTCCCTTGTTATTTAGGACGAGGTCGTTTCGGATCGATGTCCTAGTCCGTCCTTCGACAAAATTTTAAAATTTGTCTTTTTGTAGCGATTGTTTTAAAAGCTAAGATTTTTGGGTTTTTTAATGTTTTTGGCATACTTTAATTCAATAAGATTAAAAATAATGATAATAAAAGTTCTCGTCCCTCCCTCGGGTAAAGCAATTTCGGTTTAAAGACCTAGTCTTCAACTTACGACGAATTTTAAAAATCATATTTTTAACTTAATGAGATAAAGTAAATTTTTGTTTTTAAATTCACACAATTTAAATATAAATTTCAAAATTAATATTAAAAATTCATACCAAACTTAAAATTTGAAATGCATAAAAATAAAATTCATATTTTAAAAATTAAAAATTCACACCAATCTTAATTTAAAAATTCATATTATAAATTCACACCAAACTTATATTAATTTTTCAAATATTTACAATTTTAAATATATTGATTTTACAAAGTTTACAATATTAATTTAAGATTTATATATTAATTTTAAAAACATGGTAAAAATAAAATTAAAAATCTTTTTGGATTTTTATCCCACTTTAATCAATCAAATATTATCAAAAATATGCGCCCCTCTTTTCGGTAAAGTAATTTCGGTTACAAGACCTAATTTAACTCATGACGAATTTTTGAAATATTTTGGGTTGATTGATTAAAGATATTTATACCTTAAGAATAAACGTTAAATTTCGCAGTGATGTAATAAATTTTTGAATGATATCAATAATTTCGGTCGCCAAACCTAATTTTATTCAATACCAATTTAATACTTTTTAGCGAACAAATTATCGTTTATTATCAAAAGGTTAAAAATAAAAATAAATAAAATAAAAACTGTACAGACTTACCTGTGAAATAGATTTCTTAGTTATATGATCTATCCCATTCATAAGATAGTCGGTTTAATTGGTTTTCCATAGCTACATAGGCGTAACCTCGAGCATTCAGTGTCTTTTCTTCTAAACATATGAACGGTCCGTCTCTGCATAAAGTAACAAATTCGGTGTTTGAATAGATTTGATTATTTGAACATTTACCTCCATGTGACCATTTTCCGCATTTGTGACATCTTTCTAGGTGTCGTGCTCTTCTTTTCGCTGCGGATTTTGATTTTCCTTTACCAAATTGTAACTTATTATCTTCGCATCTGGATTCTTTTCTAACTCCGTCCATTCTTTCTCTGATTACTGATACTAGTTCACTCGGTAGTATGTCATTATTACGTTTAGTAATCAAAGTGTGTAGCATTAGACCATGGTTTAGTTCACAGGCAGTCTTCATTTCCTAAAAAAAATAAAAATTCAGAATGGGGGGAGAAGACTAGTTCTTTAGGGTCTGCTAGGGAAAGACCATTCGGGTTCCATTTTCGAGAACTACACTAAAACAGATAATCTAACTCTAACAGAAATACATATTATCCTTTAAAGACTTGATTCTCCCCACACTTAGTTAGCTGTGGTGTCGAAATTGTGATTAACTTCGTTGTCGACTTCCATCGGACCATGTATGTAATGTTTAACTCTGTGACCATTAACTTTAAATTCAATCCCTTTTGAATTTATTAATTCTATCGTTCCGTATGGAAAAACTCTTTTGACTATGAATGGTCCAGACCATCTTGATTTCAATTTTCCAGGGAATAGCTTGAATCGTGAATTGAAAAGAAGAACTCTGTCTCCTTCTTTAAATTCTTTTGAACTTCTGATTCTTTTATCATGCCATTTCTTCGTTCTTTCCTTATAGATTAACGAATTTTCGTATGCTTCATGTCTTAATTCTTCTAATTCGTTTAGTTGACTTAATCGTAAACGTCCAGCTTCATGTAAATCAAGATTACATGTCTTCAAAGCCCAAAATGCTTTGTGTTCAATTTCTACTGGAAGATAACATGCTTTTCCATAAATAAGTCTAAAAGGTGTGGTTCCAATTGGAGTTTTGTAGGCTGTTCTAAAAGCCCAGAGTGCATCCTCCAATTTAATGGACCATTCCTTCGGATTTGATCCTACGGTTTTCTCTAGAATACGTTTTAAAGCTCGGTTTGTATTTTCAACTTGTCCACTTGTTTGTGGATGATATGCGGTGGAGATTTTATGAGTTACTCCATATCTTTTAAGAACTTTCTCAAGTTGATTATTACAGAAATGAGTACCCCGATCACTTATTAAAGCTTTCGGTGTTCCAAACCTTGCAAAAAGACGTTTTAAAAAATTGACTACAACTCGTGCATCGTTAGTTAGGAGAGCTTGTGCTTCCGCCCATTTAGATACATAATCAATGGCTACGAGTATATATAGATTATTATGAGATTTTGGAAATGGACCCATAAAGTCAATACCCCAAATGTCAAATACTTCACATACTTGGATGACATTTTGTGGCATTTCTTCACGTTGACTTATTTTTCCGGCCCTTTGACAAGCATCACATGATTTGCAAAGAAGGTGTGCGTCTTTGTAAATTGTAGGCCAATAGAATCCAGCATCATAAACTTTTCTTGCTGTTAGTTGAGGCCCATAATGCCCTCCTGTTGGTCCTGTGTGACAATGGTTTAATATTTTACTAGCTTCATCTCCAAATACACATCGGCGTATTATTCCATCGGGACAACTTTTAAACAGATGTGGATCTTCCCAAAAATAGTGTTTTATATCACTGAAGAATTTCTTTCGTCTTTGGTACGATAATCCTTTTTCAAGGAATCCATAAACTAAGTAGTTTGCATAGTCTGCAAACCATGGAATTTCTTTATAATCTATCTTCAATAGATATTCATCAGGAAAGTTGTCTTGTATGGCCGATTCATTTAGAACTTCTAATTCGGGATTTTCAAGACGAGAAAGGTGATCAGCGGCGAGATTTTCTGCTCCTCTTTTATCTCGGATTTCAATATCAAACTCTTGTAAGAGTAAGATCCAACGGATTAATCTTGGTTTAGCATCTTGTTTTGAAAATAGGTATCTAAGAGCAGAATGGTCGGTATAGACCACCGTTTTTGCTAGAACGAGATATGAACGAAATTTGTCAAAAGCAAAGACAATAGCAAGGAGTTCTTTTTCAGTAGTTGTATAATTCGTTTGTGCTCCTTGTAACGTCTTACTAGCATAATATATAGGTTGAAATCGTTTTTCAATCCTTTGTCCTAAAACGGCTCCCATTGCAAAATCACTTGCATCGCACATTAGTTCAAATGGTAGATTTCAATTTGGTGTTATCATGATCGGCGCATTAGTAAGTTTTTCTTTAAGAATATTAAAAGATTTAATACACTCATCTGAAAAGATGAATGGAGCATCCTTTTCTAGGAGTTTATTCATAGGAGTGGCAATTTTAGAAAAATATTTTATGAAACGTCGGTAAAAACCGGCATGCCCTAGAAAACTCCTAACTCCTCTAACATTGGTGGGATGTGGAAGTTTAGCAATTACATCTACTTTAGCTCTATCCACTTCAATTCCTTCTTTTGAAATTTTATGTCCAAGAACGATGCCTTCTTTAACCATGAAATGGCATTTCTCCCAATTAAGTACTAGATTTGATTGTTCGCATCTAATAAGCATTCGTTCCAGATTAACTAGACATGATTCAAATGTATCACCGAAGACTGAAAAGTCATCCATGAATACTTCCATGCATTCTTCTATCATGTCGTGAAAAATCGCCATCATACACCTTTGAAAGGTTGCTGGGGCGTTGCAAAGTCCAAATGGCATGCGTTTGTAAGTAAAAGTATCATAAGGGCACGTGAATGTGGTTTTATCTTGATCTTCGGGTGCTATTGGAATTTGAAAATATCCGGAAAATCCATCTAGAAAACAATAATAACTATTTCTAATATTTCCAACATTTGATCTATGAAAGGTAAGGGAAAGTGATCTTTTCTGGTGGTGTCATTTAATTTTCTATAATCAATACATACACGCCATCCTGTTACAGTCCTAGTAGGAATAAGCTCATTTTTCTCATTTGTAATGACAGTCATGCCACCCTTCTTAGGCACGCATTGAACTGGGCTTACCCATGGACTATCGGAAATTGGATAAATTAAACCTGCATCTAGCAGTTTAATAATCTCTTTTTTAACTACATCTTGCATATTAGGATTTAGTCTTCGTTGGCGTTGCACATACGTTTTATGACCTTCTTCCATAAGGATTTTATGTGTGCAATACGAAGGACTTATTCCTTTAATATCATGAATCTTCCATGCAATGGCTGGTTTATGAGCTTTCAACACAGAAATGAGTTGTGATTTCTCATTTTCAGTAAGAGAAGACGATATTATTACAGGTAATTCAGATTCACCATGTAAATAAGCGTATTCCAAATGGTTTGGAAGTGGCTTTAACTCTAATTTCGGAGGTTCTTCTATCGATGATTTGTATCGATATCTGTCTTCTTCTTTTAGCATTTGAATTTCTTCTGTTGTTGGTTCATATCCATTAGCTATAAGTGTAGCTAACATTTCAGCTTCATCAATTGGTTCATTACCTTCTCCTAAAGAACATTCTCCTGTTCCTTGTAATTCTGGAAATTCTTCTAATAATTCTGCATGTGCATCTATAGTTTGAATATAATAACATGTATCATCTGCAGATTGTGGTTGTTGCATTGCTCTATCAACTGAAAAGGTAACACTCTCATCCTCTATACTTAGGGTCAATTTCTTACCGAACACATCTATCATTGCTTTAGCCGTATTTAAGAATGGTCTTCCTAATATGAGAGGAACTTGAGAATCTTCTTCCATGTCCAAAATAACAAAATCTACTGGAAATACTAAAGTACCAACTTTAACTAGCATGTTCTCCATTATCCCTCTAGGATATTTTATTGATCTATCGGCTAGTTGTATGCTTATTCTGGTTGGTTTCAATTCTCCAAGGTCTAGTTTAGCGTATAGTGAATACGGCATTAGATTTATACTAGCACCTAAATCTGCCAATGCTTCTATTGAACTAAGACTACCCAGAAAACATGGAATTGTGAAACTTCCTGGATCAGATAGTTTTTCTGGTATCTTATTCAACAGCACTGCTGAACAATTAGCATTCATAGTAATAGCCGAGAGTTCTTCCATTTTCTTTCTATTTGAGATTAGATCTTTCAATAATTTAGCATATCTAGGCATTCCTGAAATCACATCAATGAAAGGAAGATTTACATTTATCTGTTTAAACATATCCAAGAATTTGGATTGCTCGGCTTCAAGTTTCTCTTTCTTCATTTTACTCGGGTAAGGAAGTGGTGGTTGGTATGGTTTAACATAAGGTTTAGCCTTAACTGTTTTATCTTCATTAACCTTTTCAACTACCGGTTCTTTTTCCTTATCTTGATCAGGTTGTGGTTCTTGTGGTGTAGGAATAGTTTCATCAGAAGTTACAGGTATTTCAGGTGGTTTAAGTGTTGTACCACTTCTTGTGGTAATAGCTTTAGCTGTTTCATTCCGGGGGTTAGCATTTGTATCACTAGGTAGACTTCCCGGTTTTCTTTCACCTATTAACCTTGCTAGGTTACTTACTTCTTGTTCCAGATTTTGAATAGAAGCTTGTTGATTTCTAAATGCTTGAGCATTTTGTTCATTGGTTTGTTTTTGAGATGTGAAAAACTGCGTTTGAGTTTCAACTAGCTTCGTCATCATATCTTCTAAATTCGGCTTTTTATCATCGGTTTGTTGTGGTGGTTTGTTTTGAAAATTAGTTCTTTGCTGGTTGTAAGTATTATTGGATACTTGTTGATTGCTAGGACCTTGTTGGTTGTTGTATGGAATATTTCGGTTATAATTCTGGTTTTGATTGTAAATTGGTCTTGGCGGTTGATAATTATTCTGATAATTATTTCCAGGCCTTTGGTTTATGTATGAAATATTTTCTCTTTGTTCCATTGTTAATTCAATACTGAGACAATCTTTTGTCAAATGTGGTCCTCCACACTGCTCACAACTAATTCGTATTGAGTGAATATCTTTAGTCATCTTTTCCATTCGTCTCTCCACAGCATCTATCTTTGCGGAAATGGAATCTAAGTCATGGCTAGAATCGGCTCTAGCTGCTTTAGATGATCTAACGATATCTTTTTCTTGGTGCCACTCATGTGAGTGGGAAGCAGTGTTATCAATAATTTTGTAAGCATCAGTTTCGGTTTTCTTCATAATAGAACCACCAGCTGCTATATCTATGTCTTTCCTTGTAGTGATGTCGCATCCTTGGTAGAATATTTGTACTATTTGACAGGTGTCTAAACCATGTTGCGGACATCCTCTTAATAACTTTCCATATCTAGTCCATGCCTCATATAGAGTTTCATTTGGCTTCTGTGTAAACGTAACAATTTCTGCTTGAAGTCTTACGGCTTTAGATGCAGGAAAGAATTGTTTAAGAAATTTGTCAACTAAAACATCCCATGTATCAATCGCCCCTTCAGGTAACGATTCCAACCAATCTTTGGCTTCTCCCTTTAAAGTCCAGGGAAATAACATGAGATATATCTGTTCATCCTCCACTTCTGGGATTTTAAATAGTGTGCAGATCCTATTAAAGGTACGTAAATGTTCATTTGGATCTTCCTTCGGCGCACAACTAAATTGGCATTGATTAGTCACCATGTGTAGAATTTGTCCTTTGATTTCATAATCTGGCGCATTAATGTCTGGATGAGTAATTGCGTGACCTTGGCCAGTGCGTTTAGCTCTCATTCGGTCTTCCATACTTAAAGGTTCCAGATTCTCCATAATTGAATTTGTTGAATCGGAATCACTAGAGGATTCTGATTTAATGGTTCGTTCCTCAACAATCTCTGTTTGAATGATTGGTGGTTCCGGAGGAAAGTTTAGTGGTTCAGGATCTACGAATCGTTCCTGAATATTCTCCGGATTCTCAATTGTGAGGTCGGGTTCAAAAAATGGATTATCGGAAGTTTGAACTGAAGTACTTGGTCGACTGGATGACAATTCTAAAGAAAAATCAACGGCGGTAATATTTGCTAAATGTCTTGATCTAGTTACAGGTGGTGAACGTACAAAAGGTGGTGAACGTCTTGCTCGGTGCATTCACTGAATATCCTATTAGTTTTTAAAAGGAAAGAAAAAATTATAATAAGTTATCCAATCAATAGACTTTTCTGATTTTTGCCCACGTTTCGAATAGCCAAAAGATGCAGCAGAGGGGCAGGATTCGTTTGGTCTCAATATAATTGAGGACTGTTTGGCTCCAATAACCCGGTCCACGTACAAATCCAACTATTACTACGAACCAGAAAATTTTGATGTCTATCAATTTAACCACTTAAAATAAATTTTCGTAATTTTAAGAAATTTAGATAAGAGGTAGAATAAAAATCTATGTCCTAAAACTAGAATAGCGAGAAATAAGAAAGAAAAAGAGTTCGTCGAAAAAGGTCGAAAAAGAAAAATGGTTGAAAAATAAAAGGTGACGGAAAAATAAAAGAAACTTATAACACTTAAAAACACTTGACTAACCTAACCTTATTACTACAACTAACTTAAAATTATAATCGCAAATTGAGATTACTAATTGGAATGATAATTGGTACATAGTAAAAGGTGTCTAAAAATATTAAAGCTTACAGGAAAAACTATATCCCAAATGGAAATAACTTAAAAAGAAACTAAAACTTAAAAAGGCGTCGCAAAATTCTAAAGCATCTAAATCTTAGTCTAAAGAAAAAGCACTTAAGGGATTTTACGGCAAAGCCTAAAAATCTAGAAGTAAAAATAACTATGGCAAAAACTAAGTTTAAAACTAAATATGAGCTAAAAATACAAATATTACGTTAAAACGATTGAAAAGGGACAAAATATAAAAATATACAAAAAGTTGTAAAAAGTACAATTTTTATAAAAATATTATTTTTATATTAATTATTTAATAAAACTATTAATTTTACAATTTAATTAAACTAATTTATACTAAATACATAAATTAAATAAAAAGTAAAAGTAATAATAAAACTAATTATAATAATAATAATAATTAGGGTTAAATAATAATAATAATTAATAATTACCCTTAATTAATGCTGAATTAGGGTTCTGTCAGCGTGTCAGGGAAACTCCGCGAGTTGCGGTATTTAAAGCAGCAAACCCCGCGAGTCGCGGGGTTCCAGATTTCAACTGACAGGTTTAAAATTCGACGCGTTTTTTTTTCTGTTTTTATATTTTTCTGTTTATATAAAAAAAATATGTGTATAATAAAAACTTATATTTAAAACAAAACTAGAATAAAAAAAATAGACTACTTTATAATTTTATAAATAAAAATCTTAAAGCTAGATATATATATATATATATATATATATATATATATATATATATATATATATTTTTTCAGTTTTTTATATTTATAAAATATATTTATAAAATAAATTAAATAAAACTTATATTTTTACAAACTAAAGAAACTTAATAAAACTTAAATATTTATCAAACTTCTAAAAATAGTTATATTTTTGTATATTTTTATATTTTCGGATATTTAAATTCGTATTTTTACAAAAGCGAATTTTAATAAAAGTAAACTAAATTTTTTTTTTTTTATTAGCGTTGTGCTTCCGGCTTTTAAGAGTTCCCCGGCAGCGGCGCCAAAAATACTTGATGGTTGAGCAGAGTGGTATAAAATAGTTATTAATTTTAGCAGGAAACACTATTAATTACGATACAATTTTACACAAGATATTTATTTATTTAGAGAATGGATATACTTAAACTTTGCTACAACACTTATAGGTACTGTACCTAATCGTACAGTAGTGTAGTTTTTAGTAAGTCCGGTTCGTTCCACAGGGAAATCTTTAAACAAAGCTTAACGCTATATTAGTTTACTTTTATAAAAATACAAATATATATATATAAGTAATATTATTATTATAAAGGGGGTTTTTACCGTTTAATGACCGGTTTGTCGATTTTAAAACTTTAGTCGCAGTTAAAACCAAATGTAAAATAATAAATATAAATACAAGACTTAAATTAAAGCGTAAAGTAAATAACGGTAATGAAATTGCGAATAATAAAAGTGCGATAAAATAAACTTGCGATAATTAAAAAGTACGATAATTAAAAGTGCAATTAAATAAAATAACAATAAAAATGCGATAATTAGAAGTGCAATTAAATATAAAATAAAGGAAATTAAATATGAAATAAAAGAATTATGCTTATTTAAACTTCCGTAATCATGATGTTTGACGTGTTGATTTTAGTTTTATGCCCATGGGTTAATTGTCCTTTGTCCTGGATTATTTAATATGTCCATACGGATTTGTCCATAATAGTCCATCAGTCATAAATATAAAGAGCGAAAGCCTTCGTCAAATTATTCTTATTCCCGAAGTCAAATATTCCAACTAATTGGGGATTCGAATTGTAACAAGGTTTTAATACTTTGTTTAATGAATACACCAGGTTATCGACTGCGTGTAAACCAAGGTTTTACTACTTTGTTAACAATTACACCAATTACCCTTGAATGTAATCCACCCCTGTTTTAATGAGTCCATTGACTATTAATCCATCCCCGTGTCCGGTCAAATGAACAATAATTCGTACTTATAAATATCCCGCCCATCGTGTCCGGTTAAGCGTATGTGGTTATATATAAATACGTCGAATTATAAGTTTGTATATTAAATTAACAAGGTATTGTTTAGTTAATATAAAACCCATTAATAGCCCATAGTCTAATTTCCACAAGTGTCGTTCTTTTATCCAAACCCCAATTATGGTACAAAGCCCAATTACCCAATTTTTAGTAATTAGCCCAACATCATGATTACTTCGGATTAAATAAGCATAATAATAACTTAGCTACGAGACATTAATATAAAAAGGTTGAACATAACTTACAATGATTAAAAATAGCGTAGCTTACACGGACAGAATTTCGACTTACACCCTTACAACATTCGCTAACATACCCTTATTATTAGAATTATAATTAAAATTAAAATATAAATTATAAATATATATATATATTTTACGATATAGATAGAGAGATGGATGGATATATTGTGATTTAAAATGCTCAGAATTCGGATGGCTTTATAGGGACTTTCAAATTTTGGGGCTCCGCGACTCGCGGCCCTTTTGGCCTTCAAACTTCGCGAGTCGCGGAGTTTGTGAATACAGCTCACCAGCTTTTGGCTCTTTGTTTGCCGACGTTTTATAAATAAATATAATATATTAAATAATTATAAGAATTATTTAAATATTATATTATATTTATGTGCATAGTTGACTTGTAATTTTTAGTCCGTTGCGTCGAGCGTTGAGAGTTGACTTATGTTCCGGTTCCGGATTTTCGAACGTCCTTGCGTACAATTTAATATCTTGTACTTTGCGTTTTGAATCTTGTACTCTTGTAATTTCGAGACGTTTCTTTATCAATAATTGGAACCTCTTTGATTGTCTTTTGTTCTTTTGAGCTTTTTGGTCGTTTGCGTCTTCAATTCGTCGAATCTGTCTTTTGTCTTCACCTTTTATTATTTAAACGAATATCACTTGTAAATAGAACAATTGCAACTAAAAGCTTGTCTTTCTTGAGGAATAATGCTATGAAATATATGTTCGTTTTTAGCATTATCAGCCATAAACTCCAAATATTATTCAACCATCCACCAACTCCAATTATATTAACAATCTCCCACTTGAAGATTTTATTGAAGTTCAATAAAATCTTCACACGATAATCCTTCCTTGCCAATGATGTTGCTTACGTTTCCGCTAGGCCGCATGAGGAACGGTTCCAAATAAACTTATCACGGTTGATTGACTTTGTTAGAAAATCGGCCACATTATCGTCAGTATGAATTTTATGCACATCCACGGTTCCTTCTTCCACTTTCTCACGAACGAAGTGATACTGAACTCGTATATGCTTTGTCTTTGAATGAAATGTTGGATTCTTTGCAAGATGCAAGGCACTGTGGTTGTCACAAAATAGAATGATATTCTTTTGTTTGTGTCCGAGTTCCTCCAACAACATCTTCAACCATATTTCCTCTTCAGTAGCTTGAGTAGCTGCTACATATTCTGCCTCTGTTGTTGACGTAGCCACAACTGACTGCAGTTTTGAAACCCAGCTTACTGTTCCACCACAAAGTTTGAAAACATATGTAGTGGTAGATTTACTTTTGTCGATATCCCCTGCATAATCAGAATCAACATACCCTTTGACAATAAATTCCGGTTCCCCATAACATAATAAAACATCTAAGGTACCCTTAATGTATCTTAGGATCCTCTTTACTGCATTCCAATGCTCTTTACTAGGATTCGTCATGTACCGACTAACTACTCCCACTGCATGTGCAATTTCTGGTCTTGTACATATCATTACGAACATTAAACTTCCCACTGCTGATGCATACGGTACTCGAGACATCTCCTTCCTCTCGTATTCACTGCTATGACACATAACGGAGGATAACTTGAGATTAGTAGGAAGTGGGGTTGAGATTGGCTTACTATCTTGCATATTGAAACGCTCCAAGATTTTCCTCAAATAATTCTTTTGAGAAAGCCAAATCTTCCTATTATCTCTGTCTCGGTGAATTTACATCCCTAGAATCTTGTTTGCGGCAACCAAGTCTTTCATTTCAAACTCCCTAGCCAATTGAGCCTTCAGCTTATTAATACGATCCTTGTTGGGGCCTACAACCAACATGTCGCCTACATATAACAGCAAAATGACAAAATCATTGTCCCCAAACCTCTTGAAATATGCACAAGGGTCTGCATAAAGTCTGTTATATTCAAGGCTCATTATGAAAGAATCAAATCTCTTGTACCAACATCTCGGCGCCTGTTTGAGACCATACAGAGATTTCTTTAACCTGCAAACCAAGTTCTTTTTTCTTGTAGTTCAAAACCTTCTGGTTGAAGCATGCAAATTTTTTCTTCAAGATTTCCATGAAGAAATGCAGTTTTCACATCTAGCTGCTCTAGATGCAAATCAAATGTAGCACACATCGCTAGAACTACTCGAATTGTCGTAAGTCGAACCACAGGAGAAAATATTTCATTAAAGTCTGTATCTTCTTTCTGAGCATATCCTTTAACCACCAGTCTTGCACGATACCTCTCCACTTGATCATCGCCATTTCGCTTGATCTTATACACCCATTTATTTCCAATAGGTTTTCTACCTTTTGGCAATATCACAAGTTCCCATGTTTTATTTTTAGAAGACAATATGCAACATTGCTTTCCATAATATAATCCGAGTGCCACCCTGGACGTTTTCGTTCCCGATTAGAATTACGAGTCACTGGAGCTTCATCAATGACTACTTGATTTTCATCGTGCTCTGGTACTGCTTCAGAAGAATCTTTATAAAATTCATTTCCAACCTGTATCGGTGTAGTTTCTTTTGAAGTTCTAACATCTTCAAGATCTTTGTCTTCCGTAAAGACAACATCTCTGCTGATGACTACTTTGTGGGCTATGGGGTCCTACAAACGATACCCCTTAACTCCATCAGCATACCTCAAGAACAAACACTTTCTGGACTTTGGATCCAACTTTGTCGTTTCTTGAGAATTGTACATTGCGTACACAGGACTTCCAAATACATGAAGGTCAGAATAATCAACTAGTTTTCCAGTCCACATCTCCATCGGCGATTTCAACTCAATTGCAGTTGACGGTGACCGATTTATCACGTAACAGGTAGTACTTACTGCTTCTGCCCAGAATGATTTCCCCAAGCTTGCAGTTGCCAACATCGCCCTTGTTCTATCTAATAAGGTTCTTTTCATCCGCTCTGCCACTCCGTTTTGTTAAGGAGTGTATGCCGTCGTGAACTGCCTTTTGATACCTTCTTTTTTGTAGAACTTATCAAATTCATCACCAGTGTATTCTCCTCCATTATCAGTCCTTAAACACTTGATCTTTTTACCAGATTCAAGTTCAACCCGCGCTTTGTAAACTTTGAAAACTTCAAACACATCCGCCTTTCTCTTGATCGGGTACACCCAACATCTCCGAGAATAATCATCAATAAATGATACAAAATACTTTGCTCCTCCTAGGGATTGAACTGGTGCTTGCCACACATCAGAGTGAACCAATTCTAGAATCAATTTACTTCTAGAATTTGATGTGTTAAACTTCAGGCGATGCTGCTTACTGATTACACAATGCTCACAGAAAGGTAGCGATACCTTTGTAAGACCCGGAATCAGATTTCTTTCAACAAGAACCTTCATACCTTGCTCAGACATGTGTCCAAGCTTTTGATGCCATGTCATAGCAACTTTATCACTTGAACTATTCGAAGCAATGGATGCTTCCGCTTCTCGTACCGTCTCGCCTTTTAGAATGTATAGATTAGCACCCAACTTTTCTCCTTTCATAAGTACAACTGCGCCTTTCATGATTTTCATGATCTTGTCTTTTATCTCCATCTTACAACCAAGATCATCTAATTATCCTAAAGACAATAAGTTCTTATTCAAACCCTCTACATGTCGTACACCTTGAATAGTACGAACTGTACCATCGTGCATCTTCAGAATGATATCTCTCCAATGATCTTTAGTTCATGATCATTGCAACTGTATACAGATCCTCCTGAGATACGTTCATATTGTTTGAACCATTCTCTTCTAGAGGTCATGTGAAAAGTAGCTCCCGAGTCAAATAACCAGACATCAACAAATGTCTTTCTACCTTCATTTGCTACCACTGCCTCACTAACCAAAGCAGTCCCATCATCTGAAGTACTTGCAATATTTCCTTGAGGATTTGAGTTATTGAAACTCCGACAATCCTTCTTCAGGTGACCTTTCTAGCCACAATTGTAGCATGTATAGGTATTCTTCTTTTTAGACTTCGGTTTACCATGATTGTGACTCCCACTTGGGCCACGTTCCGTTGATCTCCCTCCTGACACCACCAAGGCCTCCATTTGTCGTGAACCAGCCTGTTTGTCCTCCTTGTTATTGAGCCGATTTTCTTCTTCTAGAATAGCAGCCGCAACTTCATCATAGACTAGATACTCCGAGAGAACATTATTGGTTAAGTTAATAATGAGTTGATCATACGAGTCAGGTAGACTCTGAAGTAAAAGTTCAGCACGTTCTTTTGGCTCTATATTGCAAGTTAATGAAGCGAGTTGAGAAAATAGAGTATTCAAAGAATTAATGTGTTCATTAACTGAAGTAGATTCATTCATGCGTAGCACATAAAGTTTCCTCTTAAGGAATATCTTGTTGTGGAGTGATTTGGTCTCGTACAATTTTACGAGGTGATCTCAAATCTCTTTCGCCGTCTTCTTTTCTTCAATGCTAGACAAAACTGTAGTGACCCGAACTTTTCCATGTTTATATATATTAAATGAAATTGATATTTACATGATTAAGTGTTTCCAACATGTTAAGCAATCAAACTTGTTAAGACTTGATTAATTGAAATAGGTTTCATATAGACAATTGACCACCCAAGTTGACCGGTGATTCACGAACGTTAAAACTTGTAAAAACTATATGATGACACATATATGATTATATATATAGTTAACATGATATTATGATAAGTAAGTATCTCATTAGGTATTTTAACAATGAGTTATATACATAAAATTGTGTTTATTGAATTAAGAAACTCGAAACGATATATATAACGATTATCGTTATAACAACGTCTTACTAATTACATATGAAATATATTAAGATATTGTTACACTATGTTTAATCATGATAAATGATAAGTAAACATGTCATTATGTATATTAACAATGAACTACATATGTAAAAACAAGACTACTAACTTAAGGATTTCGAAACGAGACATATATGTAACGATTATCGTTGTAACGACATTTAAATGTATATATATATATATATATATATATATATATATATATATATCATATTAAGATATATTAATATATCATAATATCATAATAATATAATAATTTAACATCTCATTAGATATAATAAACATTGGGTTAACAACATTTAACAAGATCGTTAACTTAAAGGTTTCAAATCAACATTTACATGTAATGACTAACGATGACTTAACAACTCAGTTAAAATGTATATACATGTAGTGTTTTAATATTTATTCATACACTTTTGAAGGAATTCAAGACACTTATCAAAATACTTCTACTTAACAAAAATGCTTACAATTACATCCTCGTTCAGTTTCATCAACAATTCTACTCGTATGCACCCGTATTCGTACTCGTACAATACACAGCTTTTAGATGTATGTACTATTGGTATATACACTCCAATGATCAGCTCTTAGTAGCCCATGTAAGTCACCTAACACATGTGGGAACCATCATTTGGCAACTAGCAAGAAATATCTCATAAAATTACAAAAATATGAGTAATCATTCATGACTTATTTACATGAAAACAAAATTACACATCCTTTATATCTAATCCATATACCAACGACCAAAAACACCTACAAACACTTTCATTCTTTAATTTTCTTCATCTAAGTGATCTCTCTCAAGTTCTATCTTCAAGTTCTAAGTGTTCTTCATAAATTCTATAAGTTCTAGTTTCATAAAATCAAGAATACTTCCAAGTTTGCTAGCTTACTTCCAATCTTGTAAAGTGATCATCCAACTTCAAGAAATCTTTCTTATTTGTAGTAAGATATCTTTCTAATACAAGGTAATACTCATATTCAAACTTTGATTTAATTTCTATAACTATAACAATCTTATTTCGAGTGGAAATCTTACTTGAACTTGTTTTCGTGTCATGATTCTGCTTCAAGAACTTTCAAGCCATCCAAGGATCCTTTGAAGCTAGATCTATTTTTTTCATTTCTAGTAGGTTTATCCACAAAACCTGAGGTAGTAATGATGTTCATAACATCATTCGATTCATATATATAAAACTACCTTATTCGAAGGTTTAAACTTGCAATCACTAGAACATAGTTTAGTTAATTCTAAATTTGTTCGCAAACAAAAGTTAATCCTTTTAAATTGACTTTTAAAATAAACTAAACACATGTTCTATATCTATATGATATGCTAACTTAATGATTTAAAATCTGAAAACACGAAAAACACCGTAAAACCGAATATACGCCGTTGTAGTAACACCGCGGGCTGTTTTGTGTTAGTTAATTAAAAACTATGATAAATTTTGATTTAAAAGTTGTTCTTCTGGGAAAATGATTTTTCTTATGAACATGAAACTATATCCAAAAATCATGGTTAAACTCAAAGTGGAAGTATGCTTTCCAAAATGGTCATCTAGACGTCGTTCTTTCGACTGAAATGACTACCTTTACAAAAATGACATGTAACCTATAATTCTGACTATAAACTTATACTTTTTCTGTATATATTCATAAACTTAAGTTAAATATGAAACCATAGCAATTGGATTCACTCAAAACGGATTTAAAACGAAGAAGTTATGGGTAAAACAAGATTGGTTATTTTTGCTTGTTGTAGCTACGTGAAAATTGGTAACAAATCTATATTAATCATATCCTAGCTAACTTATATTGTATTATACATGTATTCTAATATATTATGTAATCTTGGGATACCATAGACACGTATGCAAATGTTTTGACATATCATATCGACCCATCTTTATATATTATTTGGAACAACCATAGACACTCTATATGCAGTAATGTTGGAGTTAGCTATACGGGGTTGAGGTTGATTCCAAAAATATATATAGTTTGAGTTGTGATCTAGCCTGAGACGTGTATACACTGGGTCGTGGATTGATTCAAGATAATGTATATCGATTTATTTCTGTACATCTAATTATGGACAACTAGTTGTAGGTTACTAACAAGGACAGCTGACTTAATAAACTTAAAACAGTAAAACGTATTAAAAATGTTGTAAATATATTTTGAACATACTTTGATATATATGTACATATTTGTTATAGGTTCGTGAATCGACCAGTGGCCAAATCTTACTTCCTGACGAAGTAAAAATTTGTGAAAGTGAGTTATAGTCCCACTTTTAAAATTCAATATTTTGGGATGAGAATACATGCAGTTTTATAAATGTTTTACGAAATAGACACAAGTAAATGAAACTACATTATATGGGTGAATGATCGAAGCCGAATATGCCCCTTTTGCTTGGAAGCCTAAGAATTAGTAAACCGATCTACTAATTAACGCGAATCCTAAAGATAGATCTATTGGGCCTAACGAACCCCATCCAAAGTACCGCATGCTTTAGTACTTCGAATTCGTTTTTATCATGTCCGAAGGATTTCCCGGAATGATAGTGGATATTCTTATATGCATCTTGTTAATGTCGGTTACCAGGTGTTCACCATATGAATGATTTTTATCTCTATGTATGGGATGTATATTGAAATATGAAATCTTGTGGTCTATTATTATGATTTGATAATATATAGGTTAAACCTATAACTCACCAACTTTTTTGTTGACGTTTTAAGCATGTTTATTCTCAGGTGATTATTAAGAGCTTCCGCTGTTGCATACTAAAATAAGGACAAGATTTGGAGTCCATGCTTGTATGATATTATGTAAAAACTGCATTCAAGAAACTTATTTTTGATGTAATATATTCTTATTGTAAACCATTATGTAATGGTCGTGTGTAAACGGTATATTTTAGATTATCATTATTTGATAATCTACGTAATGCATTTTAAACCTTTATAGATAAAATAAAGGTTATGGTTGTTTTAAAAATCAATGCAGTCTTTGAAAAACGTCTCATATAGAGGTCAAAACCTCGCGACAAAATCAATTAATATGGAACGTTTATAATCAATATGAGCGGGACATTTCAGTTGGTATCTGAGCGTTGGTCTTAGAGAACCAGAAAATTGCATTAGTGTGTCTTACTGAGTTTGTTAGGATGCATTAGTGAGTCTGGACTTCGACCGTGCTTTTCTTCAAAAACGATTGCTTAACATTTTTTTTGTTGGAAACTATATATTATTAACATGTAAATATTATGTGATATATTAATCTCTTAACGTGTTTGATATTGTGTGATAGATGTCTACCTCTAGTACAAATCCCATTGATTCACCTAATAATAATGAAGAGTCGAATATATTTTGGGAAGATTCACAAATTCCCGAAGAGGAACCGGAAGAGGAGGAACCGGAAGAAGAGGAACCAGAAGAGGATGAATCGGAAGAGGAGGAACCAGAAGAAGAAGAGGTTCTAGAAGAAGAAATATTGATACCTATAGTAAATCGATTAAATAAAAGAAAATCCTCAACCAACGGACTAAAGTTAATAATGGTCAATGGTGTTTCTGCCGAGGAAGCAAAATATTGGGAAGATTACCAATTTTTTGATGAATCGGATCCCGATGAAGATTCCGATGATGTTATAGAAATTATCTTGACCCAATTTAATAAAGCGAAAGAAAATAATAAGGGAAAAGGTATAAAAATAGAGAAACCTGATTCCAACCCCGATGAACTTTATATGTATCGACAACATCCGTATTTCCTAAAATGTAACAATGACCCGGGAACCTTTAAACCACCAGGTTTTTCTAAACCATTATGGAAAACGATGGCTCGTATTAGAGGAACACCATATATACCTAGAAAATTAGGAAAACGAACCAAGTCCGAAGAAGAAGAAACCAGTGATTCAGATTAGAAGGTTGTAATCATGTTGTGTATTATATGTATTGTAGTGTGCTTGTACTTTTATGTTCTATGTAAAAATTGCTTGTATTGTTTGCTAATTATTTTTTACGAATCTAATCCTTGTCTATTTTACAGTATAAAAATAAAATGAACGTTAAGGGTAGATAACCGAATATTTTAGAAGACCTACCAGAGGATATGATTGAGGAAATCTTGTCTAGAGTCGGTCAAAATTCATCAGCACATTTAGTTATGGCGAAATTAACTTGTCAAACATTTGAAAGACTTTCCAGAAATGCCTTAGTTTATAAAAGGCTTTCCTTTGATAGGTGGGGTATATCACATTGGGGAGACCGTAAGTTACTCCGTGTTTTCTTTAAAGCGTTAAATGCGGGGATCCCAAATGCAATTTTACGCTACGGGTTAAGAACCTATTTTGACTCAACATTTCCCAACATAGGATTTCGTGAATTAGAAAGAGCTTCTAACATGCAACATAAAGAAGCATGTTATGCTTACGGGTTAGTGATGTTCGCTTCTTACCAAAGTGAGAAAAAGAACATTGGATTGCAACTTTTAAATAAAACCTTCCCACAAGTGACGGATTCAGTAGTTGGGGTGAGAAACAAGGTTTTTAGATTATTACGGGGCTGTTGGACATTACGAAACCCTCATCCTTTTGACGACATTACAACATGCTGCCTAGCCAATGGTCATAACGGTTATTTTCCACAAGACCAAGGATGGGAAGTCGTCTTAGTAAAACCAGAATGCATGACTTGTTTCTGGACTTAAGAATTACATGTCTTTATTTCCTTTGCTGAACAACTTGTGTATTAACTAGATTTATCTTCAAAACTGTCATGTATCAAAGTGTACTATATTTCATGTTATATGTAGTATAGCGATGTTGTAAGTTTGAAGAATATTTATATGTGATATATTATTATAATCAGATTTTCATATGGAATTGTAGTAGTTGATTTGTATATTAGCTACTAAGTATGAACTTAACGGGTAGGTAGTACCCGAATTTAAACTTATAAAACGCTAATATGAAGAAAAAGCTTTTATAAATGAGTTCATATTATGCTACGAAATACTATTGACTTCTCTTAATATTCTGTATGATTAACTCGATTCAGTTGGCTATTTTGAAGGAAATGGCACCGACTACTCGACACACCATGAATATGAGCGAAGAGGAATTTCATACCTTTCTTGCTGCAAATATAGCCGCAGTACAGGCTGCGCTACATACCAACAATAACTCTGAATATAGCAGTGCAGCTAACGGCGCAAGAAATCATGTAGGATGCTCCTACAAAGAATTCACTGCCTGCAAACCTTTGGAATTTGATGGAACCGAAGGACCAATTGGATTGAAACGGTGGACCGAGAAAGTCGAATCAGTATTTGCCATAAGTAAGTGTACTGAAGAGGACAAAGTTAAGTACGCTACGCATACCTTTACAGGTACTGCGTTAACGTAGTGGAATACCTATCTTGAACAGGTAGGACAAAATGCTACTTACGCACTACCGTGGTCGGCATTCAAGCAATTTCTGAACGAGCA
Organism: Rutidosis leptorrhynchoides; assembly: GCF_046630445.1. Lineage (NCBI taxonomy): Eukaryota > Viridiplantae > Streptophyta > Magnoliopsida > Asterales > Asteraceae > Rutidosis > Rutidosis leptorrhynchoides. The sequence continues at coordinate 292,380,124 of NC_092340.1, forward strand.
GTACCGTCCTAGAAACGAAGTCAATAAACTCAAGGCAGAACTTAGAGAGTTACGAACACAAGGGTTCGACATTACCACATATGAACGACGATTTACAGAGTTGTGCCTATTGTGTCCGGGAGCATTTGAAGATGAAGAAGAGAAGATCGACGCGTTTGTAAAAGGGTTACCAGTAAGGATTCAAGAAGATGTGAGTTCACACGAGCCAGCTTCTATACAGAAGGCAAGTCGAATGGCTCATAAACTCATAAATCAGATTGAGGGAAGAATTAAAGAGCAGGCGGCCGAAGAAGCCAACACGAAACAACTCAAGAGGAAGTGGGAGGAAAACGGTGACAAGAGTCACCAGTACAACAACAACAACAATTACAACCACAATCGCAACAACAATCCCAACAACCGCAACAACAATCGCAACAATAACCGCAATCCTAACAATAACTACAACAAACATCCCAACAACAACAACAACTACAACAACCGTTTCAACAACAATAACAATCCCAACAACAACCTCAATAACAACAACGGCAACAAAAACCAAAAACAGCCATGTAATAGGTGTGAAGAAAATCATCAGGGGTTTTGCACGACATTTTGCAACAGGTGTAAAAGAAATGGTCATAGCGCGATAAAGTGTGAGGTCTACGGACCAAAGTTTAACAGAACTAAAGGAACAAATAATGTCGGAACAAGTAATGCCGAAACGAATAGTGTCGGAGCAAGTAATACCAACGCTGTTTGTTACAAATGTGGAAAACCGGGCCACATTATTAGAAATTGCCCGAATCAGGGGAATACTAATGGGCAGGGCCGTGGAAGAGTTTTCAATATTAATGCGGTAGAAGCACAGGAAGACCCGGAGCTTGTTACGGGTACATTTCTTATTGACGATAAATCTGCTTATGTTTTATTTGATTCGGGTGCGGATAGAAGCTATATGAGTAGAGAATTTTGTGCTAAATTAAGTTGCCCATTGACGCTTTTGGATAGTAAATTTTTACTCGAATTAGCAAACGGTAAATTAATTTCAGCAGATAATATATGTCGGGAGAGAGAAATTAAACTGGGGGATGAAACGTTTAAAATTGATTTAATACCAGTCGAGTTAGGGAGTTTTGATGTAATAATTGGCATGGACTGGTTGAAAAAGGTGAGAGCAGAGGTCGTTTGTTACAAAAATGCGATTCGCATTATGCGTGAAAAAGGAAAACCTTTAATGGTGTACGGAGAAAAGAACAACGCGAAATTAAATCTTATTAGTAGTTTGAAGGCGCAAAAACTAATAAGAAAAGGTTGTTACGTCATTCTAGCATACATCGAGGAAGTTAAACCTGAAGAAAAGAACATCAGTGATGTTCCCGTCGCAAAAGAATTTCCCGATGTATTTCCGAAAGAATTACCGGGATTACCCCTACATCGATCCGTTGAATTTCAAATAGACCTTGTACCAGGAGCTACACCAATAGCTCGTGCTCCATACAGACTCGCACCCAGCGAAATGAAAGAATTACAAAGTCAGTTACAGGAACTTTTAGAGCGTGATTTCATTCGACCAAGCACATCACAATGGGGAGCTCCTGTTTTGTTTGTCAAGAAGAAAGATGGTACATTCAGGTTGTGTATTGACTACCGAGAGTTGAACAAACTTACCATCAAGAACCGCTACCCACTACAGAGAATTGACGACTTATTTGATCAACTACATGGCTCGTCTGTTTATTCGAAGATCGATTTACGTTCTGGATATCATCAAATGCTGGTGAAGGAGGATGATATTCCAAAGACTGCTTTTAGGACGCGTTACGGTCATTACGAGTTTATGGTTATGCCGTTTGGATTGACTAAAGCACCAGCTGTGTTCATGGACCTCATGAACCGAGTGTGTGGGCCATATCGTGACAAGTTTATCATTGTTTTCATCGATGACATACTTATTTACTCGAAGAATGATCAAGATCATGAAGAACATTTGAGAAAAGTGCTAGAGTTGCTGAGAAAAGAAAAATTGTACGCTAAGTTTTCAAAGTGTGCATTTTGGTTGGAAGAAGTTCAATTCCTCGGTCACATAGTGAACAAAGAAGGTATTCAGGTGGATCCAGCAAAGATTGAAACCGTTGAAAAGTGGGAAACCCCGAAAACTCCGAAACACATACGCCAGTTTTTAGGACTAGCTGGTTACTACAGAAGGTTCATCCAAGACTTTTCCAGAATAGCAAAACCCTTGACTGCATTAACGCATAAAGGGAAGAAATTTGAATGGAAAGATGAACAAGAGAAAGCGTTTCAATTGTTAAAGAAAAAGTTAACTACGGCACCTATATTGTCATTACCTGAAGGGAATGATGATTTTGTGATATATTGTGACGCCTCAAAGCAAGGTCTCGGTTGTGTATTAATGCAACGAACGAAAGTAATTGCTTATGCATCTAGACAATTGAAGATTCACGAACAGAATTATACGACACATGATTTGAAATTAGGTGCGGTTGTTTTTGAATTAAAGACTTGGAGGCACTACTTATATGGGGTCAAAAGTATTATATATACCGACCACAAAAGTCTTCAACACATATTTAATCAGAAACAACTAAATATGAGGCAGCGTAGGTGGATTGAATTGTTAAATGATTACGACTTTGAGATTCGTTACCACCCAGGGAAGGCAAATGTGGTAGCCAACGCCTTGAGCAGAAAGGACAGAGAACCCATTCGAGTAAAAGCTATGAATATAATGATTCACACTAACCTTACTACTCAAATAAAGGAGGCGCAACAAGGAGTTTTAAAAGAGGGAAATTTAAAGGTTGAAATACCCAAAGGATCGGAGAAGCATCTTAATATTCAGGAAGATGGAACTCGGTATAGGGCTGAAAGAATTTGGGTACAAAAATTTGGAGATATAAGAGAAATGGTACTTAGAGAAGCTCATAAAACCAGATACTCAATACATCCTGGAACGGAGAAGATGTACAAGGATCTGAAGAAACATTTTTGGTGGCCAGGTATGAAAGCCGATGTTGCTAAATACGTAGGGGAATGTTTGACGTGTTCTAAGGTCAAAGCGGAGCATCAGAAACCATCAGGTCTACTTCAACAACCCAAAATCCTGGAATGGAAATGGAAAAACATTACCATGGATTTCATCACTAAATTGCCAAGGACTGCAAGTGGTTTTGATACTATTTGGGTAATAGTTGATCTTCTCACCAAATCAGCGCACTTCCTGCCAATAAGAGAAGATGACAAGATGGAGAAGTTAGCACGACTGTATTTGAAGGAAGTCGTCTCCAGACATGGAATACCAATCTCTATTATCTCTGATAGGGATGGCAGATTTATTTCAAGATTCTGGCAGACATTACAGCAAGCATTAGGAACTCGTCTAGACATGAGTACTGCCTATCATCCACAAACTGATGGGCAGAGTGAAAGGATGATACAAACACTTGAAGACATGCTACGATTATGTGTTATTGATTTCGGAAACAGTTGGGATCGACATCTACCGTTAGCAGAATTTTTCTACAACAACAGCTACCATTCAAGCATTGAGATGGCGCCGTTTGAAGCACTTTATGGTAGAAAGTGTAGGTCTCCAATTTGTTGGAGTGAAGTGGGGGATAGATAGATTACGGGTCCAGAGATAATACAAGAAACTACCGAGAAGATCATCCAAATTCAACAACGGTTGAAAACCACCCAAAGTCGACAAAAGAGCTACGCCAACATTAAAAGAAAAGATATAGAATTTGAAATTGGAGAGATGGTCATGCTTAAGGTTGCACCTTGGAAAGGCGTTGTTCGATTTGGTAAACGAGGGAAATTAAATCCAAGGTATATTGGACCATTCAAGATTATTGATCGTGTCGGACCAGTAGCTTACCGGCTTGAGTTACCTCAATAACTCGCGGCTGTACATAACACTTTCCACGTCTCGAATTTGAAGAAATGTTTTGCTAAAGAAGATCTCACTATTCCATTAGACGAAATCCAAATCAACGAAAAACTTCAATTCATCGAAGAACCCGTCGAAATAATGGATCGTGAGGTTAAAAGACTTAAACAAAACAAGATACCAATTGTTAAGGTTCGATGGAATGCTCATAGAGGACCCGAGTTCACCTGGGAACGAGAAGATTAGATGAAGAAGAAATACCCGCACTTATTTCCAGAAGATACGTCAACACCTCCAACTGCTTAAAATTTCGGGACGAAATTTATTTAATGGGTAAGTACTGTAGTGACCCAAACTTTTCCATGTTTATATATATTAAATGAAATTGATATTTACATGATTAAGTGTTTCCAACATGTTAAGCAATCAAACTTGTTAAGACTTGATTAATTGAAATAGGTTTCATATAGACAATTGAACACCCAAGTTGACCGGTGATTCACGAACGTTAAAACTTGTAAAAACTATATGATGACATATATATGATTATATATAGTTAACATGATATTATGATAATTAAGTATCTCATTAGGTATTTTAACAATGAGTTATATACATAAAATTGTGTTTATTGAATTAAGAAACTCGGAACGATATATATAACGATTATCGTTATAACAACGTCTTACTAATTACATATGAAATATATTAAGATATTGTTACACTATGTTTAATCATGATAAATGATAATTAAACATGTCATTATGTATATTAACAATGAACTACATATGTAAAAACAAGACTACTAACTTAAGGATTTCGAAACGAGACATATATGTAATGATTATCGTTGGAACGACATTTAAATGTATATATATATATATATATATATATATATATATATATATATCATATTAAGATATATTAATATATCATAATATCATAATAATATAATAATTTAACATCTCATTAGATATAATAAACATTGGGTTAACAACATTTAACAAGATCGTTAACTTAAAGGTTTCAAATCAACATTTACATGTAACGACTAACGATGACTTAACGACTCAGTTAAAATGTATATACATGTAGTGTTTTAATATGTATTTATACACTTTTGAAAGACTTCAAGACACTTCTAAAATACTTCTACTTAACAAAAATGCTTACAATTACATCCTCATTCAGTTTCATCAACAATTCTACTCGTATGCACCCGTATTCGTACTCGTACAATACACAACTTTTAGATGTATGTACTATTGGTATATACACTCCAATGATCAGCTCTTAGCAGCCCATGTGAGTCACCTAACACATGTGGGAACCATCATTTGGTAACTAGCATGAAATATCTCATAAAATTACAAAAATATGAGTAATCATTCATGACTTATATACATGAAAACAAAATTACACCTCCTTTATATCTAATCCATATACCAACGACCAAAAACACCTACAAACACTTTCATTCTTCAATTTTCTTCATCTAAGTGATCTCTCTCAAGTTCTATCTTCAAGTTCTAAGTGTTCTTCATAAATTCTATAAGTTCCAGTTTCATAAAATCATGAATACTTCCAAGTTTGCTAGCTTACTTCCAATCTTGTAAAGTGATCATCCAACTTCAAGAAATCTTTCTTATTTACAGTAAGATATCTTTCTAATACAAGGTAATACTCATATTCAAACTTTGATTCAATTTCTATAACTATAACTTTGATGCCCCATACAAAACCATCGTGTACGAATCATCAACAACAGGATCATTACAAGGTTAAGTACTATATGCTGTAATAAAAGAAGTTGCATTCACGATAAAAAGGTGACGTCATAACCGACATCAAATGTTTTACACCAACAGTATGCTTCTACGAATATCAAGCATGAATAAATGTATGTGACCCTTAGGTCGTTACAAAACATAGTTTCAAATGTATTAAAGTTATGAATGCAGGATAAACAGTTCATGCGGTGATAACACTAGAGCAGCGGGGGTCTACGGCAAGACTAGCATGACAGCGGAAGCAAATAACCTTAAGCACCTGAGAAAAACATGCTTAAAAACGTCAACACAAAGGTTGGTGAGCTATAGTTTAAGTATAACAGTATGTAAGGTAGGCCACGAGATTTCATTGCTACAAAGAGCGTTTCAAAACAGTATGATAAAGTATATGTTAACCGTGGGCACTTGGTAACTAACTTAACGTTTATACCCCCTGAAAGTACACTTGGCAAGTGTGTATGTTTACGAAGTATTAAACACTCGTTAAATGCTAGCGCTACTAGCCCGAGTGGGGATGTCAAACCCTATGGATCCATATCTAAGATTCGCGTTCACGGTTCAAAAACCAATGATTAAACGTTACCGAGCTAAAGAGAATGTGTATGCCGTTGTATAACCTACACATATATAAAGTTTAAGTACTCGTGCCTAGTATGTAAAACATAAAATCCGCATGTATTCTCAGTTCCCAAAATAAGTTAAAGTAAAAAGGGAATGCTATAACTCACAATGATAAAGTGGCGGTAAAGTATGACTCGGAAAGTAAGCAAGTAATGAAGGTTGTCCAAACGGGTCCTCAACCTAAGTCAAATAGTACTAAGTCAGTTAATCGTCCGAAAAGGTTTAAAAGTATGTAAATAAGGTCTTAAGGGTCATCATCATTCATCATTTAACAAAAGGTGTAAAGTAAGTTTCGTTCGTTAAAAGAGTTTAAAACAAAGGCTGAGTACGGTCAGTCACCACAGCCTCTATACCTACTGAAATAAGGTGAGACCAGTGGCCATGGCTCCATATATGAGTCCTTTAGTTGTGGTAAAATTTACAGAAGCAAAATCATTTTCGTTTGACCGTGGCGACGGTCTAAGTGCGAGTAGGTCAGAAATTTCTGCACAACGTTAAAGGACATAGTGACGATCGGAGGGCCATAAATCCTAAACCGTAACTCGGATTAAGACGAGTCCTATATGAAAAGTTATCTACTCGAACAGAGATATTTTAAAATCAACATTAAAAAAGCCCAGGTCTTACTGATCAGACCCAGAAACAGTAAAACATTAGGGTCAGTAGGTTCCGGTGGTTCTTGGTGTTCGATGCTTATCATGGTTCTCATCCTTGATGCATATAGCTTCAAGTGTACAACTCGTTGATGTGTTTGCATCATTTTCACCAAGGTTTGACCATTATAACCCAAGTGTAAGTCTAAGACATGAAGCACAACTCACTTAAGTGTTGCAAGTGTTTTGATGAACCAAAGTTACATCAAAGTCTTAGATTCAACACATACATGAAATGTAAAAGTAATATTAACCAAGTTTTGACTACTATGACACAAGTGTAGGTCTAAGACATGTAGCACAACTCACTTAAGAGTTGTATGAAGTTTGATGAACCAAGGTTACATCAAAGTCTTAGATCTAACACATACATGAACTTTAAAACTAATAATAAGTTACAAACTTGAAAGTAAACTTATGAAATCAAGATCTTGAGTTGTAGAACATAGTTCTTAGTTTGATCTTGAAGATCCAAGACTCAAAAGTTTAGATCTAACATAAGTGTACAAAGTTATAATTTAAGAAAGCTTACTAACATGTTCTTGAACTTTTAAAATTAACTCTAGTTCAAGAAAGTATGAGATCAAGACTAACTTGTAGTACTTAACCATTTAACCAACAACATGAAATTAAAGTGCATAATATGAAGTAACAAACTAAATAAACAAGTTAATAAGTCATGGTTGTTCATACTTTAAAGATTCAAGCCTAAGTCTTGATATTTAGAAAGTAAACTTTAAGTTTACTTCATGAACTTCAAGTATGAGTTACAACACATGAACTTTCTTTCTTTAAACAAGTATTAAGTGGAGATCATAAACTAGAAAGTTTATGTCTTGTATGTTCTTGTTAGAACAAGATAGATGAAGAATCAAACTAACAAGTTTGCTTCTTAGAAGATAATAAGTAAATAACAATAACAACTAAAAGCAAGTAACAAACAACTACTAGTAAGTAAGTAAACAATGATCAAGTAAACTACAACAAGTGACAAAAGATGATGATGATGATGTGTAGCATATGCTACGGTTTTGGAGAAAAGAAAAAGGGAGAACACAAGTTTTGTTACTTACAACTTGAGAGAGAAATGAGAGAGAAGTTGAAATGCAAGTTGAAGTGTGTTTTGAGAATGAGAAAAATACAAGTGAACTAGTGAAAGAAGTAAGCAAAGTTTGAAACAAAAACCACTCCCAAGGAGTCTAAAGGCCGACGGCCAAGGGGAATCAAAGGGAAGGGAAAGGACCACTAGATCATGCATGTAAAAGTCTTAAAAGGTTGGTTATTAAATGGCCTTGCATGGGAACTAGATGTAAGGAGCTTGTAATTTGATTCCATGTGCCTAAGTAATTTAGTTAAGTTGAAAGTAATACTTACAAGTGTTAGTGGGCTAACTAAGTCCATTAATATGGGTAGGGTGGGCTTCTAAGCCCATGTAAAATTAAAAGGCCCAAGTTTCATGTAAGTAACAATTAAATTCAATTAAAGCCCAAGTAACTAACTAGTAACCATAGTTAATTAAAATGATTAATAAACCTTAATCATGAATGTAAATAATATCTAAAAATATTATTCATGAAAGTTTCGTGTGTCACAAAGAAGTTTCGGGCAATTAAAGTCAAGTACGGGCAATCATGGCAACATGTAAATGTAATAACATACATTCGTTTAATCACACGTATTAATAATAAACATTATTAATTAAAAGTGGAAAAACCAGGGTCGTTACATTACCCACCTGTTAAAGAAAATTTCGTCCCAAAATTTTAAGCTGAGGTAGATGGAGGAGTCGGGAAAAGGTGAGGATACTTCCGCATCATTTGATCCTCTCGCTCCCAAGTAAACTCAGGTCCTCGTTTGGCATTCCATCGTACTCGTACAATCGGAATCTTGTTGCGTTTCAAAGTTTTGATCTCACGATCCATAATCTCAACAGGCTCTTCCACGAACTGGAGTTTGTCGTCAATTGTAAGTTCTTCCAGTGGTATGATAAGTTCCGGTGCCGCAAGACACTTCTTCAAGTTTGACACGTGGAAGGTAGGATGAACTGAGCTTAATTGTGCTGGTAGATCCAAACGGTAAGTAACGGGTCCAACACGTTCCAAGATTTCAAAAGGACCAATGTATCGTGGGTTCAACTTTCCACGTTTTCCAAAACGGATTACACCTTTCCAAGGTGCAACCTTTAACATTACACGGTCGCCCATGATGAATTCAAAGTCTTTACATTTAAGATCAGCATAACTCTTCTGACGATCGCGGGCAGTCTTAAGTCTAGCTTGAATCTGAGCAATCTTCTCCGTCGTTTCGTGGACTACCTCGGGTCCGGTGATTTGCTTTTCGCCTACTTCGGCCCAACAAATAGGAGATCGGCACTTACGGCCATATAATGCTTCAAAAGGTGCGGTATTAATGCTTGAGTGATAACTGTTGTTGTACGAGAATTCGGTGAGTGGCAAATGCCTTTCCCAAGCCTTTCCAAAATCAATGACACATGCACGCAACATGTCCTCCAAGGTCTGAATTGTTCGTTCACTTTGCCCGTCAGTCTGAGGATGATACGCAGTACTCATGTCGAGACGGGTTCCCATGGCTTCTTGCAAAGATTGCCAAAATCTAGAGGCAAAACGGGGATCGCGATCTGAGATGATCGATAAAGGTACACCATGACGAGATACAACCTCTTTGATGTATAATTGAGCAAGTCTCTCCATCGTATCCGTTTCCTTCATCGCTAGAAAGTGTGCAGATTTGGTAAGGCGGTCAACAATAACCCAAATAGTATCGTATCCGCCCACCGTCTTCGGCAGCTTAGTAATGAAATCCATTGTGATCCTTTTCAACTTCCATTGTGGGATTTTCGGCTGTTGAAGTAACCCAGAAGGTCACTGATGCTCGGCTTTAACCTTCGAGCAAGTCAAACACTTACCAACATAAGTCGCAACGTCCTTCTTAAGATTCGGCCACCAATACTGTTCTTTAAGGTCGTGGTACATTTTGCCCGCTCCAGGATGAATCGAATATCTCGATTTGTGTGCTTCATCAAGTATAAGGTTCCGTAGATCTCCATAAAGAGGTACCCAAATTCTTCCGGCATAACATCGGAGTCCAGACTCCCTAACCTCGAATCGAGAGACAAGTATGTTCAAATGTTCGTGAGATATATTCTCCTCCTTGAGAGCCTCATCTTGGGCTACTCTGATCTGGCTGTTGAGGTTCGAATGAATTGTGATGTTTAGAGCCCTAACACGAAGAGGTGCCGTCCTCTCCTTTCAGCTTAAAGCGTCAGCTACAACATTGGCCTTGCCATGATGATAACGTAGTTCACAATCGTAGTCATTGAGCATCTCGATCCATCGTCGCTGTCTCATATTCAGTTGCTTTTGATCGAAGATGTGCTGGAGACTCTTGTGATCGGTGAAAATAGTACTCTTAGTTCCATACAAATAGTGTCTCCACAATTTGAGTGCAAAGACAACGGCTCCAAGTTCAAGGTCGTGAGTAGTGTAATTTCGTTCGTGAATCTTTAATTGGCGGGAGGAATAGGCAATAACTTTTGATCGTTGCATCAGTACATAACCAAAACCATTTTTCAAAGCATCGCAATAAACGACGAAATTATCACTGCCTTCAGGAAGTGATAAGATAGGTGTGGTGGTTAACTTCTTCTTCAAAGTTTGGAATGCTGATTCGTGTGTGGGTTCCCAAATGAACTTCTTGCCCTTGTGAGTCAGTGCGGTCAAAGAACGCGCGATCAGAGAAAATCCTTCAATAAACCTTCAGTAGTAACCGGCGAGACCTAGGAACTGGTGAATATAAGTCGGAGTGTTGGGGGTCTCTCACTTACTGATAGCTTCAATCTTGGTGGGATCAACTTTGATACCCTGGTAGCTCACAACATGACCCAGAAATTGTACTTCCTTCAACCAAAATTCACACTTGGAGAATTTGGCGTAAAGTTGCTCTTGTCTTAGGAGTTCAAGTACTAGTCGGAGGTGTTGCTCATGCTCTTCTTCGTTCTTAGAGTAGATGAGGATATCATCTATGAAGACGATAACAAACTTATCCAAGTACGGCTTGCAGACACGATTCATGAGATCCATGAACACGGCAGGTGCATTGGTTAATCCGAATGACATCACGAGAAACTCATAATGACCATAACGAGTTCTAAATGCAGTTTTCATCACGTCACTTTCCTTCACCCTCAACTGGTGATAACTGGATCGTAAATCGATCTTTGAGTAAATGCTCGATCCTTGTAGTTGATAAAAAAGATCATCAATTCGTGGAAGAGGATACCGATTCTTGATAGTCAATTTGTTGAGCTCACGGTAGTCGATACACATATGGAAGGATCCATCCTTCTTCTTCACAAACAGAACAGGTGCGCCCCAAGGCGAGAAACTTGGTTGATTAATCCACGGTCAAGTAGTTCTTGTAGTTGACTCTGTAATTCTTGCATCTCGGAAGGTGCGAGTCTATAAGGTGCGCGGGCTACAGGTGCAGCTCCTGGCACTAAAACAATCTGAAACTCTACTGCTCTATGCGGCGGCAATCTAGGCAATTCTTCAGGGAAGACATCGGAAAATTCGTTCACAATTCGAACATTGTTCACGCTCTTCACCTCAGTTTCTACCGTTTTCATGCGCTAAGACAGCAAGACGTCCCTTCTTCATAATCTTTTGTGCTTTCACGCAACTAATGAGATTCAACTTCGAGGTACATCTCTCTCCGTAGATAACCAGTGGCTCACCGTCTCCTTATGGTATACGAAGAGCTTTATCTCCACAAATAATATCGGCCCTTATCTTACTCAACCAATCCATACCGACGATCACGTCAAAACTTCCCAATTTGATAGGTATCAAGTCAATTTCGAAATCTGCACCAGCTATGTTGATAATAGCTCCTCGACTAATATGGTCAACTTTCTCAAGTTTTCCATTGGCGACCTCGACAAGCATACTCTCTTTTAACGGGACTAATGACCAATTAATCTTATCGCAAAAATGTCTACATACATAACTTCTATCCGCACCAGTATCAAACAAGACAGAAGCTAAAAGATTGTTGATTTTGAATATACTTGTCACCAAGTCGTGGTTTTCGCGTGCGTCCCTTGCATTAACGTTGAAAGCTCTAGCGCGCGGTGGTTCGCCATCTTTTCGCTTATTTGGACAGCATTTCTGAAATGGCCCATCTATCCACATTCGTAGCACTTTTTCGGTCCATTGGTGTTCGGCTTCCCATTCAAAGTGGTGACCTTGCAGTCCTTTCCGATATGCCCAGACCGTTGGCACTTCTCGCAGACAACATTGCAATACCCAGTGTGGTGTTTGTAACACCTCTTACATTGTGGTAAGGTTCCCTTGTAGTTCGGGTTGGAGTTGGTGTTGTTGTTGGGGTTGGGGTTTCCACCGTTGTTGTTTCCCCTGAAACCCTCATGTCGTTTCGCCGAGTTTTGATCATAGTTTCTTCCCATGTTGTTGTTGTTGTTGTTGTTGTTGTTGTTGTTGTTGTAGTTGTTGTTGTTGTTGTTGTTGTGGTTATCCCATTTACGCTTCTCGCTAGTACCCACTTCAGACTTAGTTTTTTCCGGTTCATCGATGGTTATTTGATTCATTAAAGTATGCGCCATGACATCGCTTCGGGAACATTTGGTGGTTTGGATGAGGTGACGTTTCCCTTAATGCTCTTAGGGAGTACCCAAAAGTATCTCTCCATTCGATTGAATTCTGGGGTGACCATTGTCGGACACATCAGGGCTAGTTCCATAAATCTCCTGTTGTAACCATCAAGGTCGTTCCCAACGGCCTTTAACTGCATGAATTCCATTTCCATCTTTTGGATTTCAGTTCTCGGACAATACTCCTCAATCATGGCATACTTAAATTCTTCCCATGGCGTAGCATACGCCTCATCAATGCCTTGTGCCTGTGCCATTGTGTTCCACCACGTGAGCGCCATTACACAGCGTGCAAGAAGCAAATTTGGTTTTGTTATCCTCCGAACAGTTGCTAACTCGGAATACTGATTCAAGTTTCTCGAACCATCTGGTGAGACCAACCGGTCCCTCAGTGCCGCTGAAGTTATGTGGTTTACAGCTCTGGAATTCCTTATAAGTACACCCATTTCGAACGGGTTGAATAACCGGTGGTGGTGGCGGTGGCGGTGGAGCTTGGGGTTGCATTTTCACAATGGCTGCGGCTACACGTTCTTGGATCATCTCTTCAATTTGAGCAGCAGTAGGTGTGGATCGACCGTTAGCCATGGTGTTCTAAACAAAAATTTTGACTCAAGTCAAAATCCAACATTCAATATATAATAATATAGTATATAACAACCAACATGTAAACAGCACAACACATGTTAATTAAGTAACGCAAGTTGATACAAGTACCACAAAACACCATACAGTAACGTAAATAGAACACTTGTGCAAAAAGTAACATCACAAAGTTTCCATTCATTAATAATAAGTTTCATACATCATGATAGATTCGTACAATACATAAGTGAAATATGAAACTACAACTAGATTACATCATGAAATCTAATACAAAAGGTCCTACGGTGAAGGTGGGTGTAGGATGTCTAAAACCTGAGCCAACTACTCCTCGAGCTCAGTAACCCGAGCTCGGAGGATTCCCACCTCCCTCCTCAGTTCCTTGTTAGAGGGAGATGGTGGGGCAGGCGGTGCAGGTGGTGTGGGTGGTGCGGGTGGTGCTAACCGTATGAAACGGGGTGCAGACATTCCGGCTCCAGAAATAGTCAGTACGTAACGGGGTGTCTTACGCACTTGTGGGTCGGCAGGGTACGGCACAAGCCGCTTACGAGCAGTAACCCTACGACGTCGACCAAACGCGTCAGTGAAGGCTCGTCCTCCGTTGATCCCCGGAATGATGGTACCGTCGAAGCGATACCGCTTCTTCGGCGGGGTGGAGGGTGGCTGAATAGGTACATCAGCAGGGTCCTCATAATCACTGGAGTCGTCTGAGGAGGTGTCGTCGAATGAAGCATCAGTGGACGACGGGTCGTCCGAATCATGTGGTGGCTGTACGGGTGGCTGAACTGGCCGTCCTTGAGCGGCCATCATCTGTTGGTAACGAGCGGGTCCGATCGGAATGAGACGTCCATCAGGGGCGCGTCGGCACCAATGGCGATACCGGTTACGGAATGGACCTTCCCCGAACTCCGCGGGAATCACAATCTCACCAGAGTGGGGCTGTGATCCTGAGGGTCCGGGGGCAGATGGAGCTGGAATCTCCGAAGGGTCCTGGGCTCCACTAGATGTAACCAATAGTGCAGGCGCCTAGCTACTAGTCCCGGAAGATGAAGCGCCGGGGTCACTCGTGGGTAGCGGGATCGGTGTGTCGGCAGCAGCAGCAGCAGGTGGGGTGGCTGACGAGTCTAAACTGCCCAAAACGATAGCAGGTGGAACATCCGACATTTGAACAAGGAAAAAATAAATTTTCCATGTCAGTAAGTCTTAAAGCAAGCACGTATTAGGCCAACAGTTTAAATCATGTATAACAATAAGTAGCATGGCAATAATAACGAATCGTACAGAAGTAGCATACAATCGAAAGCAAGTGATATCATACGGTAGTGAAATCATGTAGTAGCATATGGCATATAGAAGTAAAAGTAAGCAGCAGCATGTAGTAAGTTTAGCGGAAACAAGTAAACTAGCAAGTTGTAGATTAGTCCTATTAGCGAATCCTACTCGGGTCGGTCTTAAACTCATTAATGCAACCTAAATCCCTACAACCAATGCTCTGATACCAAATGTGATGCCCCGTACAAAACCATCGTATACGAATCATCAACAACAGGATCATTACAAGGTTAAGTACTATATGCTGTAATAAAAGAATTTGCATTCACGATAAAAAGGTAACGTCATAATCGACATCAAATGTTTTACACCAACAGTATGCTTCTACGAATAGCAAGCATGAATAAATGTATGTGAACCTTAGGTCGCTACAAAACATAGTTTCAAATGTATTAAAGTTATAAATGCAGGATAAACAGTTCATGCGGTGATAACACTAGAGCAGCGGGTGTCTACGGCAAGACTAGCACGACAGCGGAAGCAAATAACCTTAAGCACCTGAGAAAAACATGCTTAAAAACATCAACACAAAGGTTGGTGAGCTATAGTTTAAGTATAACAGTATGTAAGGTAGGCCACGAGATTTCAGTGCTACAAAGAGCGTTTCAAAACAGTATGATAAAGTATATGTTAACCGTGGGCACTTGGTAACTAACTTAACGTTTATACCCCCTGAAAGTACACTTGGCAAGTGCGTATGTTTACGAAGTATTAAACACACATTAAATGCTAGCGCTACTAGCCCTAGTGGGGATGTCAAACCCTATGGATCCATATCTAAGATTCGCGTTCACGGTTCAAAAACCAATGATTAAACGTTACCGAGCTAAAGGGAATGTTTATGCCGTTGTATAACCCACACATATATAAAGTTTAAGTACTCATGCCTAGTATGTAAAACATAAAATCCGCATGTATTCTCAGTTCCCAAAATAAGTTAAAGTAAAAAGGGAATGCTATAACTCACAATGATAAAGTGGCGGTAAAGTATGACTCGGAAAGTAAGCAAGTAATGAAGGTTATCCAAACGGGTCCTCAACCTAAGTCAAATAGTACTAAGTCAGTAAATCGTCTGAAAAGGTTTAAAAGTATGTAAATAAGGTCTTAAGGGTCATCATCATTCATCATTTAACACAAGGTGTAAAGTAAGTTTCGTTCGTGAAAAGAGTTTAAAACAAAGGCTGAGTTCGGACAGTCACCACGGCCTCTATACCTACTGAAATAAGGTGAGACCAGTGGCCATGGCTCCGTATATGAGTCCTTTAGTTGTGGTAAAATTTACAGAAGCAAACTCATATTCGTTTGACCGTGGCGACGGTCTAAGTGCGAGTAGGTCAGAAATTTCTGCACAACGTTAAAGGACATAGTGACGATCGGAGGGCCATAAATCCTAAACCGTAACTCGGATTAAGACGAGTCCTATATGAAAAGTTATCTAATCGAACATAGATATCTGAAAATCAACATTAAAACAGCCCAGGTCTTACTGATCATACCCAGAAACAGTAAAACAGTAGGGAGAGTAGGTTCCGGTGGTTCTTGGTGTTCGATGCTTATCATGGTTCTCATCCTTGATGCATATAGCTTCAAGTGTACAACTCGTTGATGTGTTTGCATCATTTTCACCAAAGTTTGACCGTCATAACCCAAGTGTAAGTCTAAGACATGAAGCACAACTCACTTAAGTGTTGCAAGTGTTTTGATGAACCAAAGTTACATCAAAGTCTTAGATTCAACACATACATGAAATGTAAAAGTAATATTAACCAAGTTTTGACTACTATGACACAAGTGTAGGTCTAAGACATGTAGCACAACTCACTTAAGAGTTGTATGAAGTTTGATGAACCATGGTTACATCAAAGTCTTAGATCTAACACATACATGAACTTTAAAACTAATAATAAGTTACAAACTTGAAAGTAAACTTATGAAATCAAGATCTTGAGTTGTAGAACATAGTTCTTAGTTTGATCTTGAAGATCCAAGACTCAAAATTCTAGATCTAACATAAGTGTACAAAGTTATAATTGAAGAAAGCTTACTAACATGTTCTTGAACTTTTAAAGTTAACTCTAGTTCAAGAAAGTATGAGATCAAGACTAACTTGTAGTACTTGACCATTTAACCAACAACATGAAATTAAAGTGCATAATATGAAGTAACAAACTAAATAAACAAGTTAATAAGTCATGGTTGTTCATACTTTAAAGATTCAAGAATAAGTCTTGATCTTTAGAAAGTAAACTTTAAGTTTACTTCATGAACTTCAAGTATGAGTTACAACACATGAACTTTCTTTCTTTAAACAAGTATTAATGGAGATCATAAACTAGAAAGTTTATGTCTTGTATGTTCTTGTTAGAACAAGATAGATGAAGAATCAAACTAACAAATTTGCTTCTTAGAAGATAATAAGTAAATAACAATAACAACTACAAGCAAGTAACAAACAACTACTAGTAAGTAAGTAAACAATGATCAAGTAAACTACAACAAGTGACAAAAGATAATGATGATAATGTGTAGCATATGCTACGGTTTTGGAGAAAAGAAAAAGGGAGAACACAAGTTTTGTTACTTACAATTTGAGAGAGAAATGAGAGAGAAGTTGAAATGCAAGTTGAAGTGTGTTTTGAGAATGAGAAAAATACAAGTGAACTAGTGAAAGAAGTAAGCAAAGTTTGAAACAAAAACCACTCCCAAGGAGTCTAAAGGCCGACGGCCAAGGGGAATCAAAGGGAAGGGAAAGGACCACTAGATCATGCATGTAAAAGTCTTAAAAGGTTGGTTATTAGATGGCCTTGCATGGGAACTAGATGTAAGGAGCTTGTAATTTGATTCCATGTGCCTAAGTAATTTAGTTAAGTTGAAAGTAATACTTACAAGTGTTAGTGGGCTAACTAAGTCCATTAATATGGGTAGGGTGGGCTTCTAAGCCCATGTAAAATTAAAAGGCCCAAGTTTCATGTAAGTAACAATTAAATCCAATTAAAGCCCAAGTAACTAACTAGTAGCCATAGTTAATTAAAATGATTAATAAACCTTAATCATGAATGTAAATAATATCTAAAAATATTATTCGTGAAAGTTTCGTGTGTCACAAAGACGTTTCGGGCAATTAAGGTCAAGTACGGGCAATCATGGCAACATGTAAATGTAATAACATACATTCGTTTAATCACACGTATTAATAATAAACATTATTAATTAAAAGTGGAAAAACCAGGGTCGTTACATTACCCACATGTTAAAGAAAATTTCGTCCCGAAATTTTAAGCTGAGGTAGATGGAGGAGTCGGGAAAAGGTGAGGATACTTCCGCATCATTTGATCCTCTCGCTCCCAAGTAAACTCAGGTCCTCATTTGGCATTCCATCGTACTCGTACAATCGGAATCTTGTTGCGTTTCAAAGTTTTGATCTCACGATCCATAATCTCAACAGGCTCTTCCACGAAGTGGAGTTTGTCGTCAATTGTAAGTTCTTCCAGTGGTATGATAAGTTCCGGTGCCGCAAGACACTTCTTCAAGTTTGACACGTGGAAGGTAGGATGAACTGAGCTCAATTGTGCTGGTAGATCCAAACGGTAAGCAACGGGTCCAACACGTTCTAAGATTTCAAAAGGACCAATGTATCGTGAGTTCAACTTTTCACGTTTTCCAAAACAGATCACACCTTTCCAAGGTGCAACCTTTAACATTACACGGTCGCCCACATTGAATTCAAAGTCTTTATGTTTAAGATCAGCATAACTCTTCTGACGATCGCGGGCAGTCTTAAGTCTAGCTTGAATCTGAGCAATCTTCTCCGTCGTTTCGTGGACTACCTCGGGTTCGGTGATTTGCTTTTCACCTACTTCAGCCCAACAAATAGGAGATCGGCACTTACGACCATACAATGCTTCAAAAGGTGCGGCATTAATGCTTGAGTGATAACTGTTGTTGTACGAGAATTCGGCGAGTGGAAAATGCCTTTCCCAGGCCTTTCCAAAATCAATGACACATGCACGCAACATGTCCTCCAAGGTCTGAATTGTTCGTTCACTTTGCCCGTCAGTCTGAGGGTGATACGCAGTACTCATGTCGAGACGGGTTCCCATGGTTTCTTGCAAAGATCGCCAAAATCTAGAGGTAAAACGGGGATCGCGATCTGAGATGATCGATAAAGGTACACCATGACGAGATACAACCTCTTTGATGTATAATTGAGCAAGTCTCTCCATCGTATCCGTTTCCTTCATCGCTAGAAAGTGTGCAGATTTGGTAAGGCGGTCAACAATAACCCAAATAGTATCGTATCCGCCCACCGTCTTCGGCAGCTTAGTAATGAAATCCATTGTGATCCTTTTCCACTTCCATTGTGGGATTTCCAGCTGTTGAAGTAACCTAGAAGGTCTCTGATGCTCGACTTTAGCCTTCGAGCAAGTCAAACACTTACCAACATAAGTTGCAACGTCCTTCTTAAGATTCGGCCACCAATACTGTTCTTTAAGGTCGTGGTACATTTTTCCCGCTCCAGGATGAATCGAATATCTCTATTTGTGTGCTTCATTAAGTATAAGGTTCCGTAGATCTCCATAAAGAGGTACCCAAATTCTTCCGGCATAACATCGGAGTCCAGACTCCCTAACCTCGAATCGAGAGACAAGTATGTTCAAATGGTCGTGAGATATATTCTCCTCCTTGAGAGCCTCATCTTGGGTTACTCTGATCTGGCTGTTGAGGTTTGAATGAATGGTGATGTTCAGAGCCCAAACACGAAGAGGTGCCGTCCTCTCCTTTCGGCTTAAGCGTCAACTACAACATTGGCCTTGCCAGGATGATAACGTAGTTCACAATCGTTGTCATTGAGTGTCTCGATCCATTGTCGCTGTCTCATATTCAGTTGCTTCTGATCGAAGATGTGCTGGAGACTCTTGTGATCGGTGAAAATAGTACTCTTAGTTCCATACAAATAGTGTCTCCACAATTTGAGTGCAAATACAATGGCTCCAAGTTCAAGGTTGTGAGTAGTGTCTCCACAATATAACTACCTTATTCGAAGGTTTAAACTTGCAATCACTAGAACATAGTTTAGTTAATTCTAAACTTGTTCGCAAACAAAAGTTAATCCTTCTAACTTGACTTTTAAAATCAACTAAACACATGTTCTATATCTATATGATATGCTAACTTAATGATTTAAAATCGGAAAACACGAAAAACACCGTAAAACCGGATATACGCCGTTGTAGTAACACCGCGGGCTGTTTTGGGTTAGTTAATTAAAAACTATGATAAATTTTGATTTAAAAGTTGTTCTTCTGGGAAAATGATTTTTCTTATGAACATGAAACTATATCCAAAAATCATGGTTAAACTCAAAGTGAAAGTATGTTTTCCAAAATGGTCATCTAGACATCGTTCTTTCGACTGAAATGACTACCTTTACAAAAATGACTTGTAACCTGTAATTCTGACTATAAACTTATACTTTTTATGTATAGATTCATAAACTTAAGTTCAATATGAAACCATAGCAATTGAATTCACTCAAAACAGATTTAAAACGAAGAAGTTATGGGTAAAACAAGATTGGTTATTTTTGCTTGTTGTAGCTACGTGAAAATTGGTAACAAATCTATATTAATCATATCCTAGCTAAATTATATTGTATTATACATGTATTCTAATATATTATGTAATCTTGAGATACCATAGACACGTATGCAAATGTTTTGACATATCATATCGACCCATCTATATATATTATTTGGAAGAACCATAGACACTCTATATGCAGTAATGTTAGAGTTAGCTATACAGGGTTGAGGTTGATTCCAAAAATATATATAGTTTGAGTTGTGATCTAGCCTGAGACGTGTATACACTGGGTCGTGAATTGATTCAAGATAATATATATCGATTTATTTCTGTACATCTAATTATGAACAACTAGTTGTAGGTTACTAACAAGGACAGCTGACTTAATAAACTTAAAACGGTAAAACGTATTAAAAATGTTGTAAATATATTTTGAACATACTTTGATATATATATGTACATATTTGTTATAGGTTCGTGAATCGACCAGTGGCCAAGTCTTACTTCCCGACGAAGTAAAAATATCTGAAAGTGAGTTATAGTCCCACTTTTAAAATCCAATATTTTGGGATGAGAATACATGCAGTTTTATAAATGTTTTACGAAATAGACACAAGTAAATGAAACTACATTATATGGGTGAATGATCGAAGCCGAATATGCCCCTTTTGCTTGGTAGCCTAAGAATTAGTAAACCGATATACTAATTGACGCGAATCCTAAAGATAGATCTATTGGGCCTAACGAACCCCATCCAAAGTACCGGATGCTTTAGTACTTCGAATTCATTTTTATCATGTCCGAAGGATTTCCCGGAATGATAGGGGATATTCTTATATGCATCTTGTTAATGTCGGTTACCAGGTGTTCACCATATGAATGATTTTTATCTCTATGTATGGGATGTATATTGAAATATGAAATCTTGTGGTCTATTATTATGATTTGATAATATATAGGTTAAACCTATAACTCACCAATATTTTTGTTGACGTTTTAAGCATGTTTATTCTCAGGTGATTATTAAGAGCTTCCGCTGTTGCATACTAAAATAAGGACAAGATTTGGAGTCCATGCTTGTATGATATTATGTAAAAACTGCATTCAAGAAACTTATTTTTGATGTAATATATTCTTATTGTAAACCATTATGTAATAGTCGTGTGTAAACGGTATATTTTAGATTATCATTATTTGATAATCTACGTAATGCTTTTTAAACATTTATAGATAAAATAAAGGTTATGATTGTTTTAAAAATGAATGCAGTCTTTGAAAAACGTCTCATATAGAGGTCAAAACCTCGCGACGAAATCAATTAATATGGAACGTTTATAATCAATATGAACGGGACATTTCAGACAAAACGCCATCTGCTAGTGCCAGATGAAGATTTGCGATAGCCTGGCCATCCATCTCTTCCCATTTTTCATCAGTGACTTCGGCGGACCGTCCACTGATGGCCGCCAAACACTTATCCTTTCTCAAGATAGCTTTCATCTTTAGTTTTCATAACGAGAAGTTACTCCCGTTGAACTTTTCAATTTCAAATTTTGTAGACATTGCTATAATTACAATCTTCTTTTCGACAATACTATTTTTACGAGAAATAGTACCCGAGAATTTTTACCGAGTGAAAATAATCTTACTTATTTTCTGTTGTGGACGATCCACTCCCGTGGCAACCACAGATCATACGATAAGTAGATTAATACACACTAGATATTAGACCTTAGCTCTTGATACCACTTGTTGAGAAAAGTGACACCGAATTATAGCAAACCGCTAGTAATAATTGAAATAACGACAATAATAGGACACCGAGATTTAACGTGGAAAACCCCAAAAGGGTAAAAACCACGGGCAAGGAAAGAAACGCTTCACTAATAAGAATAACAGGAATTACACTTCTCTCTAATTATAAGGATAAATACCAAGCTTTATATCTCTTATAATTAGGAGATATATCAGTTGCTAATTCTCTATTAGACTACTAGAAACACAAGAATAAGAAAGAAAGAATGTGTTGGGATGATCTTAATGTGCTTCCATTCTCTCTATTTATATTGATGAAGAATGAGAGTAGGTGAGCATATTATCAAACATGGTGGGTGATTGCAGCTGGCATCCAATAATCATTTTGTTAGTCAGCCACCAACTCCAAATATTATTCAACCATCCACCAACTCCAATTATATTAACAGTAAGACCATTTCCATCGGTCCTCCGCCCACACATTTCTCTTACATTGCCCTCGAGGGCGCAAATGTCTTATGTTCCAAAACTAAAAACCTTCCATATCTTCATCTACGTTTATTAAATAAACATCAGTAAAATGTAAGGATATTATTAACTAGCAATAATAGAACTATATTTAAATGCTTCGAACTTACCTCCAATGAATGATTTGGTAGCTGCCATTTCAATGTGATCACTCTCATATCTATTTCTTAGTTTGTAACATCTGTCGCCGTCCACCTTCAAGTTGTAGGTTCACCGTCGTTCACGAGCTTTCTTTAATAATTTGAGTTGGTGATTTTGGGTTTATATCCTAACCCATCGATGTTACTGTTTTTTCAATTAGGTTTAGATCCAAAAGTTGCATATGGTTCTCGATGTATATGTGAGTAAGAGATATAGTCATGTGACAGTGTATATGGTTTTGATATATAGTTGATGGATTTATATGTTTGAATTTGATTGCAAATTTTGTTGATTCAATTTTTGTATGGTTGCTTGGTGAATAGACTAAGAGGCTAGATGTCTATGATGTACACATAAGTTGTTTAAGATAAATGAAAATTAATGTCACAGGAGCATATATGACCGGATTGACTCACACACGTGAGAGGCCCGTCTCACACGCGTATGAGAGTCTCATGCGCATGTCTGAGACTCACATGCGTGAGTCGTGACAGTAGGCATTTATAAGTCAGTTTGGGTGGTCATTTTTAGGTTAAGCATTTCACCCTCTTCAGTTGCCGTTGTTGAGGCTTCATGGTGAGATCATGCTCGATCAAAGTATGGAAAACCCATGTTTCTCTGTTTAAATCGTATGTAACATCATGTAATCTTTCCTTCATAATAAAACATTCGATTTACTTTGATTTGTGTGGATTTGCTTGCTTCTGTCTCATTACCTAGTTCGAATATGCTTAAGTGCTCGTTGTATGATTAGATTCATTGGTGATAACATGACCTAAAAATTTTGATCGCAAGTTTTGGGATATAGAGAAATAACTCAAATTTGGGATAAGAGGGGGATATATGATAAAAATCAAATACTGAATTATAATTATTATTGTTATAATTCAGTAAGCTTATAACTACCTTTAGTGGTTTGATTATGTTATAATTCAGTAGGCTTATAACTACCTTTAGTGGTTTGATTCTTGATTAAGAATACTAATAATGAAGTGTAAGAAAGTAGATGATAATGGAGAGAAAGAAATAAACACTTTTTAAGTGTGTGAAATGGTGCAAGTTTAATGCTTGCATTCATGAGTATTTATAGCCTAAAATCTCAATATAAAAATACATACTTTATGTACCAAAATTGACTATATGTATACACCAAAATTGACTATCCATATCTATATTATTATTATTATAACACTCCCCTTTGGATAGCAATTTTGTTTTGTTGAAGATCAACTATAAATTACTGCCTCGTTAAAAACCTTGCTAAAGAAAACCCAGTGGAAAAAACTTTAGCTAAGGGAAAAAGAGTGCAGCATGGAGTTGACTCCCCCTAAAGTAGACATCGCTTCAGCTGTTACATCTTTTGAACATGTCTCATGCCAATGTTATGAACGCGTGTTCTGAAAATAGCAGTTGGAAGTGCTTTCGTGAAAAGATCAGCAGAGTTTTTGCTGGATTGCACATATCTTATTTCAATCTGGTTGTCTTTAATGAGATTTTGAGTGTATGAGAAGAATCTAGGAGGTATGTGTTTTGTTTTGTCACTTTTGATGTACCCTTCTTTCATCTGTGCTATACAAGCTGCATTATCTTCAAAGATAGTTGTTGGATTTTTATCGCGTTCTAGTCCACAAGAATCAGTAATGAGTTGTGTCATTGATCTCAACCAAAAACATTCCCGAGTAGCTTCATGTAATGCAATCACTTCGGCATGATTTGATGATGTAGCAACAAGTGTTTGTTTTTTAGAACGCCATGATATTGCAGTACCTCCATTTAGGAATACATATCCAGTTTGAGATTTAGCTTTATGTAGATCAGATAAATAATCTGCATCTGCATAACCAATTAAATCTTGTTTTAATTTGTTAGAATAAAATAATCCTAAATCAGTAGTTCCTCGAAGGTATCAAAATATGTGTTTGATCCTATTCAAGTATCTTTTGGTAGGAGCAGAGCTGAACCTTGCCAACAAATTAACTACAAAAGAAATGTCAGGTCTTGTACAATTTGTAAGATACATAAGAGCTCTAATTGCACTAAGATATGGTACTTCTGGTCCCAGAATATCTTCATAATCTTTACAGGGACGAAATGGATCAGTGTCAACATTAAGTGATTTAACAACCATAGGAGTACTTAATGGTTTTTCCTTGTTCATATTGAAACGTTTTAAAATCTTTTCTGTATAAGTTGTTTGATGTAAAAGTAAACCATTAGGCATATGCTCAATCTGCAATCCAATTCAATACTGATCTCTTTATTTGTTCATATGATGTTATAATCATTGACATAAACAACTTACAATCACATATCCGGACATTGTTTTCTTAATAAGAACACATGTGCAAATAAGATTATTTGTATACCCCTTTTCTTATCAAGTAATCACTTAATCGGGTATACCATATGCGACCCGATTGTTTCAACCCATATAAAAATCTTTGTGATTCATGGAATACATTTCCTTGTGTTTTTGCATTAAATGCTTATGATACCTTAAACCCTTCAGGTATATTCATATATATCACTATCAAGTGATCCATACAGATAAGTAGTAACAACATCCATGAGATGCATTTAAGTAACTATCAGATTGATTAAGTATCTAATAAGTAATTTTATCCATTACAGGAGGATAAGTTTTCCTCATAATTCATTTCTGGTCTTTGTGGAAAATCTTGAGTTACAAGTCTAGTTTTGCCTTGTATCTTCATTTGCACATTTCTTTTTCGGATAAAAAATTCATTTGTATCCCATATGTTTCACATCTTTAAAAGTGATAATGATTGATCCGAAAACTTTTCTTTTATTGAGCGATTATAATTCAGCTCGTATTGCTCCTTTCCATTGAGCTCAATCATGTCTATTTTGATATTCAATGACAGATTTTGGTTCTAGATCATTATCTTTTTTCATAATGTCATTGTAATATTATATGAAAATATCTCATCAAGATTTTTCATTTCATTTCGGTTCCATAATATTGCATAATTTATCGCAATTTATGTATTTACATTTATCAATATCCTCTGCAGAAAGAATATTGATTTATGGTTCTTCTTGAACACTTTCTTTTACCTCATTATCAGCTGATTTTATTTTTCAAGGATTTTTTATCATTAGAACCAATTGGTTTCCCACGTTTCTGCCGTAGCAAAGACTCATGAGTGACATTATTGCCAGCTTTTGTAATTTCAATTCTAGCTGAAGCATTTACTGCTGGTATATATGATTTAGTCACTTATTTTTGTATCTTTAAATGCATAAAGTAATTAATTTGCAAGTTCTTGCATATGCATTATATTTGAACTTTCTTTTCGCATTCTTTTGTGCGAGGATCAACATACCTTAATTGATGTTCACACCATGAAACATCATTTTATTTATATTTCATTTCTCCCCCTAATATAGGGAACAATGTTTCATTAAAGTGACAATCAGCAAAACGTGCTGTAAAAAATCACCCGTCATGGGTTCAATATATCTTATGATTGAAGATGTTTCATATGCAACATATATTTCAATCCTTCTTTGAGGAACCATTTGTTGTGGTGGTGCAATTAAAAATAAACTGCACAACCAAATGTTCTAAGATGGAAAGTATTTGGTCTCGACCAAAATTAAGTTGGTAATGGAGAATATTTATGACTTGCACTTGGTTTAATGCGAATTAATGTCGCATCATGTAAATTTACATGTCCCCATATAAATATTGAGAGTTTTGTACTCATTACCAATTGTCTAGTTATTAGCTGCAAACGTTTATCTATTGATTCAGCTAAACCAATTTTGTGTATGCACATGAGCAACTGGATGTTCAACAACAATCCCTGTAGATATATAATAATCATTAAATGCTTGAGATGTTAACTCACCAGCATTATCAAGTCTCGTTAGAATAATGTGTTCTCAATTTAATAATTTGTGCAAGAAACTTTGCAAATGCCATATTATGGTTTGATAACACACAAAAATGAGACCATCCGCTAGATGCGTCTATTAGAACCATGAAATATTAAAATGGTCTACATGATGGATGAATTGGTCCATATATATGACCTTGAATTCTTTCAAGAAACATTAGTGATTCTTTCTCAATATTCTTTTCATTAATCACCATATGTGCTTTTCATTAATCACCATATATGCTTTTCATTAATCACCATATGTGCTTTTTCATTAATCACCATATGCGCTTTTCATCATATATTCTTTTTACCATATGCGCTTTTAATCATATGCGCTGTACTTTTCATCATATGCACTTTTCATCATATGTGCTTTTAATCATATGAGCTGCGCTTTTCATCATATGCGCTTTTCATCATATGCACTTTTTATCATATGCGCTTTTAATCATATATCCTTTTCACCATATGTGCATTTAATCATATGCGTTGTGCTTTTCATCATATGTGCTTTTAATCATATGCGCTTCGCTTTTCATCATATGCGCTTTTTATCATATGCGCTTTTAATTATATGCGCCGCGCTTTTCATCATATGCGCTTTTTGGTGCTACATAGATATTTCTCATTTTCGGTTATCATTGACTGATAATCATATCCATTATGATATATATCAGAGAAACTTAACAAATTTCTCTTTAATTTTGGGAGAAAACAAGGCATTGTTTATCAGAAAATTCGTACCATTTGGTAATATGAATTTTTGCCTTTTTCGTTCCTTATATCAAGCCTGCAAGACCTGATATAGTATTTATAATTCCTTCATTTGATTTAAATCAATGAAATATTTCTTAGATTTGATCATAGTATGTATGTTACCACTATCTGCAATACATAGGTCTTTACCATTTAATTGATGTTGTATTTCAGCAGGATTCATACTAAAACTTCAAATAAGATAAGTAAATAATGAGTTATATTTCAGCAAGATAATCAAATTATATTACCTGCAAACAAGTTACAATCAGAAGTACATAAAAGATAACACTTAATAAACATATGCGTTATGGTCTAAAACCATTTATTTATGAGTGATACATAACAAGCTAGGCATCTTAGAAAATTTAAACCATTCAAGTCTCAAGGTAGCTCAGGGTTTATTTAATCAAGATTTTTCAACAGATTCACTCTCGTTTTCTTTTCTTTTGGGACTTATTTGTAGAGCAAAACAAGATGTTCATGTATTCAAAAAATACTAGACTGATGATCCACGTTACCAGATCATTAATAAGAATCTCCGGGATTCTTATAAGAGCGTCTACTAACATCTTCAATTTTATTCTTTCATGGATCACCATTATTTCTTGATAATTAATATCGTATCTATCTTTGAGTATTTTCCATAATACACTTGGATCTTCGATCATATAATATGTAGATTCTAAGGACTAGTCAATATGTTTGCTAAGAAAAATACTTGCTATTGCTTTCTCTTGTTCGGAACAATTATTATTTTCATTCAGGGTTTCTAAAATACCGATTGATTCGAGATGTTTTTCTACATTCATAACTCATGTTAAGTAGTTGTTCCCACTTGATTCTAAAGGAGCAAATTTAAGCCTTTTCAAATTCAACATTTTCTATTATCAAAAGATGAACAACATAAATCATAATCATAATCAACTTCTATTCATAGACAAATAATAAAATGAAATTAGAATCATTTTAAATTCATAAGTAGCAAACAACAGAATAATGGCATGATTACAAATGATAAAATCACAAGAGCATGATAGAATATAGGTTCACCCCGTGGTATGTTAGCGACAATGATGATAGTTAGTATGACCAATACAATAGGAAAAATCATCCTTGTGTGAATCATCTTTACAAAAAACTTTTTGAGAGTGGTAATCTGAGAAAATGAAGATTGATTTGTGAAAATGTGAAAACAGAGATGTTTATTTTATATTTGAAAAATATAGTCGTCAGTTGACGTTAATAACCGTTATGTATATATGACCGTTGTAACGTCGTTAGTTGATGTTAACGACTGTTATGTACTCGTTGTATTAATAATAATTTTAATAAAAGAATTTTATTAGTACAAATACGATTACTATAAATACATTTAGTATAAATATGTTTAGTATAAATACGAAGATTAAGAGAATAAACATATTATGCATAAATAATAAATTTTAAGAATAAACATTAGTATGTATGAAATAAATAATGTTTAATTGCATAAGTAATCATAAATGTTAGATAACATAAATATAAATGTTAGTGAAGTTAAGAGTTAGATTACAAAAATATAATTCAGGCGATATAATCGACCATATATAACTTAAATAACATAAATATAAATGTTAGTAAAGTTAATAAAAGTTAGATTACATAAATATAATTCAGGCGGTATAACCGACCATATATAACTTAAATAACATAAATATAAATGTTAGTGAAGTTAATAAAAGTTAGATTACATAAATATAATTCAGGCGGTATAACCGACCATATATAACTTAAATAACATAAATATAAATGTTAGTGAAGTTAATAAAAGTTAGATTACATAAATATAGTTTTATTTATGATGATAATAATATTTACCTTACTAATAAATAATAGAAGATATCGTTAAAGAATTTCTTACCTTGATTAGTGACTTTTGCTTGCTTAGATAAACCTTGATTATACGGAGCACTTCGTGCTGATAACGTGTTATAATTCAGTAGGCTTATAACTACATTTAGTGGTTTGATTATGTTATAATTCAGTAGGCTTATAACTACCTTTAGTGGTTTGATTCTTGATTAAGAATACTAATAATGAAGTGTAAGAAAGTAGATGATAATGGAGAGAAAGAAATAAGCACTTTGTAAGTGTGAGAAATGGTGCAAGTTTAATCCTTGCATTCATGAGTATTTATAGCCTAAAATCTCAATATAAAAATACATACTTTATGCAACAAAATTGACTATGTATACACCAAAATTGACTATCCATGTCTATATTATTATTATTATTATTATTATTATTATTATTATTATTATTATTATTATTATTATTATTATTATTATTATTATTATAACAATTATTTTATTTTATGCATTGTTATTTTAGGGATGTTAGAGAAGATAATGACATGGCGTTCAAGTGACGTCAATATATCAATGACTTGGCCGCCATGTTGACTATATTGCCTCTAAATTTAATAGTTTTTTCAATTCATAATCCTTTTCTAGTCAAAATTAAAGTATACATTCTTTTTTGTGTTTTAACAAAAGTGAAATTGTCTTTAATGTCAGTTTGGATAACTTATGTTACTTTTTAATGATATTTAGTAGAATTTTTGTGGGATTTTAGTAGGGTGATTTACAAATTTTGAAACCCGTATAGATAGTAAGTGAATAATGTTTTCAGACGGGGGATTATTTATTTGTGTTTAATCTAATTAAAAGCAATGGCCCAATGTTAGTTGTAATTAAAAATAACGTCAAGTATCGAAGGTCAATACCCATTACCCAATTCATATTCACATAGTAATTAAATTGATTGAACATGATATGTCACATTCACATACTTGTCTATATGAGGTTGTTAGGGAGGCTCGGTTATAGAAAGATTTCGTTTTAGATAGTCGTTTTCTAGGTGCAAGGTTGTTCGTTTCACCTGTCTTTTTGTAATCCTTGTTCATGACGTTTTTTTTTTGGAAAACGACCTCGGTTTCTATATGAGTTTTCGTTTTTTTCGAAAAAAAAAAAAAAAAAAAATGAATTTCTTCATAGACCAAGTAAAACGTTTACTTTTGGTGAAACAAAAAATATTGTTAAACCATCAATTGGTTACTTTTTTTAATATGTTATCACTGCACATCATATAGATCATACATATGTCATCAAAAATCTGTAATAACAAGGAAGTTAATAACTTGGTCAATCATCCTACTCTGGGTAGTTAATAACCATGACATATATGTAAAATGAATAATCTATTACTTCTTTACATCTTAATACACACTACCAACCTTTTCACCTTACTTTCCTACCTAAGTGGACTTCACCATTTTCTTTTCATTTTCCTCATGATCATGATCATGATGATGCTGGAAGCTCATATACAATTAACATGAATGATTATTTTTTTTATTATTGCTTCTATTAATCGAGTCAAGAGCAAACGTTGATTTATTGGCGACTTGACTGTGAGCCTAAATTGATTTCATGCAAGATTTAAAACCTATGGAAATTTGATTCTACCATTTTAATGACGTCTCATTTTTTATTTTTTTTATATTTTTATATTTTATTTTTATTTTTCAAAAATTTTCCTGCTTATAGACTAAAAGTCCTTTTAGAAGCAATCTCTATATCCATAGAACATTGAGAGAGATAGCTTTCTGTCTTTCTCCTAGGATGGGGGAATGATTTTCTACATGTCACCTCCCGCATATCTCACATATACGGAATTGGATTTTGTTGTTGTTGTTGTTGTTTATTTTTTTTTTATTATTATTTATCTTTTTGGCAAAAAATACTCAAACTTTGGCGAAGTGGTGAAACATGTATGTTTATTTTATTGACATCATGGCCAAGGAGAGAATTATAGGAGGAGGGAGGGGCTCTAGGCCTCCCAAAAAAAAATGAAATTAATAGCACTTTAAATTATGGGCATTTGAATATGAATCTTTGAATTAACTAAATGAAGTCTATATGAAACAAAACCGTGTTACCTGTTAAATCTTTAATATCAATCAAAGGTTCACCATTTATTAGAAGTGATAAAGGTTATCATGGTGGGGAACCTTTAACCCCATGCACCCTTTGGATGCCAACTGTACGCGGGTCAGCACAGCCCCGGGCAAGTGTGGTCGGAACCAACCCCTGTCTCAGCGCCTAATACAACTGGTGGCCGAACCGAGATTCGAACCTTCGCCATATTAGAAGTGAATTGCCAATTGACTAGGTCAACTGAGCATTTGCGGGGCACCCTGGCCACCCAGGCTATGCCCGGATGGTTAAGGTTCACCATTTATTCATCACTTGGATATGAAATTAAATTTTAAACTAAATAAATATCGAAAATTTATGAAATCAACTTAAATTAATTAATAGCACTTTAAATTATGGGCATTTGAATATGAATCTTTGAATTAACTAAATGAAGTGTATATGAAACAAAACCGTGTTACTTGTTAAATCTTTAATATTTTTTTTTTTGAAAAGCAACAATATTATTAAAACCTCAAGAATCAGATACAGAAGGCATGGTTGCAAAGTGGGCAACCATTTACACTACAAGAACAGAAGCTCCAAACTATACTATAAGAACAAGCACAATACACAACACTAGGAAACAACTATAGATAAAATACAAGGTTACAAAGAAGAAAGGAGATCGCCTGGGTTCGTAATCCAATTTAGCCATTCATACGTATGCTTTTTGTCTCTCGTAGCTATCCATTCGAACGTCTTGGATTGAATCTCACTAAGCGCCATCGGTATGTTCCAAGATTTGTTTTCAAAAGCGGTTTTGTTTCTAAGGCACCAAATGTGATATAAACCAATCCAAACTATTGCTTGCCATAATCTTTTACCCTTTTCCGACATCGAGCTTGTATTTATCCCTTCTACCAAATCGCATAGATTGAAGGGGTTAGAGATCCGGATCCCCCACCATTTAAAAATCCGCGTCCATAAATCTCTGACCCTATCACATAAGACCAATGAGTGTTCCACCGATTCCAATCCATCATCGCACAATGGGCATCTCAAACTATGTAGGTCGACGTCTCGTTTGTCTAACTCCACTCTTACCGGGATTCTCTTTTTTTGGACTCGCCAAATAAATATCTCTACTTTTTTCGGCACTAGCGAGTTTCTTAAGGTACCTGTTTGTGAAGAGTATCGATCCAACATATTTGACTCTAGAAGATTAGTAAGCTTTTTAACGGTGAACGTACCATTCGACGCCAATCCCCACGACCATGTATCTGATGGACAGTTCGCAAACGAGAAACCCGACAGCAATTCAATCATGGCCTGCAACTCACTGTTGGTTCTCCCATTGGGCTCCCTGCTCCAGCTCCACTCGAACATAAGGCCCGAATCAGTAGCTTTTATACGATCCTTAATGCTGACCTCCCTCACCGTTTCAAGTCTGAATATCCTGGGGAAGAGATTGCAAAGTTTATCCTGACCAATCCAATGCTCCAACCAGAATGCTGTTTTATCTCCAATCTTTAATATCAATCAAAGGTTCACCATTTATTCATCACTTGGATATGAAATTAAATTTTAAACTAAATAAATATCGAAAATTTATGAAATCAACTTAAATTAATATTATATGTATGTTCAAATTAATATCATATGTATGTTCGTAAAAATTCTAAAAAAACTTATCTATAGTATCATATAAATTTCTAAAATGATAATGTCATAAATAAGGATTATTCATGCTTAAAAAAAATTAAAAAATAAAGAAAAAATTTCTAAGCCCCTCATGATGATGTCAATAAAATAATTAATTATATTAAATAAAAATATTAACATCTTAATGGTATAATATATGAAGTATTATGTACAATCTTATGATAAAATACCACATGACCATATATATAATAATTGAAACATTATGTACAAACTTATGGTAAAACACCTCATGACCATATATACAATATTTGAAACATTATATACAATCTTATGATAAAACATCTCTCATGATCATATGTACAAACTTTAAAACAAATTGTACAATCTTTTACAAAACACCTCATGAACACGTGTACAAACTTTGAAACATGTTGTACAACATTCATATAATAATTGTATTTTAATTTAAAAAAAAATTAAATTAAAGAGGCATTTGTTATTACTAATAATTATTCTTAAAATTATAAATACTAAATTTTAAAGCAAACTTTATTATTATATTATTATTATTAGTATTCAAATATGGGTTCTCTTTACGGAATTAATTACGTTACATATGTATGCGAAATACACGTCTCAATAAAATGTTATAATGTAGCTTTTATGAAAAGAAAAATAATAATTGAAAGAAATTGAAAGAATAAATGTAGCTTTTATGATAAAATTGAAAGAAATTGGTGGAAGAATAAATGTAGCTCATTTATTCTGACCAAGTTAAGTATATCAATATATTTGTAAAAGGAACGACAAGTTTCTTAGTCGGAATATGTGGTTCCATGGGTCATTAAACTAAATGACTTTAACATTTACGTTCACTTAATACCTAAAACATATCATTAAACTGTTTCGTTTAAACAAACCCGTGATTTCACAGGTCATTTCACTAGTATATACATATATATTATATTGATCTCAGCCCTACATGGAATGATGTGCATCATATGTGTGTGTATATATGGGTATGTTTATTTCATACAAATATATATTCCCTCGAGAAGTAAATAAACAAGTGTATAAAGATGGGTAGAGTTTCGAAACTTCTATCTTTTATAGCAAAAAGCCTCTCATTTTCCTTTTCACATAATCACCAAAAACTTTTTCTCTTCAAGGATTTCAAAGATACAAGCTTCTTTGTGGTTTTATTATTAATATTTGGCCTTCTCATTGTACACCTTTTATGTGGACATCCTTCACAATTTTCAAGTTCTACAGAAGAATTTGAATATCATTTCAAGTCAATATTTGTCTCTACATTAGAATTAAGTCCAATGTCATATAAATTTGATGAAGAAACATCATATGACATTAGTAGTATCACTAATATTGTAGAAGAAGATGATCTAGATGATTTTATCCCTCGTTTAGTTCATTTGGAATTAGTCAAGGGAGCTATTGGGAGCCATGATGACTATGATCCCTCATTCGATTCGATCGTATCGAAATAATTAATCAATGACTCCACAAAGAGTGATGAAGATGGTTACGATAAAATATTGATGATGGAGATTGATCATAAGAAAAAGTGACGTCAATAGCAAAGAAGATGATGATGATGTTAATGAACTTTGGGTGTAACACACTCGTGTAGGGAAGACCAAGATTTGATATGTGGATTTGAAGCAAAAGGTGGTGTTACGTGTTTTTTGATTGGTTGATTCATTTTATGCAATTGGTGTGAGGTGGACATTTGTAAATATTTGTGAACAAATTTTGTTATTGTGTGAGTTTGCATTTAAAAGGATAACAATAATAATAATGTGTAACTGGAATTTAATTTGATATAATTAACTTGGTAGGCTGCGTCACTTAAAATCTCGATGTATTTTTCAAACCTTTTCTTATATACCTTTTTAACCTTTTGGGGTATTTTACGTCGAATACATCGTATTCGTAATGTTCTCGGTATTTACCGTGAAAATACTAGCATCTCTAAAAGTGGTAGAAATCGTGCTCAGACCAATTCTTGGGAGTAGCTTGTCGAGCCTATGTATTATCGACCTTGAACTTTGTCATATTCTTCGTAAACTCGCCCGCTTTCGACGAGCCAGTAGTAGCATGTGAAGAACCCAACTAGGGATGGCAAAATGACCCGTACCCGATGGGGAAACCCGAAACCCGTTATAATTGGGCCGGGTCTGACCCGAGTCCATCGGGTCATGGGCCGGGTATGGAGATGGTTACAAAAAAAATTCCGGGTCATGAGCCGGGTATGGGGATGGTTACAAACCCGTTTACCCGACCCGTATACCCGGCCCGAGAAATTTTAATAATAATTTTTATGTAAAATTTTAGTATTAGTATTATATTGTTAATGTATGAAATATTTCTCTTATTTATTTTGGTAGCGAGTATAATTTTATTCAATATAATCATATACAACAAGTTTTCGAGATGTGATATTTTATATACTTTGTGTATTTGAGTATTTTAGAAACTTTTCAATCAACTTTTTGTATGTGATATTTTATAATACTTTAAACATGAAGTAGTTAAATTATTTTTCTATATTTTGATTTGGTAACTTATTGAAAAATAGATACATAATGACTAACTGGGTATACCCGTTTACCCGTGGGGAAACCCGAAACCCGATAGTATGTAAGTAAATGGGGACCCGACGGGTTTCGGGCCGGGTTTGGGGCGGAGTTTCTTAATCGGGTTCGGGTCCGGGATTACATAAACCCGACCCAAACCCGACCCGATGCCATCCCTAAACCCAACGCATGTAGATCCGTGGTAAATAGGCATTTAGGGGGATAGAAAAATCGCCGACAAACTTGAAACGCCTAAAAAAATTTAAATACATCGCCACCCGTGAGGTTATCCTCATAATCCACGTCCCCATACATACCTTGTGACCCGCAAGAGAAAGACTCTCGCGTCGAAAATTCCACAAACCCAATTTCATAATGTTCGCGACCTATGACACAAGAGTCGCGCAAAGCACACCACCACGCGAACAGCAAGGCTTGGCTCGTGATGCGCAAGTGACCTCTACATAGGGTATTTTCCCGTTTTGACATTTGACCCATTTTTAATTTCTTTTTCATTTTCATACACATATTGGGCCCAAAACTTATCGGTCTCATATTGTATGCTTTCTAGCCTGCCTCTTTCTTGAGCTGGCCATGGAATAAAAAGTAGATTTGTATTTGATTTGTGAAGTGAAAGAATAGTCTTGATCTTATTGACTTAATTCCATCTAAGAAGTAGAAGTATGGTCGCTAAAGCCCATCTATTCAATAAGATCGTCGCAAAATGTCTTCATAAAAGATAATAAACGACAATATTATTGCGGCCACATGTTAGAGAAGACTTTGTCGTCTACAAAGATTGTTAGTGAAGACAAAGAGGGCTATTAAATGCGACCAAATAAATAAAGAGTATATTGTAACTTGTTTATGTAGGCAAATATATATATATATATATATATATATATATATATATATATATATATATATATATATATATATATATATATATATATATATATATATATATATATATCTCCAAGAATAAACCGGTGAGGTTTTGGTCAGTCTCAACCATGACATACTTCCTGTCAGGACTAACTGCCACATTAGCGACACATCAACATTTTCTCACCATGACTAACCCAGGACTAAACACTCTCAACCATGACATACTTCCTCCCATTCTTTAACTATATTATTTTTATTTAATTAAACAAATTACAACCGTTTGAGTTACGCGTACAACCTATTCAATCAATCCGTGTTGAGCTATGCTTCGTGAAGATAAACACGAGGACTAAAGGATGAGGGCTAGAGGGGGCATGTGATTCCCATCCAAGCCCTCCTAGACTAAAGGTAGGGCGATGTATGGGTTGGAAGTGGCCTTACAGAAACTGATTCAATTCCAGTGGTCCAATAAATGATGTTTTGTCCAATTACAATATTAGCGATTTACACATAAGTCATATTAAAGACAACTGTAAATAGATTTCAAAGTTCTGTCAGATTTTAAATTCGAGTGCTTAATGGCATAATCATCTTTTGACCTTTTTCATCATCTATATTTCAGCCAACAAAAGCAAATGGTCAACAAAATCAAATGATTCAATTGATTGAACATTGATTGTGGATTTATGGTATTCAATTCAATGTGATGATGATTCAAAAGATAAATTGATCGGAAGAAAATTTTGTGATTGTTGGGGAAGAATTAGAAGAAATGTGTGGGTTGATGGTATTAGGAAGAAGATGATATATTTATCATTTTGTTTTCGTGTGCATGATACATGTTAAGAGTTAATAAACTTTTTAATGAATATTAATTTGAGGGACTATTGTTGTGCACTAGGTAAAAAGTCAGGGACCGCCAATCCATTTATTAATAGATAGGGACCACTGGTATAGTTTGATGTAAAAAATACTGGGACTCGGTGTAATTTACTCTCTATTTATTTTTTGAACGGTAAGAGCACTAGAAATTGTAACACCAAATTCAGTGGGTAATTTGAGTGTCTTCCAAGATATTGAAATCTAACACTAAAGTTAAAAGTGGAGAAATAGTTTAGTGACTAGTTTATTTTTAATTAAATATTATTTAATTTAATATATTTTATATAACAATTACTAAATAAAACATAAATTCAGTTAATAAAAAATACAATGCTTAAAAAAGAGACAATACTAAATAAAAAAAAAAAAAAAAAACAAGTAAATTAAAAACTACATCGAAGACTACATTTGAAGATTAGCCCAAAGTTGTTCAACCAAATCCGATCGTAGGCCTTCATGCATATCCTTATCACTTGATTCTTTCGTCCTTCTTCTGTATGTTTCACACCTCTCGATTCAAGTTGTTTTCATATTAGAAACTGGTTCATAAACCCAATCATTTCCGGAAATGTTAAAACCGTTATCTTCAATAATTATATCGTGTAAGATGACGCGTGTATACATTAGTTGTTTCACAACATTGATGTTGTAAGTTCTTGCCGGTTGTTGTAGTATATGCCAACGTCCTTGTAGAATACTATAAGTCCTCTCAATATTCTTGCGTACCCCTACTCGTTTCTTCAAAAAGTAAGAACGTTTTTCATCATTTGCGTTTGAGAACGCCTTAACAAATTATACCCATCCGGGTAAATTTTGTCAGCTAAATAATATCCTCTTTTGTACTCAACACCGTTTGCATGAAAAGGTATGACTTCCATTACCTCATTAAGCACTAAGTTGAATAGATCACTAAAGTTCAGCACATTTAAGTCTTTATTCAACCCCGCAACCCCAAAGAAAGCATGTCAAATCCAATCATATGATGTTATGCGTAACATCCTCAACTAGGCCTAGCTGTAAGATTACTAGTTTGCCTTTAAGTTTGTGTTGTGTTATTATATGCTTTTATTTTTATATAAAATTTATTATTATTTAATAATGTGATTAGGACCAGTTTGTGACAAGGTCACGGAACAGGTTTTTTTATTTAATTTGAACTTCATTTGAGTCGCCAAATTACGTACGAAAGATATCAGATAACTGATAGATACCCGTGCATTGCCCATTTCATTCACTTTCTAGAATATTCACATCCACACTCGTTCTTCATCTTTCTCAACTACCAAATCCTAGATTTCAAATTCTTGTTTTTGAGCTCGAATCTTTCATACCACCTTGTTCTTTGTGATTAACTGAATCTTTTAAGGTAGGAATCATAACATTTCATGCTTGAATCCTTGTTAAAATTGGGTTTTTGTGTGAGTTTGTTGAAAGTGTGTAATTTGGGTCAAAGTGGTTTGATTTGGTGTTGTTTGTGTCAAAATCTCGTGGGTTTATGCTTCTACGTGTTTAGTATACTTGATTTGGTTAGTTTTGGGGTCAAAATCGAGATTTAGAGCAAGAATTGATGATTTTAGCTTGAAACCCGTAGGTTAGCTGTTGCTGCTGCTGAAGAACACAGCCGTATGATTGGAGCTTGTAACCGTACGGGTACATTGTGTAACCGTACGGATGCAAGTGCAACCGTACGGATGCAGCAATGTTGTGCAACCAGACCATAAATGTAACATCCTCAGACAAGGCTTAGATGTAAGATGACTATGTTGCCTTAGGCATAATTGTGTGGTTAATTATGCTTTTATTTTAGTTGAATAGTTTATATTATTTTATTATTTGATTAAGACCAGTTTGTGACAAGGGTCACAGAACAGGTTTGTTTATTTAATTTGGACTCCGTTAGGGCAGTCAAATTAAGTACGAAAGTTATCAGATAACTGGTAAATACCCATGTGTGATGGGGTATGGGATTAACCCCAATTAAATGTATAGTGTTGTCCTTTTTCTTCGCATTTCTTCTTGAATATTCCAAACACCCCGTACACTCTCATCTTATTCCATCAAACCCTAAATTCTTAATTGGTGTTCTAGAGCTCAAATCTGTTGTATCATCTCGTTCTTTACAATTTATAGAGTCTACTGAGGTAAGAATCAAACAGTTTCAAGCTCTAATCTTTGAGAAATTGAGGTTTTTGTGTCAAGTTTGTTAAAAGTGCAAATTGGGTCAAAATGGTTGATTTTGATGTTGTTAGTGTCAAAATCTTGTGGGTTTGTGCTTACTGATGTTTAGTGTAGTCGATTTGGTCAGTTTTGAGGTAAGAAACGAGCTCTAGAGCAAGAAATGGCGAATTTTGGGTTAGACCCGTAGCTATGTTCATCTTCTTCATCAGATGAACACACTCGGCCGAGTGTCTTTCGACACTCGACCGACTGTGTAGATGATCGACCGGTTGAGAGACACACTCGACCGAGTGTGCCTGAGTTCTGACCAGATGACTGATTATACTCAGTCGACCAAGTGAGAGGACACTCGACCGAGTGTGTGGACACAGTCGACCGACTGTGTGAGTCAGTCGACCGAGTGTCTTTGTGGGCAGAATATTTTACTAAGTGTTGATGTCTAGCCGTTATGCTGTCCGTGTGACTTATCATAATCAGGATGTAAATTCTGAAAATGCATAAGTGTTAGGTGGACTTTTAGTGACACTTTTTATGACTGGTTTTCAGTACTGTGCTAACTTGAGTTGCCTTATATTTAGGTGATAAGGATAAGGAAGCCACTCAGTGATAGATTATCTGAGTTAGTTTCTGGTATTCGGTGAGTGGTTCTATCTCCTGATAGAGTATTAAGTAGCTGACAAGCTACTTGTTCAGACTCTTTACTCTTATGTTTATATCCAGTATGATTGCCATGTGTAGTTAGATATTGCCATGCTAGTTAGGACGATTGTATGACTGATTATCTGTGATCTTATGTGCGCACTGTTAGTTGGACACCAACCGAGGCGGCAAGGTTGGGAACCCACCGAGGCGGCAAGGTAGGGTTGATGTGAGGTCGACCGTGGTAGCCTGGTCGGGTCTTGATGTTATTGATTGTTCATTATAGCATTAAAGGACGCATGTGTTGCGTCTGGACGGTTATGCAGCGGATTCAGTAAAGCGGACTATCGGTGGACTGTAGCCTGATCAGCTAAGTTGTGTTCTCGTACAAGCCGTCGGTCCTCATATTGTCAGTTGTTGTATGCTAGTTCAGGACGTTAGCATATCTGTGACTTTTGCATGTTCAGTTGCTTATGCTTGGTCTGTTAGATAGTATCCATTCACTTAGCAGTTGTGCTAATTCCCCCACATTTCCACCCCTTGCAGGTTTAGGTAGTGCTGGTTAGAAGGGTGAAACAAACGGGTTTGAAGACATGTTTGACTATGTGATTAACTCTGATGTTTTCTATTTTAATGATGTTTTCACGTAACACCGATGTTTTAGAATATTGTAATAACTTTAACTAAGTTGATTTGTTAACTATGGTTTGTAAGTATTAACCAGGGTTATTTTAGTAATTAAATGTACTTCTGCTGTGATAAAAAAAATCAGGGTGTTACAACTTGGTATCAGAGTGTGGTTTAGCAGCAAGTACGTGCGCGTATTTGTTCCTAAACCCTAAGTTAAGTCAAACATGTAAGTGGGATGGGGGCTAAGTGAATGTAGGATGTTTGTGCATGTTAGTGTTTAGTAAACTAACAGTTATCCACTAAGCTTTTGTGCGAGTATTTTATAACACAGATGGCAGATAATAGAGATGCGAACGCTACAAACCCAATCCACCCCAGAACGTTCAGTGCTCCAGATGTGGAGGATGAGGCAGAGGTTTACGATGCTGAATATGTGCATGAGCTTGAAAGTAAGTTTAAGGAAGCTCAGGAAAAGATTGCTGAGCTTGAGTTAGCTAGACAGTCAGGTAATGAGGATACACCACTAGGTTTTGCCACTGCTCAATCACACACCGTACCACAGATACACCAGAATCAGTACCAATACCCATTACAGAACCAATTTCCTCAGCATGTCATACCACCACAGAATTACTATCAGTACCAAAATCCCATGATGATGAACCAAGTTCAGCCACCCATATATCAAAAATCATTTCCACAACAGCAATTCCAACAGCAATACCAGCCACCAAAAAGATGCACCTTTAAACAATTTCCGAGATTGTGGACCGTCTCCGTTCTTGGGAAGTTCAGACCCAGCTGTGACTCTCAATTGGTTATGAGAGGTTGAGAAGGCATTTGAGGCCTGTCAGTGTGAACCAGAACTGAAGGTGACTTATGCCAGTAGGTTATTGAAAGACAGGGCTATGGTGTGGTGGGATTCAGTAATAGCAAGTGTTCCTCCAGAACAAGTTAAAATGATCACTTGGGAGCAATTTTACGGAAAGGTATGTGAGCAGTACTGCAATGTGTTTGACATGAACAGAATCAAGATGGAGTTTTTGGAGATGCAGATGATGCCGCAGATGTCAATTGATGAGGTGATTGAGAAATATATGGACAAGTTGAGATTTATACAACAATGGGTGCCTGATGAACAATCAAGAATCCAGCATTTTGTTATTATGATCTTGCCGGAATACAGGACCGACGTTGTCTCAAGCTTTTGTGATGGCAAAGATGGTGGAAAGTGATGTAAGAGCAGCTAGGGTTATGAACTTTGGAAGTGTTGCACCGCATGGTAGTCAAGCTACCAGTCAATCGGGTTCAAAGTCTAAGAAATCTTTTGGGTTTAGACAAAAGGGTAAAGTGTAACATCCTCAGACAGGGCTTAGATGTAAGATGACTATTTTGCCCTTAGGCATAATTGTGTGAATAATTATGCTTTTATTTTAGTTGAATAGTTTATATTATTTTATTATTTGGTTAAGACCAGTTTGTGACAAGGGTCACAGAACATGTTCGTTTATTTAATTTGGACTCCGTTATGGCAGTCAAATTAAGTACAAAAGATATTAGATAACTGGTAAATACCAGTGTGTGATGGGGTATTGTATTTAACTTAAATATATAAGCCATGTTTCAGCCATTTCTTGAGGTTTCTTGAAATTTCTTCACACACACCGTACCTATTTTCTCTCCTACTTGAAACCCTAATTTCTTAATCTCATTTTTGGAATTTCAATTGTGTTACAAAGCTTGTTCTTACTGATTTCGCGATTTTCTCAAGGTAACAATTCGTGATTTTCAGTTCCAAATTGTTAGATTTGTGTGGTTTTAGTTAGGTTTTGTCAAAAGTGGATTTTGAGTCAAATTTATCCAAATTGGTGTTGTTGATACTTAAAACTAGAGGGTTTGAGTCCCTAAATATTTTCCTAACATGTTGTGTGTCGATTTTGGGTTAAAAACATGTCTGAAAACAAGATTGAGTGATTTTGGTGTGAAACCCGTCAGTTTTTGCTGTTACAGCTCGATGAAGTGCATGTGCAACCGTACGGATGCAGTGTGTTGGTGCAACCGGGCATAAAGTGTGCAACCGTACGGATGCATGAGGCAACCGTACGGATGGACTTGCAACCGTACGGATGCATGTACGATCGTATAGATGCAGATCATATCAGTAGTATTGTTTATTTAGCTGTTTTCTAGCTGTTATGCTGTCCGCGTGACTTATAATAATCAGGATATAAATTCTGAAAATGCATAAGTGTTAGGTGGACTTTTAGTGAAACTTTTTGTGACTGATTTGCTTACCTGTACTGTTTTGTGTTAACAGACAGAAACTAACTTGATTTGCCTTATATTCAGGTGATAAGGATAAGGAAGCCGCTCAGTGATAGATTATCTGAGCTAGTTGCTGGTATTCGGTGAGTGGGTCTATCTCCGGATAAAGTATTAAGTAGCTGACACGCTACTTGTTCAGACTCTTTATTATTATATTTATGCCCTGTATGAATACCATGTATAGTTAGATATTGCCATGCTAGTAGGACGATTGCATTACTGATTATCTGTGATATTATGTGCACACTGTTAGTTGGACACCAACCGAGGTGGCAAGGTTGGGAACCCACCGAGGCGGCAAGGTAGGGTTGATGTGAGGTCGACTGTGGTAGCCTGGTTGGGTCATGGTGTTACCGATTGTTCAGTATAGCATAGAAGGACGCATGTGTTGCTTCTGGACGGTTATGCAGTGGAGTCAGTAAAGCGGACTATCGGTAGACTGTAGCCTGATCAGCTATGTCGTGTGCTCGTATAAGCCGCCGATCCTCATATTGTCAGTTGTCGTTATATGTTAGTTCATGACGTTAGCATATCCATGACCTTTGCATGTTCAGTTACTTATGCTTAGTCTGTTAGATAGTATCCATTCACTTAGCAGTTGTGCTAATTCTCCCACATTTCCACCCATTGCAGGTTTAGGTACTGCTGGCTAGTAGGGTGATTCGTACGGGTTGAAGACATGTTTGACTATGTGCTTACTCTGATGTTTTCTAATTTAATGATGTTTTCACGTAACACCGTTGTTGTATAAATTTGGTTTGTAAACAATATTATGTAAACCTTAACCAGGGTTATTTTGGTAATTATATACTTCCGTTGTGTTTAAAAAAAATCAAGGTGTTACATAAAGGTAATCAAGCAAGTTCAGGGTCTGGTTCAGGAAGGAGAGAATGGTGTAAAGGTTGTAAGTCTTCTCACAGTGGGCAGTGTTTAGAGACAACGAGAAGGTGTTTAAGATGTGGTATGGTATGTCATGAATCTCAGGGATGTTTCTTAAGAGAGAATGTGTGTTGGAGTTATCATCAGCCGGGTCACCGTTCAGCAAGTTGTCAGGCGTCAAAGGGCGCAAGTTTCGGGGCAGTGTCAGGGGCGCGTTCGGCATCTGTCGGGGGTTCCACAGCCTCAAGTGGACAGAAGAGAAAGAACCCACCGAGTGCGGAAGCCAGGACCTTTTAGATGACAGTTGAGGCAGCAACTAATAATGATGACGTCATAACCGGTATGTTCTTGATCAACTCAATACCTGCTAGAGTATTGTTTGATTCGGGTGCAAATAGGACATTTATGTCTATATATTTTTGTACTAAGTTAGGGTTACCTGCTACTATGCTGTCTGAGCCTGTTAGAGTGGAGGGAGCTGATGGTAAGACGGTTCCAGTCACAACGTATGTGTCTGTGGCTAGTATAGAAATTGATGGTAGACCGCTTGCTATGTCCTGTTTAGTATTGCCTATCCCTAGTTTTGATGTAGTATTAGGGATGAACTGGATGAGCCCACATAAGGCCCACATTAAGTGTGATAAGAAGATTGTGACCTTTCGTTTGAATGATGGAACCCGTATTGTGGCCCGAGGGGAACGAAATGGGTTCAGTTTTCCATTGATCTCTATGATGAAGGCGAAGAAGTCACTTTCTAAAGGGTGTGAGTCTTTTATGGCTTATGTTATTGACGCTAAGATAGAGAAGAGATCTTTTACCGATATTTCGGTGGTTTTGAAATTTCCTGAGGTGTTTCTTGATGAGTTACCGGGGTTGCCGTCGGTAAGAGAAGTAGAGTATAAGATTGAGTTGGTTCCGGGAACAACTCCAGTAGCTAAGGCTCCTTATAGGTTAGCACCTTCTCAAATCAGAGAGATGATGTCTTAGATACAAGAATTGTTAGACAGAGGGTTTATAAGACCGAGTTCTTCACCGTGGGGTACGCCGGTGTTGTTTGTAAAGAAGAAAGATGGTACTCTGAGAAT
Organism: Rutidosis leptorrhynchoides; assembly: GCF_046630445.1. NCBI lineage: Eukaryota > Viridiplantae > Streptophyta > Magnoliopsida > Asterales > Asteraceae > Rutidosis > Rutidosis leptorrhynchoides. The sequence continues at coordinate 292,425,099 of NC_092340.1, forward strand.
ATGTATAGATTATTGAGAATTGAAAAAGAGAACGGTTAAGAATAAGTATCTGTTGCCTAGGATCGATGATCTGTTCGATCAGCTTCAGGGTGCGTCATACTTTTCGAAGATAGATCTTAGATCTGAGTATCATCAGGTTCGGGTTGCAGAATCAGATATACCGAAGACAGCATTTAGAACGAGATATGGGCATTACGAGTTCTTGGTTATGCCATTTGGGTTGACGAATGCTCCAGCAGTCTTCATGGATCTAATGAACAGGGTTTGTAAACCATATTTAGATTAGTTTGTTATTATGTTTATCGATGATATAATGGTATATTCAAAGACAGAGGCTGATCATGCGACACATCATCGATTAGTGTTAGAGTTATTAAAGAAAGAGCAGTTATATGCTAAGTTTTCGAAGTGTGAGTTCTGGCTTCGAGAAGTACAATTTTTGGGTCATGTTATCTGTGAGGCAGATATTAAAGTGGATCCGTCGAAAATAGAAGCGGTAATGAGTTGGAATTCTCCGAAGATGCCGACAGAAGTTAAGAGTTTCTTGGGTCTTTCAGGTTATTATCGCCGATTTATAAAAGATTTTTCTAAAATAGCGGGTCCGTTAACCAAATTGACCAGAAAAGACGTAAGTTTTCGATGGAGTGACCAACAGGAATAGGCTTTTCTGACGCTCAAATAGTTGTTGTGTCAGGCTCCAGTGTTAGCATTACCAGAGGGTTTAGACGACTTCGTGGTTTATTGTGATGCGTCTATTGCCGGGTTGGGGTGTGTACTGATGCAAAGAGATAAAGTTATTGCGTACGCTTCTCGTCAATTAAAGACACATGAACGTCATTATCCGGTTCAGGATTTAGAAATGGCCCAGTGGTATTTGCGTTGAAGTTATGGAGACACTACTTATACGGTACAAAGTGTGTGATATGTACAGACCAGAAGAGCCTCCAGTATATTTTCATGCAGAAAGAATTGAATATGCGACAGAGACGGTGGATTGAGCTTATAAAAAGTACGATTGTGAAATAAAGTATCATCCGGGCAAAGCGAATATTGTTGTCGATGCTTTAAGTCGTAAGAAAACTGTGGAGACCGTGAAATTTATGAGAACCGAAATAGTTTTCGACCTTATTGATGAAATGTCCCGTTCTTATTGATTAAAAATGTTCCATATTAATGGATTTCGTTGCGAGGTTTTGACCTCTATATGAGACGTTTTTCAAAGACTGCATTCATTTTTAAAACAAACTATAACCTTTATTTCATAGATAAAGGTTTTAAAAAGCTTTACGTAGATTATCAAATAATGATAATCTAAAATATCCTGTTTACACACGACCATTACATAATGGTTTACAATACAAATATGTTACAACAAAATAAGTTTCTTGAATGCAGTTTTTACACAATATCATACAAGCATGGACTCCAAATCTCGTCCTTATTTAAGTATGCGACAGCGGAAGCTCTTAATAATCACCTGAGAATAAACATGCTTAAAACGTCAACAAAAATGTTGGTGAGTTATAGGTTTAACCTATATATATCAAATCATAATAATAGACCACAAGATTTCATATTTCAATACACATCCCATACATAGAGATAAAAATCATTCATATGGTGAACACCTGGTAACCGACATTAACAAGATGCATATATAAGAATATCCCCATCATTCTGGGACACCCTTCGGATATGATATAAATTTCGAAGTACTAAAGCATCCGGTACTTTGGATGGGGCTTGTTGGGCCCAATAGATCTATCTTTAGGATTCGCGTCAATTAGGGTGTATGTTCCCTAATTCTTAGATTACCAGACTTAATAAAAAGGGGCATATTCGATTTCGATAATTCAACCATAGAATGTAGTTTCACGTACTTGTGTCTATTTTGTAAATCATTTATAAAACCTGCATGTATTCTCATCCCAAAAATATTAGATTTTAAAAGTGGGACTATAACTCACTTTCACATATTTTTACTTCGTCGGGAAGTAAGACTTGGTCACTGGTTGATTCACGAACCTATAACAATATATACATATATATCAAAGTATGTTCAAAATATATTTACAACACTTTTAATATATTTTGATGTTTTAAGTGTATTAAGCCAGCTGTCCTCGTTAGTAACCTACAACTAGTTGTCCACAGTTAGATGTACAGAAATAAATCGATAAATATTATCTTGAATCAATCCACGACCCAGTGTATACGTATCTCAGTATTGACCACAACTCAAACTATATATATTTTGGAATCAACCTCAACCCTGTATAGCTAACTCCAACATTCACATATAGAGTGTCTATGGTTGTTCCGAAATATATATAGATGTGTCGACATGATAGGTCAAAACATTGTGTACGTGTCTATGGTATCTCAAGATTACATAATATACAATACAAGTTGATTAAGTTATGGTTGGAATAGATTTGTTACCAATTTTCACGTAGCTAAAATGAGAAAAATTATCCAATCTTGTTTTACCCATAACTTCTTCATTTTAAATCCGTTTTGAGTGAATCAAATTGCTATGGTTTCATATTGAACTCTATTTTATGAATCTAAACAGAAAAAGTATAGGTTTATAGTCGGAAAAATAAGTTACAAGTCATTTTTGTAAAGGTAGTCATTTCAGTCGAAAGAACGACGTCTAGATGACCATTTTAGAAAACATACTTCCACTTTGAGTTTAACCATAATTTTTGGATATAGTTTCATGTTCATAATAAAAATAATTTTCCCAGAATAACAACTTTTAAATCAAAGTTTATCATAGTTTTTAATTAACTAACCCAAAACAGCCCGCGGTGTTACTACGACGGCGTAAATCCGATTTTACGGTGTTTTTCGTGTTTCCAGGTTTTAAATCATTAAGTTAGCATATCATAAAGATATATAACATGTGTTTAGTTGATTTTAAAAGTCAAGTTAGAAGGATTAACTTTTATTTGCGAACAAGTTTAGAATTAACTAAACTATGTTCTAGTGATTACAAGTTTAAACCTTCGAATAAGATAGCTTTATATGTATGAATCGAATGATGTTATGAACATCATTACTACCTAAAGTTCCTTGGATAAACCTACTGGAAATGAGAAAAATAGATCCAGCTTCAAAGGATCCTTGGATGGCTTGAAAGTTCTTGAAGCAGAATCATGACACGAAAACAATTTCAAGTAAGATTTCCACTCGAAATAAGATTGTTATAGTTATAGAAATTGAATTAAAGTTTGAATATGATTATTACCTTGTATTAGAAAGATAACCTACTGTAAGTAACAAAGGTTTCTTGATCTTGGATGATTACTTGGAATGGATTTAGAAAACTTGGAAGTAAACTTGCAATCTTGGAAGTATTCTTGATTTTATGAAACTAGAACTTTTGGAATTTATGAAGAACACTTAGAACTTGAAGATAGAACTTGAGAGAGATCAAAGAATGAAAGTGTTTGTAGGTGTTTTTGGTCATTGGTGTATGGATTAGATATAAAGGATATGTAATTTTGTTTTCATGTAAATAAGTCATGAATGATTACTCATATTTTTGTAATTTTATGAGATATTTCATGCTAGTTGCCAAATGATGGTTCCCACATGTGTTAGGTGACTCACATGAGCTGCTAAGAGCTGATAATTGGAGTGTATATACCAATAGTACATACATCTAAAAGTTGTGTATTGTACGAGTACGAATACGGGTGCATACGAGTAGAATTGTTGATGAAACTGAACGAGGATGTATTTGTAAGCATTTTTGTTAAGTAGAAGTATTTTGATAAGTGTCTTGAAGTCTTTCTAAAGTGTATGAATACATATTAAAACACTACATGTATATACATTTTAACTGAGTCGTTAAGTCATCGTTAGTCGTTACATGTAAATGTTGTTTTGAAACCTTTAGGTTAACGATCTTGTTGAATGTTGTTAACCCATTGTTTATTATAACAAATGAGATATTAAATTGTTATATTATCATGATATTATGATATATAATATATCTTTGTATGATATATATATACAGTTAAATGTCGTTACAACGATAATCGTTACATATATGTCTCGTTTCGAAATCATTAAGTTAGTAGTCTTATTTTTACATATGTATTTCATTGTTAATACACTTAATAATATATTTACTTATCATTTAACATAATTAACCAAGTGTATCAATATCTTAATATGATTCATATGTACCTAGTAAGACGTTGTTATAACGATAATCGTTATATATATCGTTTTCGAGTTTCTTAAATTAATAGTCTCATTTTTATGTATATAACTCATTGTTAAAATATCTAATGAGATACATACTTATAATAAAATCATGTTAACTATATATATAACCATATATATGTCATCGTATAGTTTTTACAAGTTTTAACGTTCGTGAATCACCGGTCAACTTGGGTGGTCAATTGTCTATATGAAACCTATTTCAATTAATCAAGTCTTAACAAGTTTGATTGCTTAACATGTTGGAAACATTTAATCATGTAAATATCAATCTCAATTAATATATATAAACATGGAAAAGTTCGGGTCACTACAGTACCTACCCGTTAAATAAATTTCGTCCTGAAATTTTAAGCTGTTGAAGGTGTTGACGAATCTTCTGAAAATAGATGCGGGTATTTCTTCTTCATCTGATCTTCACGCTCCCAGGTGACCTCGGGTCCTCTACGAGCATTCCATCGAACCTTAACAATTGGTATCTTGTTTTTCTTAAGTCTTTTAACCTCACGATCCATTATTTCGACGGGTTCTTCAATGAATTGAAGTTTTTCTTTGATTTGGATTTCATCTAACAGAATAGTGAGATCTCCTTTAGCAAAACATTTCTTCAAATTTGAGACGTGGAAAGTGTTATGTACAGCCGCGAGTTGTTGAGGTAACTCAAGTCGGTAAGCTACTGGTCCGACACGATCAATAATCTTGAATGGTCCAATATACCTTGGATTTAATTTCCCTCGTTTACCAAATCGAACAACGCCTTTCCAAGGTGCAAATTTAAGCATGACCATCTCTCCAATTTCAAATTCTATATCTTTTCTTTTAATGTCAGCGTAGCTCTTTTGTCAACTTTGGGCGGTTTTCAACCGTTGTTGAATTTGGATGATCTTCTCGGTAGTTTCTTGTATAATCTCCGGACCCGTAATCTGTCTATCCCCCACTTCACTCCAACAAATCGGAGACCTGCACTTTCTACCATAAAGTGCTTCAAATGGCGCCATCTCAATGCTTGAATGGTAGCTGTTGTTGTAGGAAAATTCTGCTAACGGTAGATGTCGATCCCAACTGTTTCCGAAATCAATAACACATGCTCGTAGCATGTCTTCAAGCGTTTGTATCGTCCTTTCGCTCTGCCCATCAGTTTGTGGATGATAGGCAGTACTCATGTATAGACGAGTTCCTAATGCTTGCTGTAATGTCTGCCAGAATCTTGAAATAAATCTGCCATCCCTATCAGAGATAATAGAGATTGGTATTCCATGTCTGGAGACGACTTCCTTCAAATACAGTCGTGCTAACTTCTCCATCTTGTCATCTTCTCTTATTGGCAGGAAGTGCGCTGATTTGGTGAGAAGATCAACTATTACCCAAATAGTATCAAAACCACTTGCAGTCCTTGGCAATTTAGTGATGAAATCCATGGTAATGTTTTCCCATTTCCATTCCGGGATTTTGGGTTGTTGAAGTAGACCTGATGGTTTCTGATGCTCAGCTTTGACCTTAGAACACGTCAAATATTCTCCTACGTATTTAACAACATCAGCTTTCATACCCGGCCACCAAAAATGTTTCTTGAGATCCTTGTACATCTTCCCCGTTCCAGGATGTATTGAGTATCTGGTTTTATGAGCTTCTCTAAGTACCATTTCTCTCATATCTCCAAATTTTGGTACCCAAATCCTTTCAGCCCTATACCGGGTTCCGTCTTCCCGAATATTAAGATGCTTCTCCGATCCTTTGGGTATTTCATCCTTTAAATTTCCCTTTTTTAAAACTCCTTGTTGCGCCTCCTTTATTTGAGTAGTAAGGTTATTATGAATCATTATATTCATAGATTTTACTCGAATGGGTTCTCTGTCCTTCCTGCTCAAGGCATCGGCTACCACATTTGCCTTCCCCGGGTGGTAGCGAATCTCAAAGTTGTAATTATTCAATAATTCAATCCACCTACGCTGCCTCATATTCAGTTGTTTTTGATTAAATATGTGTTGAAGACTTTTGTGGTCGGTATATATAATACTTTTGACCCCATATAAGTAGTGCCTCCAAGTCTTTAATGCAAAAACAACCGCGCCTAATTCCAAATCATGCGTCGTATAATTTTGTTCGTGAATCTTCAATTGTCTAGACGCATAAGCAATCACCTTCGTTCGATGCATTAATACACAACCGAGACCTTGCTTTGATGCGTCACAATAAATCACAAAATCATCATTCCCTTCAGGCAATGACAATATAGGTGCCGTAGTTAGCTTTTTCTTCAATAACTGAAACGCTTTCTCTTGTTCATCATTCCATTCAAATTTCTTCCCTTTATGCGTTAATGCAGTCAAGGGTTTTGCTATTATGGAAAAGTCTTGGATGAACCTTCTGTAGTAACCAGCTAGTCCTAAAAACTGGCGTATGTGTTTCGGAGTTTTCGGGGTTTCCCACTTTTCAACAGTTTCTATCTTTGCCGGATCCACCTTAATACCTTCTTTGTTCACTATGTGACCGAGGAATTGAACTTCTTCCAACCAAAATGCACACTTTGAAAACTTAGCGTACAATTCTTCCTTCCTCAATACTTCTAACACCTTTCTCAAATGTTCACCGTGTTCTTGGTCATTCTTTGAGTAAATAAGTATGTCATCAATGAAAACAATGACAAACTTGTCAAGGTATGGTCCACACACTCGGTTCATAAGGTCCATGAACACAGCTGGTGCATTAGTTAAACCAAACGGCATGACCATAAACTCGTAGTGACCGTAACATTTTCTGAAAGCAGTCTTTGGAATATCATCTTCTTTCACCCGCATTTGATGATACCCGGAACGTAAGTCAATCTTTGAATAAACAGACGAGCCTTGTAGTTGATCAAATAAGTCGTCGATTCTCGGTAGTGGGTAGCGGTTCTTGATGGTAAGTTTGTTCAACTCTCGGTAATCGATACACAACCTGAATGTACCATCTTTCTTCTTGACAAACAAAACAGGAGCTCCCCACGGTGATGTGCTTGGTCGAATGAAACCACTCTCTAAAAGTTCTTGTAATTGGCTTTGCAGTTCCTTCATCTCACTGGGTGCGAGTCTGTAAGGAGCACGAGCTATTGGTGCAGCTCCTGGTACAAGATCTATTTGAAATTCAACGGATCGATGTGGGGGTAATCCCGGTAATTCTTTCGGAAATACATCGGGAAATTCTTTTGCAATGGGAACATCATTGATGCTCTTTTCTTCAGTTTGTACTTTCTCGACGTGTGCTAGAACAGCATAGCAACCTTTTCTTATTAGTTTTCGTGCCTTCAAATTACTAATAAGATGTAGCTTCGTGTTGCCCTTTTCTCCGTACACCATTAAGGGTTTTCCTTTTTCTCGTATAATGCGAATTGCATTTTTGTAACAAACGATCTCTGCTTTCACTTCTTTCAACCAGTCCATACCGATTATCACATCAAAACTCCCTAACTCTACTGGTATCAAATCAATCTTAAATGTTTCGCTAACCAGTTTAATTTCTCGATTCCAACATATATTATCTGCTGAAATTAATTTACCATTTGCTAATTCGAGTAAAAATTTACTATCCAAAGGCGTCAATGGACAACTTAATTTAGCACAAAAATCTCTACTCATATAGCTTCTATCCGCACCCGAATCAAATAAAACGTAAGCAGATTTATTGTCAATAAGAAACGTACCCGTAACAAGCTCCGGGTCTTCCTGTGCCTCTGTCGCATTAATATTGAAAACTCTTCCGCGGCCTTGTCCATTCGTGTTCTCCTGGTTCGGGCAATTTCTAATAATGTGGCCCGGTTTTCCACATTTATAACAAACTACATTGGCATAACTTGCTCCGACACTACTTGCTCCGCCATTACTCGTTCTAACACCATTTGTTCCTTTCGTTCTATTAACCCCTGGTCCGTAGACCTAACACTTCGCCGCGCTATGACCATTTCTTTTACACTTGTTGCAAAATTTGGTGCAGAACCCCGAGTGATACTTTTCACACCTTTGGCATAGCTGCTTCTGATTGTTGTTGTTGTTGCGGTTATTATTGTTGTTGGGATGATTGTTGTAGTTGCTGTTGTTGTTGTTGTTGTTGTTGTTGTTGTTGTTGTTGGGCCGTTTGTTGTATTTGCGATTGATGTTACGATTGTTGGGATAATTGTTGTGATTATTGTTGTAATTGCTGTTGTTGTTGTATTGGTGATTCTTATCACCGTTTTCCTTCCACTTTCTTTTGACTTGCTTCACATTGGCCTCTTCAGCAGTCTGTTCTTTAATTCTTTCTTCAATCTGGTTCACTAGTTTGTGAGCCATTCTACATGCCTGTTGTATGGAGGCGGACTCGTGTGAACTTATATCTTCTTGGATTCTTTCCGGTAATCCTTTCACAAACGCGTCGATCTTCTCTTCTTCATCTTCGAATGCTCCCGGACACAATAGGCACAATTCTGTGAATCGTCTTTCGTACGTGGTAATATCAAATCCTTGGGTTCGTAACCCTCTAAGTTCTGTCTTGAGCTTATTGACCTCGGTTCTGGGACGGTACTTCTCGTTCATCAAGTGCTTGAATGCTGACCACGGTAGTGCGTACGCATCGTCTTGTCCCACTTGCTCTAGATAGGTATTCCACCATGTTAACGCAGAACCTGTGAAGGTATGCGTAGCGTACTTCACTTTGTCCTCTTCAGTACACTTACTTATGGCAAACACCGATTCGACCTTCTCGGTCCACCTTTTCAATCCGATCGGTCCTTCGGTTCCATCAAATTCCAAAGGTTTGCAGGCAGTGAATTCTTTTTAGGTGCATCCTATACGATTTTCTGTACTGCTAGATCCAAGGTTATTGTTGGTATGTAGCGCAGCCTGTACTGCGGCTATGTTTGAAGCTAGAAAAGTACGGAATTCCTCTTCATTCATATTCACGGTGTGTCGAGTAGTCGGTGTCATTTCCTTCAAAATAGTCAAATGGAACAAGTTAATCATACAGAATATTAAGAGTAGTTAATAGTATTTCGTAGCATAATATGAACTCATTTATAAAAGCTTTTTCTTCATATTAGCGTTTTATAAGTTTAAATTCGGGTAGTACCTACCCGTTAAGTTCATACTTAGTAGCTAATATACAATTCAACTACTACAATTCTATATGAAAAACTGATTATAATAATATTTCGCGTTCAAACTTTTACACAATATTTTACAAACTTACAATACCGCTTATTTTACATACAGCATGAAATATAACACACAATAAATTTGATACAAGATGGTTGAGAAGATAATTCTAGCTAGTACATAAGTCGTTCAGCAAAGGCAATAAAGACACGTAATTCATACGTCCAGAAACAAGTCATGCATTCTAGTTTTACTAGGATTACTTCCCATCCTTGGTCTTGTGGAACATAACCGTTATGGCCGTTGATAAGACAGCGTGTTGTAACGTCGTCAAAGGGACGAGGGTTACGTAATGTCCAACAGTCCCGTAACAATCTAAAAACCTCATTTCTTACCCCAATTACCGACTCCGTCACTTGTGGGAACGTTTTGTTTAATAGTTGAAGCCCGATGTTCTTTTTCTCACTTTGGTGAGAAGCGAACATTACTAACCCGTAAGCATAGCATGCTTCTTTATGTTGCATGTTAGCCGCTTTTTCTAAATCATGAAGTCATATATTCGGATACATTGAGTCAAAATAATTTCTTAACCCGTTGCGTAAAATAGCATTTGGGTTCCCCGCAATATATGCGTCAAAGTAAACACATCATAACTTATGGGTTTCCCAATGTGATATCCCCCATCTTTCAAACGAAAGTCTCTTATAAACCAAGACATTCTTGGAACGTTCTTCGAATGTCTTACAAACTGATTTCGCCGTAAATAGTTGTGCCGAAGAATTCTGACCGACTCTAGACAAGATTTCATCAATCATGTCTCTGGGTAGGTCTCTTAAAATATTGGGTTGTCTATCCATTTTGTGTTTTTATACTGTAAAATAGACAAGAGTTAGATTCATAAAAAAAAATACTTATTAATACAAGCAATTTTTACATATATCATAAAGCATAAGCACACTATATTACATATATTACACCACACGAATACAACTATCTTATTCCGACTCGCTCGTTTCTTCTTCTTCAGTTTTGGTTCGTTTTGCCAAGTTTCTAGGGATATATGATGTTCCCCTAATACGAGCTGTCGTTTTCCACAACGGTTTAGAAAAACCTGGTGGTTTAGAGGTTCCCGGGTCATTGTTACAACTTAAGGGCTTCGGGGGTTGACGATACATATAAAGTTCATCGGGGTAGGAATTAGATTTCTCTATTTTTATGCCCTTTCCCTTATTATTTTCATTTGCCTTTTTAAATTCAGTTGGGGTAATTTCTATAACATCATCGGAATTCTCGTCGGAATCCGATTCATCGGAGAATTGGTAATCATCCCAATATTTTGCTTCCTTGGCGGAAACACCATTGACCATAATTAACCTTGGTCGGTTGGTTGAGGATTTTCTTTTACTTAACCGTTTTATTATTTCCCCCATCGATTCTATTTCCTCCTCCGGTTCCTCCTCTTCCGGTTCTGATTCTTCTTCCGGTTCTGATTCTTCTTCCGGTTCCTCTTCGGGAACTTGTGAATCAGTCCAATATATATTCGACTCTTCGTTATTATTAGGTGAGTCAATGGGATTTGTGCTATAGGTAGACATCTATCACACAATATCAAACATGTTAAGAGATTAATATATCACATAATATATACATGTTAATAATATATAGTTTCCAACAAAAATGTTAAGCAATCATTTTTAAAGAAAACAGGTCGAAGTCCAGACTCACTAATGCATCCTAACAAACTCGATAAGACACACTAATGCAAATTTTCTGGTTCTCTAAGACCAACGCTCGGATACCAACTGAAATGTCCTGTTCTTATTGATTAAAAACGTTCCATATTAATTGATTTCGTTGCGAGGTTTTGACCTCTATATGAGACGTTTTTCAAAGACTGCATTCATTTTTAAAACAAACCATAACCTTTATTTCATAGATAAAGGTTTTAAAAAGCTTTACGTAGATTATCAAATAATAATAATCTAAAATATCATGTTTACACACGACCATTACATAATGGTTTACAATACAAATATGTTACAACAAAATAAGTTTCTTGAATGCAGTTTTTACACAATATCATACAAGCATGGACTCCAAATCTCGTCCTTATTTAAGTATGCGACAGCGGAAGCTCTTAATAATCACCTGAGAATAAACATGCTTAAAACGTCAACAAAAATGTTGGTGAGTTATAGGTTTAACCTATATATATCAAATCATAATAATAGACCACAAGATTTCATATTTCAATACACATCCCATACATAGAGATAAAAATCATTCATATGGTGAACACCTGGTAACCGACATTAACAAGATGCATATATAAGAATATCCCCATCATTCCGGGACACCCTTCGGATATGATATAAATTTCGAAGTACTAAAGCATCTGGTACTTTGGATGGGGCTTGTTGGGCCCAATAGATCTATCTTTAGGATTCGCGTCAATTAGGGTGTATGTTCCCTAATTCTTAGATTACCAGACTTAATAAAAAGGGGCATATTCGATTTCGATAATTCAACCATAGAATGTAGTTTCACGTACTTGTGTCTATTTTGTAAATCATTTATAAAACCTACATGTATTCTCATCCCAAAAATATTAGATTTTAAAAGTGGGAGTATAACTCACTTTCACAGATTTTTACTTCGTCGGAAAGTAAGACTTGGCCACTGGTTGATTCACGAACCTATAACAATATATACATATATATCAAAGTATGTTCAAAATATATTTACAACACTTTTAATATATTTTGATGTTTTAAGTTTATTAAGTCAGATGTCCTCGTTAATAACCTACAACTAGTTGTCCACAGTTAGATGTACAGAAATAAATCGATAAATATTATCTTGAATCAATCCACGACCCAGTGTATACGTATCTCAGTATTGATCACAACTTAAACTATATATATTTTGGAATCAACCTCAACCCTGTATAGCTAACTCCAACATTCACATATAGAGTGTCTATGGTTGTTCCGAAATATATATAGATGTGTCGACATGATAGGTCAAAACATTGTATACGTGTCTATGGTATCTCAAGATTACATAATATACGATACAAGTTGATTAAGTTATGGTTGGAATAGATTTGTTACCAATTTTCACGTAGCTAAAATGAGAAAAATTATCCAATCTTGTTTTACCTATAACTTCTTCATTTTAAATCCGTTTTGAGTGAATCAAATTGCTATGGCTTCATATTGAACTCTATTTTATGAAACTAAACAGAAAAAGTATAGGTTTATAGTCGGAAAAATAAGTTACAAGTCTTTTTTTGTAAAGGTAGTCATTTCAGTCGAAAGAACGACGTCTAGATGACCATTTTAGAAAACATACTTCCATTTTGAGTTTAACCATAATTTTTGGATATAGTTTCATGTTCATAATAAAAATAATTTTCCCAGAATAACAACTTTTAAATCAAAGTTTATCATAGTTTTTAATTAACTAACCCAAAACAGCCCGCGGTGTTACTACGACGGCGTAAATCCGATTTTACGGTGTTTTTCGTGTTTCCAGGTTTTAAATCATTAAGTTAGCATATCATAAAGATATAGAACATGTGTTTAGTTGATTTTAAAAGTCAAGTTAGAAGGATTAACTTTTATTTGCGAACAAGTTTAGAATTAACTAAACTATGTTCTAGTGATTACAAGTTTAAACCTTCGAATAAGATAGCTTTATATGTATGAATCGAATGATGTTATGAACATCATTACTACCTCAAGTTCCTTGGATAAACCTACTGGAAATGAGAAAAATAGATCTAGCTTCAAAGGATCCTTGGATGGCTTGAAAGTTCTTGAAGCAGAATCATGACACGAAAACAATTTCAAGTAAGATTTCCACTCGAAATAAGATTGTTATAGTTATAGAAATTGAATTAAAGTTTGAATATGATTATTACCTTGTATTAGAAAGATAACCTACTATAAGTAACAAAGGTTTCTTGATCTTGGATGATTACTTGGAATGGATTTAGAAAACTTGGAAGTAAACTTGCAATCTTGGAAGTATTCTTGATTTTATGAAACTAGAACTTTTGGAATTTATGAAGAACACTTAGAACTTGAAGATAGAACTTGAGAGAGATCAATTAGATGAAGAAAATTGAAGAATGAAAGTGTTTGTAGGTGTTTTTGGTCGTTGGTGTATGGATTAGATATAAAGGATATGTAATTTTGTTTTCATGTAAATAAGTCATGAATGATTACTCATATTTTTGTAATTTTATGAGATATTTCATGCTAGTTGCCAAATGATGGTTCCCACATATGTTAGGTGACTCACATGGGCTGCTAAGAGCTGATAATTGGAGTGTATATACCAATAGTACATACATCTAAAAGCTGTGTATTGTACGAGTACGAATACGGGTGCATACGAGTAGAATTGTTGATGAAACTGAACGAGGATGTGTTTGTAAGCATTTTTGTTAAGTAGAAGTATTTTGATAAGTGTCTTGAAGTCTTTCTAAAGTTTATGAATACATATTAAAACACTACATGTATATACATTTTAACTGAGTCGTTAAGTCATCGTTAGTCGTTACATGTAAATGTTGTTTTGAAACCTTTAGGTTAACGATCTTGTTGAATGTTGTTAACCCATTGTTTATTATAACAAATGAGATATTAAATTGTTATATTATCATGATATTATTATATATAATATATCTTAGTATGATATATATATACAGTTAAATGTCGTTACAACGATAATCGTTACATATATGTCTCGTTTCGAAATCATTAAGTTAGTAGTCTTATTTTTACATATGTATTTCATTGTTAATACACTTAATAATATATTTACTTATCATTTAACATAATTAACCAAGTGTATCAATATCTTAATATGATTCATATGTACCTAGTAAGACGTTGTTATAACGATAATCGTTATATATATCGTTTTCGAGTTTTTTAAATTAATAGTCTCATTTTTATGTATATAACTCATTGTTAAAATACCTAATGAGATACATACTTATAATAAAATCATGTTAACTATATATATAACCATATATATGTCATCGTATAGTTTTTACAAGTTTTAACGTTCGTGAATCACCGGTCAACTTGGGTGGTCAATTGTCTATACGAAACCTATTTCAATTAATCAAGTCTTAACAAGTTTGATTGCTTAACATGTTGGAAACATTTAATCATATAAATATCAATCTCAATTAATATATATAAACATGGAAAAGTTCGGGTCACTACAATTGAACAGATAAAACAAGTTCAAGCCCAAGGTTTATTGGAGGAGAACTTAAGACTGAACTGATGACTAAAATTAAAGACCAATTGACTGACGATTCTCGTAGACTTAAGACGTTTAAGAACCAAATTTGGGTGCCTATGCTTGGAGATTTAAGAAAATTGATCTTAAATGAAGCGCACAAATCGAGATTGACTGTCCATCCGGGTAGTACCAAGATGTATAACGACTTGAAACCGATGTATTGGTGGCCAACAATGAAGAAAGATATTGCTCAACTGGTAGAAAGATGTCATGTTTGTGCTCAAGTTAAAGCAAAACACAAGAAACCCTATGGTTCATTACAACAATTGAAAATTTCAGAGTGGAAATAGAATCATATTACGATGGATTTTGTAACCAAATTACCTAGATCTCAAAGAGGAAATGATATGATATGGGTAATTGTTGATTGACTGACGAAGAGCGCACACTTCTTAGCAACAAAAGAGACAGCTTCGTTGAGTACTCTGGCAGAGTTGTACTTGAAAGAAATAGTTAGTAGACATGGGGTTCCATTGTCTATCGTATCCGACAGAGATTCTAGATTTGTGTCTAACTTTGTAACAATTTACAGAAAAGTTTGGGAACGAGGGTAAACCTGAGTACTTCATATTATCCACAGACAGACGGTCAGAGCGAGCGTACAATACAGACACTAGAGGATATGCTTAGGTCCTGTGTGTTAGAGTACGATGGTCCGTGGAATATACATCTACCTTTGATCGAGTTCGCCTACAACAATACTTACCATTCAAGTATTGGTATGCCGCCTTATGAAATGTTATACGGTTGCAAATGTAGAACGCCGACTTGTTGGTTAGAAGCCGGAGAGAAACATTTTACAGGTCCAGAATTAGTTCAGATAACAGCTGACAAGGTAGCAATAGCACGTGAAAAGTTGAAAGTGGCACGTGACAGACAGAAAATGTATGCTGATTCACGTAGACGTCCAGTAAATTTTGAGGTGGGTGATCGTGTTTATTTGAAAGTTTCACCGTGGAAGGGAGTTATCAGGTTTGGTAAGCGAGGTAAGTTAGCTCCGAGGTATATTGGGCTGTTCAAGATTATTCAAAGAGTTAACAATCAGACTGTTGTGTTAGAGCTTCCAGCAGAGTGGGCAAGGATACATAACACATTCAATGTGTGTTACCTTAGAAAGTGTAAGGTTGATGATGAAACACAACTGGTTCCGTTGAGTGATTTGAGGGTGGACCTAAATCAAAAGTTAGTTGAGGAACCAGTTAGGATTGTTGATAAAAATGTAACAAAGTTGATAAAGAAGTAGATCCATATGGTGCTTGTTGAGTGGAAGCATAGTTTAGGATCGAACCTTACGTGGGAGACCCAAGAGCTGATGAAGGCTCGTTATCCTCGTCTAATTAACCATGACCAGATTCCGAGGACGAAATATTCTTAATAGGGTTGGATTTGTAACATCCTCAGACAGGGCTTAGATGTAAGATGACTATTTTGCCTTAGGCATAATTGTGTGGTTAATTATGTTTTTATTTTAGTTAAATAGTTTATATTATTTTATTATTTGGTTAAGACCAGTTTGTGACAAGGGTCATAGAACAGGTTTTTTTATTTAATTTGGACTCCGTTAGGGCAGTCAAATTAAGTATAAAAGTTATCAGATAATTGGTAAGTACCCGTGTGTGATGGGGTATGGGATTAACCTTAATTAAGTGTATAGTGCTGTCCTTTTTCTTCTCATTTCTTCTTGAATATTCCAAACACCCCGTACACTCTCATCTCATTCCATCAAACCCTAAATTCTTAATTGGTGTTCTAGAGCTCAAATCTGTTGTATCATCTCGTTCTTTACAATTTACAGAGTCTATTGAGGTAAGAATCAAAGAGTTTCAAGCTCTAAACTTTGAGAAATTGAGGTTTTTGTGTCAAGTTTGTTAAAAGTGCAAATTGGGTCAAAATGGTTGATTTTGATATTGTTAGTGTCAAAATCTTGTGGGTTTGTGTTTACTGATGTTTAGTATAGTCGATTTGGTCAGTTTTGAGGTAAGAAACGAGCTCTAGAGCAAGTGATGTCAAAGCAGAGGGGTATAAAATACTATTAATTTTTACTAGGAAATACTATTAAATACGATACAATTTTACACAAGATATTTATTTATTTATAGAATGGATATACTTAAACCTTGCTACAACACTTATAGGCAGTGTACCTAATCGTACAGTAGTGTAGTTTTTAGTAAGTCCGGTTCGTTCCACAGGGAAATCTTTAAACAAAGCTCAACGCTATATTAGTTTACTTTTATTAAAAATACAAATATATATATAAGTAATATTATTATTATAAAGGGGGTTTTTTTACCGTTTAATGACCGGTTTGTCGATTTTAAGACTTTAGTCGCAGTTAAAACCTAATGTAAAATATAAAATAAATACAAGACTTAAATTAAAGCGTAAAGTAAATAACGATAATGAAATTGCGAGTAATAAAATTGCGATAATTAAAAAGTACGATAATTAAAAGTGCGATTAAATAAAATAACAATAAAAATGCGATAATTAGAAGTGCAATTAAATATAAAATAAAGGAAATTAAATATGAAATAAAAGAATTATGCTTATTTAAACTTCCGTAATCATGATGTTTGACGTGTTGATTTTAGTTTTATGCCCATGGGTTAATTGTCATTTGTCCTGGATTATTTAATATGTCCGTCTGGTTTTTGTCCATAACAGTCCATCAGTCATAAATATAAAGTGCGAGTGTCCTCATCAAATTATTCTTATACCCGAAGTTAAATATTCCAACTAATTGGGGATTCGAATTGTAACAAGGTTTTAATACTTTGTTTAATGAATACACCAGGTTATCGACTGCGTGTAAACCAAGGTTTTACTACTTTGTTAACAATTACACCAATTACCCTTGAATGTAATTTCACCCCTGTTTTAATTATTCTAGTGGCTATTAATTCATTCCCGTGTCCGGTTAAATGAACGATTATTCGTACATATAAATACCCCGCCCATCGTGTCCGATCGAGTGTATATGGTAATTTATAGGGACGCCCAATTGTAAATCTTTATATTAACATTAACAAACTTTCATTTAGTTAAACAAATATAAAGCCCATTAATAGCCCATAGTCTAATTTCCACAAGTGTCGTTCTTTTATCCAAACCCCAATTATAGTACAAAGCCCAATTACCCAATTTTAGTAATTAGCCCAACATCATGATTACTTCGTTTTAAATAAGCATAATAATAACTTAGCTACGAGACATTAATATAAAAAGGTTGAACATAACTTACAATGATTAAAAATAGCGTAGCGTTACACGGACAGAATTTCGACTTACACCCTTACAACATTCGCTAACATACCCTTATTATTAGAATTATAATTAAAATTAAAATATAAATTATATATATATATATCGTATAGATAGAGAAGAGAGAAAATAGAATATGAAAAATGATCAGAATTCGGTTTGCTTTATAGCCAGAGTTGAAATTTGGGGCTCCGCGACTCGCGGCAAAAACCCCTTCAAACTCCGCGAGTCGCGGAGATAGTATTTACAGCTCAGTCCTTGGAGTTTTCTCTGCCGACGGTTTTTTTATATATAAATATAATATATATATAATTAATATAATTAATTATATATTATATTATATTTATATACATAGTTAACTTGTAATTTTTAGTCCGTTGCGTCGAGCGTTAAGAGTTGACTCTGGTCCCGGTTCCGGATTCTCGAACGTCCTTGCGTACAATTTTATATTTTGTACTTTGCGTTTTGAATCTTGTACTCTTGTAATTTCGAGACGTTTCTTATCAATAATTGGAACCTTTTTGATTGTCTTTTGTACTTTTGAGCTTTTTGGTCGTTTGCGTCTTCAATTCGTCGAATCTGTCTTTTGTCTTCACCTTTTATTATTTAAACGAATATCACTTGTAAATAGAACAATTGCAACTAAAAGCTTGTCTTTCTTGAGGAATAATGCTATGAAATATATGTTCGTTTTTAGCATTATCAAATATTCCCACACTTGAGCGTTGCTTGTCCTCAAGCAATATTGTCTTGAAATACTAGAATCACTTCTTTATTCTTCACACTTTGTACATCAGTGATTTCTATACGGCGGTATAAACAATGGTAGTAACGATATGGTTTACAGTCCCACATGACTATAAAAATTTAGATCCATTAAGGAAATTGGATCTTTATGAAAACATTTGATCTTTTGAAAATGGGAAATTGGATCTTTATGAAAACATTTGATCTTTTGAAAATTAAATCTAGTTTTTACCCTAGATAAGTTTTCCGGAATAACCCTTTACCGGTGTTTGCAAAATATTTTTGTGGGTTTGGTGGGTTTCAGATTTGAAAATTTTAGCTCAAAACTTGCGGTTTTGTGTCACCCACTTGCTAACCTTGTATTTGGAAAGCAACACGTCCAGTTTACTTGTCCCGTATATTACCTTTCGGTAAACTACCGTCCGGTTGAAAGGAAAGCGTTGAACAAGCAACTGTTTAAGGCAATGTCCCGTGACATGCTTTTGATTATGGTCTATAACGTGTCGGACGCAATTACTATCCTTGGTAGGAGCAATAGTAAAGCTCACCCTTATAATTTTTCGGTATGGCACAAGGTCCTGTCTTTGACCACTATGCAACCACCGTTCTTACGGTTGACACCCGATTTAGTTCAGGTGACCTAATGAATTCCAGGTGAATTCCTAGGATTTTACGTTCAATGGTAATGAACGCATTGAAAATAGGGTTTTCAGAAAACAAATCGGTTTATAATTTTGATCAAAATATTTTCTCGTTCAATCTCGAGTTTAGATATCATTGAATTCCATGAGTCTGTAATTCTCAATCTTTAAGGTCAATCTCTAGGATTGAGTAATATCAGTCTTAAAAGCTGATTTTTAATCTTTAAGGAGATTATCCTTTCTGGGGATCTGATTCATTAGTCTTATCAAGCTAATTTGCACGGTGCCTCCCAATTGTACGAGATAAATCCTTCTCATAGTTAGGATAAATCTGACCACTTGGCGACCCTGTTTGATGCTGAGGTCCGTGGATTTCCTGCTGATTTTAGTGATGACTTTTCTAGATTTTTCGTCAACCTACAGCTGGTCTGGACGACAACTTCATGACCTAAATCAAGAAGCGCGTTTCTTTTTCGGAAGACTTTACTTCCTTTTAATGATGGAATTGATTCATCGTGTAGATCCATCTTTTCTTTTCTTTCATCGGGTAAAACAGTTTAGTTTAGTCCAAAGTAAAAGTATTTTCAGTTATTTGTTACAGATATATGTGACATATGTTTAAAATAACTTGGTAAATTTTCCCACACTTGGCTTTTTATTTTTCTTTTTATCGTCCTCTATTCCATTTTAAATGAATTTTAGCATTTTAGTTTGTTTCTCAATTTATGTCCTTTCCGAGGTAACAATAATTTCGGTGTTAAAACCTAGTTTTATCGTTCATAAATATGTATAAACATGATTTGAATTCATTTAATTGAAAAATTTTACTAGAATTGGGTAGTCAGTATATAAGACTAGGGCTGTTCTTTTTTATCAGAGAGCACTAGATTCTAATACAACTACTGCTTTACTAGTATTTTTACTGGTAACCAAGTGTATAAAGTAAAAATTTTTAAAATCCGAAAGAATTTAACCCCTTCCCACATTTAAGATCTTGCGATGCCCTCATTTGCAAGAAATCAGTAACAATTTAAATTATTGAGGGTGATTTGTGTGAAAATGATTAAATTTTACCAAAGTTTCCAACTATATTGTCGTTTGTTTGCTGAATGATAAATGGTGCACATCATTTGTTCATTCCGTCTTGTTGTTATTTCACATATATTTTGCATCTTGTCGTCAAAATTAGTTGCTTTTGCTGAACTTAATGCCAGTCTTTGAAAATGCGTTGTTTTACCCTGTTGTGTACATAAGATAAACTGCAAACATATATACATATTTTTGAAGTTTGGTATATTACCCCACATTCAAAAATTATTAAAATCTAAGAATAAAAGTTAGATAATTATAAAAATGATTACAATATTAACAAGAGTATTAAACATATCAATAATTACAAATAACAAAATAAAAAAAAAATAATAAGTAAACTAAGGATGATATTGGTACCAATAGGGGTTCCAGGCATAACCATAAGTGCTATAGAATGCTTCGGCAGGGTCATACGTAGGATATGGTGGCTGCATCTCTATAGACCAAGGAGGGAAGACGGGTTTCGGTGTAGGAATATAGTTTCTACCTATATGTTGGCAATGCGCTATGATCTGGTTCTGATGAACTTGCCAATCTTCAAATGCTCTCTGTCTAGCATTTTTGTATTCCTGAGAAGCTATAAACCTATGCATTTCTTGCATCTCATTCCCCCCTCCTACATTACCTTCCTGCTGGTTTCTCTCCACCTGTGGATGTCTACCATGGTATCGTACTGCGGCGTTATTTCGCCGCTTCAAAACTTTCGCACCATGGTATACATTTAAACCTATAGTGTCGCGGGGTTCCGGCTCTTCTAGTAATAATCCCCCCCGACTTATATCCACACCGAGATATTCACCAATCAAAGTAATAAAAATACCACCTCCTATTATGCTATGTGGTCGCATCCCCCGAACCATAGCTGATAAATAATAACCCACACAATATGGTATACTTACAGCGCTCTGTGGGTCTCGAATACACATATGGTAAAACAAATCTTGTTCATTTACCTTTTCTTTGTTCTTACCCCTTTGTGTAATCGAATTAGCTAAAAACCTATGTATCACTCTTAATTCGGCTCTATCTATATCCAAATAAGAGTAGTTTCCCCCTTTGAAACGGTGATGTCTTGTCATTTGACTCCACACACCGTGTGTATCAAAATTCTCATCTATCTTTCTACCGTTTAGTATCAATCCTCTACAATCGGCAGACGCTAACTCCTCAGGCGTATATATACGTAAAGCCTGAGCCATGTCCAGTAAAGACATGTGGCGCATCGAACCGCCTAACAAAAATCTAATAAAAGAACGATCGGTTAAACTAGCTACCCGATCATTCAACTCTATACTACATAACAACTCTTCACACCATACTTTATATACAGGTCTGCGTATGGTGAATAAACATATCCAGTCATTAAAAGAAGAATTACCATACCTCTGTACAAGTAATTCCCTAATTGGCCCGGCCAATTCTACAGCTTCTAAGGGTCCCCATTCTATGACCCTCGGTACCTCAACAACCTTAGAGTGAAGAGTATGCAAACCCCGTTGATATTTTGGATAATCTATCCAAAGTCTGTCAAATCTCAGGTTCGGGTGCAACTCTTCCAAATGCATATCGGAAAAGGTCATGACTGGATGAGGTACATCCTGCTTGTAGTAGTTATCTACCTCCTGTTGTTCCAAATTCTCAGCAGGAGCATTGCGGGCTTGGGATGAAGATTCACCCCTTTCATTCTGCAAAACACATCAAACACAAATTTTGTGCATCCAAATATGCATTAGTGTCAGCAAAATCATTAATCAAAATAATTACAATGACATTATCAATTTATATCAAACTTAAGCTTATTTTCACATTTTTATCAAATCTACACTTTTTCAAATAAGCATATACGAAAATTTTCGCCAAGTTCATAAGCATTCAACTCAAATAACATGTCAAAATAATCATTACTAGCAATCAAACAAGTCTCAAATGGCATTATCTTTCAAAAATCAAGTTCATGAATTTTTAGACTTGAAAAAGTCCACTTTAATTCTCAAAATCATGTTTAGGCTCAAAGTTTGGATCATTTAACTACCTAGACATGTTACACTACTCAATTTAGCAACAATTCATGACAAAAATCGGCCATAACCTGTTTATATCGAAAAGCCCCAAATTGCTCAAGAACACAAACCCTAGATTACTCAAAATTTGAAGTTTAAGGCTTCTAATCATGTTAAACAGCATCAATCTAGGTTATACAAGCATAATACATAAACAATTTAAGTCTAATTACACTAAAAAGCATCAAAATCAAATTGGGGAAAAAATAGCTCAAGAACACCTAATTTCGAATTAATGGTGTTTAGGTGTAGAAATTTACCGTTTTTCTTGAGTAATTCTTAGATAGCATCCTTCTCAACATGATTTTAGCAAAAAATTTGGTGATTAACGGTTAAAAATTGGGATTTTTGGGGTGTTTTTGGGTGGTTTTTCGGGGTTTTTCGCAGCAGAATTCGAGTTGTTTTTGTGTGGTGAAGTGTACTGATCGTGCAGCTCTTTTATTTTTTTTTTCTGGATTTTGGTCCCTCCGCGAGTCGCGGAGATTTAGGCTCCAAACTCCGCGAGTCGCGGAGTTTGGTATTTTTTTTTTTTTTTTTTTTTTTTTTTATAATCATTAACTTTTGAAAACAATTAAGAAATTAATTTTAAAATTTTGTTTCCCTTGTTATTTAGGACGAGGTCGTTTCGGATCGATGTCCTAGTCCGTCCTTCGACAAAATTTTAAAATTTGTCTTTTTGTAGCGATTGTTTTAAAAGCTAAGATTTTTGGGTTTTTTTTAATGTTTTTGGCATACTTTAAATCAATAAGATTAAAAATAATGATAATAAAAGTTCTCGTCCCTCCCTCGGGTAAAGCAATTTCGGTTCAAAGACCTAGTCTTCAACTTACGACGAATTTTAAAAATCATATTCTTAACTTAATGAGATAAAGTAAATTTTTGTTTTTAAATTCACACAACTTAAATACGAAATTCAAAATTAATATTAAAAATTTACACCAAACTTAAAATTTGAAATGCATAAAATTAAAAATTCATATTTTAAAAATTAAAAATTCACACCAAACTTAATTTAAAAATTCATATTATAAATTCATACCAAACTTATATTAATTTTTCAAATATTTACAATTTTAAATATATTGTTTTTACAAAGTTTACAATATTAATTTAAGATTTATATTAATTTTAAAAACATGGTAAAAATAAAATTAAAAAAAATCTTTTTGGCTTTTTATCCCACTTTAATCAATCAAATATTATCAAAAATATGCGCCCCTCTTTTCGGTAAAGTAATTTCGGTTCCAAGACCTAATTTAACTCATGACGAATTTTTGAAATATTTTGGGTTGATTGATTAAAGATATTTATACCTTAAGAATAAACGTTAAATTTCGCAGTGATGTAATAAATTTTTGAATGATATCAATAATTTCGGTCGCCAAACCTAATTTTATTCAATACCAATTTAATACTTTTTAGCGAACAAATTAGCGTTTATTATCAAAAGGTTAAAAATAAAAATAAAAATAAAAACTGTACAGACATACCTGTGAAATAGATTTCTTAGTTATATGATCTATCCCATTCATAAGATAGTCGGTTTAATTGGTTTTCCATGGCTACATAGGCGTAACCTCGAGCATTCAGTATCTTTTCTTCTAAACATATGAACGGTCCGTCTCTGCATAAAGTAACAAATTCGGTATTTGAATAGGTTTGATTATTTGAACATTTACCTCCATGTGACCATTTTCCGCATTTGTGACATCGTTCTAGGTGTCGTGCTCTTCTTTTCGCTGCGGATTTTGATTTTCCTTTACCAAATTGTAACTTATTATCTTCGCATCTGGATTCTTTTCTAACTCCGTCCATTCTTTCTCTGATTACTGATACTAATTCGCTCGGTAGTATGTCATTATTACGTTTAGTGATCAAAGCGTGTAGCATTAGACCATGGTTTAGTTCACAGGCAGTCTTCATTTCGTAGAAACCTAAAAAAAATAAAAATTCAGAATGGGGGGAGAAGACTAGTTCTTTAGGGTCTGCTAGGGAAAGACCATTCGGGTTCCATTTTCGAGAACTACACGAAAACAGACAATCTAACTCTAACAGAAATACATATTATCCTTTAAAGACTTGATTCTCCCCACACTTAGTTAGCTGTGGTGTCGAAATTGTGATTAACTTCATTGTTGACTTCCATCGGACCATGTATGTAATGTTTAACTCTGTGACCATTAACTTTAAATTCAATCCCATTCGAATTTATCAATTCTATCGTTCCGTATGGGAAAACTCTTTTGACTATGAATGGTCCAGACCATCTTGATTTCAATTTTCCAGGAAATAGCTTGAATCGTGAATTGAAAAGAAGAACTCTGTCTCCTTCTTTAAATTCCTTTGAACTTCTGATTCTTTTATCATGCCATTTCTTCGTTCTTTCTTTATAGATTAACGAATTTTCGTATGCTTCATGTCTTAATTCTTCTAATTCGTTTAGTTGACTTAATCGTAGACGTCCGGCTTCATGTACAAGTCTAAAAGTAAAAATAAAACTAAAACTAATAATAATAATAATAATAATTAGGTTTTAATAATAATTAATTAATAATAACCGTAATTAATGCTCGATTAGGGCTTCCTGTTCGCCTGTCAGAGAAGCTCCGCGAGTTGCGGCAATTAAAGAAGAAAACCCCGCGAGTCGCGGGGTTCAGAAATTCAGTTGACAGCTTTCAATTTTTTACGCGTTTTTCTTTATTTTTTTTTTTTTTTTATTTTATGTTTTCTGTTTTTTTATATAAATAAAAGATGTTTAAAATTTATATTTTTATAAATTAAAATAAAGATAAAGAAACTTATAAAACTTAAATATTTAACAAAATCTTAAAAATACATATATTTTTGTTTTTCTTTTTATATTTTTGAATAATTAAAACGTATTTTTACAAAAACGACTTTTAATAAAAGTAAACAAAATTTTTTTTTTTTATATTATATTAGCGTTGCGCTTCCGGTTTTTAAGACAATATCCCCGGCAGCGGCGCCAAAAATACTTGATGTCAAAGCAGAGGGGTATAAAATACTATTAATTTTTACTAGGAAATACTATTAAATACGATACAATTCTACACAAGATATTTATTTATTTATAGAATGGATATACTTAAACCTTGCTACAACACTTATAGGCAGTGTACCTAATCGTACAGTAGTGTAGTTTTTAGTAAGTCCGGTTCGTTCCACAGGGAAATCTTTAAACAAAGCTCAACGCTATATTAGTTTACTTTTATTAAAAATACAAATATATATATAAGTAATATTATTATTATAAAGGGGGTTTTTTTTACCGTTTAATGACCGGTTTGTCGATTTTAAGACTTTAGTCGCAGTTAAAACCTAATGTAAAATATAAAATAAATACAAGACTTAAATTAAAGCGTAAAGTAAATAACGATAATGAAATTGCGAGTAATAAAATTGCGATAATTAAAAAGTACGATAATTAAAAGTGCGATTAAATAAAATAACAATAAAAATGCGATAATTAGAAGTGCAATTAAATATAAAATAAAGGAAATTAAATATGAAATAAAAGAATTATGCTTATTTAAACTTCCGTAATCATGATGTTTGACGTGTTGATTTTAGTTTTATGCCCATGGGTTAATTGTCCTTTGTCCTGGATTATTTAATATGTCCGTCTGGTTTTTGTCCATAACAGTCCATCAGTCATAAATATAAAGTGCGAGTGTCCTCATCAAATTATTCTTATACCCGAAGTTAAATATTCCAACTAATTGGGGATTCGAATTGTAACAAGGTTTTAATACTTTGTTTAATGAATACATCAGGTTATCGACTGCGTGTAAACCAAGGTTTTACTACTTTGTTAACAATTACACCAATTACCCTTGAATGTAATTTCACCCCTGTTTTAATTATTCTAGTGGCTATTAATTCATTCCCGTGTCCGGTTAAATGAACGATTATTCGTACATATAAATACCCCGCCCATCGTGTCCGATCGAGTGTATATGGTAATTTATAGGGACGCCCAATTGTAAATCTTTATATTAACATTAACAAACTTTCATTTAGTTAAACAAATATAAAGCCCATTAATAGCCCATAGTCTAATTTCCACAAGTGTCGTTCTTTTATCCAAACCCCAATTATAGTACAAAGCCCAATTACCCAATTTTAGTAATTAGCCCAACATCATGATTACTTCGTTTTAAATAAGCATAATAATAACTTAGCTACGAGACATTAATATAAAAAGGTTGAACATAACTTACAATGATTAAAAATAGCGTAGCGTTACACGGACAGAATTTCGACTTACACCCTTACAACATTCGCTAACATACCCTTATTATTAGAATTATAATTAAAATTAAAATATAAATTATATATATATATATATCGTATAGATAGAGAAGAGAGAAAATAGAATATGAAAAATGATCAGAATTCGGTTTGCTTTATAGCCAGAGTTGAAATTTGGGGCTCCGCGACTCGCGGCAAAAACCCCTTCAAACTCCGCGAGTCGCGGAGATAGTATTTACAGCTCAGTCCTTGGAGTTTTCTCTGCCGACGGTTTTTTTATATATAAATATAATATATATATAATTAATATAATTAATTATATATTATATTATATTTATATACATAGTTAACTTGTAATTTTTAGTCCGTTGCGTCGAGCGTTAAGAGTTGACTCTGGTCCCGGTTCCGGATTCTCGAACGTCCTTGCGTACAATTTTATATTTTGTACTTTGCGTTTTGAATCTTGTACTCTTGTAATTTCGAGACGTTTCTTATCAATAATTGGAACCTTTTTGATTGTCTTTTGTACTTTTGAGCTTTTTGGTCGTTTGCGTCTTCAATTCGTCGAATCTGTCTTTTGTCTTCACCTTTTATTATTTAAACGAATATCACTTGTAAATAGAACAATTGCAACTAAAAGCTTGTCTTTCTTGAGGAATAATGCTATGAAATATATGTTCGTTTTTAGCATTATCAGCAAGAAATGGCGAATTTTGGGTTAAACCCGTATCTTCTTCATCAGATGAACACACTCGATCGACCGGTTAAGAGGCACACTCGACCGAGTGTGTCTGAGTTCTGACCAGATGACTTATTATACTCAGTCCACCGTGTGAGAGGACACTCGACCGAATGTGTGGACACAGTCGACCGACTGTGTGAGTCAGTCGACTGAGTGTCTTTGTGGGCAGAATATTTTACTAAGTGTTGATGTCTAGCCGTTATGCTGTCCGTGTGACTTATGATAATCAGGATGTAAATTCTGAAAATGCATAAGTGTTAGGTGGACGTTTAGTGACACTTTTTATGACTGGTTTTCTGTACTGTGTTGTTTTGTGTTAACGGACAGAAACTAACTTGATTTGCCTTATGTTTAGGTGATAAGAATAAGGAAGCCGCTCAGTGATAGATTATCTGAGCTAGTTGCTGGTATTCGGTGAGTGGGTCTATCTCCGGATAGAGTATTAAGTAGCTGACACGCTACTTGTTTAGACTCTTTACTCTTATATTTATATCAAGTATCATTGTCATGTGTAGTTAGATATTGTCATGCTAGTTAGGACGATTGCATGACTGATTATATGTGATCTTATGTGCGCACTGTTAGTTGGACACCAATCGAGGCGGCAAGGTTGGGAACCTACCGAGGCGGCATGGTAGGGTTGATGTGAGGTCGACCGTGGTAGCCTGGTCAGGTCTTGATGTTACTGATTGTTCAGTATAGCATAGAAGGACGCATGTGTTGCGTCTGGACGGTTATGCAGTGGATTCGGTAAAGCGGACTATCGGTAGAATGTAGCCTGATCAACTAAGTTATGTGCTCGTACAAGCCGCCGGTCCTCATATTGTCAGTTGTTGGTGTATGCTAGTTCAGGACGTTAGCATATCTGTGACCCTTGCATGTTCAGTTGCTTATGCTTGGTCTGTTAGATAGTATCCATTCACTTAGCAGTTGTGCTAATTCCCCCACATTTTCACCCCTTGCAGGTTTGGGTACTGTTGGTTAGAAGGGTGAAACGGACGGGTTTGAAGACATGTTTGACTATGTGATTAACTCTGATGTTTTCTATTTTAATGATGTTTTCACGTAACACCGATGTTTTGGAATATTGTAATAACGTTAACTAAGTTGATTTGTTAATTATGGTTTGTAAGTATTAACCAGGGTTATTTTACTAATTGTGATAAAAAAAAATTAGGGTTATTCTAAGATTGACATGCTTGTTAGAATTAACTTACTACCACTGTTAGTTATGACTGTGATGACTCTATGTTAGTTGATGCTTGTTGATGGAGCCTAGTGCGTCCCTATCTTATGGTAGCCAAATTCTATAGGAGAGATCAACCTGCGGGTTGGGTTCTTCATGTGGCAGCCTAATGAGCATCTGTGTGGTATATGTTTGAATGACGCGTTCGTCGTGTGTGGATGATTTATGCAGCCCGGTATGTAGGAGGAACTTCCAGTAAAAACCCAGTCCGATCAACTGGTGGTTAATAGTTCGGCCAGACCGCCGGAGTCTCTGTTTACTGAACTACTGGTGATGCTTATGGTTTGGACTATGTGACATGATTAATTTGACAGTTTCTGTATGCTATTGCCTGTAGTTAGTAGTACTCACTTAGCTTCGTGCTAATTCCCCTCCATCTCCTCCCTGCAGGTTGTTAGCTTTTGTAGACTTTGCTTTTGGGAGAAGACGGGCATGA
Organism: Rutidosis leptorrhynchoides; assembly: GCF_046630445.1. NCBI lineage: Eukaryota > Viridiplantae > Streptophyta > Magnoliopsida > Asterales > Asteraceae > Rutidosis > Rutidosis leptorrhynchoides. The sequence goes on from NC_092340.1 coordinate 292,454,268, forward strand.
AGATGTTATGTTTGGCTAGACTTAACTCTGATGTTGTTATATTTTGTTTGAACCGTATCCTTTTGTAAATGTAATGTGGATACATCTTTTCCGGTTAATGATGTAGTTTGCTATAATGACACGTGGCACCAGTTGAACTGAATTAACATTGGTTGTAAGTTACAGTAGTTTAATTTATATAATGCTTCCGCAACGTATCTAAAAAAAATAGCGGTGTCACATTATGGCTTACAGCAAATTAGTCGGAAATTTGTGATCGCCTCAAGTAAATTGACCTTTTCATGCAACGAGACATTTTCCCCATACTCAATGCATACAATCCATGCTTTCGAGCATTCCCAGAAAACCATGAATTTTCTCATGAGCCTCAAATAATCGTAACATATCATCTTTTGTAGGCTCTCGCATATAATCACATCTATATAAATTAATAATACACTTTGAAATTCATAAACGATCCATGGTTCATTCCGACATTTGCAAATACTCGTCAAAAATATCTGGTGTATCACCGTATGCCAATTGACATAGTGTGGCAGTTTTAAAGTTGACTAATACTCAAGTCGCCGCGTGCAACAACTCTTTGATGAAAATACCTAAAATAATGAGGTAGCTGTTGTGCTGAGTAATTGAGAATATCTCCCATAATTCTCAGGAAAATGCGTCGTCTCATCCGAAACCGCCTTTTGAAATTTTTATCGTGACATTTGTAATCATCAATATAATAGTCGGTAACAAGACGTAAGTGTGCAAATTCATGTTCACATTGTATGTAATGACGTGAGTTTGAATTTCCGCCTTATTATCGCTTTCCATTTAATCATCGGCTAATATTTCAAGCACTTGCATCACATACTCATCGTTAGACAAAAATGTTGAAGATATTCTTGACTTGTATGAAAAATTTTCGTGAAAAGAGTTTGACGAATGAGTTGATTTGTATAAAGACATATGTGTTTATATATAAAAAAAATACTTAAAAATAATAAATAATAATAATAATAATTATTGCATTATATTCGTTAAAAACGGATATATTTAAAAAAATTCAAACAAAAATCACATAGATTCAACAACGCATAGGAGACTGTGGAGGCCAACGCCGGCTTAACATCTGGGACGCATCGCTAACGCCGAGGAACCGGCGTCAAATTTGCTTAAGGTCATGTTTGGCAACAAGCTTTTTGAAGCTTTTAGGAGCTTTTAGCTTTTATGAAAATACTCATATCAATTAAAAAGCTTTGTTTGGTTGCAAAAGCTTAAAGCTTTTTGGAAGAGGGAAAAACTAAAAGCTACTAGAACTAGCGTTTAGTTTTTTACTTCAAGCTTTTTGTTGTTTTACTATTTATTTTAATTGTTTCGGTTACTCTGCCAAACAACTAAATAGATATATAAAGCTCATAGCTACCAGCTACCAGCTAAAACCATTAGTTATCAGCTAAGAGCTATCAGCTACTAACTAGTTATGTTAAACATACCCTAAATGCGAAAATATTTGAACGACTCTGAGTGCTATAAGGGAAATGTAATTATTTATTTTCAAAAATTAAAATGTTGAATACAAACTTTATGCAACTCGTTATGCATGAGTTCTTTACAATACTAAAATGATGAAATACTCTTTTTATGCCCTATTATTCATCGCTAATACCGGACCGACGATATTTTTTTACGTTAATCTTTGCTCACTTATATGATTATTATTATATAGTCTTCCATTCGTCTCAACTTAATAGGCCACATTTTCATTGTGAAGAGAGAAAATATTTTATTAGTGGAAAATGAAGTTGGTAGAATTTTCTAAAACTCTAAAACTGCTTGTTTTTTGTGTGTGGGAACTATTAAATTGAGACGGATACTTCATACTATTTTGTACTTCGCAGATAACTGAAATCGATTTAGACGTCTGAAATGTTGGGAATTTATGGACCCAAACAACAATCACCAATTTATATTTGGTGATCCCACGAACAACAAACGAACAATAATAAAGAAAAGTAGAGAAAACGACAAAAGAAATTACGTGGTAATATGTAATCGGTTAGATCGCTTTAGTCCATGGCCAAGTAGAGTGATTTTTATTGATATTTTCGTACATACAATTTAGGGTTACAATATGATGTATTTATAGCATAAAATAAAAAACAAACAACTTAGGGAGCAAGAAAGGGGTCGTGCCGCGCCTTAAAGCGTGATCTCGAAACAGACAATTTTGCAACTTTCGAACCTCATCCAACTGTTGAACCTCGACGCACCTAGGGCAGCCGTGAAGCGGCTTAAAGCTGCAACAAATTCTTCTTTGTTTTTAATATCCTTCACACATCCAACAATCTATCACTTGAAGATAGTCAAAAAACATGACTCAATTGTCAACCCAAAGCTAACCATCTCAACCAAGAATGTCAAACCACCTTTTATACCGCCAATTAAACACGGGACATGCAAACTCAACATCGCAGGAAGAGCAGACTTTCGATACAATGTCTTCAACACTACTTTTCGAAATCTAACATCAATAACCCTTTATCACTTTAGTCGACGTCTTCTATTTTCAGTTAACAAGAAGACCAGTTGAAGATAAGCAAAACTTCAACTTCCCGATCGTAACCACCTTAGTACATATATCAGCAGGATTCTTAGTATCAGGAATTTTCATAACAACTAAAGTACCATTTTCAATGAGTTCGCGAATTTTATGATACCTTAGCTTTATGTGTTTCGTACGACCATGAAACAATGGGTTCTTCCCTAAATGGATAGCACTTTGATTATCAGAGTAAATGTCCCGATATTGTTGAACTCGTCCCAACTCCATCATAAAATTCTTCAACCAAACTAGTTCTTTGCTTGCTTCGGCGGCGGCCATATATTCAGCCTCTGTTGTTGATAATGCAACACATCTTTGGTGTCTAGACAACCAACTAACCGCAGTCTTTCAAACCATGAAAACATAACCCGTAGTGCTTTTCCCCGAATCATCACATCCTCCCCAAATCAACATCAACGTACCCTCTTAAAATGGAATCACTTTTAGTGAATTGGAACCCCGTTTTAGAAGTACCTTTTAAGTAGTGAAAAAGCCAGCTTATTCTTTTCCAATGCTCAATACCCGAATTCGACATAAACCGACTCACAACTCCCACTGGATAAGCTATGTCGGGTCTTGTGCATACCATAACATACATAACACTTCCAACCGCAGATGCATAAGGAACTTGAGCCATTGCCTATTTCTCTTTATCCGTTGTAGTTGATTGACTCTTCGATAACTTCAAAGTACCGCCTAAAGGCAAGGATCGTGGCTTTAAATCTTCCATGTTGAACCGCTCTAACATTTTCTCGATATACTTGGTTTGAGACAAAGATAAAGTACCTTCAATCCGATTCCTTGTAATACTCATCCCAAGTATTTGTTCAGCAGCACCCAAATCTTTCATTTCGAACTCAAGAGATAATTGTCTCTTCAACTTATTGATCTCCGACATGTCCGATCCTGCAATCAACATATCATCAACATATAGTAATGATGTGTGCAGCGGGGTGTACGAAATAGTATTATTTTTAATACAAAATACTACAAAATATGACACAAGTTTTATTAATTTACGGATGGGATATACCTAAACCTTGCTACAACACTATAGGCAGTGTACCTAATCGTAGAGTAGTGTAGTTTTTAGTAAGTCCGGTTCGTTCCACAGGGAGCTGGTGATACTTACTATATTTTTAACTATATTTATACAAAATACATATAATTATATAAGTAGTAATATTATTATAAAAGGGGGGTTTTACCGTTTAATGATCGGTTTGTCGATTCTATATTTTAAGCGTAAAGATAAATGACGATAATTAAAGTGCGTAAAATAATGACAATAAATAAAATGACAGTAAATAAAATTGCGAGTAATAAAATGACAGTAAATAAAGATACGATGAGAAATATAATAAAAGAATTATGCTTATTTAAACTTCCGTAATCATGATGTTTGACGTGTTGATTTTAATTTATTACCATGGGTTAATTGTCCTTTGTCCTGGTTTATTTGATACGTCTATCTGGTTTTTGTCCATAATAGTCCATCGGTCATAAATATAAAGTGCGAGTATCCTCGTCAAATTACCCTTATACCCGAAGTCAAATATTCCAACTGATTAAGGATTTAAACTGTGACGCAGTTATCACTTCTGTCAACAATTACACCAGTTATCACTGTATGTAATCCACCCATGTTTTAATTAGTTTATGAATATTAATTCATCCACTTGATCAGAATGAATAATCAATTACCCAACCCAATTGATTAATTAAATGATTATAACAGATTCCATATGAACATCACTAAATAGGACAACCATAATCATTATTAATTATTAGGTTAATTAATTTGAAGATAGGTTCGACAGACTCCAATGAGTTGTCACTCAATTAGACAATATCCCCCATCTATTAATAGTCAATAGTTCAATTTCCACAAGTGTCGGTCTTTTGCCCAAACCTTAATTATGGTCCAAAGTTCAATAACCCCTTCTTAATATTTTAGCCCAACATCACGATTACTTCGGCTCAAATAAGCATAATAATAACTTAGTTACGATACATTAATTTAAAAAGGAAGAACATAGCTTACAGTGGTGATTAATCGCGTAGCGTTACACGGGCAGAGTTTCGACTTTAAAACCCGTAAAATATTTCTTACAATAACCCAATTATTATTAAACTTAAATTAAACTTAATATTATAAATATAAATATATATATATTCTTACAGAGGGAAAGAAAGAAAAATGAAGTGAAGGTGTTCTTTTTCATTACTACGTGAATTTCATTTTATAGGCAAATGTTGATTTGAAATTTTCACTTATGACCCCTTAACTATGCTCAATTAACAACTTTTTATTATTTATTATTATTCTTATTATGAATTATTTAAATATTATATTATATTCTTGTGCATAGTTGACTTGTACTTTCAGCTCCGTTGCGTCGAGCGTTGATAGTTGGCTCGGGTACCGGTTCCGGATTTTCGAACGTCCTTTCGTATAATTTAATATCTTGTACTTTGCATTTTGTAACTTGTACTCTTGTCATTTTTAGACGTTTCTCATCAATAAATTGAACCTTTTGAATTGTATCTTGTACATTTGAGCTTTTTGGACGTTTTGGTCTTTCAAATCTTCGTTTTTGTCTTTAAATCTTCATTTTCGAGCGATTTGCGTCTTTCGTCTTCGCACTTATTTATTTAACTATTACAACTAAAAATAAGGAAATTACATTTAAAAACTTTACATATTGGAACGATATTGCTACTAAATATATGTTCATTTGGAGCACTATCAAATATCCCCACACTTGAGCGTTGCTTGTCCTCAAGCAATACAGAACTTGAAATAAAAACATACATGAATCACTTTTTTATTCATCACATTTTGTACATCAGTGATTTTGATATAGCGATATAAACAATGACAGTAATGATGGTTAAAGGTGGGTGTGTCATCCACAGTTGCCTCGGGTTTAGGTCAACGACACTTGCAATCAAATAGCCGATTTACTTTCGGTTTCCAAAGCAAAGTGCACATTTGAAAGGTGGTTTACAGTCTCACATGACTATGAAAATGTAGATCCTTAAGGAAATTGGATCTTTATGAAAACATTTGATCTTTTTGAAAATTTAATCTAGCTTTTACCCTAGATAAGTTTTCCGGAATAACCCTTCACCGGTGTTTGCAAAATATTTTTGTGGGTTGTGTGGGTTTCAGATTTGAAAATTTTAGCTCAACACTTGTGGTTTTGTGTTACCCACTTGCTAACCTTGTATTAGGAAAGCAACACGTCCAGTTTACTTGTCCCGTATATTACCTTTCGGCAAACTACCGTCCGGTTGTAAAGGAAAGCGATGAACAAGAAACTGTTAAGGCAATGTCTAATGACAAGCATATGATTATGGTCTTAAAACGTGTCGGATGCTAGTACTATCCTTTGTAGGAGCAATAGTAAAGATCATCCTATGATTTTTCGGTCTGGCACAAGGTCCTGTCTCCGACCATGCTATGCAACCACCGTTCTTACGGTTGACACCCGATTTGGTTCAGGTGACCTAATGAATTTCAATGAATTCTCAGGATTTTACGTTCAATGGTAATGAACGTATTGAAAATAGGTTTTCAGAAAACAAATCGGTTTTATTTTTGATCAAAATATTTTCTCGTTCAAGCTCGAGTTTAGATATCATTGAATTCCATGAGTTTGTAATTCTCAATCTTTAAGGTCAATCTCTAGGATTGAGTAATATCAGTCTTAAAAGCTGATTTTTGATCTTTAAGGAGATTATCCTTTCTGGGGATTTGATTCATTAGTCTTATCAAGCTAATTTGCACGGTGCCTCCCCATTGTACGAGATAAATCCTTCTCATGGTTAGGAGAATCTGACCACCTGGCGACCCTGTTTGATGCTGAGGTCCGTGGATTTCCTGCTGATTTTAGAGATGACTTTTCTAGATTTTTCGTCAACCTACAGCTGGTCTGGACGACAACTTCTTGACCTAAATCAAGAAGCGCGTGTCTTTTTCGGAAGACTTTACTTCCTTTTAATGATGGAATTGATTCATCGTGTAGATCCATCTCTTCTTTCAAAAGTATTACAATAAATCGAGTAAAACAGTTAATTTAGTCCAAAACAAAAGCACCTGCAATAAACTTTACACAAACATGTGATCGATAGTTTTTAATTGAATAACTTGGTATATTCTCCCCACACTTAGTTTCTTTCTTTGCCTTTTTATTCTCCTTTATTCCATTTTAAATGAATTCAAGCGTTTTGGGTTGTTTCTCAATTTATGTCCTTTTTGAGGTAACAATAATTTCGGTATTAACACCTAGTTTTCATCGTTCATAAATATATATAAACATGATTTTGATTTCATTTAGTTGAAAATTTTTCAAATTTTCGCAAAATTTGGCAAATAAACCAAGTGTAAACCCGAGAGAATTTATAACCCTTCCCCACACTTAAGATCATGCAATGCACTCATTTGCATGAAATCAGACTCTAATTATAAATTCACGAGGGTGATTAGTGTAGAAAAGTGATTAAAAATACCGAGTTTGCAAACATGTTGTTGTCATATTACATTTGATATTTTGCGTCTTGTCGTCAAAATTAGTAGCTTTTGCTGAACTTAATGCTAGTCTTTGAAAGTGCGCTGTTTTACCCTGTTTTGTACATAACATAAAATACAAACATATATATACATATTTTTAAAGTTTGATATATTATCCCACGTTTAAAAATTTATAAAATATAATATATATATATATATATATATATATATATATATATATATATATATATATATATATATATTTTGCATACTTTAGATCAATAAAATTAAAAAAAATAATGATAACAAAATTTATCGCCCCGTCCTTGGGTAAAGCAATTTCGGTTCAACGACCTAGTCTTCAACTTACGACGAATTTTAGAAATCAATTTTTTAAACTTAATGAAATAAAGTAAATTTTGTTTTTAAAATCACACAAAACTTAAATTTAAAAGGCATATTAATTAAAACCTAAAAAATAAAAATTCAGAATGGTGGGAGAAAACTAGTTCTTTAGTGTCTGCTAGCGGAAAAGACCAATCGGATTCCATTCTCGGAACTACACGAGAACAGAACAATTAACTTTAGACAGCATTTTCTTTTTAGAACATTTAAATCTCCCCACACTTAGGTAGCTGTGGTGTCGAAATTGTGATTAACTTCATCGTCAATTTCTCTTGGTCCATAATCAACTTGCATATCCGTGACTTTTTCTTTAAGCCATTGGTCGGATTCCTGTGTAATATCCACAATTTCAACTAGTTTCTCCTTTTCTTTAGGTGATAGATTGGATACTAACCGGTTACATAACTTAAAGTTCCCCTTGGTTCTAGCATTGCGAATCCGTTTAATAAGTTTCTTCATTGAACTATTAATAACGGGGTCATTTAATTTCGTATCAACAACGGGGTTCTTTGTTATCAGGTCATCATTAGGTGTTACTTCATTTTCCCCACACTTAGGCGTTTTATTATTATTAAGCACTACCGTTGGAGTTGGTAAAACAACATGGTTGTTACCAATCGTTTTTGCTGGTTCAATGGTTTTGGTTGGTGGAGATTTAGACTTTCGAATCATAAAGGTGATCGATTTGTTACCACTACTAAGTGTCATTCTTCCATTTCCTACATCAAATAACGCCCCGGTGGACGCAAAGAATGGTCGACCTAAAATTAGAGGAACGTTTGGGTCCTCTTCTATGTCAATGACAATAAATTCGACTAGAAAGGTTAAATTACCTACTTGAACGGGTAGGTTGTCAGCAATTCCAACTGGGTGCTTAATGGTTTGATCAAAGAGTCGAACACTCATATCCGTTGGACTTAACTCACCTACACCTAATCTCTTATATAATGAAAGAGGCATAACACTCACACTTGCACCTAAATCTGCTAGTGCATCATACATGACACAATCGCTAAGTAGACAAGGAACAATAAATTCACCCGGATCACCTACCCTAGGTGGAGGTTTTGATGGAACTGTATTCACCGGGTTTACTTCTACTGTTTTTGTTTCTTGCACTTTCTTATTCTTTTTCTTCTTCTTTTTTCCAATGGTATCACCAACTTTATTACCTATTACTTGCTCATACTCCACTCCTTTTCTTGGAAACGGGATGGGTGGTTTGTATGGTGCCACCACTGGCTTTACATACTCGAGTGGTGGTGGTGTAACTTCTTCATTGTTACTCACATCTAAAACCTTCCCATTTTCTGGAGCTGGTTTTTCAGAATTCGTTGAGACCATATTAACATTCTCATTCCGAGGATTTACTTCAGTATTACTCGGTAGCTTTCCTTGTTCCCTCTTACTCATCATGCTAGCAAGAGTACCAACGTGTTTTTCTAGATTCAAAATGGTAGCTTGTTGAGTTCTTAATGACTGATCAAACCTCTCATTCGTTTGGGTTTGAGATGTAATAAATTGTGTTTGAGATTCCATTAGCTTTGCCATCATTTCTTCTAGATTTCGCTTTTTCTCTTCGGTTTGTTGTGATGGTTTATACAAGCTAGGTCTTTGTTGATTGAAAGTGTTGTTTTGAGTCGGTTGGTTATTCGGACCTTGTTGGTTGTACGAGTTGTTGTTGGGTCCATTTGGATTGTAAAGAATGTTTTGATTTCGATTAAAGTTTAGCTTTGGCGGTTGATAATTATTCTGATAATTATTTTCCGGCCTTTGGTTCATATAGGAAACATTCTCTCCTTGTTCCATCGTTGGTTCAATGTGACAATCTTTCAATAAGTGTGGTCCACCACATTGCTCACAACTGATTCGTATTGCGTGAATATCTTTATTCATCTTTTCCATTCGTCTTTCGAAAGCATCTATTTTTGCGGAAACGGAATCAAAGTCATGGCTAGAATCGGCTCTAGCCGCTTTAGATGATCGAAAGATATCTTTTTCTTGATGCCACTCATGAGAGTGGGAAGCAGTGTTATCAATAATTTTGTAAGCTTCAGTTGTGGTTTTCTTCATAATGGAACCACCAGCTGTTATGTCGATATCTTTTCTTGTAGCAACGTTGACACCTTGGTAGAATATTTGTACTATTTGATAAGTGTCTAAACCGTGTTGAGGACATCCTCTCAACATCCTTCCAAATCTTGTCCACGCCTCATATAATGTTTCATTTGGCTTTTGTGTGAACGTAACAATTTCTCCTTGAAGTCTCACGGCTTTAGATGCCGGAAAGAATCTTTGAAGAAATTTTTCAACTAAGACATCCCATGTGTCAATCGCCCCTTCAGGTAACGATTCTAACCAATCTTTGGCTTCTCCCTTTAAAGTCCAGGGAAACAACATGAGATATATCTGTTCATCCTCCACTTCTCGGATTTTGAATAGTGTACAGATCCTATTAAAGGTACGAAGATGTTCGTTGGGATCTTCTTTTGGCGTACCACTATATTGGCACTGATTAGTTACCATATGTAGAATTTGTCCTTTGATTTCATAATCTGGAGCATTAACTTCTGGCTTAATAATGGCGTGACCTTGGCCCGTGCGTTTAGATCTCATTCGATCTTCCATACTTAGAGGTTCCGTTACTTCCATAATTGAATTCGTTGAATCGGTATCACTAGATGATTCTGATTTAATGGTTCGTTCCTCAACAATATCTGTTTGAATGATTGGTGGCTCCGGAGGAAAGTTTAGTGGTTCAGGATCTACGAACCGTTCCTGAATATTCTCTGGATTCTCAATTGTGAGGTTGGGTTCAAAAAATGGATTATCGGAAATTTGAACTGAAGTACTTGGTCGACTGGATGACGATTCTAAAGAAAAATCAACGGCGGTTATATTTGCTAAATGTCTTGATCTAGTTACAGGTGGTGAACGTACAAAAGGTGGTGAACGTCTTGCTCGGTGCATTCACTGAATATCCTATTAGTTTTTAAAAGGAAAGAAAAATTATAATAAGTTATCCAATCAATAGACTTTTCTGATTTTGCCCACGTTTCGAATAGCCAAAAGATGCAGCAGAGGGGCAGGATTCGTTTGGTCTCAATATAATTGAGTACTGTTTGGCTCCAATAACCCGGTCCACGTACGAATCCAACTATTACTACGAACCAGAAAATTTTGATGTCTATCAATTTAACCACTTAAAATAAATTTTCGTAATTTTAAGAAATTTAGAGAAGAAGTAGAAAAAATTCTAAGTCCTAAAAACTAGAATGGCGAGAAATAAGAAAGAAATAGATTGCGCGTCGAAAAATGTCGAAAAATAAAAGGTCGAAAAATAGGCGTCGAAAAATAAAAATAAGAAAGTAGCGCGAAAAACGGCGTCGCAAAATTCTAAAGCACCTAAATCTTAGTCTAAGGAATAAGCACTTAAGGGATTTTACGGCAAACCTAAAAATTCTAGAAATAAAAATAACTATGCAAAACTAAACTTAATACTAAAAATTGTAACTATAGTCTAAAAATCTAAAGGTAATAAAACTTAAAAAAAAAATTATTATTTATTATTTTTTAAAAAAAAAAATTTTTTTTTAATTTTTTTTTTTCTTTTTTTTTTTAAAAAAAACGAATTTTTTTTTCTTAAAAAAAACGTTTTTTTTTACAACTTTTTTTTTTTTAAAAAAAACGATTTTTTTTTTACAAATTAATAATTTTTTTATAATTATTATTTTTTTTCAAAACTTTTTTTTTTTAATTCATTTACTATTCATGAATAGTAAATGAAAAGAAATTAATTAATTTACTATTCACATGAAAGCGACATGATAGAAATTATTAATTACAAGTTACATAATATACCCCTGAAGTATTTAATAAATACGACTTTTTAAAACTTTACGTATCAAATTTTGATTCTAAAATATTATTATATTATTATATTCTATTTCAATATTATTATATTATTATATTCTATTTCAATATTATTATATTATTATATTTTATTTCAACATTATTATAATTAAAAATATAGCGTTTTAGCGCTCCCCGGCAGCGGCGCCAAAAACTTGATGTGTGCAGCGGGGTGTACGAAATAGTATTATTTTTAATACAAAATACTACAAAATATGACACAAGTTTTATTAATTTACGGATGGGATATACCTAAACTTTGCTACAACACTATAGGCAGTGTACCTAATCGTAGAGTAGTGTAGTTTTTAGTAAGTCCGGTTCGTTCCACAGGGAGCTGGTGATACTTACTATATTTTTAACTATATTTATACAAAATATATATAATTATATAAGTAGTAATATTATTATAAAAGGGGGGTTTTACCGTTTAATGACCGGTTTGTCGATTCTATATTTTAAGCGTAAAGATAAATGACGATAATTAAAGTGCGTAAAATAATGACAATAAATAAAATGACAGTAAATAAAATTGCGAGTAATAAAATGACAGTAAATAAAGATACGATGAGAAATATAATAAAAGAATTATGCTTATTTAAACTTCCGTAATCATGATGTTTGACGTGTTGATTTTAATTTACTACCATGGGTTAATTGTCCTTTGTCCTGGTTTATTTGATACGTCTATCTGGTTTTTGTCCATAATAGTCCATCGGTCATAAATATAAAGTGCGAGTATCCTCGTCAAATTACCCTTATACCCGAAGTCAAATATTCCAACTGATTAAGGATTTAAACTGTGACGCAGTTATCACTTCTGTCAACAATTACACCAGTTATCACTGTATGTAATCCACCCCTGTTTTAATTAGTTTATGAATATTAATTCATCCACTTGATCAGAATGAATAATCAATTACCCAACCCAATTGATTAATTAAATGATTATAACACATTCCATATGAACATCACTAAATAGGACAACCATAATCATTATTAATTATTAGGTTAATTAATTTGAAGATAGGTTCGACAGACTCCAATGAGTTGTCACTCAATTAGACAATACCCCCCATCTATTAATAGTCAATAGTTCAATTTCCACAAGTGTCTGTCTTTTGCCCAAACCTTAATTATGGTCCAAAGTTCAATAACCCCTTCTTAATATTTTAGCCCAACATCACGATTACTTCGGCTCAAATAAGCATAATAATAACTTAGTTACGATACATTAATTTAAAAAGGAAGAACATAGCTTACAGTGGTGATTAATCGCGTAGCGTTACACGGGCAGAGTTTCGACTTTAAAACCCGTAAAATATTTCTTACAATAACCCAATTATTATTAAACTTAAATTAAACTTAATATTATAAATATAAATATATATATTCTTACAGAGGGAAAGAAAGAAAAATGAAGTGAAGGTGTTCTTTTTCATTACTACGTGAATTCCATTTTATAGGCAAATGTTGATTTGAAATTTTTACTTATGACCCCTTAACTATGCTCAATTAACAACTTTTTATTATTTATTATTATTCTTATTATGAATTATTTAAATATTATATTATATTCTTGTGCATAGTTGACTTGTACTTTCAGCTCCGTTGCGTCGAGCGTTGATAGTTGGCTCGGGTACCGGTTCCGGATTTTCGAACGTCCTTTCGTATAATTTAATATCTTGTACTTTGCATTTTGTAACTTGTACTCTTGTCATTTTTAGACGTTTCTCATCAATAAATTGAACCTTTTGAATTGTATCTTGTACATTTGAGCTTTTTGGACGTTTTGGTCTTTCAAATCTTCGTTTTTGTCTTTAAATCTTCATTTTCGAGCGATTTGCGTCTTTCGTCTTCGCACTTATTTATTTAACTATTACAACTAAAAATAAGGAAATTACATTTAAAAACTTTACATATTGGAACGATATTGCTACTAAATATATGTTCATTTGGAGCACTATCAAGTAACAATATAACATAGGAGGACTTGAATTTCTTCAAGTAAGAACAATGATCCGAATTGCCTCTCATGAAGCCTTTCCTAGTCATAAAGTCATCGAACTTCAAGTACCATTGCCGAGGTGCTCGATTCAACCCATACAGACTTTTTTTTAATTTGCAAACCCACTTTTCTTTACCAACTACCTCGAAGCCCATAAGTTGCATTATGTAAATCTCTTCATTAAGGTCCCCATGTAAAAACGCGGTCTTAACATCTAACTGTTCTAGATGTAAGTCATCGGCAGCAACAATACTCAAAACCAACCGAATAGTAGTCATCTTCACAACCGGAGAGAAAATCCCTTTAAAATCTACCCCCTCCCTTTGTTGAAACCCTTTTACTACCAACTGAGCCTTGTACCTTTTTTCCCGTCTAACTCATCTTTGACCTGAAAGAACCATTTATTGTGCAACGTCTTTTTATTTGGAGGTAATTTCACTAGTTGTAACACCCGCATTTTGGGCCTAGTTGAAATGACCATGGTACCCTTGGGTATGGCGTAATTAGTGATTTTAATAATTGTATGTTTTTTATTATTTGATGATTTTGTTAAGACCAGTTTATGACAAGGGTCACAGAACAGGTTCGTTTGTTTAATTTGGACTCCGTTAGGGTAGTCAAATTAAGTACGAAAGATATCAGATAACTGGTAAATACCCGTGTGTTATGGGGTATGGGTTTTTAACCCATTTATAAGCCTGTTTCCAGACTTTTCTTAAATTTTTCCCAAAATAAATCAAGAACACCGTACCTAACTTCATCTCCTACCTCTAACCCTAATCTAATTCAAGTGTGTAATTGAACCAAGAAGCTTTAGAGATTAAATTCTTGCATCCTAGTAATCAATAATCCAGGTTAGCTTGCTTGAATTGTTGCTTGAATTCTTGATTAAATGAGTTTTTGTGTTCTTGAATAAAAGTGTGCTTTCTTAGCTTGAATCTTCAAGAATTGTATTTTTTATGCTTAATTGATGTTAGAAATAGTTGCTATATAGTTTATATGATGTTTTTAAAGTGGTTTTGATGTTAGAACTTGCAAAAATCGAGTTTTTGGATAAAAAAACGCGAAAAACAGCGTGCTGGAGCTGTTCTTCAGCTCCCACACGAGTGACAGGTCACTCGCATGAGTGACCACACTTTTGAGGGTCAACCACACGTGTGAGGACTCACTCGCACGAGTGAGGTCTCAGCTACGCGTGTGAGCACCAGTCAGTTTTGTAGAAACTTGTTTTGGTCATAACTTTCAAACTGTAACTCCGTTTTTGATGAATCAAATATTGTTGGAATCGTATTGAAGAGTAATTTTCAATGGTAAACTTTTAAGAAACTAGATCAAACTTTATTTTGGTCAAAAAAGGGGTTTTAGGGTGTATGCTTTGTTTTGCACGCTTTTGAGTGTCATTATGGGTTGAAATTATGATGTAGACTTAACATATAGTGAATAGATGTTTGTATGCGTTGATTTAGTGTATGAATTGATGTTTGATGTTGTGCTTTTGGGTTGAAACTCCTATAAATAGTTACTGCTACAGTTCTCTTCATCACTCGCACGAGTGAGCATTCACTCGTACGGTTAAGGTAGTCAACCGTGTGGTGAACCGTACAAGTGAGTGGTGATGGGAACTTATGATTTGATAGTGATGATACATACGGTTGAGACGTGACTCGTACGAGTCACTGGTCACTCGTGTAGTGAACCGTACTGATTAGGTGAGTCACTGTAGGATGTTTGGTCATAGACCAAATGTACGAGTGAGTTGTCAACTGCATGGTTGAGTGTTATCAAACGTGCATGTGATGGTGTTACTCGTACGGTTGGCAGACCAGCTGTAAAGTGATTAAGTGTTGGTATTGGTGTTGTTGTCTTGTTGTCGGGTTGTTATCAAGACATGATTACTGACTGTGTTATGTCTATTCTCAGGTGACAAGGATGAAGAAAAGGCTCAGTAAGATTAGAATTCTGAGTACCTTCTGTTGCTAGTAATCGGTGAGTGGGATTATCTCCGGGTGTAGTATAGAGTAGCAAGTTGTGCTACTATGTTATATTATTATAGTTGCTATGCTTAGTAGATATGTTGTAATAATGATCACTGTAGAGTTGCCCTGCTAGTCGTAGTGAGAGTTGTCCGTAGTGGTAGTTGGTTAACAGTTGTGTGCACAAGTTGTAGTTGCCAGTTGGGACCTATAGTTGTTAGGCTCAGCTCAGAGAGGTCAACCTAGTTGAGGTTGGGTCTAGTTGGCTACTGATTGTTGTTCAGTAGTAAGGACTTTTGATAGATGCTAGACTGATCAGCTAGTGGTCATGTGCCCGTACAAGCCACCGAGTCTCTAGTTGGAGCATAGTTGCCAGTTGCCAGTTGCTAGTTGCTAGCTGCCAGTTGTTAGTTGCTAGTTGTTAGTTGCCAGATGATTAGTTGTTAGTTGCCGGTTGCCTGTTATTGATTGTTGTAGCTGCTGTAGTTGTACAAGTTGGTATCGTATGCTAGATCTAACAGATGATTCCATTCACTTAGCCTTGTGCTAACCCCCCTCACCTCCTCCCTTGCAGGTTTTGGATGTTAGCGGGTTTTGGGATAGAAGTGGTTGTTTGAAGATATGTTTGACAAGACGAACTCTGATGTCTTAACTTTTATAAATGTGTAACTACTCGTTTGATGTAACACCGGTGGTTTGTAATAGAGTAATTAACTAAGGGCATTTATGTAAATTAAGTCTTCCGTTGTGATTTAAAAAAAAATTCTAGGGTGTTACACTAGTGACCATGTCTTGTTCTTTATTAGTGACCACATCTCTTCTTTCATAGCAAGCTCCCACTGTATGGATTCTTTAGAATGTCTTGCTTCAAAATAACTCTCGGGTTCACCATTTTCGGTATAGAGTAAATGGTTTGTCGATGAACAAAACCTAACATTAGGTTTGGGCATTCTACTTGAGCGTCTCAATGGTGGTGTAACGGGTTGTGGTGATTGAGTTACATCGCCACTATCTCCGCCATTAGAGCTCTCACTACTTTCGGAGCTTTCACCACTCTCCGAATCATCCCCATCATTTTGATCCTCACCGTTAATCGGCAATTCAATAGTTTCCGAACTCCCACTAGAACCTGTATTCACATCAACAAACTCATCAAACATAATCGGATCATAACTGGAATTAACCATTACCTTAGTGCCATACAATAAGTTTTCATCAAAAAATAACATCTCGATTATGAATCACCTTACTCGCCTCATTGTCCCAACACCTATTACCCATGTCATCCAAACCATACCCAAACCCATGTCATCCAAATCACCTTTGTCAATGTATTTGGTCTTCACATAAATATTACAACCGAAAACCCTTAAGTGAGCCAAACTCACCTTTTTACCGGTCCATTCTTCTTCAGGAATTCGAAACTCTAACGGTGTCGAGGGTCCCCTATTAATCAAATAAGCTGCGTGTTCACAGCATCTGCCTAAAACATCTTTGGTAGACCCGCATGTAACCTCATACTCCTAGCCCGCTCATTAAGCGTCCGGTTCATGCGTTCGACAACCCCATTGTGTTGTGGCGTTTCGGAACTGTTTTCAACATACGAATACCATGTTCCCCACAATAGTATTTAAACTCTTTGCTGCTGTATTCTCCTCCGTTGTCAGATTTCAAGCACTTAACTTTCAAGTTAGTCTCTTTTTCAACAGCAGCTCTCCACACTTTAAAAGTAGCAAATACATCAAATTTATCCTTAACAAAGTAAACCCGTACCTTCCTTTTGGAATGATCAATGAAAATGACATAATAGCGGGAACCACCATGTGACTTGACCGTTGTAGGTCCATAAACATCAGAATGAACAAGTTCAAGCTTCTCATTCTTTGGCGCAATTCCCGATTTCGCGAATGACACTTTTTTTGCTTCCCCAAAGTACATGGTTCGCAAAACTCGATATTCACTTTCTTTAAATCCAGAATCTTCCCATTAGAAACTAGCAACTTCATCCTCTTCTCACTCATATGCCCTAAACGACGGTGCCATAGAGTAGATTCGGCACCTACATTACTCGTCACATTAACCATCATCGAATACCTCGACCATGTATAAAGTTCCACTTTTATGTCCCGATGCCACGATACGACCATCCCTTTTAACTTGCCACTTGCGATCACCAAAGGTAGTGTGATTTCCTTCTTCATCCAATTGACCAACTGAGATAAGCTTCCGTTTTAAATTCGAAATGTACCTCACATCTTTCAACGTCCAATCGGATCCTTGGGATGTCTTTAATATCACGTCTCCAATGCCTCTTATGTTTAGGCGTTTGTCATCCTCCAATCTTACTTTCCTCCGATACGGTTTAAAATTCTTCATCATATCCTTACTAGGATTAGCGTGGAATGATGTATAACACCCCGTCAAAATTCATTAACGGAATGTTAACTTTGGTCCCAGTGCTTGTCTTGACTTCTATGTAACAGCAAAGTTTAACAGCGGAAGCAATTAATACCTGAGATAAAATATGCAAAACGGGTCAACATAAAATTGAGGGAATCTACAGGTTTAAGTAACAGTTCATCATATGTTTGAGAAAATAGTTTCCATAAATCATTTATCGAAAAAAATTTATCAAAATCATTTATCGGTAATCGGTATTCGAAAATCAGTATTCAGGAATCAGTAAATGTTTATCAGTTTAAACCACCAAGGTTTAATGTCAAAAGTTGCATACAACAAATGTCAAGTGTTAAACTGTTTGTAATCAGCGATGTCATGTTTCAACTGAGTAGGACATCAAAAAGGCTTTGTTTCAAATATTTGTAGACATTACCATGTCAAGTATCTAGTTCGTAAACCACATGTTTAAGTATTATAAAGCACAGTCTGAAAAACAGTATTCTGTGACGACCCGGGAATTTCTGACCAAATTTAAACTTAATTTATATGTTTTCGATACGATAAGCAAAGTCTGTAATGTTGAAATCTCAAAAACTTTGAAAACTATGTTCATGTATTTAATTACCCTTTGACTGTGCTCGACGATTCACGAACAATTGTTTGTAAATAAATAAATAAATAAATAAATATATATATATATATATATATATATGTATATATATATATATATATATATATATATATATATATATATATATATATATATATATATGTAAGTATATGTATCTTAATTTGAAATTTATAAAATATAATTTAAGCATTTAAAATTAAATATGTAAAATAATATACAAGATAAGGAAGTTGTTACTAAAATAAATCTATGTTAGATATATATGAATTTTATATAAAATTATTAGATGTATATTGAGATATATAAAAATTATAGATATTATGTAATTATTCAATATTATAAATAATATGAAATATTTATATATTAGATATAATCACAAATTAAGAATATAGTATCATAATATTATTATTACTTTCATTTAATAATACTAATATCAATGATAGTATTAATTATATTATTATTATTGTTATAATTGTGATTAATAAATTCTAATAGTTTTAAGGTTATCATAATGAAGATTTCTATTATAAATATTTTTATGAGAAAGATTGAAATTACAAATTTGTTATGATTTAAATAAATTGTTGGTTATTATTATCTTGAAAATTATAATTCTTATTATTATGCTTATCATTATTATTATTAAATATTATTAATATTAGTATTCTGATTCTTATTAAAAATAAATGATATTCTCAAAATTAATAATAGATTTATGTTGTTAAGTAATATTACAAAAGTTAATATGATATATACCCATATATATATACAGATATATATATCAGATCAGATATATAATTAAAATAAAAATACTGTTATATAGATAAAAACAAATATACATATATATAAATACATATACAAATTTTAGTTATCTACATAAATAAAGAGAGAGATAGAAAATCTGATATATATATATATATATAAATACATATATAAATAACAAATAAATATATATTTACATGATTATATACAGATACATAAAGATATATATATATATATATATATATATATATGCATATACAGAAATATATAAAAAATAGATATAAAGATATATAAATATGATAAAATATAGATAAACAAGAAATAGAGTCCAAAATCTGTTGCCTATCGTTATCTAACTATTTTTTATTTGTGTTTTTATCTCTCAAGTTGATTAACAACATATTCGATCGTACCATTCAGTGGTGTATCTCAATCTCTCCTATTATTTTTATTATTTATTTCTTTTCCTGATTATATGCCTGTCGACTTCAGAATCACTATAAAGACGATCAAATTTAGTTGTAAACGAGACTAGCCAACCTGCATTATCAATTAACAATTACAGTTACAAATCACAGATTTTAAATAGATGGAATTAAATCAAAAAAATTGAAGAACACAGGTACTGCCCTGTTATTCAATTAATTTTTCAAACACATCGATTTCTTAATAAATTCCAAATCCTTAAATGTAAAGTTGTTAGGAATCTTTTAATAAAACTTTCTACAAAGTTTCATCTCCCAATTCCTTCTATCGAGTTCCAATTTTTGAGTCAAACGTTCGAAAATAAAAAGTCAACTCTGTGTTCATTGATCAAATTAAAGATTTATAGATTGTTTCTGTTGAAATTAATGATTGATAAAGATTCTAATGGTCATTTCAAACACAATTCGTTTTATAAATCATTGTCTAAAAACGTCTAAAAAACAAAAATCAATTTTTAGGTTGTCATTTTCTTCGCGAGACACAGATGCATATATTTATATATATATTTTTTAGTATGATTAACAACTGTATTCAATACAGTTCGTTTACAAATAAATTTCAAAATTTAATTCAAACCTTAAACCGTTATGTGATAAAGAACGAGTGCCCTTGTCGAATTGAGTTTAGAGAAGAAGATGGAGAAATAGGGAAACAGAATAGAAAGGGTTAAATGATATTTGCTGTGTGTTTAATCAGAAAAATCGAGATAGCGTACTGGTTAGGTGTTGGTGCGTGTTTGCGAGAGGTCTAGGGTTCGAGTCCCGGCTTGGGCGAGTTACTATTTTTTTTTAGCCTTTAATGCCTTAAAGGTAGTAATCATTTTTATTTTTATTAATAATATTATTATTATTATTATTATTATTATTATTATTATTATCATTGTTATTATAAATTTTATTGTTATTATTATTATTATTATTATTATTATTATTATTATTATTATTATTATTAATATTGTTATTGTAATTATTATTGTCATTGTTATTGTTATTATTGTTAGTGTCACAGATATTATTATTATTATTACTAATAAGTATTAGTTATCATTTATCACTATTATTATTACAATTAAAGTTATAACTAAAAATATTGTTATTACTACTATTATTATTATATTTACTAACTACTAATAGATGTATTATTATTATTATCATTATGTTAACGTAAATACTATGATTAATATTATTATTATCATTTAGATTAAGTAACGTCACTAAGTAGTATTAATGATATTATTAGTAATATTCATATCAATATAATTAAATACGATTTTTATATATAGCAAACATTATTATCTATGTAAAATATACTTATAAGCATACTACATATAAGTATAAATTAATTTGATTACCAATCTTTATATAAATATCCATATATAATAAATTAAGTATTTTTAATATATATATATATATATATATATATATATATATATATATATATATATATATATATATATATATATATATGTAACTAAATAGATAATAATCATTTTCAAAGATATATACAAATTAATTACATAATATATGAAGTTATAATTACTCGATTACAAGTATATGTATTAATATATATACGAATGATTTAGGTTCGTGAATCCGAGGCCAACCCTACATTGTTCAGTTTCGTCATGTGTATTTTTACAACAAAATACAGTATGGTGAGTTTCATTTGCCCCCTTTTACTCTTTATATTTTGGGACTGAGAATACATGCGCTGTTTTTACAACTGCTTTACTAAATGCTTTTGAAATATGTTTTGAACTGCGAATACATGAAATGCTTTTATAAATGTTTGATGAGATAGACACAAGCAAAACATTCCTCGAATGAATTATTATGCAGACAGAAGTTCTGCGGATTATTATTGAATTATGTGGACATGATAATTGCCACCATTGAATTATGTGGACATGATAATTGCCACAATTGAATTATGTGGACATGATAATTGCCACCAATTGATGTGAATGTTTTGTATCGAGAGAATGATTTTTATACACAGGTTATGTGTATTATATTTTGTACACGAGATATGTGTACGGTTACTAAGATTTATGAAAAAGGATTTCGTACACGAGAAAGGTGTACTGTATTTAAAAGATATCGCATGTACATTACAGGTGGGTATAGGATTCGGGCCCATTTGTACCATGCAACATTTAAATCTTGTGGTCTATCAAAATGATGAATTTTATTGTTTTATGATAAATCTATGAACTCACCAACCTTTTGGTTGACACTTTAAAGCATGTTTATTCTCAGGCAGGAAAGAAATCTTCCGCTGTGCATTTGCTCATATTAGAGATATTACTTGGAGTCATTCATGACATATTTCAAAAGACGTTGCATTCGAGTCTTTGAGTTCATCAAGATTATTATTAAGTCAAGTATAGTTGTATATATTATGAAATGGTATGCATGCCGTCAACTTTCGATGTAAAGAAAGATTGTCTTTTCAAAAACGAATGCAATGTTTGTAAAATGTATCATATAGAGGTCAAGTACCTCGTGATGTAATCAACTATTGTGAATCGTTTGTAATCAAAATGGACTTCGTCCAGATGGATTAGGACGGGTTATTTCATATTCAATGTAATAACCCTTTGTTAACATTTATCGTAAGTTAGGCCACGGGATTTCTTTGTAAGCTTCGTAAAAGTATACATTTATCATGAGCACTTGATTATAAGACTTTAACCTGCGGATAGCTCATTCGCTACGCATCTTCCTTTTACCCTTTCTAAGCATACACCAATCAAGTGTACAAGTTACAACTACATAAGCACCCTCGTGTGTTGGGGCGAGGTTTGTCAAACCTAACGATACCGTCCCTATAAGTCGAACTTACGTAAATTAATTAATATAATCAAGCTAAGGGATTTTTGATATGAACTCATATGTATATTCGTTTAAGTTACTCGTGCCTAATATGTAAAACAATTTGAAATAGCATGTTATCTCATCCCAAAAATGTTAAAGAAAATGGGACTGTAGACTCACTTTGAAAAGCACAGTAAAAGCTTAGTAAAACAGTACGGTAGCCAGACGATCACAACTGTATAATGCAACATAATCAATTAGATTACCTTAAGTAAATACATAAGTCACACTATATCAACCCATAGTGTACGCGTAGTTCTAGTGCTCAGACTGACTCAACATGTAAGCAAAAATCAACTAGTTCATGAAAGTCAACAAAAGTCAATCGAAGTCAAACCAAAAGTCAAACTTGGTCAAAGTGGTCAACCAAAGTTAACCATAGTAATAGGTCACACAATCTTGGTCAACATGTCAATCCTAGGTCAACTAACATGTTTTAGTTCACGGTTTGTCAAGTACACGTTCACAGTTTATCGTATAACATAGAATTCATGCACACCTTGCAAACAACGAACATAAATCACAACACATAAGTTATGGTAACATGGAAAACTCCACATCATAACTAGACTCATAAAAGTTTCAAAAAATCCTAGCCATACCCTCGTACGATGTCTACAAGTCGGGTTTCAGTTTAGGTCTAGTTAAGGTTTACCAAATCAGTTTCCGCACGCGCAGCAGTTTTTGAAAAATTCTCATTTAATTTAAATTAACGAACGACAAAAATTATGACTCTAGACATTCCAAATTTTCAGTGATAAAATAACCAAAGGCTTTCATGTAACCATTTCGTACAGTTTATTCTTTAAAGTCAGACCTTCTGTTTTGGACAACATCTAGACATGTCATTTGGTGATGCATATAACACATAACAAACAATGATTTCAGAAGCTATCATACAAATGAAATATGTTCATGAACATCTAAATAACAATATTCCAGAAGATCGAAGTCTCAAATAATTTCTAGTTCATGTTAGGTCATTTAGAGTGCATATGAAATCAGTTTCGGAGCAATACAAGTCACCATTTTTCGTTTAATCATACCGAGAGCTATACATAACCATTTAACATGATTCTGAAGTCTAACTTGAGTGATTTTTAACAAGGAATTCAGTGGTTAGCAATTCAATAACTCATTCATAAAGCATAAACACCAGAAAATTCGTATTGCATGCAAAACCCTAGCAAAAACTTTAATTAATCATTACTAGCACATCCGATAACGAGATCATGCAATTCCAAAGTCCAAATTTATTAATTTTTCAAGATCTATCCATCTAGATACATTAAATTAACAGTAAATAAACTCATCTCATTAGATTCATAGCAAATCAATTCGTGGTTCAATCAAAACACATCAATCGCGCAAAATAACGACCAATAATGCACGCAATCACAATCAATTGAGCACTAGACCCATGTACACTACATAATTCATCAAAATCAGATTCAATAAGATTAGGGTTTATATTTTTATACCTCTAGAGATCAAATTGCTTATATCAATGTGTAGAGGACGATAAAAGCAACAACGTTCGTGTTGATTGCAAGAGCAAACAAGCAAAATTGATGGGGATTATGTGTATGATGATGATCGAAGACTTGGAGGGTGTTGGGGGCTGATTTGAGTCATGGATGGGGCTTAGGGTGGAAGGAATTGTGATTAAAATGCTTTATATACTTATTTCCTTAATTAGGTTAGGGCTAAAATTAATCACATAAATGGGTGGGGTGATGCGAATTCGGCCAAAGGTTCCAAAAGGGGGTCCATGGGCTCACAAATGTTGCTAGAAAAGTTTCCTAAGTGTACCCATTAAGTGTCGTTAGGCGAAAACGCAAACCGGATCGATAAACGTTAATTTCTCGCGTTTTTAATTTATATAAATTCTAATAAATTGAAAGTATTTTTAAAACATAATAATTATATAATATAATTATTAAAAAAATTACATTATGCTTTGGCTTGCTAGTACGCTAAGTGTGGTTCGTTTCTAGTTGTCGTTAACCGTATCGAGTTCCCGGAACGTTAACCGGTCGTTAAAACGCATCCCACCAAGTTAAATGCATTAAATATATAATAAATTAAATACGTTTTTCTTAAAGTTAATAATTGTTAAAAATAATTATTTTATCAAAAATCGAACGTTTCGCAGTCTCATGGGACCTCTGTTGCAGTTTTCAAAACTGTATCTTTTCCTCAGGATTTCAAAACATGAAATAGGTTTTGAGGCTAATATAATCATATATTATATATAGTAGTTCATCATGAACTCAAGTATGCATTTAATTAGATTAAATACACAAAATTCAAGTAAGTTCCGCTAAATAACTTAACGGACAGTTAACAAAGCTTAACGGAAATAGCAGGGTTGTTACATGATGCACCCGAATCCATGATCCAAGCTTCAACCGAATTTTCAACACAACACACCAAAGCGTCATCCGTATCTCAGGAAGTAAAGCTCACCCTAGCGCTATCCGCTTACGTTCGTGTTGATTGCAATTCCAACAAACCGCCGATTCTCGGTCCCTAGAGTTATACCTCTTCTTGTTTCTTACCCTTCTTCGTAACCTTATCGTTCTTCCTGCCCTTGTTGTCAGTATTCAAGAGCGACCCTGACGAATCTCCGGAATTCCTCCTACGAGTATCTTCTCCAAGAATCAAATCCCGAATCCCCTCAAACTTGAGTTTAGAAGTTCCTGTAGAACTACTAACCGCTGTAACAGTACCCGGCCAACTTTCAGAAAAATACAAAAGCAATATCGGTGACTGAAGTTCATCATCAAATACAATCTCCACTGAAGCAAGTCTTATGATGAGATTGTTAAAATCATTGATATGATTCATAGCACTAGCACCCCCCTTCATCTTTTGGTTGAACAATTGACGCATGAGAAAAACATTATTGGCAACATTAGATTTCTTATACATGTTTGTAAGTGCGTTAATGCACCCAAACATAGTCTTCTCGTTAATAACGTTATAAGCAACATTTTTGGCAAGAGACATCCTAACCGCCCCTAAAGCATGGCGATCTAGTAGATCTCAATCCTCTGGTTTAACATCATGAGGTTTCTTCTCCTTTAAAGGTAAGTGCAGCTTTTTCTGATACAAATAATCCTCTATTTGCATCTTCCAAAACCTGAAATCCTTCCCATCGAACCGATCAATTCTAAACTTTCCTTCGTCCGCCATCGCACCCTTCAATATATGCTCTAGATACCAGTTGTGGGGAATTTATGGACCCAAACAACAATCACCAATTCAGATTTGGTGATCCCACAAACAACAAACGGACAATAATAAAGAAAAGTAGAGAAAACGACACAAGAAATTACGTGGTTATATGCAGTCGGTTAGATTGCTTTAGTCCACGGCCAAATAGAGTGATTTTTATTGATATTTTCCTACATACACTTTAGGGTTACAATATGATGTATTTATAGGCATAAAATAACAAAGAAACAACTTAGGGAGCAAGAAAACGCGTCTTTCCCCCGTCAGGTGCAGGCCGCGACACGCCTAGAAGGGGCCGCGCCGTGCCTTAAATCGTGATCTCGAAACAGACAATTTTGCAAATTTCAAACCTCATCCAAGTGTTGATCCGCGACGCGCCTAGGGCAGCCGCGACGCGGCTTATAGCT
Source organism: Rutidosis leptorrhynchoides (assembly GCF_046630445.1). Taxonomy (NCBI): domain Eukaryota; kingdom Viridiplantae; phylum Streptophyta; class Magnoliopsida; order Asterales; family Asteraceae; genus Rutidosis; species Rutidosis leptorrhynchoides. The sequence goes on from NC_092340.1 coordinate 292,480,471, forward strand.
GTAACAGATTCTTCTTTGTTTTTAATATCCTTCACACATCCAACATGAAATGTGCAAAATCCATGGAAATTGCGATAGCTTTTTCACACATCCAACATGAAATGTGCAAAACCCATGGAAATTGCGATAGCTTCAGTTCTTAGCGATTACAGTTATAATCCCAACTTCTAAGAATGGTTTTAATGATACTGCAACCCGCATGGGCATTCAATCCGTATGCGGGCCCTTGATAGCATGCGAATGCGTATACCTTGTATGCGGTATGCGTCATGCGGTTATGTATCGAATGCCTTTGTTCCCGGTGCGGCAGTTACTTGGTCATCAAGTCAATATCTTTTCCATAATTATATCCGAGATTCAGGGGAGTTAGTTATAGACGAGATTATCATTATCTTTGATGATTCTAGAATTAGGGTTTGCCTATATATACAAACCCTTATTGTAATTCTAAACATACAATCACATTACGTAACCATCATCTAATACACGTCTTACGTAACCAGCATCATCTAGCATCTTCTCAAGGTCAACAGGTTAGTTCCTCGTTAATTAGCACCTACGACCTTACTTGGGGCCTTCCGATCGACGATCGTTATCGAAGGTGGACTTAATCACTTGGCCACCCCCGCCGACATCATCATGTCAGCCAGGGTTATTCACGGTAGCCGGACCGGAGAGCCTCGTTCTAAGATCCTTAAACCCCTCCCCTTATGCGTTGAACAGGCATATTGACCTTATGGAAAATATATGCTTGATCAAGTGGTGCTTTCATTGAGAGTCGAACTAATTCAAGACATGTTATTTGTTCTCTTTTAATGTTTTGAATTATAAGGCTTATTATTTACGAATTTTTCTGGAATTTTTTCTTTAACAGTATCATGACTTCCGGGAAATCATCGGAACGTACTCAAACAGATAACCAAAACACGCCGTCTGGTAATTAGCAGACGCAAGCTATGGTTACGGGGGCGGGATACGCGCCATATCCTCCGCCTGTATCCGGCGAGCCTTTTCAGAGGTATAAGCCGATATATCCAGATGGGATTACACCGCCAAGGGCAAACTCGCCAATCACCACCACGCGGTTAGATTTTTCCGCAGTAGATCCAAGGGTCATCTTGGTGGGAACTAGCGGTGAATTAGTAGGTCCGCACATGGTATGTTGCGGCCAGGTACCTATTTATAGTACCACGGTTTCAATCCCTCCGCAGACGCAGAGTGTTCAGCAGAATTCATCGTTTACACCGTTGCAGCCTTGGCAACCACCGCGTCTAGTTTCGCAGTTTTTAACTCTTGCGGATGCGTAGGCATTACTTAATAGTTGGGGGTTCGGTGTCATTCCGGATGCCAATTCTCATTGGATGCCGATAACCGCAGAACAGCAAAGCACTGCGCATACGGTTGGGCTTATAGCGGCATATCTTCAGGTCTCGCAGGCATCTGTGCCACAAGTTTCGGCACCTTTTCAGCTACCCATATACTCTGCGCCGGCAGGCCTGCCTTCTTTTCCAACGCATCAGCCTTGGTTGTATCCGCAGACGTCAGGGCAGCCTTGGAAAAATATTCAGGGGCAGGCGAATCTCGCAAGCCAATTTATGCAGGCGGCGCCTCCTGACATGGTCCACCTATTTTCACAACCTGATTTTGTTCAGGATATGATGAGGCGTTTCTTCGCAGGGCTCAAAGGTGACCCTGTTAAACCACCTTTCGAGCTACCAACTACTTTTGATAAGTTTCCTCCGCATATAACTGCATATCCATTTCCATCAGCGCCAAAGATACCCCATACACTGGGTACTTATAATGGTTTGACTGATCCAGATGACTTCCTGCAGCATTTCGAGGGTGCAATGCGCACCCAAGGCTGGGTGGATCCGGTCGCATGTCAGATATTTCCCATGACGCTGCAGGGCATTGCTCGCGAGTGTTTTAATAAGCTCCTATCAGGTAGCATATCTGGGTTCATGGATTTGCGGACGAAGTTCTTGCTGCAATATCAGAATCAGAGGCCACGCAAACGCACTCATATCGAATGTCATGATATTGTGCAGAAATCTAAGGAATCTTTGGGTGAATTTCTTACAAGATATACTAATGAGTGTCTGCACATACCAGATCTCAAGCCAGAGCAACAGATTTTCGGACTCATACATGATATAAACTCAGAACGTCATCCAACACTGGTAAGGCGTCTGTGCCATACGGTCCCAACAACTTATGTTGAAGTGCTTAATGAATGCCATGACTATATGCGGAGTGGCGAAGATAATGATATTCCAACAGCTAGTTCACGCAACGAGAGGAAAGACGATGATGATCGTTCGCGTGATCAAAATCGTGGCAACAACTCTCGCGGAAGGTATCCTAGCGGTGGTCTTATCAGGAATGATAAAGGGAAATCAAGTGGCAATTATCGAAACAATAATCAGCGCGGCATCAATAATCAGAACTATGCGCTGCTTAAAAGTTTGTCTAAAATGCCAAAAGAAATTTTGGCAACCGAACCAGTGTGCGCGACCTTTGCGGTTCCAACTCCGCTTACAGAATTTGGTAAGCGGGATAAAACAAAGTATTGTGAATTCCATGACGATTACGGTCATGACACTAATCGGTGTAAAAACTTGATGGAGCGAGTGCTCGAAGCACTGCGCGCAGGCAAGTTGGATCACCTGAAACCGCCTAAGAAGGATAAGGGAAAAACTGCGGAGGAAGGTTCAAAGGCTAAAACTTTCGCATGGCAAAAAGTTGATAAAACAAAAAACGCCGATTTAACCATCAATATGGTTGACGCAGAGAAAGTTAGCCAGCAGATAAAGTACAATGATCACCACGACTGGGAACTTCTCCCAATCACGTTTCCTCTTGTAATGTCAATCGACACAGTTAACGAGCCCATTATCATCAAGTGTCGCATCCCTACTTGCGGAGTACAAATTAAACGCATGCATGTTGACACCGGGAGTGGCGTCGACATTATGTACGAGCATTTCTATCGTTTCCTCCCTGCAGAAGTTAAAACGCAGCTACGTAGTCTGATATTACTTTATCTAGGTTCTCCAGAGAAAGCTCATGGCCGCTAGGCCGGATAGAGCTAATAATAGAACTCTTGGATGACAAGAATCCGCAATTGGTTAGACACGAGTTAGTTGACTTTTACGTGGTTCATTCAACTTCGCAGTACAACGCTGCTTGGAAGAAATTTCATACGACGTTTTAACATTATACCGTCGGTGGTGCATGGTTTGATAAAGTTTCCTACGAAGGGAGGGATTGCCACAATTGCGTCACATCAAACAACCGAGTTGTGTGGTTCAGATGTGCCTGTAAACATTCCCAGCATGGGAGAACAACTCGCAAGCAGTACGGTCATAGCAAACCGCTTACATCCGGATAAGCGAATTAAAATCGGCGCAGGCTTGTCAGCAGAAACAAAGGCCAAATTGCATGGAATATTATCCGCTAACGCAGATGTTTTCGCGTGGCGTGAATCAGACATGACTGGGGTTCCGCGAGATATTGCGGAACATAAATTGAATGTTAATCCATCACTCACGCCCGTTAGACAAAAGAAGCGGCATATGGCTCTTGAACGCAGTGATTGGTTGTGCGCAGAAGTAGATAACCTTGTCAAAGCAAACATTCTGCGGGAAGTACGCTATCAGACATGGGTTGCTAATCCTGTGTTAGTCAAGAAGGCTGACGGTAATTGGCGGATGTGCGTTGATTTTAAAGACATTAATAAAGCGTGTCCTAAGGACAACTACCCTCTCCCGGAGATAGACTGGAAGGTGGAATCATTGTCAGGTTTCCGGTACAAGTGTTTTCTGGACGCATACAAGGGTTATTACCAAATATTAATGGCTGCGGAAGATGAGGACAAAACTGCTTTTCATACGCCACAGGGTATTTATTGCTATACGAAGATGCCTTTCGGATTAAAAAACGCAGGCGCAACGTATCAGCGCGTAATTGATGCGGCGTTCAAACACCAAATTGGTAGGAATCTTGAAGCGTACGTTGAAGATTTGGTAATTAAGAGCAACACTAAAGAAGAAATGCTCGCAGACATCCTAGAAACGTTTGCGTCTCTACGCAGGATAAACATGAAGCTTAACCCGCTCAAATGTAGTTTTGGGGAAGAGGAAGGCAAGTTTCTGGGTCATGTGGTGACAGCGCGGGGAATCAAGGCAAATCCCAAAAATATTGAAGCAATTGATAGTTTGCCATCTCTGAAGACAAAGAAAGACGTGCAGAGTCTAACCGGGAAGCTTTCGGCAATCACGCGGTTTTTGTCGAAGGCCGCAGAGAGACAATTGCCATTCTTCAATACTTTGAAGAATTGTTTAAAGAAGAAAGACTTCGTGTGGACTCAAGAAGCAGAATCAGCCTTTCAGGAGATGAAGAAGGTGCTCGCTAAATTACCAACACTCACCGCGCCAGTATCAGGAGAAACGCTTACGCTATATCTTGCGGCATCAAAAGAGGCTATCAGCTCAGTCCTCATAGCAGATCGCGGAAAGATAATCTACTTTTATTTACATTGTCTATTTCGCAGAAATTTAACGCTGAGGTTTTCTCAGACGCAAATGCCGGTCTACTTCGTAAGCAAGACGCTGACATCAAGCGAAGTAAACTATTCACCAATAGAAAAGCTAGTATATGCGCTAGTCCACACGGCGCGGCGTTTGCGCCGGTACTTTCAAGCACATCCAATCGTGGTTCTAACTGATCAACCGATCAAACAGGTTGGTACATGCCTAATTTGCGGCAATGTCCGGGGTTATCGCATTGACTAATGCAATCATTTTTCTTTCAGGTGTTATACAAGCCTGAGATTTCTGGCCGAATGGCTAAATGGGCAGTTGAGTTAGGAGAACACGAGATAAATTTTTCCTCGCGAAGCGCGGTTAAGGGTCAAATACTTGCGGATTACCTTGCAGAATTACCTGCGGATGTTGAAGCATCTGCAGAACATCAGGACACTCCGGCTGCACCTTTGTCACCATGGGAGTTATACACCGATGGTGCCTGCAGTGCAGCCGGCGCGAGTGCAGGTGTTATTTTAACTGGCCCAGATGGCGAAGAGCACACATATGCGCTGCGGTTTAATTTTGCTGTTAAGAACAACGAAGCAGAATACGAGGCTTTGTTAGTGGGTATACATATTGCGCATAAGTTAAATGTTAAAATCCTGCACGCTTACGTGGATTCAAAGCTGGTATGCAGTCTAGTCAGCGGGGACTTCGAAGCACATGACATAGCCATGCAGCAGTATTTATCACTTGTTCATAACCTCGCTGACCAGTTTGAGGCTTTTCAAATCTCCCACGTCATGCGGGGGCAAAATAAGAAGGCGGACGCGCTTAGCAAATTGGCTGCTTTGGCTTTTGATCATCTGGGGAAGAAAGCTCTTATAGAAGAACTGCATGCAAAATCCATTGTTATGATGCCTTTAGTAGCACCTGTTGAGGAATCCGGCTCAACATGGATGACACCTATTATTGCTTTCCTGCGGGATGGCACCTCACCTGCGGATTCCGTTGAAGCAAAGAAAGTCCGCACTAAGACACCACTATATGCCCTTGAGGATGAAGTCCTATATCGAAAAAATTATTTAGGACCGCACCAAAGGTGTATTGGTCCGAAAGAGGCAGAGGAGATTATATGCGAGGTGCATGAAGGTGCATGCGCTCTTCATTCGGGGCACAGGTCTATTGTGTCAAAAATTATGCGGCTAGGTTATTATTGGCCCACTATGTACGCAGATACCGCGCGAATAGTGAAGCAATGCGAATCTTGCCAAATACATGCACCTATCAGTAGGGCACCTGCGCATCCTATGATACCAGTCTCCTCACCAAGGCCATTCTGCAAATGGGCAATTGACATAGCCGGACCATTTCCAAAAGGCCGAGGTAATATTCTCGTTTATTTTATACCGTATGCTATTTACGTCAGTATCTTACGCATACTCTGCACACGCAGGAAACATCAAATTCTTGATTGTTGCAATCGACTATTTCACTAAGTGGGTTGAAGCGCGACCGCTGGCAACGATTTCAGGAAAGAGGATGCGAAATTTTGTATGGGAAGACATTGTTTGTCGATTCGGCATACCAAACAAAATCGTTAGTGATAACGGTACACAGTTTGCGAGGGATCCTTTTCGTAGTTGGTGCGCGGAGCTTAATATTAAGCAAACTTTTACTTCCGTTACGCATCCGCAGGTGTGAGAACCCGTCCTTATCCCCCTGGACGAAGTCATCAACATCTGGTCCCATTGCGATGATAGACTCCAAGTAATGTCCTTAAAATGAGCAAATGCACAGCGGAAGACTTAATTCGTACCTGAGAATAAATATGCTTAAAAGTGTCAACCAAAAGGTTGGTGAGTTCATAGGTTTATCCTAACAATCATTTCAATATATTAATAGACCACAAGATTTCAGTTTATAAATATATGTACACTCGCAAGTGTATAAACCGTTCTGCTGATGTTGAGGCCTCAGTAACCAACCTTAACAATAATATAATAAGTCATCTTCGCAAAGATGGATAAGTACACTCGCAAGTGTATAAATAATCCTCGAAGTACTAAACATCCGCTCACTAGCTCTTATGTCTAGTGCAGCCTACAGGATAGGGGTGTTAAGCCCGATAGATCTATCTTTAGGATTCGCGCTTATATGCTCTTATAACATATAACTAAATTACCTAGCACATCAATCCGCAGAATATCATTTTTAATCACTTGTCTCTATTTCGTAAAGCATTTATAAGATATTGCATGTATTCTCAGCCCAAAAATATATATTGCAAAAGCAATTAAAAAGGGAGCAAATAAAACTTACCATACTGTATTTTGTAGTAAAAATACATACGACGATATTGAACAAATGAATAATGCAGGGTTGGCCTCGGATTCACGAACCTATATTATTCATATATATATTAACACATATCACATTTAATCAACTAAGTTTATTTATTCTTATAATGTATTAAGATTAATATCTTTATATATTACATTAATTATATATTATAAATATGATGTATAATTTAATTAGGGTTATAATAATATATTAGTTAATATATATTAAAAACATGTTAGTACGTAATATTAGTATACTTGTAATATATTTTTATAACAAAAAAGTACTAAAATAATATTAGTAAAGATAAAATAATAATAATAATTAGATTTAATAATGACAATAATAATAATAATATTGATAGTAATAATAACTATAAAAATGTTAATTTTACTACTAATGATAATAATTTTAATAATAATAATAATAATAATAATAATAATAATAAAATTCTACCTCAAAGAAGAAGTAGCCCTTTAAAAAAAACCAAGTCCGGGTTTGAACCCGCGACATCCCGCTAACCCGATTAACACCTTTAGACCAATGAACCAACGATTTGTTTTGATATCAACCCGCATAATTAACTAGTTCATCTTCATCAAACTCTTTTCATTTCATCATTATTATCGTGATCTAATATCATCATCTTTCTAATATCATAATCATATTCATTATCATCATACGATCATATCTTTCAAAAGAACATCATCATTTTCATATGATCATAACACCACTCGCGATCACCAAACATAATCATATCTCGTCATCTTTCATACCAACCCCATCAATACCATAATCATTAACATTATCTTCACTTATTGTTAAATATCATCATTATCCATGTATTGTTATCGTTTGTGAAAATTGGAGCTCGTCACCATCAAAATACGATAACAGTAGTTATGGTAATGGACTTTAACATGTACAATACCCAACTCTATAATCTGGCCCATGATAACTTCGGCCCAACAGCAATCATATATATAGCCCAAATTTCATTTGTTTAATGGACCAAATTAAATAAATAAAACAACCCACTTTAAAGCTATTGTAACGACCCAACATAGAAACAAGGAATTAAGAGAATCGAATAGCAGGCCATCCTGGTAGGGTTCGTTTCTTTTTTTATTATAGTCAAAAAGAGTATGCATCACAGAAGTAGTAATAAACATTTATTAATTGTCATCACCACTTTTTGAAGTCTAACAAAAACTCGTTTGTCCCTACAATCTACTTAACATCCACTACCTCGGTCTACATCAACTTTAGTTGTTAAAAGTCCACAACTTGATCAACTGTAATCACGAAGGTAAAACAATAGTTATATGTTTTTAAATGGAGTGGATTTTATAATAGAAAGTCAGGAAATCGCTGCTGCAGTTGAAAGAAATTTATAATAACAACGATTTTTATGGTGACGGTTTGAATGGCGGTTTGAATTGATAAGGGTGGTTTTTTTTGGGTTTGTCGACCGAATAGAAAGTAAGAGTAAACAGAAAGATAGCAGTAGCATAATAAGGGACATGCCATTGGTGATTTTTGCAGCTGCAATAAACCGAACAGCAACCAAGTGATTTATGTGTTGATCGGTGATGATACTTGGGTTAATTTATGGTTATTTTGTGATTTAGTTTCTCGGTTATTCAGCAAACGAGTAGCAGCAAAAAGTGGTCTGGTTCCAACTTTTCATTTAACAGGAAAAGTAACTAGCAACAATAATTAGTGAGTTGTGGTGCTGATGGTTGTAATTAGAACCGAAGAAAGAAGAAGAAAAAAAATAAAAATAGATCGAGCCGTAAATGATTTCACTAGGTTGTTTTGGATGGTTTAAGGGTAGCGTATGGCTAGTGGTGTTGTAGTCTGTGATGTGTGCGTGTGCGTGTGGGGTTTGTTTAAAACAGCAGCCACAAAGTAGAAACTAATGATGGCTGCAATCCTCTTCCAACAGCAACGATTAGCAACATAAATAATAGGTGACGATGGGAGCAGTGGTGATGATAGTTACAATTGTTTTAGAGTGACGGTGGTAATGGTTAATGATCAACAAAGAACAAGTGTTCGGTGGTGGTGGCGATGAAGTGAAGAAGAAGGAGATGGTGTTTGGTTATGCTCACATAGAAAACGAAATGAAGAAGAAAATGAAAGAAAGAAAATAGAGATGATAATGGGGTGGTTCTCGATTGTACAAGGTGGTGAGATGGGTGGTTGAGATGGTGGTGGCAGTGGTGACTCGTTTGGTTGCTGTAAGATGGGTTTGTGATGGTTACATGGTGGTTGTTCTTGATGGTGTTGTAGAGGTGTTGTGAAGATGATGAAGTGGTGGCCGGTGGTAACCTGAACCGAAGGTTTTTGGTGACGGTTTGTGATAAGAGTTTGTGTCCCATGGTTGAGATAGATAGAAATATATATAATGTGTTGAATAATTGAAGTAGAAACATGATTTGATTAATTGAAACCGACTTGTAAGAAGAATCAGATAATGTTCAATCTCAAGCAGTAGATGAAAGAAATTAAGTCAGAAAAAGATAAAACTGAAAGTTGATGTGTAACAGATTTTGTCAATACTTGATTAATTATATTCAACATTATTAATAATAATATAAATATATTAATTTTAATAAATAAATACTATTAATATCATTAGTAATAATAAAGATAATAATAATAATAATATTAATAATAAAATAATACTAATAATAAAAATGATAAATGTAATAAAAATCATAATAGTAAACTTAAATAATAATTTTTTTAGTAATAATAATAATAATCATAATTATAATTTTTCTACTAATTATAATAACAATGATACTAATAATGATAACAATAATGATGTATCAAATTTCATATCTATATGTTAAAAATAATAACATTAATAATACAGATATTAATGTTAGCATTATTATTTATTTTAATAATAATGAAAGTAATAATAATATTAATAAAATAATTATATTTTAACTTGTATATATTATTAATCATGTTTAGTTCTTCTGATAATTTGTATTTTTTCATTATTATTATTTCACATTATATATATATATATATATATATATATATATATATATATATATATATATATACACTCATACATTTATATATATATATATATATATATATATATATATATATATATATATATATATATATATATATATATATACACACATTTATTTACAAATAGTTGTTCGTGAATCGTCGAGAATGGTCGAAAGTCAAATGAATACATGAACACCGTTCAAAAATTTTTGAGACTCAACATTACAGTCTTTGCTTATCGTATCGGAAACATATAAAGATTAAGTTTAAATTTGGTCAAAAATTTCCGGGTCGTCACAGTACCTACCCGTTAAAGAAATTTCGTCCCGAAATTTGATTAGGATGGTCATGACTGACAATAAGTATGCTTTCATGACGCATACAAGCTAGAAATTAGAGTTTTTATCATTAGTGAGTAATATGGATAAAACGATTCATTTATGTGAAGAGTACGAGTGAAGCTATCACAAAAGAGTGAAATGATTAAATGCAGGTTCGTCTTAACCGGTAACGTAGTCACGGTTGATTTCCTGAATTCAAGGAAAAAGATAGAACTATCAAGATAATATGTTCTTGATATGTTTAGAGATTAGATTGAATGTAAAAGTCGTGTAACATGGCACATGATGACGTTATGATCTGTGAATCATCACTTTCCATTAGAAACTCAGCATGACTTACTGTAATATAATCACGTTAATCAAGTGTCATTATATTATACTAACTCATGCATCAATTTCCAACACTACTTCAAAAACATTCGTATTTTAAATTCGAAGGTTCACAAAATATAGAAACTAAAACAGTTTTCTTTTATCATATAATACAGATAGCGTAGAGAGATAATTAATATCGGACGAGAATATTTATGAAGATATCTTCAGAAATATTGAGGATATTTACATTGAAAAATACGATAATATTTTAGAATTTTAGATTCACAGTGTGATGAAGAAATTCATTCACAATGATTTAGAACGATTAAGGAGTAAGGTATTCGCTAAAGATTTCATCAGAAATAGTATCATCGGGATTCTTTAAATACAAGGTTTAATCCTTGTATTTGTCCTTGGTCTCCTTCAGGGTTTGCTTAATTCATTTTTCAGTATCAAAATCTTTGAGCTTTTTCAATATTCTAAGTATTGAGTCGCAGACTGGGTGCTTTTCAGAATTTCAAAATTGAAGACCATAATTCTAAGAGATAAATGTTATATGTTTACATATAACTATTGATGTAAACATGCTGCAAGATTTTTAAATACTGATTGCTAATTCCCGGTAGTTGGTATAGAAATTTTCGGTATAAGATGTAATATGAGTGAATGATAGGGTTTCACTTAATATAGTGATTTTTCGGAAAGTCAAAGATTAACGGAGTCGTTGGTAAATTTACTGCTAATGTGGTGAGATATAAACGGTTTCCCGGTATCGATGATGAAAGATAACTTATATATCAGGGTTATAATAAGCTAATCTGAGTGAAAAGTTGAAGTTGACTTGTTGGAGCTATGACAAAATTGGCTAATTTGGAAAGGGATTGCAAAGTTATTTTGGATAATAATAACACTAAAGGAATTAACACAGCTATGTGTTAAACGTTTATTCAGTTTCTGAGAGTTTCTCAGGTGCATAACTATATTCACAAATCTTTCCTTCCGTAGATGAAGTGCGGTTGATTCATCCTATCAATTGAGGTGTTTTCAAGAATTATGAAAGTTTGAATGCAGATTGGAATCGTCAAGATACAATTAAGGTTTAAGATGAAATCAAGTGGCAACTTGAAGAATTGTTTAGTTTCATAAGTTATAATCAATATTTTAATTCATTTTAATTGTCCAATGTTGATAGTCCTCAGTTGATAGTCCACAGTTAGCAATTCAATAATTCATATATAATTATATATATAATATTCGAATTAATACGTATTGTGACCCGTATACGTCTCAGACTCGATCACAACTCAAACTATATATATTATTGTAGAATCAACCTCAACCCTGTATAGAGAACTCGATCATTACTGCATATAGAGTGTCTATGGTGATTCCAAATAATATATATAGATGTGTCAATATGATATGTCAAAACCTTGTATACGTGTCCCGATATTTAAAGTGCGTAAAAATAAATAACTAAAATTAAATGACGATAAATAAAGTGCCTAAAGTAAATAACAGAAATTAAATGACGATAAATAAAATTGCAAGAATTAAAATTGCGATAATTTAATTGCGATAAATAAATTGCGATAAATAAAATATAATCAGTTAGCTGGGAACAGTTAGCTAGGAACAGTTAGCGTGGATTCTTAACAAAATTTTTCTCATAGTTAATTCGTTTGTTTCTAACAAATTTTATTTTGTCAAATGTTTTCTTCATTATGCCACTTGTTGGATTCTGATAGATCAAAATTCAAATATGAAATTGAATGAAAATGGTTATTTTGCGGTGAACGGATTCGTATATATATGGATGTAAGTAGGATAGTAAATGACCGTTGAATCAGATTCGTAGAATGTACAGTGTAACTTACTAATGTGAAATCTAAATATTCCTCGGGTATTACATACCCGTTAAAACATTTTCACCATTAACAGTTTGTACAAAAGAATTTTTAATTACAATCTTTATGAAAATATATTTTCATATATATATTTCCTTTAGATGTAATATAGATTTAATGAGTTAATATGATATTAATCTCATTTGGTTTACCGTTAGAACAAGAATATATAATCTCTAAAACATAAGAGATTACATAATCGCCATGTCGAATGAAGATAAATGATGTAGAATGATACATAGATCGATGATTATACTCGAGGTATAGAATGAGATGTTGAGGTTTGTGCTGCAGATGTTGTTGTTGATGGTACTGGTGTTACCGGTGCTGTTGCTGAAGCTGGTAGGTTTTGTACCACGTTTTCCAAATTGATTATTCGAGCGTGAAGTTTGTTGACTTCTTCCATTATTCCGGGATGATCGTCGGTCGGAACGAGCGGATGAATAAGGTTTAGAATTATGGATAGAATATAATCATGATGAGATACTCTGGAAATGAGCGAGAAAATGGTATTATGGACAGGTTTCCCGGTGTGACGACCCGGAAATTTCCGACCAAATTTAAACTTAACCTTTATATGTTTCTGACACGATAAGCAGAATTTGTAATGTTGAATCTCAAAAAGTTTGGAACTACATTCATGTAATTAATTACCCTTTGACCGTGTTCGACGATTCACGAACAATTATGTGTATATAGATATGTATATATAATATATAATATTAACTGAAAACATTAACAAAGTATTAGATATATGATACTTTACATAAACATATTTGTTTCGATATATTTATCGACAGAATTAAGAGATAATATCAAATGATTTAATTATCAGATACATTATGATATGATTACGGGCCTATGTTATGAGGTCCACTGTGATTTAAGAAATCTATTTTTTTTGACAACTCATTACTTAACCAGTATGATAAAGATAACGATATTTATATTTTATTTTATTATATATATATATATATATATATATATATATATATATATATATATATATATATATATATATATATATATATATATATATATATATATAACGATTTAAATTAATATTATATATATTTTTATACGCGTATTATACGTACATAGTTTTATACTTTTACTATACTTTAACTTTACCTTTACTTTACTTTTACTTTACTTTAACTTTAATAATTCATACTTTAATAATTCACTTTAATAATTCATACTTTAATAATTCATACTTTAATAATTCACTTTAATAATTCATACTTTAATAATTCACTTTAATAATTCATACTTTAATAATTCACTTTAATAATTCATACTTTAATAATTCACTTTAATAATTCATACTTTAATAATTCACTTTAATAATTCATACTTTAATAATTCATTTTAATAATTCAAAAATCTATTATAAATAGAATTCAATAGGTTTCATTATTTCATAGAAACTTGAAAATATATTTCTCTAAACTCTCTCAATCGAATTACATATATATATATATATATATATATATATATATATATATATATATATATATTTACTTAGTATTATTTCAAGATATTATTAGTATACATAAAATACTACGACGGAGTTATATTCAGACGATTTCAAAATAAGTTTTCAAATGGGATAGAGCTAAGGAAATTATGGGTTATAGCTATGAAGGTTATGGGTATTGATCGAGGGTATTGCTCGTGAGGTCAACCTAACGTTTATCATTTTCGTTGCGTCTACGTACTTTCCTGCAATATTGAATCACAATATTGATACGTGAGCATTCATATCTTATCTTTTATATATTAATAGTGTATCCCTGACTAGTGCTCGAGTATATATGATTATGCATGTTTGTATGCTTAGTTTCGTCGTTAAATAGTTTATGATAAATCACAAATTTGATACATATGCTACTGAGATAAGTTATATGATATGCATGTCGTTGAAAATCTGAAGAAAAAAATTAATAACTTTTCATTTAGAAATCGTGTGGTTTCGATGAACGGATTAAAAGAAATGGTCAATTGAATTATCATTAATTTTAATATTATTATTAAAACGATTATTATAACTGTTATCAGTTGATGTTATTACTAAAATTATCTTTATTACTAAAAATTAATATTTTTATTGAAACTATCATTTTATTATTTTTATCATTATTATTATTATCAATATTATTTTATCAAATAAATATGCGTACAAAGATATTTTTACCACACGTAATGTAATTACATTAATAATACATACCACTATATTTTTATGATATTAAGTGAATTTTATAAATTTTATTATTTGAGATATATAAAAGTATATTTTTATCATATATGAATTTTAATATAAATTTTTATTTATTAATAAATGACTTGTATTATTTAGTATAATAAGATCTGATAAATATATTTAAATATATAAAATCACTATATATAAGTTATATAATAAACATGTATAGATTTTGGAAGTCATTTTGGGTCAAGTTGACTTTTGTTGACTTTTGCATGTCGGTCTCGAGCATTAGGATTGTGATACACTACGACTTTACCTAAATTGTTAGACAGATATTGACCAACATATAAATATATATACTTAATATAGGTTCGTGAATCCGAGACAAACACTGCACTTGTTCAGTGCCGTCATATACATAATTGCTACGAAATACAGTATTGTGAGTTTCATTACTCCCTTTATATATATATTTTTGGGCTGAGAATACATGCGCTGTTTTATAAATGTTTTACGAAATAGGCACAAGTACTAAAACTAATTCTATGTGGGTTTAAACCAGAAATATACCCTTAGCTTGGTAACATTAAACTACTTGTCTATGTACGGTAGGCGCGAATCCTAAAGATAGATCTATTGGGCCTGACAAACCCCATCCTGACTATGGGATGCTTTAGTACTTCGAGGTTATTTTAAACACACCTGATCTGGTGTACTTCAGAGGGTAAAACATGAACGTTAAGGCTTGTTACCGGGTGCCTACAACTTATAGAATACTTTTATACACTTGCGAGTGTACGGATATTTATAGAAACTGAAATCTTGTGGTCTATTACTATTACGGAAATGATGGATTATGATAAACTAATGAACTCACCAACCTTTTGGTTGACACTTTAAAGCATGTTTATTCTCAGGTATTAAAGAATTCTTCCGCTGTGCATTAGCTCATTTTAAGGATATTACTTGGAGTCATTCAAGACATACTTTGAAAGACGTTGCATTCGAGTCGTTGAGTTCATCAAGATTAATATTAAGTCAATTATAGTTGGATGTAATATGAAATGGTATGCATGCCGTCAATTTTTGATGTAAAGAAAGTTTGTCTTTTAAAAACGAATGCAATGTTTGTAAAACGTATCATATAGAGGTCAAATACCTCGCGATGTAATCAACTATTGTGAATCGTTTATAATGTATATGAACGGGTCCTTTCAGTTGGTATCAGAGCGGTGGTCTTAGCGAACCAGGTCTTGCATTAGTGTGTCTAACTGATAGTTGTTAAGATGCATTAGTGAGTCTGGACTTCGACCGTGTCTGCATGTCAAAAGTTTTGCTTATCATTTTTAGTCGGAAATCATCTACTTACCATCCTTAGGAAATTACCTGCTTATCATTCTTAAGTCTAGACGCGTTTTCCTATATTTATTGCATAATAGTGTATAGACGAATTCTTATCTTAGCATATCTGTTACTGTGAACTTTGACTGACATCTTTCAAAGATTCCTCCGTAATTTATGGAATTTTGGTATTATATATACATATGTAAATTATATATTGAAGAATACCAAATCTAAATTCTACAATCTATTTCATACCAAAAAAATTCTTTCCCTGATCATACAAGATGGATCCCTCAACCAGTTCGAGTTCCTCGAATTCCGACAGCTATGCCGATATGGATTTCCACATGAGCTCCGAAAGCAGCGTGATGGGAATGGATCAACCAATTAGCCATCATCTATTCTGGATGAATTGGGGATGGGTTCGTAATCTACTTAACCATTGGAGACAAGAAGAAGGCGATCCCTTTCATCCACCACATTGCCCTCTTGGCAATGAACCTGAAGCACTTACCGGCGAACCTGTCCGAAACACCATTTTCTCTCTCATTTCCAGAGTATCTCGTCATGATTATATACTACACCAAATTCTAGATCTTATTTATCCGCTCGTCTGAACCGACAATCACCCCGGTGTAATAGAAGAAGTCAACGAGCTTCGCGCTCGGGTAGTGGCTTTGGAGAATATGGTGCAAAGGTTACAAACACCAGCAGTAGCACCAGCAGCATAACCAGTACCACCATCAATAACATCAACAGTACCATTACCACCACCAACAACAACCGCATCGCAAACCTCAACTTCACAATCTGTCCCACGAGCATCGACGTCATACGCCATGTAGATACCAAGGAATACCACAACGATGAAGTATTGATTCATAACTTCATTGGGGAAACATTCTATGGTGATTATGTAATTTCTAAAGTTTAGAAATTATCTATCCTAGCCTTAACCATAAATCAAATGAGTTTAATTTAATATTAACTCATTAAATCAATATTACATCTGAAGAAATATACACATATATATT
Organism: Rutidosis leptorrhynchoides; assembly: GCF_046630445.1. Classification (NCBI taxonomy): domain Eukaryota; kingdom Viridiplantae; phylum Streptophyta; class Magnoliopsida; order Asterales; family Asteraceae; genus Rutidosis; species Rutidosis leptorrhynchoides. The sequence continues at coordinate 292,497,529 of NC_092340.1, forward strand.
TCCATAAAGACTGTAATAAAATTCTTTTGTACAAAATATTAATTGTGAAAAATTTTTTTTAACGGGTAGGTAATACCCGAGAGATATATAAATTCACAATTAATATGTTACATTCTTCGAATCTGATTCAGCAAATCATCCATTATACTCCCTACTTTCACAACAATATACATTCTTTTATAGAAATCAAAACAACCATACTCATTCAAAATCTAATTACATATTCTGATTTTGAAATCTCAGAATTCGATTCAAGATATACCCGAAATCATCACTCTTAGATTCCTACATCTTTCAAAACTATACTTTGACTTCAAAACTGTCCTAGAACCTCATTTCTATTCATGGAACTCACAAAAATATTTGTATCATTCAAAATCTTAGAACATCATATGTATATTAACAATTACAATATGTGTTCAAACACTTCAAAATTCCTAAAGACATGCGAGATGATGATCCAACCACATATTACCCACTGTCATGCATCTGAAAAGCTCTCAAAACCAAAGTTATAGTTTAACACGTATCCGTGTCAGATCCTTTGATATTTATTACCAAATATAATTTTTCAATCTCTTTCCAAAATAGACAGTTTTGTCACAGCTCCAGCAAATCACCTTCATTTGTTTATACGAATAAACCTTATTATAACAATTACCCCTTCATCATTGTTACCGGGGAACCTTTCATATCTCGCCACATTAGCAGTAAACTTATCAACAACTTCATTAACCTTCGACTTAAGCCTCTCCGAAAAGCCACTATACTTATTCATTAAAACCCCATCATGTACTCACCTACATCCTGTAACAATAATTGTCACACCAACTACTGGGAATTAGCAATCAGTATTTTGAATTTCGCGACAATTTTACGTCAAAAGTTATACATATAACGTCTATCTCCTAGACTTACATACTTCGAATGTGAATTTTCAGAAAAACATCCCAAACTATGAACTAGTTCTCCGAAATTGGAAAAATGCTGATGAAGCAGCAAAAACTGTAAACGACTTTAACAGTCAAAAGTTTGATGATAAAGAATAGTATGGTGGTAAAGCTGAGAAAAAGAGAAGGTTTGAAACTGGAAAACGGATTGAGCAGACCATGAAGGAGGCTGTGGACAAATCACAAAGACTAAACCTGCCTTCAAAGGATCCAAATGATTCAGTGTCTACTGAAATCGTTAGCAAACACCTTACTTCTTATTCTAAACCTTCACAGACAAATCTTCTTCATCATCCATATTATCGTATCTTTTATTATAATATCTTCGATATTCCTGAAGATATTTTCACAACTATTCTTATCCGATATCTTTTATCTCTTCACAATATCTGCGTTACAACATAAAAAGAAACTGTGTTAGTTTCTAAATTTAAAAAAAAAAATTTGAATTTAAAATAGGAATGTTTTTGAAGTAGTGTTGGGAACTGAAGCATGAGTTAGTATAATATAATAACACTTGATCAACGTGATTATATTACAGTAAGTCATGCTGAGTTTCTAATGGAACGTGATGATTCACAGAACATACCGTCATCATGTACTGTTTACACGACTCTTACATTCTACCCAATTTTCAAACATATTAAGAACATATCATCTTGATAGCTCTATATTTTTGGATATTCTGGTAATTTGCCAAATCAAGATCGTGCCATTACGATTTTCTTCTTGGAACATTAACTATGTTCATCCAAAAATTCATATCTACGAATTCTGGACTATTATCCGCTTGACTTAAGATCGGGAAGAGAAAATGAAAGCATGAAGCTCCGAAATATAATGGAGAATATAAAGCCCGATAACAACCCCGAAATTACAAACCGTGTATATAAATGCGTATAGCAATATAAATACACGGGAGAATGAAAAACACAATAACCCCAAGGTAATGGTAGAAGAAAATAACTTCCTCCGGTGGTAGATGAAAAAGAAGAATGACATATATGAAAGTTAAAAGTATATCAAGAATCAATACTGGATGAAGCATATTAACGAATACTTTAAAGTATGAATTGGGGAGAAAGACTAGAAGGTGTGAGCTGTGGAAATAAAGAAATGAAGGGGGTGAAATTATAGTAAAATATCAGACAGAGAAATCGAGACAGATTATCGCATTTAATCAAAGAAGATCCTGATTTCCTTAATCGCTGAAGAACCAAATCTTATTGCAAAGATTTTCTTTAAATCCCATGAATTCCGGAAATCAATCATAACTACGTCATCGGTTAAAACGAATATACGTTTACTCATTTCACTCTCTTGCGATAGCTTCACTTATACTCTTCGTGTAATCAAATTGTTTTATCTATATTACTCAATGATGATAAAACACTATTTATCAACTCATATTCGTCATGAAAACATTTTTATAGTTAGCCATGACGACCTCGATCAAATTTCGGGACGAAATTTCTTTAACGGGTAGGTACTGTGACGACCCGGAAATTTCCGACCAAATTTAAACTTAACCTTTATATGTTTCTGACACGATAAGCAGAATTTGTAATGTTGAATCTCAAAAAGTTTGGAACTACATTCATGTAATCAATTACCCTTTGACCGTGTTCGACGATTCACGAACAATTATGTGTATATAGATATGTATATATAATATATAATATTAACTGAAAACATTAATAAAGTATTAGATATATGATACTTTACATAAACATATTTGTTTCGATATATTTATCGACAGAATTAAGAGATAATATCAAATGATTGAATTATCAGATACATTATGATATGATTACGGGCCTATGTTATGAGGTCCACTGTGATTAAGAAATCTATTTTTTTTGACAACTCATTACTTAACCAGTATGATAAAGATAACGATATTTATATTTTATTTTATTATATATATATATATATATAATGATTTAAATTAATATTATATATATTTTTATACGCGTATTATACGTACATAGTTTTATACTTTTACTATACTTTAACTTTACCTTTACTTTACTTTTACTTTACTTTAACTTTAATAATTCATACTTTAATAATTCACTTTAATAATTCATACTTTAATAATTCACTTTAATAATTCATACTTTAATAATTCACTTTAATAATTCATACTTTAATAATTCACTTTAATAATTCATACTTTAATAATTCACTTTAATAATTCATACTTTAATAATTCAAAAATCTATTATAAACAGAATTCAATAGGTTTCATTATTTCATAGAAACTTGAAAATATATTTCTCTAAACTCTCTCAATCGAATTACATATATATATATATATATATATATATATATATATATATATATATATATATATATATATATATATATATATATATATATATATATATATATATATATATATATTTACTTAGTATTATTTCAAGATATTATTAGTATACATAAAATACTACGACGGAGTTATATTCAGACGATTTCAAAATAAGTTTTCAAATGGGATAGAGCTAAGGAAATTATGGGTTATAGCTATGAAGGTTATGGGTATTGATCGAGGGTATTGCTCGTGAGGTCAACCTAACGTTTATCATTTTCGTTGCGTCTACGTACTTTCCTGCAATATTGAATCACAATATTGATACGTGAGCATTCATATCTTATCTTTTATATATTAATAGTGTATCCCTGACTAGTGCTCGAGTATATATGATTATGCATGTTTGTATGCTTAGTTTCGTCGTTAAATAGTTTATGATAAATCACAAATTTGATACATATGCTACTGAGATAAGTTATATGATATGCATGTCGTTGAAAATCTGAAGAAAAAAATTAATAACTTTTCATTTAGAAATCGTGTGGTTTCGATGAACGGATTAAAAGAAATGGTCAATTGAATTATCATTAATTTTAATATTATTATTAAAACGATTATTATAACTGTTATCAGTTGATGTCATTACTAAAATTATCTTTATTACTAAAAATTAATATTTTTATTGAAACTATCATTTTATTATTTTTATCATTATTATTATTATCAATATTATTTTATCAAATAAATATGCGTACAAAGATATTTTTATCACACGTAATGTAATTACATTAATAATACATACCACTATATTTTTATGATATTAAGTGAATTTTATAAATTTTATTATTTGAGATATATAAAAGTATATTTTTATCATATATGAATTTTAATATAAATTTTTATTTATTAATAAATGACTTGTATTATTTAGTATAATAAGATCTGATAAATATATTTAAATATATAAAATCACTATATATAAGTTATATAATAAACATGTATAGATTTTGGAAGTCATTTTGGGTCAAGTTGACTTTTGTTGACTTTTGCATGTCGGTCTCGAGCATTAGGATTGTGATACACTACGACTTGACCTAAATTGTTAGACAGATATTGACCAACATATAAATATATATACTTAATATAGGTTCGTGAATCCGAGACAAACACTGCACTTGTTCAGTGCCGTCATATACATAATTGCTACGAAATACAGTATTGTGAGTTTCATTACTCCCTTTTTATATATATTTTTGGGCTGAGAATACATGCGCTGTTTTATAAATGTTTTACGAAATAGGCACAAGTACTAAAACTAATTCTATGTGGGTTTAAACCAGAAATATACCCTTAGCTTGGTAACATTAAACTACTTGTCTATGTACGGTAGGTGAGAATCCTAAAGATAGATCTATTGGGCCTGACAAACCCCATCCTGACTATGGGATGCTTTAGTACTTCGAGGTTATTTTAAACACACCTGATCTGGTGTACTTCAGAGGGTAAAACATGAACGTTAAGGCTTGTTACCGGGTTCCTACAACTTATAGAATACTTTTATACACTTGCGAGTGTACGGATATTTATAGAAACTGAAATCTTGTGGTCTATTACTATTACGGAAATGATGGATTATGATAAACTAATGAACTCACCAACCTTTTGGTTGACACTTTAAAGCATGTTTATTCTCAGGTATTAAAGAATTCTTCCGCTGTGCATTAGCTCATTCTAAGGATATTACTTGGAGTCATTCAAGACATACTTTGAAAGACGTTGCATTCGAGTCGTTGAGTTCATCAAGATTAATATTAAGTCAATTATAGTTGGATGTAATATGAAATGGTATGCATGCCGTCAATTTTTGATGTAAAGAAAGTTTGTCTTTTAAAAACGAATGCAATGTTTGTAAAACGTATCATATAGAGGTCAAATACCTCACGATGTAATCAACTATTGTGAATCGTTTATAATGTATATGAACGGGTCCTTTCAGCCGGTAAGTGCTTTAGGTTCTTTGCCAAGAGGGAAATGTGGTGTATGGAAGGGATCACCTTCTTCTTGTCTCCAATGATTGAGAAGGCTACGAACTCATCAAATGAATTGGTTGATTCATTCTGGTGACACTGCTTTCGGAGCTTAGGTGAAACTCCATATCGGAATAGCTGTCGGAATCTGAGGAATTCGAACTTGTTGAGGGATTCATCTCGTACGATCAGATGAAGGATTTTCAATAAGAAATAGATTATAGGATGTAGAGTAGTACCTTGCAATACATAATTTACATATGCATATATAATACTAAATTCCCATAAGTTACGGAGGAATCTACGGAAGCTGTCAGGCAAAGGTAAAAATAATAGATACGCTAAGATATGAATTTATCTATACACTGTCTATGCAATAGAGGCAGTAAGACGTGTCTAGACCTTAAGGATGATAAGCAAATAATTTTCGACACTAAATGATAAGCAAAACTTTTGACATGCAGACACGGTCGAAGTCCAGACTCACTAACGCATCTAAACAACTATCAGTTAGACACACTAATGCAAGACCTGGTTCGCTAAGACCACCGCTCTGATACCACCTGTGAGAACCCTTCCTTATCCCCCTGGACGAAGTCATCAACATCTGGTCCCATTGCGATGATAGACTCCAAGTAATGTCCTTAAAATGAGCAAATGCACAGCGGAAGACTTAATTCGTACCTGAGAATAAACATGCTTAAAAGTGTCAACCAAAAGGTTGGTGAGTTCATAGGTTTATCCTAACAATCATTTCAATATATTAATAGACCACAAGATTTCAGTTTATAAATATATGTACACTCGCAAGTGTATAAACCGTTCTGCTTAAGTTGAGGCCTCAGTAACCAACCTTAACAATAATATAATAAGTCATCTTCGCAAAGATGGATACGTACACTCGCAAGTGTATAAATATGAAAGGACCCGTTCATATACATTATAAACGATTCACAATAGTTGATTACATTGCGAGGTATTTGACCTCTATATGATACATTTTACAAACATTGCATTCGTTTTTAAAAGACAAACTTTCTTTACATCGAAAATTGACAGGCATGCATACCATTTCATAATATCCACTATCCAACTATAAATTGATTTAATAATAATCTTTGATGAACTCAATGACTCGAATGCAACGTTCTTCGAAATATGCTATGAAAGACTCCAAGTAATATCTTTAAAATGAGCAAATGCACAGCGGAAGATTTCTTTAACACCTGAGAATAAACATGCTTTAAAGTGTCAACCAAAAGGTTGGTGAGTTCATTAGTTTATCATAATCATTTATTTCCATCATTTTAATAGACCACAAGAATTTCATTTTCAGTTCTCATAAATATACGTCCCATGCATAGAGACAAAAATAATCATTCATATGGTGAACACCTGGTAACCGACATTAACTAGATACATATAAGAATATCCCCTATCATTCCGGGATCCTCCTTCGGACATGATATAAATTTCGAAGTACTAAAGCATCCGGTACTTTGGATGGGGTTTGTTAGGCCCAATAGATCTATCTTTAGGATTCGCGTCAATTAGGGTGTCTGTTCCCTAATTCTTAGATTACCAGACTTAATAAAAAGGGGCATATTCGATTTCGATAATTCAACCATAGAATGTAGTTTCACGTACTTGTGTCTATTTCGTAAAACATTTATAAAAGTTGCGCATGTATTCTCAGCCCAAAAATATAAAGGGTAAAAAGGCAAATGAAACTCACCATACTGTATTTCGTAGTAAAAATACATATAACGTCATTGAACAAGTGCAAGGCTGGCCTCGGATTCACGAACCTAAATTAATTATATATATTTATATGTTGGTCAATATTTGTCTAACAAATTAGGTCAAGTCATAGTGTACCACAATCCTAATGCTCGAGACTAATATGCAAAAGTCAACAAAAGTAAATTTGACTCAAAATAATTTCCAAAAATCTATACATGATTAATATATAGTTTAAATATAGTCGTTTTATATTTTTAAATATTTTTAAAAGATTTATTAGAGTAAATAATATAATTTATTTATTAATAAATAAAATTTTATATTAAATTTATATAATAAAATATACTTTTATATATATTAAGTAATAAAATTTATAGGGTTCATTTAATATCATAAAGATAATATGATAGGTATTATTAAAGTAAGTTATTACACGTAGTAAAATATGTTTGTATCACATATTTATTTGATAAAATAATATCTATAATGATAGTAAGTAAAAGTTGTATTATTTTGTAATAATAATTATTATTATAAAAATATCAATATTTATAATTACTAAGATGACATTATGATAAAACGATAATTCTAATTATGATAACTTTAATATTTACGATAATTTTTAATATTATCTTTAAAATAATAATTCTATTTAAAATAATAATAATAATGATATTTTATAGTAACAATGACATTTCTATTAAAATGATAATTTTTGTTAAAATGATAGTTTTAATACTAATGATACTTTTAATAATAATAGTAATGATAAAAATAATAAGAACGATAATTTTATCTAAATTAATATCTTATAATATTTTAATTTCATCATGATACTCTTACTCATTATTTCCTAATCGTTTCGTTTAATAGCTTTTAATCGTCTTTTATATCGTGTTCATAATAATGATAATAATAGTAATCAAAATATTTAGGTGTTACAATTATTTGTTTTAATTACACTAATATTAATAATGATAGTTACTATAATATTATTAACGATAATACTAATAATTATCTTAATGATAATATAGTAATAATAATAATAACAATAACAATAACTATTTTTAAATAATGATATATATATATTAATAATGATAATAATAATAATACTAATAATAATAATAATAATAATAATAATAATAATAATAATAATAATAATAATAATAATAATAATAATAATAATAATGATAATTGGATAATAATAATAATAATAATAATAATACTAATTATAACTTTAACGATAATAACGATAGTAATAAAAAAAACAATTTTTAATGATAAATCCCTTTTATTGATAAAGATAATAATAATGATAATAATAAGATAAAACTAGAACGACGATAAAAACAACGATAATAATAATCATTTTTAATAAAAATATCGAAAATTCAATTGATTATAACTTCTAATCTATTTACTTCTACTATACTCTTAGGTTTATAGTGTTTCTAGTTCTCCCGTGTCTTTATATTGCTATATGCATCGATATATGGTTTATAATTTCTGGTTTGTCGTTGGGCTTTATATGTTCCCTTATATTTCAAAGTCTCTGCTTCTGTCTTCTATAATCATTATCATTCACAGTTAATGCTCTCTTTTATTTGCTGCAATTTATACCCCAATTTCTATTTCGGAGTTTTGTCCTTTCGTTTCTTCTTCTTGCGATTAAGCACCGCTTGTAATGGTCCAGAATTCACAGATATGAATTTCGGAATGAACATTGTTAATGTTCTAGGAAGGAAATTGTGATGGCACGATCTTGACTTGTCAAATTACTAGAATACCTTGGAAAAGGCCGAATCATCAAGAAATATTTTCTTGATATTTTAGAGGTTAAATAGAATACAAGAGTCGTATAACATGGCACATGATGATGTTATGATCTGTGAATCATCACGTTCCATTTAGAAACTCAGCATGACTTACTGTAATATAATCACATTGATCAAGTGTCATTATATTATACTAATTCATGCTTCAGTTCTCAACACTACTTCAAAATATTCCTATTTTAAACTTGAATCTTTCAGAATTTAGAAACTAAAATAGTTTCTTTTATGATGTAATACAGATAGCGCGAAGAGGTAAATGATTTCAAATAAGAAAAATTAAGAAAATATCTTCAGAAATATGGAGGATATTTATAATGAAAGATATGATGATATTTCAGAATTTCTAATATCAGAGGATGATGAAGAATATTGTCCGCAGGGGTTTAGAGTCAGGAGCAAGGTATTCGTTAATGACTTCAGCAGGTACTGAATCATTTGGATCCTTTAAAGTCAGGTTCAGTCTTTGTAATTTGTCCACAGCCTCCTTCCTACTTTGCTCAATCCGTTTTCCAGTTCCAAAACTTCTCTTTTTCTGCGCTTTGCCAGCACACTTCATCATTATCATCCAGCTTTTACCATTTAAAGTCGTTTATAGTTTTTGCTGCTTCATCAGCATTTTTTCCATTTTCGGAGAACCAATTCGTAGTTCGGAGTATTTTTCAGAAACTTCACATTCAAATTAAGTCCAGAAGATAGACATTATATATACACATATAACTGTTGGCGCAGACATGCTGCAAGATTTCAAAATACTGATTGCTAATTCCCAATGATTCGTATGGCAATTCTCATTACAAGATGCGAATGAGTAAATGATGGGGTTTCAATGAATAATTATGATGACTTTTTGGAGAGGCTAAAGTCAAAGGGTAATGAAGTTGTTGGTACATCTGCTAATAATATGGTGGAATGTAAAAGGTTCCCTGGTAACGATGGTGTATATCTCAAGGTTATAATAAGGTTAGTCTGACTGAAAAGTCGAAGTTGACTTGCTGGAGCTGTGACAAAACTGGCTACTTTGAATAGGAGTCGCAAAGTTATTTTTGCTAATAAATGCCAAAGAATCTGACGCGGATACGTTGTTTAAACTTTTACTTTGGTTTCAAGAGTTTTTCGGGTACATAACTGTGGGTAATCATGTGGTTGGATCATCATCTCGATTGCTCATCATTCGAAGTGTCTTCAGAAATTTTCGAAGGGTTTGAACACAGATTGTAATCGTTAACATACATTTGATATTCTAACACAGTTTTGAAGTCAAAATATAGCTTGTGAAAGATGTAAGGATCTAAGAGTGATGATTTTGGTCATATCTCAAGTTAAATTTTGAGATTTCAAAATCAGAATATGTAATTAAATTTTGAATGAGTATGGTTGTTTTGATTTCTATAAAAGAATGTATATTGTTGTGAAAGTAGGGAGTATAATGGATGATTTGCTGAATCAGATTCGAAGAATGTAACATATTAATTGTGAATTTATATATCTCTCGGGGATTACCTATCCGTTAAAAAAAATTTCACAATTAATATTTTGTACAAAAGAATTTTATTACAGTCTTTATGAAAATATATATATGTATATTTTCTTTAGATGTAACATAGATTTAATGAGTTAATGTTAAATTAAACTCATTTGATTTACGGTTGAAACTAGAATTGAATAATCCCTAAAGGCTTTAAAAAGTACATAACTTTTACGCAGTATTTCTTTAATGACATTGAAATTATGAATCAATACTTCGTTATTTGTTGATGTATGGTGTTCGGTTCGTGGAATTCTTGTGAATTTCGCAAAGTACGAATGATGTTATCTGAAAAGTTTCGGGTACATTGATGATGAAAGTGTAAAATCAAATATATACTTGATTTATTATGAATTGGAATTTGTTGAATTGCGACAGAGATTGTAGTTAACGCTGGTTAAGTTGCGGCCGAAGGACGTACATTATTGCATATTTGTAATATGAATTAACCGAATAGTTAAGATTCACACACAATAGCTTAGCACTGAAAGATTTATTTCAATATATATATATATATATATATATATATATATATATATATATATATATATATAATATACATATAATTTCTTCAGAGGAAATGAGTTAATTCTTCATAACTTGTTGATACAATATAAACGTTATTGATTCGTAATGATGTCCACAGTGATTCTTGAACTGACGGAGTTTGTGATGTTATCGGTGTTGTTGATTCGGATGTTGACTGTAATGACTATACTGGTAACGCTGATGGTACTATTGATGTTGTTGATAAAGCAAGTTTAGCTTGTTAATCACACACCATTTTTGTCAGGGTTTCTACTCTTCCTTCCATCATTTTGGTTCGCTTAACTGATTTATGGTTAGGGCTAGATTAGATAATCTCTAAGACTTTAGAGATTACATAATCGCTGCGGAATGTTTCTCCAATGAAGTTATGAATTAATACTTCGTCAGTTATTGTTGTTGGTACTCCTTGGTATCTATGGTGCGTATGACGTTGATGCTCGTGGGACAGATTGTGAAGTTGAGGTTTACGACGCGGTTGTGGTTGGAGGTGGTAATGGTACTGTTGGCGTTGATGATGGTGGTACTGGTTATGCTGCTGATGCTGCTGCTGGTGTTTGTAATCTCTGCACCATATTCTCCAAAGCCACTACCCGAGCGCGAAGCTCGTTGACTTCTTCTATTACACCGGGGTGATTGTTGGTTCGGACGAGCGGATAAATAAAATCTAAAATTTGATGTAATATATAATCGTGACGAGATACTCTGGAAATGAGAGAGAAAATGGTGTTTCGGACAGGTTCGCCGGTAAGTGCTTCAGGTTCTTCATCAAGAGGGCAATGTGGTGGATGGAAGGGATCACCTTCTTCTTGTCTCCAATGATTGAGGAGGCTACGAACCCATCCCCAATTCATCCAGAATAGGAGATGACTGATTGGTTGATCTATTCCGGTCACACTGCTTTCGGAGCTTGAATGGGATTCCATTTCGGAATCTGAGTGACTTGAACTGATGACGAATTCCATTTCGTACGATTGGATAAAGGATTTTTTTTTCGATATGAAATGATTTTGGCTAACGGATGGTATTCTAATTACATAGAATATATATATATATATATATATATATATATATATATATATATATATATATATATATATATATATATATATATATATATATATATATATATATATATATATATATATATATATATATATATATAGATCAAAAGATTTCGTAGATTACGGAGAACTTTGCGGGATATGTCAGGCAAAGTTTAAAGTAACAGATACGATAAGATATGATTTAGCAGATATGCTAAGATATGAATTTTTGTCTATACACTATTCATGCAATCAATACAGCAAGACGTGTCTTAGACTAAAAATGATAAGCAGGTAATTTCCCGAGGATGATAAGTAGTTAATTTTTGACACAAAATGATAAGCAAAACTTTTGACATGCAGATACGGTCGAAGTCCAGACTCACTAATGCATCCTATCGACTTATCAGTTAGACACACTAATGCAGACCTGGTTCGCTAAGAAAACCGCTCTGATACCAACTGAAAGGACCCGTTCATATACATTATAAACGATTCACAATAGTTGATTACATTGCGAGGTATTTGACCTCTATATGATACATTTTACAAATATTGCATTCGTTTTTAAAAGACAAACTTTCTTTACATCGAAAATTGACAGGCATGCATACCATTTCATAATATCCACTATCCAACTATAAATTGATTTAATAATAATCTTTGATGAACTCAATGATTCGACTGCAACGTTCTTCGAAATATGCTATGAAAGACTCCAAGTAATATCTTTAAAATGAGCAAATGCACAGCGGAAGATTTCTTTAACACCTGAGAATAAAAATGCTTTAAAGTGTCAACCAAAAGGTTGGTGAGTTCATTAGTTTATCATAATCATTTATTTCCATCATTTTAATAGACCACAAGAATTTCATTTTCAGTTCTCATAAATATACGTCCCATGCATAGAGACAAAAATAATCATTCATATGGTGAACACCTGGTAACTGATATTAACTAGATACATATAAGAATATCCCCTATCATTCCGGGATCCTCCTTCGGACATGATATAAATTTCGAAGTACTAAAGCATCCGGTACTTTGGATGGGGTTTGTTAGGCCCAATAGATCTATCTTTAGGATTCGCGTCAATTAGGGTGTCTGTTCCCTAATTCTTAGATTACCAGACTTAATAAAAAGGGGCATATTCGATTTCGATAATTCAACCATAGAATGTAGTTTCACGTACTTGTGTCTATTTCGTAAAACATTTATAAAAGTTGCGCATGTATTCTCAGCCCAAAAATATAAAGGGTAAAAAGGCAAATGAAACTCACCATACTGTATTTCGTAGTAAAAATACATATAACGTCATTGAACAAGTGCAAGGTTGGCCTCGGATTCACGAACCTAAATTAATTATATATATTTATATGTTGGTCAATATTTGTCTAACAAATTAGGTCAAGTCATAGTGTACCACAATCCTAATGCTCGAGACTAATATGCAAAAGTCAACAAAAGTAAATTTGACTCAAAATAATTTCCAAAAATCTATACATGATTAATATATAGTTTAAATATCGTCGTTTTATATTTTTAAATATTTTTAAAAGATTTATTAGAGTAAATAATATAATTTATTTATTAATAAATAAAATTTTATATTAAATTTATATAATAAAATATACTTTTATATATATTAAGTAATAAAATTTATAGGGTTCATTTAATATCATAAAGATAATATGATAGGTATTATTAAAGTAAGTTATTACACGTAGTAAAATATGTTTGTATCACATATTTATTTGATAAAATAATATCTATAATGATAGTAAGTAAAAGTTGTATTATTTTGTAATAATAATTATTATTATAAAAATATCAATATTTATAATTACTAAGATGACATTATGATAAAACGATAATTCTAATTATGATAACTTTAATATTTACGATAATTTTTAATATTATCTTTAAAATAATAATTCTATTTAAAATAATAATAATAATGATATTTTATAGTAACAATGACATTTCTATTAAAATGATAATTTTTGTTAAAATGATAGTTTTAATACTAATGATACTTTTAATAATAATAGTAATGATAAAAATAATAAGAACGATAATTTTATCTAAATTAATATCTTATAATATTTTAATTTCATCATGATACTCTTACTCATTATTTTCTAATCGTTTCGTTTAATAGCTTTTAATCGTCTTTTATATCGTGTTCATAATAATGATAATAATAGTAATCAAAATATTTAGGTGTTACAATTATTTGTTTTAATTACACTAATATTAATAATGATAGTTACTATAATATTATTAACGATAATACTAATAATTATCTTAATGATAATATAGTAATAATAATAATAACAATAACAATAACCATTTTTAAATAATGATATATATATATTAATAATGATAATAATAATAATAATAATAATAATAATAATACTAATAATAATAATAATAATAATAATAATAAAAATAATAATAATAATAAGAATAATAATAATAATAATAATAATAATAATAATAATAATAATAATAATAATGATAATTGGATAATAATAATAATAATACTAATTATAACTTTAACGATAATAACGATAGTAATAAAAAAAACAATTTTTAATGATAAATCCCTTTTATTGATAAAGATAATAATAATGATAATAATAAGATAAAACTAGAACGACGATAAAAACAACGATAATAATAATCATTTTTAATAAAAATATCAAAAATTCAATTGATTATAACTTCTAATCCGTTTATCGAAACCATTCGATATCTAAAGGAAAAGTTCTTAATTTTTCGCTAGCTTTCCAAGGACATGCATATCTTATACCTTATCTCAACCGCAAGTGTAACTAATTCAAGATTCAACCTAACCTGTCTAAGGGCAATATCAAAAGTACAAGCATGCATAATCCTAAATACTCGAGCACTAGTCAGGGATACACTATTAGTATGTAAAAGTTAAATTATGAGTACTCACGTATCAATATTGAGATTCAATATTGCAGGAAAGGTACGTAGACGCAACGGAAATGATAAACACTATATTGACCTCACGAGCATACCCATGAACCATACTCAATCACCTCCATAGCTATAACTCATAATTTCCTTAATCCTATCCTACTCGAAAAACAATTTCGAAATCACTCGGACAACACTCCGTCGTAATATTTTATGTATACTAATAATATCTTGAAATAATACGGAGTAAATATATATATGTAAATCGATTAAGAGAGTTTAGAGAAAAATATTTTCAAGTTTCTATGAAATAATGAAACCTATTGAATTCTATTTATAATAGATTTTTGAATTATTAAAGTGAATTATTAAAGTATGAATTATTAAAGTGAATTATTAAAGTATGAATTATTAAAGTGAATTATTAAAGTATGAATTATTAAAGTGAATTATTAAAGTATAAATTATTAAAGTATGAATTATTAAAGTGAATTATTAAAGTTAAAATAAAGTAAAGGTAAAGTTTAAGTATAGTAAAAGTATAAAACTATGTACGTATTATACGCGTATAAATATATATATTATTAATTTAAATCGTTATATATATTTAATAAAATAAAATATAAATATCTTTATCTTTATCATACTAGTTAAGTAATGAGTTGTCAAAAGTGGTTCTAGATATTTATAAAAGTTATATACGTTTTAATAATAAAGTTCTTTTTAAACTGAAAACGTTTTTGTACGTTTGAAACTAAATAGATCAATCGAGTCTTTATGAGATTCAATCTTCCACTATCCTTTGTCTAGTTCTCAATGATTGACAATTTGTTCTTATTTATAAATTACTTTACCATTTTCCGAATATTGTTAAAATGGAAAGATTTCTCAAATCAACGTGGGCCTTTCAACAGAGACTTGTAATCATAATTTAATATATCTGATAATTCAATCATTTGATCTTATCTTCTAATTCCATTGATAAACATTTTGAAACAGATACGATCATATAAAGTATTTAATCTAATATTTTGTTTACGTTTCAAGTTATAATATATATACACATATACATATATAATCATATTCGTTTAATGGTTCGTGAATCGTTGGAACTTGGTCGAGGTTGAATGAATGTATGAACATAGTTTAAAATTCTTGAAATTTAACTTAACAAATATTGCTTATTGTGTCGGAAACATATAAAGATTAAAGTTTAAATTAGGTTGGAAATTTCCGGGTTGTCACAGTACCTACCCGTTAAAGAAATTTCGTCCCGAAATTTAAGTGGAAAGGTCGTGAATGATAATAAGTATGTTTTCGTGATACATACGGGCTGAAAATTAGAGTTTTATCATCAGCGAATAATTTGGATAAACAATCCATTTATATGAAGAGTACGAATGAAGCTAACATAGAAGAGTGAAATGAGTAAGTGTAGATTCATCTTATCATTTGACGTAGATATGATTGATTCCCAGATTTCAAGGGATTTGAAGAAAATCTTCTTAATAAGATTTGACTCTCCGGTAATCAAGGAAATTAGGATCCGCTTTAAATGCGATCGTCCATTTTAATTATTCTGTCGGAGATTTTCTTATAAATTCACCTCCTTCGTTTCCTTACAACTCACACCTTCTGTTGATGCATTTTATACAAGTCCCTAGACATCTACCCACGTCCATTGCAGGTACAACAGTTTACAGGCCACCATGATTGCTCATTATTATCCTGTGTTTGTATGTGGTTACAGAAACTACAGGAACGAGATTTAGATGTTTGACTATGTTAGACTTAGTCAGACGTACGAGTGAAGCCTCACTAGTACGGCTGACAGGCTCATACGCACGGTTGATGCTGAGCTAAGTCACAATTACAACCTAAATGAGAAGACACGAGTGAGTGATCACCCGTACGGCTGATGAAGCCAACTCGTACGTGTGATGAATGAATCGTATGGGTGAGTCAACAGCAGGGGTATATAAAGTCTTATGTTCTTCATTTTAGGTTAAGCCTCTTATTTGTTACACACACTCAGATCTAGTGAGCTCCTCCGATTCTCTCTCAGTCCAAATCACCCATGTGGGGAATAATAGCTCTAGGTGTTGATCTAATCACACTTGATTTAGTTGTGGTTTGACTAAATTAATCAAAAAAAAAAAAAAAAAAAACTTAACCTATTCACTAGAGGGTTTGATTCACTTATTCTGCCATTGTGTGAGTTAAATCTGTTGATTTCTAAGTTCCTAGTCATGTTTCATCACCTTCTATTCTTTCCCCCTTAACTCATATTTTAAAATATTCATCAATATGCTCCATCCAGCTCTGATTCTCGATATACTTCTAACTTTCATATCGGTCATTCTTCTTTTTCATCTACCACCGGAAGAATCTATTTACTTCTACTATACTCTTAGGTTTATAGTGTTTCTAGTTCTCCCGTGTCTTTATATTGCTATATGCATCGATATATGGTTTATAATTTCTGGTTTGTCGTTGGGCTTTATATGTTCCCTTATATTTCAAAGTCTCTGCTTCTGTCTTCTATAATCATTATCATTCACAGTTAATGCTCTCTTTTATTTGCTGCAATTTATACCCCAATTTCTATTTCGGAGTTTTGTCCTTTCGTTTCTTCTTCTTGCGATTAAGCACCGCTTGTAATGGTCCAGAATTCACAGATATGAATTTCGGAATGAACATTGTTAATGTTCTAGGAAGGAAATTGTGATGGCACGATCTTGACTTGTCAAATTACTAGAATACCTTGGAAAAGGCCGAATCATCAAGAAATATTTTCTTGATATTTTAGAGGTTAAATAGAATACAAGAGTCGTATAACATGGCACATGATGATGTTATGATCTGTGAATCATCACGTTCCATTTAGAAACTCAGCATGACTTACTGTAATATAATCACATTGATCAAGTGTCATTATATTATACTAATTCATGCTTCAGTTCTCAACACTACTTCAAAATATTCCTATTTTAAACTTGAATCTTTCAGAATTTAGAAACTAAAATAGTTTCTTTTATGATGTAATACAGATAGCGCGAAGAGGTAAATGATTTCAAATAAGAAAAATTAAGAAAATATCTTCAGAAATATGGAGGATATTTATAATGAAAGATATGATGATATTTCAGAATTTCTAATATCAGAGGATGATGAAGAATATTGTCCGCAGGGGTTTAGAGTCAGGAGCAAGGTATTCGTTAATGACTTCAGCAGGTACTGAATCATTTGGATCCTTTAAAGTCAGGTTCAGTCTTTGTAATTTGTCCACAGCCTCCTTCCTACTTTGCTCAATCCGTTTTCCAGTTCCAAAACTTCTCTTTTTCTGCGCTTTGCCAGCACACTTCATCATTATCATCCAGCTTTTACCATTTAAAGTCGTTTATAGTTTTTGCTGCTTCATCAGCATTTTTTCCATTTTCGGAGAACCAATTCGTAGTTCGGAGTGTTTTTCAGAAACTTCACATTCAAATTAAGTCCAGAAGATAGACATTATATATACACATATAACTGTTGGCGCAGACATGCTGCAAGATTTCAAAATACTGATTGCTAATTCCCAATGATTCGTATGGCAATTCTCATTACAAGATGCGAATGAGTAAATGATGGGGTTTCAATGAATAATTATGATGACTTTTTGGAGAGGCTAAAGTCAAAGGGTAATGAAGTTGTTGGTACATCTGCTAATAATATGGTGAAATGTAAAAGGTTCCCTGGTAACGATGGTGTATATCTCAAGGTTATAATAAGGTTAGTCTGACTGAAAAGTCGAAGTTGACTTGCTGGAGCTGTGACAAAACTGGCTACTTTGAATAGGAGTCGCAAAGTTATTTTTGCTAATAAATGCCAAAGAATCTGACGCGGATACGTTGTTTAAACTTTTACTTTGGTTTCAAGAGTTTTTCGGGTACATAACTGTGGGTAATCATGTGGTTGGATCATCATCTCGATTGCTCATCATTCGAAGTGTCTTCAGAAATTTTTGAAGGGTTTGAACACAGATTGTAATCGTTAACATACATTTGATATTCTAACACAGTTTTGAAGTCAAAATATAGCTTGTGAAAGATGTAAGGATCTAAGAGTAATGATTTTGGTCATATCTCAAGTTAAATTTTGAGATTTCATAATCAGAATATGTAATTAAATTTTGAATGAGTATGGTTGTTTTGATTTCTATAAAAGAATGTATATTGTTGTGAAAGTAGGGAGTATAATGGATGATTTGCTGAATCAGATTCGAAGAATGTAACATATTAATTGTGAATTTATATATCTCTCGGGGATTACCTACCCGTTAAAAAAAATTTCACAATTAATATTTTGTACAAAAGAATTTTATTAAAGTCTTTATGAAAATATATATATGTATATTTTCTTCAGATGTAACATAGATTTAATGAGTTAATGTTAAATTAAACTCATTTGATTTACGGTTGAAACTAGAATTGAATAATCCCTAAAGGCTTTAAAAAGTACATAACTTTTACGCAGTATTTCTTTAATGACATTGAAATTATGAATCAATACTTCGTTATTTGTTGATGTATGGTGTTCGGTTCGTGGAATTCTTGTGAATTTCGCAAAGTACGAATGATGTTATCTGAAAAGTTTCGGGTACATTGATGATGAAAGTGTAAAATCAAATATATACTTGATTTATTATGAATTGGAATTTGTTGAATTTCGACAGAGATTGTAGTTAACGCTGGTTAAGTTGCGGCCGAAGGACGTACATTATTGCATATTTGTAATATGAATTAACCGAGTAGTTAAGATTCACACACAATAGCTTAGCACTGAAAGATTTATTTCAATATATATATATATATATATATATATATATATATATAATATACATATAATTTCTTCAGAGGAAATGAGTTAATTCTTCATAACTCGTTGATACAATATAAACGTTATTGATTCGTAATGATGTCCACAGTGATTCTTGAACTGACGGAGTTTGTGATGTTATCGGTGTTGTTGATTCGGATGTTGACTGTACTGACGATACTGGTAACGCTGATGGTACTATTGATGTTGTTGATAAAGCAAGTTTAGCTTGTTAATCACACACCATTTTTGTCAGGGTTTCTACTCTTCCTTCCATCATTTTGGTTCGCTTAACTGATTTATGGTTAGGGCTAGATTAGATAATCTCTAAGACTTTAGAGATTACATAATCGCTGCGGAATGTTTCTCCAATGAAGTTATGAATTAATACTTCGTCAGTTATTGTTGTTGGTACTCCTTGGTATCTATGGTGCGTATGACGTTGATGCTCGTGGGACAGATTGTGAAGTTGAGGTTTACGACGCGGTTGTGGTTGGAGGTGGTAATGGTACTGTTGGCGTTGATGATGGTGGTACTGGTTATGCTGCTGATGCTGCTGCTGGTGTTTGTAATCTCTGCACCATATTCTCCAAAGCCACTACCCGAGTGCGAAGCTCGTTGACTTCTTCTATTACACCGGGGTGATTGTTGGTTCGGACGAGCGGATAAATAAAATCTAAAATTTGATGTAATATATAATCGTGACGAGATACTCTGGAAATGAGCGAGAAAATGGTGTTTCGGACAGGTTCGCCGGTAAGTGCTTCAGGTTCTTCATCAAGAGGGCAATGTGGTGGATGGAAGGGATCACCTTCTTCTTGTCTCCAATGATTGAGGAGGCTACGAACCCATCTCCAATTTATCCAGAATAGGTGATGACTGATTGGTTGATCTATTCCGGTCACACTGCTTTCGGAGCTTGAATGGGATTCCATTTCGGAATCTGAGTGACTTGAACTGATGACGAATTCCATTTCGTACGATTGGATAAAGGATTTTTTTTTTTTTTCGATATGAAATGATTTTGGCTAACGGATGGTATTCTAATTACATAGAATATATATATATATATATATATATATATATATATATATATATATATATATATATATATATATATATATAGATCAAAAGATTTCGTAGATTACGGAGGACTTTGCGGGATATGTCAGGCAAAGTTTAAAGTAACAGATACGATAAGATATGATTTAGCAGATATGCTAAGATATGAATTTTTGTCTATACACTATTCATGCAATCAATACAACAAGACGTGTCTTAGACTAAAAATGATAAGCAGGTAATTTCCCGAGGATGATAAGTAGTTAATTTTTGACACAAAATGATAAGCAAAACTTTTGACATGCAGATACGGTCGAAGTCCAGACTCACTAATGCATCCTATCGACTTATCAGTTAGACACACTAATGCAGACCTGGTTCGCTAAGACAACCGCTCTGATACCAACTGAAAGGACCCGTTCATATACATTATAAACGATTCACAATAGTTGATTACATTGCGAGGTATTTGACCTCTATATGATACATTTTACAAATATTGCATTCGTTTTTAAAAGACAAACTTTCTTTACATCGAAAATTGACAGGCATGCATACCATTTCATAATATCCACTATCCAACTATAAATTGATTTAATAATAATCTTTGATGAACTCAATGACTCGAATGCAACGTTCTTCGAAATATGCTATGAAAGACTCCAAGTAATATCTTTAAAATGAGCAAATGCACAGCGGAAGATTTCTTTAACACCTGAGAATAAACATGCTTTAAAGTGTCAACCAAAAGGTTGGTGAGTTCATTAGTTTATCATAATCATTTATTTCCATCATTTTAATAGACCACAAGAATTTCATTTTCAGTTCTCATAAATATACGTCCCATGCATAGAGACAAAAATAATCATTCATATGGTGAACACCTGGTAACCGACATTAACTAGATACATATAAGAATATCCCCTATCATTCCGGGATCCTCCTTCGGACATGATATAAATTTCGAAGTACTAAAGCATCCGGTACTTTGGATGGGGTTTGTTAGGCCCAATAGATCTATCTTTAGGATTCGCGTCAATTAGGGTGTCTGTTCCCTAATTCTTAGATTACCAGACTTAATAAAAAGGGGCATATTCGATTTTGATAATTCAACCATAGAATGTAGTTTCACGTACTTGTGTCTATTTCGTAAAACATTTATAAAAGTTGCGCATGTATTCTCAGCCCAAAAATATAAAGGGTAAAAAGGCAAATGAAACTCACCATACTGTATTTCGTAGTAAAAATACATATAACGTCATTGAACAAGTGCAAGGTTGGCCTCGGATTCACGAACCTAAATTAATTATATATATTTATATGTTGGTCAATATTTGTCTAACAAATTAGGTCAAGTCATAGTGTACCACAATCCTAATGCTCGAGACTAATATGCAAAAGTCAACAAAAGTAAATTTGACTCAAAATAATTTCCAAAAATCTATACATGATTAATATATAGTTTAAATATCGTCGTTTTATATTTTTAAATATTTTTAAAAGATTTATTAGAGTAAATAATATAATTTATTTATTAATAAATAAAATTTTATATTAAATTTATATAATAAAATATACTTTTATATATATTAAGTAATAAAATTTATAGGGTTCATTTAATATCATAAAGATAATATGATAGGTATTATTAAAGTAAGTTATTACACGTAGTAAAATATGTTTGTATCACATATTTATTTGATAAAATAATATCTATAATGATAGTAAGTAAAAGTTGTATTATTTTGTAATAATAATTATTATTATAAAAATATCAATATTTATAATTACTAAGATGACATTATGATAAAACGATAATTCTAATTATGATAACTTTAATATTTACGATAATTTTTAATATTATCTTTAAAATAATAATTCTATTTAAAATAATAATAATAATGATATTTTATAGTAACAATGACATTTCTATTAAAATGATAATTTTTGTTAAAATGATAGTTTTAATACTAATGATACTTTTAATAATAATAGTAATGATAAAAATAATAAGAACGATAATTTTATCTAAATTAATATCTTATAATATTTTAATTTCATCATGATACTCTTACTCATTATTTCCTAATCGTTTCGTTTAATAGCTTTTAATCGTCTTTTATATCGTGTTCATAATAATGATAATAATAGTAATCAAAATATTTAGGTGTTACAATTATTTGTTTTAATTACACTAATATTAATAATGATAGTAACTATAATATTATTAACGATAATACTAATAATTATCTTAATGATAATATAGTAATAATAATAATAACAATAACAATAACCATTTTTAAATAATGATATATATATATTAATAATGATAATAATAATAATAATAATAATAATAATAATACTAATAATAATAATAATAATAATAATAATAATAATAATAATAATAATAATAATAATAATAATAATAATGATGAGAATTGGATAATAATAATAATAATAATAATAATACTAATTATAACTTTAACGATAATAACGATAGTAATAAAAAAAACAATTTTTAATGATAAATCCCTTTTATTGATAAAGATAATAATAATGATAATAATAAGATAAAACTAGAACGACGATAAAAACAACGATAATAATAATCATTTTTAATAAAAATATCGAAAATTCAATTGATTATAACTTCTAATCCGTTCATCGAAACCATTCGATATCTAAAGGAAAAGTTCTTAATTTTTCGCTAGCTTTCCAAGGACATGCATATCTTATACCTTATCTCAACCGCAAGTGTAACTAATTCAAGATTCAACCTAACCTGTCTAAGGGCAATATCAAAAGTACAAGCATGCATAATCCTAAATACTCGAGCACTAGTCAGGGATACACTATTAGTATGTAAAAGTTAAATTATGAGTACTCACGTATCAATATTGAGATTCAATATTGCAGGAAAGGTACGTAGACGCAACGGAAATAATAAACACTATATTGACCTCACGAGCATACCCATGAACCATACTCAATCACCTCCATAGCTATAACTCATAATTTCCTTAATCCTATCCTACTCGAAAAACAATTTCGAAATCACTCGGACAACACTCCGTCGTAATATTTTATGTATACTAATAATATCTTGAAATAATACGGAGTAAATATATATATGTAAATCGATTAAGAGAGTTTAGAGAAAAATATTTTCAAGTTTCTATGAAATAATGAAACCTATTGAATTCTATTTATAATAGATTTTTGAATTATTAAAGTGAATTATTAAAGTATGAATTATTAAAGTGAATTATTAAAGTATGAATTATTAAAGTGAATTATTAAAGTATAAATTATTAAAGTATGAATTATTAAAGTGAATTATTAAAGTTAAAATAAAGTAAAGGTAAAGTTTAAGTATAGTAAAAGTATAAAACTATGTACGTATTATACGCGTATAAATATATATATTATTAATTTAAATCGTTATATATATTTAATAAAATAAAATATAAATATCTTTATCTTTATCATACTAGTTAAGTAATGAGTTGTCAAAAGTGGTTCTAGATATTTATAAAAGTTATATACGTTTTAATAATAAAGTTCTTTTTAAACTGAAAACGTTTTTGTACGTTTGAAACTAAATAGATCAATCGAGTCTTTATGAGATTCAATCTTCCACTATCCTTTGTCTAGTTCTCAATGATTGACAATTTGTTCTTATTTATAAATTACTTTACCATTTTCCGAATATTGTTAAAATGGAAAGATTTCTCAAATCAACGTGGGCCTTTCAACAGAGACTTGTAATCATAATTTAATATATCTGATAATTCAATCATTTGATCTTATCTTCTAATTCCATTGATAAACATTTTGAAACAGATACAATCATATAAAGTATTTAATCTAATATTTTGTTTACGTTTCAAGTTATAATATATATACACATATACATATATAATCATATTCGTTTAATGGTTCGTGAATCGTTGGAACTTGGTCGAGGTTGAATGAATGTATGAACATAGTTTAAAATTCTTGAAATTTAACTTAACAAATATTGCTTATTGTGTCGGAAATATATAAAGATTAAAGTTTAAATTTGGTTGGAAATTTCCGGGTTGTCACAAAATAATCCTCGAAGTACTAAACATCCGCTCACTAGCTCTTATGTCTAGTGCAGCCTACAGGATGGGGGTGTTAAGCCCGATAGATCTATCTTTAGGATTCGCGCTTATATGCTCTTATAACATATAACTAAATTACCTAGCACATCAATCCGCAGAATATCATTTTTAATCACTTGTCTCTATTTCGTAAAGCATTTATAAAATATTGCATGTATTCTCAGCCCAAATATATATATTGCAAAAGCAATTAAAAAGGGAGCAAATGAAACTCACCATACTGTATTTTGTAGTAAAAATACATACGACGATATTGAACAAATGAATAATGCAGGGTTGGCCTCGGATTCACGAACCTATATTATTCATATATATATTAACACATATCACATTTAATCAACTAAGTTTATTTATTTTTATAATGTATTAAGATTAATATCTTTATATATTACATTAATTATATAATATAAATATGATGTATAATTTAATTAAGGTTATAATAATATATTAGTTAATATATATTAAAAACATGTTAGTACGTAATATTAGTATACTTGTAATATATTTTTATAACAAAAAAGTACTAAAATAATATTAGTAAAGATAAAATAATAATAATAATTAGATTTAATAATGACAATAATAATAATAATATTGATAGTAATAATAACTATAAAAATGTTAATTTTACTACTAATGATAATAATTTTAATAATAATAATAATAATAATAATAATAATAATAATAAAATTCTACCTCAAAGAAGAAGTAGCCCTTTAAAAAAAACCAAGTCCGGGTTTGAACCCGCGACATCCCGCTAACCCGATTAACACCTTTAGACCAATGAACCAACGATTTGTTTTGATATCAACCCGCATAATTAACTAGTTCATCTTCATCAAACTCTTTTCATTTCATCATTATTATCGTGATCTAATATCATCATCTTTCTAATATCATAATCATATTCATTATCATCATACGATCATATCTTTCAAAACAACATCATCATTTTCATATGATCATAACATCACTCGCGATCACCAAACATAATCATATCTCGTCATCTTTCATACCAACCCCATCAATACCATAATCATTAACATTATCTTCACTTATTGTTAAATATCATCATTATCCATGTATTGTTATCGTTTACGAAAATTGGAGCTCGTCACCATCAAAATACGATAGCAGTAGTTATGGTAATGGACTTTAACATGTACAATACCCAACTCTATAATCTGGCCCATGATAACTTCGGCCCAACAGCAATCATATATATAGCCCAAATTTCATTTGTTTAATGGACCAAATTAAATAAATAAAACAGCCCACTTTAAAGCTATTGTAATGGCCCAACATAGAAACAAGGAATTAAGAGAATCGAACAGCAGGCCATCCTGGTAGGGTTCGTTTCTTTTTTTTATAGTTGAAAAGAGTATGCATCACAGAAGTAGTAATAAACATTTATTAATTGTCATCACCACTTTTTGAAGTCTAACAAAAACTCCTTTGTCCCTACAATCTACTTAACATCCACTACCTCGGTCTACATCAACTTTAGTTGTTAAAAGTCCACAACTTGATCAACTGTAATCACGATGGTAAAACAATAGTTATATGTTTTTAAATGGTGTGGATTTTATAACAGAAAGTCAGGAAATCGCTGCTGCAGTTGAAAGAAAATTATAACAACAACGATTTTTATGGTGACGGTTTGAATGGCGGTTTGAATTGATAAGGGTGGTTTTTTTTTGGGTTTGTCGACTGAATAGAAAGTAAGAGTAAATAGAAAGATAGCAGTAGCATAATAAGGGACATGCCATTGGTGATTTTTGCAGCTGCAATAAACCGAACAGCAACCAAGTGATTTATGTGTTGATCGGTGATGATACTTGGGTTGATTTATGGTTGTTTTGTGATTTAGTTTCTCGGTTATTCAGCAAACGAGTAGCAGCAAAAAGTGGTCTGGTTCTAACTTTTCATTTAACAGGAAAAGTAACTAGCAACAACAATTAGTGAGTTATGGTGCTGATGGTTGTAATTAGAACCGAAGAAAGAAGAAGAAAAAAATAAAAATAGATCGAGCCGTAAATGATTTCACTAGGTTGTTTTGGATGGTTTAAGGGTAGCGTATGGCTAGTGGTGTTGTAGTCTGTGATGTGTGCGTGTGCGTGTGGGGTTTGTTCAAAACAGCAGCCACAAAGTAGCAGCTAATGATGGCTGCAATCCTCTTCCAACAGCAACGATTAGCAACATAAATAATAGGTGACGATGGGAGCAGTGGTGATGATAGTTACAATTGTTTTAGAGTGACGGTGGTAATGGTTGATGATCAACGAAGAACAAGTGTTCGGTGGTGGTGGCGATGAAGTGAAGAAGAAGGAGATAGTGTTTGGTTATGCTCACATAGAAAACGAAATGAAGAAGAAAATGAAAGAAAGAAAATAGAGATGATAATGGGGTGGTTCTCGATTGTACAAGGTGGTGATATGGGTGGTTGAGATGGTGGTCGGAGGTGGTGGCAGTGGTGACTCGTTTGGTAGCTGTAAGATGGGTTTGTGATGGTTACATGGTGGTTGTTCTTGATGGTGTTGTAGAGGTGTTGTGAAGATGATGAAGTGGTAGCCAGTGGTAACCTGAACCGAAGGTTTTTGGTGACGGTTTGTGATAAGAGTTTGTGTCCCATGGTTGAGATAGATAGAAATATATATAATGTGTTGAATAATTGAAGTAGAAACATGATTTGATTAATTGAAACCGACTTGTAAGAAGAATCAGATAATGTTCAATCTCAAGCAGTAGATGAAAGAAATTAAGTCAGAAAAAGATAAAACTGAAAGTTGATGTGTAACAGATTTTGTCAATACTTGATTAATTATATTCAGCATTATTAATAATAATATAAATATATTAATATTAATAAATAAATACTATTAATATCATTAGTAATAATAAAGATAATAATAATAATAATATTAATAATAAAATAATACTAATAATAAAAATGATAAATGTAATAAAAATCATAATAGTAAACTTAAATAATAATTTTTTTAGTAATAATAATAATCATAATTATAATTTTTCTACTAATTATAATAACAATGATACTAATAATGATAACAATAATAATGTATCAAATTTCATATCTATATGTTATAAATAATAAAATTAATAATACAGATATTAATGTTAGCATTATTATTTATTTTAATAATAATGAAAGTAATAATAATAATATTAATAAAATAATTATATTTTAACTTGTATATATTATTAATCATGTTTAGTTCTTCTGATAATTTGTATTTTTTCCTTATTATTATTTCACATTATATATATATATATATATATATATATATATATATATATATATATATATATATATATATATATATATATATATACTCATACATTTATATATATATATACACACATTTATTTACAAATAGTTGTTCGTGAATTGTCGAGAATGGTCGAAAGTCAAATGAATACATGAACACCGTTCAAAAATTTTTGAGACTCAATATTACAGACTTTGCTTATCGTATTGGAAACATATAAAGATTAAGTTTAAATTTGGTCAGAAATTTTCGGGTCGTCACAGCAGGCGAATGGCCAGTGCGAAGTCACCAACCGGGATATAGTAGCTGGAATCAAAGCTAGATTGGGTCATGGTAGCATTGGTTGGGTGGATAAACTACCAAAGGTTTTGTGGGCGCATAGAACAACACCCAAAGCAAGCACTGGTGAGACTCCGTTCAGTTTGGTCTATGGATCAGAAGCTGTTGTGCCCGCAGAAATTGGGGTACCAACGTTCCGTATACAGAATTTTGACGAACAAAATAACTCAGAAGCTTTGCGGGAAAATCTTAATCTGCTTGAAGAACGCAGACTCTCTGCGGGGGTAAACGAAGCCAATAACAAGCAGAAAATTGCAAAGTACTACAATCAGCGTGTGCGTTCGCGCTCTTATAAGTGCGGGGACTTAGTTTGGTGTCAGAATGACGCAAGTCATGCGGAGGATACTGGGAAATTGGGCCCCCGTTGGGAAGGTCCGTACAGGGTAGCAAAAGCAAGCAAAACCGGGGCATACCATCTCGAGACATTAGATGGAAAACCTGTGAAACGCACTTGGCACGCGACATTGTTGAAAAAATGTTATATGTAGCTGGATAGACCTGATCACTCTAATTTTTTTTAGCACATTATTTTTTCTATGTATTTTCCGTCCATTTGGATGTGTCGCGGTTTTAATCATTATTAATTTTAACAAATATTTACTCGCGCATACTTTTGTTGTTTATTGCTTTATTTTTTGTATGCGGTTCCTGCCTACTTAAGGGGTGTCCTCTAGCCCCCGTGCGGCAGAAGCCTGTTTGGTTACAAGGCTAGACCTCAACGGCAGGCGAAGGGAATTGGTTTTCCCCTAGCCAAGCGCCACGCAGACTAGATGGCTGCCAAGTCGACTTAAAACTACAAGCATTGGTTTGCTTGTGCGTAATTACTCTCGCATTGGTTTGCTTGAGGAACTCAAAGTATAAAAGCATTGGTTTGTTTTTAGTTGCGTTGCTTACCATACAGCTAAAGTGCACCTCTAGCACATGACAAAGCAATAACGCAGTAGCTTTTGAGTCTAAATTGTTAAGAGGTAAAATTGCTAAAATATTGGTTTATTTTACGCAGTACCTGCGTATGCGCATGAATTTTGGTTAACCATGTGCATAGGCATGCGGTCCACTATTTGTTTTGATTCGCGATATATAAACAATTAATACACAACGCATGCACAAAATAATATCATATATACAAAATTAAGATATTACATACGACATCTGTTTCAAATTGCCTGCCTTAACATAGGACTTACGGCGCAAACGGTTACAAGCTAACACTAATAATCCTCCTTGAGGAACCCATCAACCGACATATTCGGGTCCGCAGCAAAAGCATTGATCAGGGGGATTGGGATGGCTGTGATGGCTTCTTCCGCCTCCATTAGCACCGCAGCCGTACCCTCCTTTAGCTTCTTTTGTACGATGTCAGGGTACGGCGGTGTCAGACCGCAAGCTTGGATACCTCCAACACTACCTTGTTGATTTCGTGGTCCTTCACCGCATCAACATAGGCGTTAAACTTGTCGGATATGGGCCCGGAATCCATCACCTTCTGCGCAATGGTGGGAAGGGCGGTGCGAAGCTTTGTTAAGTCCGCCTCTGCCAGTTCGCGGCAAGTCACCGTGTCATCCTTCTCCCTATTCACCCTTTCCAGCTCCACCAGCAGACGCTCAGTCTCCCCCTTAGCTTGGTCAACCGCACCAACCAGCTAGCGGTTTTTCTTCCTTTCCTCAATCAGGGCGGTTTTTGTTTCCGCCGCAGTCACCTCCGCCGCTTTGCGCGCCTCCTCTGCGGCATCCCTGTCTTTTTTGACCTGGTCGACACCCGCTTGCAGCAGTCCCAGCTCTGTTTCTTTTCGCACGGCCACTTGATACAAGTTAGTGGAACGGCGGGCTTGATCCGCAAACATGCCGAAAAATACAAGGCCGTTTTGGATGAAGGCGTTGAGCGCCTGATTAAAGGGCAGTGCAGCTAGTTGGTTGCGGAACTCAGCCGGGAAGATTTGTTGGAGGAAGGCGGATTGCTCTGCGGCATTTTTCGCCGATGACTGGGTGAGCTGCGCCAGGTTCGCCAATCGGAAGCTACCGTGTGGCGGGGTTGGTGTAGACTCGGAGTCCAGGTGTATCGTCTTGTCCTTTGACTCGGCAGTAGCTTCAAGGTCCGGATTGACCCGCGGTGGAGGCTGATGCGTCTCCTCAATATGCTCTGCAAATCAGTAACTAGTTAGCACATGCGGTTAATCGTAAGATGTTGCGAACGAAAAGAGATGCTTACCGGTGATAGGAGAAGGGAGATCTGCTGATGCCGGATCAACGGGGACAAAGTTTTCATTGCACATATCCTCCCTTTGTTTAGGAGTTCGCTTCTTCTTTTGCGTGGTTTGGGTGGCTTCGGCAACCTTGCGTTTATTGCCCGAGGTGGCAGGTGCTTCCACCTCGTTCTCGCCTGTCTTCTCCTGCTCAAGCGGCTCGTTAACATTTTGCTTGCGGAAGGAGATGGCCACAATCTCCTCTGCGGTAAGCACTTTCTTCATCTTCATCTCTGCAAGCATATGCGCAATATTAAAACATGTATGTATACGCTATTAGTTAAATATTCATATGCATTTATATTATTCCTACCCTTGCCATTCGGCGCGATTATGGCTGGACGCATGTTCTCCCATGGCCAGTGCGCGGATATACTTCCCAAACGCAGCATAATGTTCCCATAAGACCGGTGCATAAGTTGTGCGTTAGCGCACTCCGCTAACAGCTTCGTTTCCTCGTCATCCAGGACGGGGGTTTTGTTCACGTCATTGGCCATGCTTTCGCACCAGAAAAGCGTTTGCGGAAAGTTTGCCCCAACAACAGATTGGTCAATGAAAAAGAAAGTTTCTTTCCAGTGGCCCGCATTCTATTTTGGGGTTTTGGTGAAGTTTTGACGGGCGAAGAAGGTGAACCAGGATTTGTGATGGTTGGCTAAGCGGTATAAATGGCAGAACATCTTAACCAACGGCACCTTATTGAGTGCAACGCACCACATCTCAAACAGTACAATCTTCCCTATCGCGTAAGGGTGTAATTGCCCTAACTCTACGCCAAAATGATCTAAAACCCCCAAAAGAAGTCTGACGGGGGCACCCTAAAATTGCCATGCTTAAACGCATGCTCATATATAGCTACCTTGTTCTCCGGTGGTGAATGAGCACGTTGATTAGACTGGGGAGGCACTGGATTATACTGTGCTAGCGGTGGGTATTGCTTAACTAAAGACTCAATATGCTTCTGCTCTATAATAGACACTACGCTATCTACATAGGTCTCGTTAGCCCTAGTCATTTTCTATAAAGTGATCGGAGAATAACTAACCTTTAGAAGTTGGCCGGAAAATTCGAGTTTTGATCAGAATTAGAAATGGCAGCGTATCATGGAAGCTTGGTGCAGAAAAGTAGAAATGTGTGTAAAACGGGTCTATTTATAGTGCAGATTGGAAGTCATGGGGTGGAATGGTGTGATCGTGGCTGTACACGTGTAACGCAATCAACGGGTGTCATTTTATGAATGCGCGTGAATGTCAGTTGGGCATGGTTAACTATGAGCGCGCAGCTGACACGCGCCTGCCAACTGCCACTTTACGTCTTATCAGCCGAATGGGTTTCTGCGACAGTGACATGCATTTAATGCCCTCGAAACGCACGCGGAAAATTAAATGCTAGCCGTTTTCTTGTTTTTTTCTTTTTCGCTTAATAGTTTGATATCATATGGCTTGCGCCATATAACATCAAACTGGGGGGACATAATGATACCGCAACCCGCATGCGCATTCAATCCGTATGCGGGCCCTTGATAGCATGCGAATGCGTATACCTTGTATGCGGTATGCGTCATGCGGTTATGTATCGAATGCCTTTGTTCCCGGTGCGGCAGTTACTTGGTCATCAAGTCAATATCTTTTCCATAATTATATCCGAGATTCGGGGGAGTTAGTTATGACGAGATTATCATTATCTTCGATGATTCTAGAATTAGGGTTTGCCTATATATACAAACCCTTATTGTCGTTCTAAACATACAATCACATTACGTAACCATCATCTAATACACGTCTTACGTAACCAGCATCGTCTAGCATCTTCTCAAGGTCAACAGGTTAGTTCCTCGTTAATTAGCACATACGACCTTACTTGGGGCCTTCCGATCGACGATCGTTATCGAAGGTGGACTTAATCACTTGGCCACCCCGCCGACATCATCATGTCGGCCAGGGTTATTCACGGTAGCCGGACCGGAGAGCCTCGTTCTAAGATCCTTAAACCCCTCCCGTTATGCGTTGAACAGGCATATTGACCTTATGGAAAATATATGCATGATCAGGTTTTGTGAACATGAATTCGATGTAATTTGAGGTGGAACCTAGCTTATATGATTGTTAGTTATTCATTTTTAAGTATTTGTCATCGTTGTATGAATTTGATTGTTTTATATATTTATATATTCTTAATTCTTATTATTCTTATCTGTTTTAGTTACAGAAATGGTTCTTTCACGATTAAATTGGGTGTAATTTTAGGTACATCCTAACCCTAACTGAAGATTTTATTTTACTTACAAATGTTTTTGGAGGTTAGTTTTGATTAAATGCTAAAATGTAATAATAAAGGATTAAACTTTGTTAGTTCCATGATATAAAATTAGGCAATTAAACAAACTATTGGCTTATTCTTAGTTTCTCGAAACCAACTATCACAAAATCAATCAAAATTATCAATAACAGAAAGCAACTATTATCTAAAATTTTGATATATTCCTATTACTGCTGATTTGTTACTCAAGAAATTCCTATAAATGATGTAATTCCTAAAGTTGGTATGAGGTTTGATACAGAAGAGGAAATTTATGGTTTTGTTAATCATGTATTATGCATACCAAGTTGGATTTGGAATTAGTAAAGCAAGTGTAAGAAAAGAAGGTGATAGAAAATACTACAAATTGAGATGTGCTAAAGGAGGTGTACATGTTCCGAAGCCGCCTGAATCAACTCGGATAAAATTATCGAGCAAAACAGACTGTAAGGCAAAAGTCAACGTGATTGTTCACGCTGATGGAAGATGCTTTGAATCTCGTGTGTTGTTGGAGCATAATCATATTTTAAGTCCTAATAAATCACGATATCAACGGTCTCATAAGGAAACTACATATATTGCAAAAGTAAGACAACTAAGACCATTAAAATTAATGGATTTTGTGTGGCATATGATCGAGAAGGTGGTTAAGTCCCTCTGGGTAATGCCGACAACCTGCCTTTCAAAATGTCAAGTGCTAGGTATAATAAGGAACTAGAAGAAGACAACATTAGAGCACTGAAGTAGTTGAAGAAGGTTTTGGTGGAAGACTTTCAAACAAAGACAAATGAGAAACTGATTGACTTTATTTCGATGAATGAGCGAAATGTTGGCCTCCGCGAGGTAGTTTTGCCTAACAAGGCTCAAGCTTTAAAGGAAGCTATTAAGTCGTATGAAGATGAACTTCATCGCAGGATCACAAATCTTTCTCATTCTCCTAAGGTTGGTGCTTTTGAATTCTGTACGTGTCTTTTACCTAGCAAACGGGTCGGGTTACGTCAAGACCCTAACGGGTAAAATTTTTAGAAGGGTCAAACGGGTCAGTCTAGATGGGTTAGTTCATGTCGGGTTGGGTAGAGACCCTTTTCTCAAAGTTTCTTGAACTCGTAAAACCTCTAGATAATTATATTCTTAAAATATGGTAAAGACCCATTAAGACCCATTAAGGACCTGTTGGACCTTATATATATTTGTTAGGCTTCATATGTGTCTAAACGACCCATTCTTTAACTTTGTTAAGGACCCCATTCGTTATATGCCTAACCCAATGGACACATTTTTCAAGCTATGAGTCACTTGCCGAGTATTACTATTATTATTACTTTCTCTCATTTGTACAATTCTCATAACTTTAAAAAGGGCAGATACAACACACATTTGGAGTGTCATGACTGAAATGCTTTACTATAGATAGATAGATAGATAGATATTGATGCCGACCATAATTCCTTTTTCCTTGCTTCAGAATTTTTTTCAATACCATTTGTTGTCAAAAATTTAATTTCATCCAGCAAAAAACTAGTCCACGGCTCAAAAATGGGAAATTGACTATAAAGGTTGAAGTCGGTGATCAAGAGCATTTGTTTATACGTGTAGAAGAGCGTGCAGAGTGTCGTGAGCTAACAGGGACGTATGTTGTTGGACCGTTAAACGTTCCATCTCAACAAACAGTGAAAGTAAATAATCGTAAAGAGCTCATACAGAAACAAAATGAGAGGAAGTTATGGGTCGAAGCCGCAGAGACATTGTTAGCAATGGCGTTTATTCATACACCGGATGAATACGTTGTTGTAGGAAGCTCACGACGATCTCATATGTGTTGGAACCGTTTCTGATCATGCATATATTTTCCATAAGGTCAATATGCCAGTTCAATGCGTAAAAGGGGGTTTAAGGATCTTAGAACAAGGCTCTCCGGTCCGGCTACCGTGAATAACCCTGGCCGACATGATGATGTCGGCGGGATGGCCAAGTGATTAAGTCCACCTTCGATAGCGGTCGCTGATCATAAGGCCCCAAATAAGGTTGTAGGTGCTAGTTTAATAAAGAACTAACCTGTTAACCTTGAGTGATGATGCTGATTACGTAAGATGAGTAGCAGACAATGGTTACGTAACGTGGTGATGCTAGAATGATAATTAGGGTTAGTATATATAGGCAAACCCTAATTCTATAATCGTCTAAGATAATGATAATCTCGTCCATAACTAACTCCCCCGAATCACGGATATAATTATGGAAAAGATATTGACTTGATGACCAAGTAACTGTCGTACCGGGGACAAAGGCATTCGATACGAATCCGCATACCGCATGCCGCATACAAGTTGCGGTATCATTGCGCATGCAGGTTGCGGTATCATTATGTCCCCCAGTTTGATGTTATATGACGCAAGACATATGATATCAAACTATTAAGCGAAAAAGAAAAAACAAGAAAAAGGTTGGCATTTAATTTTTCGCGTGCGTTTCGATGTCATTAAATGCCTGTCACTGTCGCAGAAACCCATTCGGCTGACAAGACGTAAAGTGGCAGTTGGCAGGCGCGTGTCAAGCTACGCGCGCCTATTGAACCACACCCAACTGACATCCACGCGCGTACATAAAATGCCACCCGTTGATTGCGTTACACGTGTACAGCCACGATCACTCCATTTCACCCCATGACTCCCAATCTTCACTATAAATAGACCCGATTCACACTCATTTCTGTTTTTCTGCCACTAGCTTCTCCGATACGCTGCTAATTTCCATTCCGATCAAAATCCAAACATTCCGGCCAACATTTAAAGGTTAGTACTCCTCCGATTACTCATAGAAAATGACTAAGGCTAACGAGACTTATGTAGATAGTGTTAGATCGATCATAGAGCAGAAACATATTGATTCCTTAGTTAAGCAATATCCACCGTTAGCAAAGTACAATCCGGTGCCACCCCTGTCCAATCAACGCGCCCACCAACCACCGGAGAAGAAGGTGGTCATTTACGAACATGCGTTTAAGCATGGCAACTTTAGGGTTCCTCCCTCCGACTTCTTCCTAGGCGTTTTAGATCATTTCAGAGTAGGATTAGGGCAACTACACCCTTACGCCATAGGGAAGATAGTACTGTTTGAGATGTGGTGCGTTACACTCAACTAGGTACCCTTGGTTAAGGTATTCTGCCATCTATACCGCTTAGCCAACCACCACAAATCCTGGTTCACATTCTTCGCCCGTCAAAACTTCACCAAAACCCCAAAATCGAATGCGGGTCACTGAAAGAAACTTTCTTTTTCATTGACCAATCTGTAGTTGGTGCCAATTTTCCGCAAACGCTTATCTGGTGCGAAAATGTGGAGAAGGACGTGAACAAAACCCCGGTCCTTGATGATGAGGAAACAAGGCTATTAGCGGAGTGCGCTAATGCACAGCTGGTGCACCGGTATTATGGGAACGTGATGCTGCGGTTAGGAAAAATATCTGCACACTGGCCATGGGAGGACGTGCGTCCAGCCATAATCGGATCGAATGGAAAGGGTAGGAATAGTATAATCACGTACTAACATAACGGTTTGCTATATGTTTATATTACCTAACGCATGCGTGTATGTTTGCAGAGATGAAGATGAAGAGAGTACTGACTGCGAAGGAGATTGCGGGCATCTCCTTCCGCAAGCAAAATGTGAACCATCAGTTGGAGCAGGAGAAGACTGGCGAGAACGTGGAGCCAGAACCTGCCACCTCGGGTAACAAGCGCAAGGCC
Organism: Rutidosis leptorrhynchoides; assembly: GCF_046630445.1. Classification (NCBI taxonomy): domain Eukaryota; kingdom Viridiplantae; phylum Streptophyta; class Magnoliopsida; order Asterales; family Asteraceae; genus Rutidosis; species Rutidosis leptorrhynchoides. Next base: position 292,534,443 of record NC_092340.1, read on the forward strand.
GCCGAAGCCCCCAAAACCCAGCAGAAGAAAAAGAAACTCACTCCCAAACAGAGGGAGGACGTGCAGAACAAAAACTTCGTTCCCATCGAGCCACGTTCTGCAGACCTACCTCCCCCGCCTTCTGGTAAGCGTGCTTCCCCTGCGTGTATACCGCATACTTAAGTTTACATGTATTTAACCATTTACTAATGCGCAGAGCATGTCGAGGAGACACATCAGACTCCACCGCAGGTCAATTCGGAGCTCGAAGCCACCGCCACATTGAGAGATAGGACGATACCTCTGGATTCTGACTCTACACCAAATCCTCCCCGCGGTAGCTTCCGTCTTGCCAACCTCAATCAACTCACTCAATCCTCCGCCGAAAACGCCGCGGAGCAGTCTACCTTTCTGCAACAAATATTCCCTGCAGAGTTCCGCGAGCAACTAGCCGCATTGCCCTTCAACCAAGCGCACAACGCCTTCGTCCAAAACGGCCTTGTGTTCTTCGGTATGTTTGCGGATCAGGCCCGCCGCTCCACTAATTTATACCAAGTGGCCCTGCGTAAAGAAACAGAACTAGGGTTGCTGCAAGCGGGGGTTGATCAGGTTAAGAAAGACAGGGATGCCGCGGAAGAACCGCGCAATGCGGTAGAGTTGACTGCGGCGGAAACCAAAACTGCGATGATTGAGGAAAGAAAGAAAAACCACGAGTTGGTTGGGGCGGTTGACCAGTCCAAGGGGGAGGCGGAGCGCCTGCGGATGGAGCTGGATAGGGTTACTAGGGAGAAGAATAACGCGGTGACTGGCCGCGAACTGGCAGAGGCGGACTTAGAAAAGCTTCGCACCGCCCTTCCTACCATTGCGCAGAAGGTGATGGATTTCGGGCCCGTATCCGACAAGTTCAACGCCTACGTTGATGCGTTTAAAGACCACGAAATCAACAAGGCCGTGTTGGAGGTGATCCGAGCTTGCGGTCTGACACCGCCGTACCCTGACATCGTACGAAAGAAGCTAAAAGAGGGTACGGCTGCGGTGCTAATGGAGGCGGAACAAGCCATCACAGCCATCCCTATCCCCCAAATCAATGCGTTTGCTGCGGACCCGAACATGTCGATTAATGGGTTCCTCAAGGAGGATTATTAGTGTTAACTTGTAACCGTTTGCGCCGTAAGTCCTATGTTCAGGCAGGCAATTTGTAGAAACAATTTTTAGGCCCTAAGTCCCGTGTCGGGCAGGCGTTTGAAACAATTGTCATGTAATAACTTAATTTTGTATATATTATCGTGTTATGCATGCGTAGCGTATTAGTTTGTTTATATACCGCGAATCAAAACAAAGGATGAACCGCATGCCCATGCGCATAGTTAACCAAAACACATGCGTATGCGCAGGTACTGCGTAAAATAAACCAATACTTTAGCAATTTTACCTTTAACAATTTAGACTCAAAAGCTACTGCGTTATTACTTTGTCATGTACTAGAGGTGCACTTTAGCTGTATGGTAAGCAACGCAACTAAAAACAAACCAATGCTTTTATGCTTAAGAGTTCCTCAAGCGAACCAATGCAAGAGTAATTACGCACAAGCAAACCAATACTTGTATTTTTAAGTCGACTTGGCAGCCATCTAGTCTGCGTGGCGCTTGGCTAGGGGAAAACCAATTCCCTTCGCCTGCCGTTGATGTCTAGCCATGTAACCAAACAGGCTTCTGCCGCACGGGGGCTAGAGGACACCCCTTAAGTAGGCAGGAACCGCAAACAAAAAATAAAGCAATAAACAACAAAAGTATGCGCGAGTAAATATTTAATTGGCATTAATCATGATTACAATCGCGACACATCCAAACGGACGGAAAATGCATAGAAAAAATAATGTGCTAAAATAAATAGGAGTGATCAGGTCCATGCAGCTACATATAACATTTTTTCAACAATGTCGCGTGCCAAGTGCGTTTCACAAGTTTTCCATCTAATGTCTCGAGATGGTATGCCCCGGTGTTGCTTGCTTTTGCTACCCTGTATGGACCTTCCCAACGGGGGCCCAATTTCCCAGTATCCTCCACATGAATTGCGTCGTTCTGACGCCAAACTAAGTCCCCGCACTTATAAGAGCGCGAACGCACACGCAGATTGTAGTACTTTGCAATTTTCTGCTTATTATTGGCTTCGTTTATCGCCGCAGAGAGTCTGCGTTCTTCCAGCAAGTTAAGATTTTCCCGCAAAGCTTCTGAGTTATTTTGCTCGTCAAAATTCTGTATGCGGAACGTTGGTACCCCAATTTCTGCGGGCACAACAGCTTCTGACCCGTAGACCAAACTGAACGGAGTCTCACCAGTGCTTGCTTTTGGTGTCGTTCTATGCACCCATAAAACCTTTGGCAATTCGTCCACCCAACCAACTCTACCATGGCCCAATCTAGCTTTGATTCCAGCCACTATGTCCCGGTTGGTGACTTCACACTGGCCATTCACCTGCGGATGCGCGACGGATGTAAAAGTTTGCTTAATATTAAGCTCCGCGCACCAGCTGCGAAAAGGATCGCCCGCAAACTGCGTACCGTTATCACTAACAATTTCGTTTGGTATACCGAATCGACAAACAATGTCTTCCCATACAAAATTACGCACCCTTTTTCCTGATATTGCTGCCAGCGGTCGTGCTTCAACCCACTTCGTGAAATAGTCGATTGCAACAATCAAGAATTTGATGTTTCCTCGACCCTTCGAAAATGGTCCCACTATGTCAATTGCCCATTTGCAGAATGGCCAAGGTGAGGATACTGGTATCATTGGATGCGCAGGTGCTCTGCTGATAGGTGCATGTATTTGGCAAGATTCGCATTGTTTAACTATGCGCACTGTATCTACGTACATGGTGGGCCAATAATAACCCAGTCGCATAATCTTTGACACAATAGACCTGTACCCCGAATGAAGAGCGCATGCACCCTCATGCACCTCGCGTATAACTTCCTCTGCTTCTTTCGGGCCGATGCACCTTAAATGCGGCCCCAAATAATTTTTGCAATATAGGACGTCACCCTCAAGGGCATAAAGTGGTGCCTTAGTGCGGACTTTCTTTGCATCCAAGGAGTCCGCAGGCGAGGTGCCGTCCCGCATAAAAGCAATAATGGGCGTCATCCACGTTGAGCTGGATTCCTCAACTGGTGCTACTAAAGGCATCATAATAATGGATTTCGCATGCAATTCTTCTATAAGAACTTTCTTCCCCGGATGATCAAAGGCCAAAGCAGCCAATTTGCTAAGCGCATCCGCCTTCTTATTTTGCCCCCGCATGATGTGGGAGATTTGAAAAGCCTCAAACTGGTCAGCGATGTTATGAACAAGCGATAAATACTACTGCATGGCTATGTCATGCGCTTCGAAGTCTCCGCTGACTTGACTGCATACCAGCTTTGAATCCACATAAGCGTGCAGAATTTTAATATTTAATTTATGTGCAATACGCATACCTGCTAACAAAGCCTCATATTCTGCTTCGTTGTTCGTAATAGAAAAATTAAACCGCAGCACATATGTATGCTCTTCACTATCTGGGCCAGTTAAAATTACTCCTGCACCCGCTCCAGCTGCGCTGCAGGCACCATCGGTGTATAATTCCCATGGTGACAAAGGTGGCACAGGCGTATCCTGATGTTCTGCAGATGCTTCAACATCCGCAGGTAACTCTGCAAGGTAATCGTCAAGTATTTGACCCTTAACTGCGCTTCGCGAGGAAAAATTTATTTCTTGTTCTCCTAACTCAACTGCCCATTTAGCCATTCGGCCAGAAATCTCAGGCTTGTATAACACCTGAAAGAAAAATGATTGCGTTAGTCAATGCGGTAACCCCTGACATTGCCGCAAATTAGGCATGTACCAACCTATTTGATTGGTTGATCAGTTAGAACCACAATTGGATGTGCTTGAAAGTATCGGCGCAAACGTCGCGCCGTGTGGACTAGGGCATATACTAGCTTTTCTATTGGTGAATAGTTTACTTCGCTTGATGTCAGCGTCTTGCTTACGAAGTAAACCGGCATTTGCGTCTGAGAAAACCTCAGCGTTAAATTTCTGCGAAATAAATAATGCATGTAAATAAAAGTAGATTACCTTTCCGCGATCTACGATAAGAACTGAGCTGATAGCCTCTTTCGATGCCGCAAGGTACAGCGTAAGCGTTTCTCCTGTCACTGGTGCAGTGAGTGTTGGTAATTCAGCGAGCACCTTCTTCATATCCTGGAAGGATTTTTCTGCTTCCTGAGTCTATACGAAGTCCTTTTTTTTCAAGCAATTCTTCAAAGTATTGAAGAATGGCAGCTGTCGCTCTGCGGCTTTCGACAAGAACCACGTGATCGCCGCAAGCTTCCCGGTTAGACTCTGCACGTCCTTCTTTGTCTTTGGAGATGGCAGACTATCAATGGCCTCAATCTTTTTTGGATTCGCCTTGATCCTCCGCGCCGTCACCACATGACCTAGAAACTTGCCTTCCTCTTCCCCAAAACTGCATTTGAGCGGGTTAAGCTTCATGTTGATCCTGCGCAGAGACGCAAACGTTTCTAGGATGTCTGCGAGCATTTCTTCTTCGGTGTTACTTTTAATTACCAAGTCGTCAACGTATGCTTCAAGATTTCTGCCAATTTGGTGCTTGAAGGCTGCGTCAATTACGCACTGATAGGTTGCGCCTGCGTTCTTTAATCCGAAGGGCATCTTCGTATAACAGTAAATACCTTGCGGCGTATGGAAAGCAGTTTTGTCCTCATCTTCCGCAGCCATTAAGATTTGGTGATAACCCTTGTATGCATCTAGAAAACACTTGTACCGGAAACCTGACAGTGATTCCACCTTCCAGTCTATCTCAGGGAGAGGACAGTTGTCCTTAGGACACGCTTTATTAATGTCTTTAAAATCGACACACATCCGCCAATTACCGTCAGCCTTTTTTACCAACACAGGATTAGCAACCCATGTCTGGTACCGTACTTCCCGCAGGATGTTTGCTTTGGCAAGGTTATCTACCTCTGTGCACAACCAATCACTGCGCTCAAGAGCCATATAGCGCTTCTTTTGTCTGACGGGTGTGAGTGATGGATTAACATTCAACTTATGTTCCGCAATATCACGCGGGACCCCAGTCATTTCTGACTCATGCCATGCGAAAACATCTGCGTTCACAGATAATATCCCATGTAACTTAGCCTTGGTTTCGGCTGACAATCCTGCGCCGATTTTGATACGCTTGTCTGGATGCAAGCGGTTAGCTATAACCGCACTGCTTGCAAGTTGCTCTCCCATACTGGGAATTTTTATAGGCACAACTGAACCACACAACTCAGTTGTTTGATGTGACGCAATTGTGGCAACCCCTCCCTTTGTGGGAAACTTGATCAAGCCATGCACCACCGACGGTATGATGTTAAAATGTCGTATGAAATTTCTCCCAAGCAACGCATTATATCGCGAAGTCGAACGAACCACATAAAAGTTAACTAACTCGTGTCTGACCAACTGCGGATTCTTATCATCTGCAAGCTCTATTATTAGCTCTATCCGGCCTAGCGGCCATGAGCTTTCTCC